>NC_050077.1:35435034-36087933 GCF_009764565.3 Dermochelys coriacea | reverse complement strand
TGGACAAGAGCACCTGAGTTGCATGATTAACGAGAGGAAGTGTATCCCAGATACTGCCCTGCTCCCTAGAAGAGATCAATGGATGTTTAAGGAGGAGTGGACCTTTCAGCATAATACACGGCACCTGACTCGGGCCAAGACTATTTCTATCCTATACCAAGAGCCTGCTGGGACTGGAACTCTGAGCAACAAAATACCAGGAATCAATGCACTAATGCACACAGCATTTGCAAAGCCACCGCCTGTGCACTGCACCTTCCCGACACTTGAAAGGCGCATCAAAGATTCAGGCTAATGATGGAGCACAGATTGGTCAGGCAACTGCACCCCTTGCTTTTTTGCAAAGTGGGTGCTGGAGGGACAGAGGAGAAGAGAGAATTCCTGCTGCTGCGAAACAACAGCCAGTGACTCAGCCAGTTTCGTTCAGCTCTCTGCCCTGGGAGAGAAAGTGGGTTAAAGGAGGGTTTTGCACAGAAGAGAACTTTCTGCTTTCACTTTATTGTTGGTACCTCCAGGGGAGATGCAGACTAATGCACTTAGTTAAAAATAAATCCCGGGAAGAGAGAGCAGTGGGATGACATGGTCTGTCCACTGAAGGTCTAGAGACACAGGGACGCATGCTGCAGAGATGTTAATCTAGAACAAGCAGGTACTCTAACAATACTTGGCACTTTACAGAGTGCTTTTCCTCTACAGATTTCAAATCAGCGACAAGCCAGGGGGAGTACCATTCTCCCCATTTTACAAGTGGGGAAACTGAGGCATACGGAAACAAAATGACTTGTCCTAAATCACATAGTGGGACGGTGGCAAAGCCAGGAACAGAGTCCAGGGCTCCAGCCTTCTACTCCAGTATCCAATTCATTAGGTCACACTCCCTCCCCAGCAACTAATCCCTCAACTCAGACCGACTGCCTCACATCACTCAACTGAGGAATATTTAAAAAGTCTCCCTCTCTAATGAAGAATGACTGTATTTCAACAAGACATTTAAACCCCACAGATTCTGATTGCTATATGGTAGCTTGAAAGCAGTTACCCTTTTCTCATTGCTAGCATTCGTGGGAAGCGGGTGCAGCAAAGGATTAAACAAGAGTAAGCCTGCAGATATGTGGCGCACTCCCTGTCTTTGTTCAGGGTGCAGTAAGTCTAGGGTTGAATAGGGTCTCAGTTGCAAGGGGAATAGGGAGGTAGGAAGACCAGACGGAATGGAAATGGATTCTGGTGAGATCAGAAGTGGATTCCTCAAGGCTAGAATTGACCTTTCTTCAAGGAATGAACACTCGTCACACCCTATAATATGGCAGAACACTGGAGAGGGAATGGAAAGCAGGCAACAGACTCCTGCCCACTTATCAGTGCAAACCAGCCAGCCCCATATCTCAAACACTGATGTCATCAAATGCACACAGTTTGCTGAGTACCCTTGCGCCAGCCAGAGCGACCAGGGTTGAGGGCATTAAGTCCAGGCATCATGTAATGACGTTCACAAATCTGGCTCAATCCTGTGTATCCACGAATCTCGGAGCCCCTGGGTGGCGCCAAGTAGGATCAAGGTATGTCCCCTTTCTTGAGTTGATGGAAAGTTTAGGAGTAAGGTGAGCTGGGGTGGTTTTTGTCCATCTTGGTGACATTGCTGAAGAGCTTACATTGCCACTTTTGAATATAATGAGTGACTGAAGGCCAGATCTCTGCGAGACTGTGACATTTCACACAGTCAAACCACTTTACGCTCAGGATTTGTCACTGACCGTGCATATGGAATGCCTCCAGCTGCTCCAAGTCTACCTGTAAGAGCGTCCAGATTTCTGACCCATAGAGCAATAGCACATAGGTTTGATAGATCCTAAACTTTGTCTCACTGCAAAGACGTTGTTGCGTCCACAAACAAGACATGAGCTTCATGCAAGAGGCAGCAAGGCCTATTTGTTGAAGAATGTCCAGTTTGTGGCAACTGTTTGAACTCTGCTTGCAGCCTAGGTAGATGAACTCATCTACGCTCTCCTTGGTACTCAACCCACCTGCACTAGGGTTCCTGTGGCCCAGCTCCAAGGTTCTGGACCTTGGTCTTCTGCCATGAGACGTTCAACCACATATTGCAGGTAGTGTCTTGGAGACCTTGGAAGGCGGGCTGAAATTCCCTGATTTCTGCACACGCAGGAAAGCATCATTGGCGTAGTCTTGGTCGGTAAACTCTTCTTGACCAACCTTGATTCTGACATGTGGAGTGGCAAGTCCTAATATCCAATTGATAGCTCAACGGAATAGCGCTGGGGCAAGAATACATCCCTGATGAACTCCTGAAGGTATGCAGAAATGCAGCAAAAGCCATGAACCAATGCACATTCCTGCACTGGTGCTGGCGTGAAAGTGCACCAGATTTAGCAGAACATTTGGAAAACCAACTCCTTTCACTGCAAGCCAAAGCACTGACCTGTCAAATGAACCAAAAGCTGCTTTGATTTTGATACATGCCACAGACTCATAGACTTTAAGGTCAGAAGGGACCATTATGATCATCTACTCTGACCTCCTGCACAATGCAGGCCACAGAATCTCACCCACCCACTCCTGCAATAAACCTCTCATTTATGTCTGAGCTATTGAAGTCCTGGTATTGAAATCAAATCATGGTTTAAAAACTTCAAGGCAGTTAAATTCTTGGTGCAGTTCAACTGCTGATGTGCTCCATGGAAATTCTAGCCCTTATGGCTTGGCCTAGTCTGGAAAGAGTTTTCACTCGGATCCTCAAAGGCCGATTTCAATGAGGGTTAGGTGCCTAAATACCTTTGAGGACCTGGGCAAATTTTGTTTAAATAAAATCAAATCTTCCTCCCTGGGAGAAGGTTATGTCAATGAAAACTAAACCTGGCTCTATGAAGAGATTCAAATATAAGAGACCAGCTTTGGCAGATGGCCTCATCCAGCATTTCATGTACAAGGAGATGGTCAAAAATCTAGCCAGCCACCCATCCATCCTTCTCCACTCCTTCCGCAGAAGGCAGCGTTTTGGTGCTGGTTCCATGGCTCACAGTTAATACTGCTTCTTTTCTTCTTCTATCTGAATAGTAGCAGCCAAAAATGTCCACCATCCACTCGTACTTCCTGAACGTCAACAGCTCATCACAATATGTACAAAAGAAAAATTAAACAGCAGCTGTCCTGCTGAGTTCACGCTGCGCTGTTCACTCTGACTTTTATGCCTCATTTTTTCCCCTCGCACTGTTGCCAATAACCTTCTCCAGGGACCTGTGGGATTGTAGATTAAAGACTGTATATAAAACTCTTGCTCAAACATGAGGGGTGGGGAAGGCGGGAGAGGGACTGAAGTGAAATCAGAGAGCATGAAGGCACATATGTCAGAATTTCAGTGGAGAAAAGAAAGGTCATTTACCAAATTAAGCTGCTGTTGTCTGATCCAAAGCCACAATAGTGCTGGGATCTGAATGGAGGAGCTGGAGAATGGAAAGGGATTGTTTAAACCAGTGTAGAGTTCTCCTAGAGGTCTTCCTATGGGCTACAATGCAGCAATCCTGCCTTTATCTACAGTGGGGATTGTGACAGTATCCCTATGTTCACCCTTTTTACAAAACTATAATGGATCTTGTACACAAAGTATGCCTTGTGAGGTATCATTTGAAAACCCATAATGTGCTGAATATTATTGTCTTGATAAAATGTGTGGCAATATTAAGATTCTACCATATAAAGTTACTGAGACATGCTCCAAGTTTAGAAAAGCAGGTGCAAACCAGTTCCTCAGAGATAAAAGCCAGGTGCCAAAAAATCAAAGAGACTATCAGCTGGTTAAGCGGCCATTCTTTGCCAGGAAAAAGGGTATCAGTGATAAATTTACGTCTTAGCAAAGACACAGCTGGAAGTTCCCGGCCCCAGACTTTGTCTCCTGAACCCCAGCTGGAGATGATTGTCAAAGAAAAGGAAAAAGATAAAAATGAGGAACAGTGGCCCCAAATCACTTCTCTCCCCTCATATCTACTTATGGCATCAACAATCCTTGAAAGAAAAGGAAGCATAATTGAACTGGGGGAGGGGTCCTGGCTGAGAAGAATCCAGCCAGACTACTGTGAGCATGTGGTGAGAAAAACCTTTTTGCTTTAAGTTCACTTAGCTTCTTAAGTTAAGTATTAGTTTGTGTTTTACCTTCTATTTCTTTGTAACCAATTCTTGACTTTTATGTCTCATTACTTGTAATCACTTAAAATATATCTTTCTGTTGTTAATATACTTGTTTTATTACTTTATTTAAACCAGTGTGTGTTTGGGGAAACTTTATTTGGGATAACAAGATTTGTGCACATCATTTTCTATTAATAAAATGATGGACTTTCTATGAGCTTGTATTGTCCAGAAGGAAAGAGCTGAACAGTACAAGACACACAAGTCTGGAACTGGCATTTGTTGGTGTCACTCTGCAATATAATTCAGGTATGGCTAGCTAAAAGCACTCCTATAACTCAGCTGGGAGTAATTTACATGCTGGAGGCTGTGTGAGAGCAGGCCAGGAGGGGTTGCTCTCACAGCTAAGCAGTGTAAAAGGCATCCCAGGTTGGAGAACTGAGGGGACACTCCTGTTCAACAGTCCAGATTGTACCCTGGGAATATCACAGGGACACCTAAATATTTTTACCTCAAGGGCCAACCCCAATTCCATGAATTGTGGGAACTCACGCAATCACTTGTTTCCTACGGGCTTGGTGCAAGAGAAAGAATAAGATGGCCAGATCCTAAGCTAACATAAATCAGTGTCGCTCCATTGACTCGATGGAGCTGCATCAGTTTACACCAACTGGGGATGTGCCCCAGAAAGATTTAGTTATTTAAGACACTCACTACAGTGTGTTGGGAAAGAGACATCAGCCTCAGAGTTCTATAAAAGCACAGGGAAATCCCAGCAAAGACTATACCTGTGAAGTGGGGAGAAGTGTCACATCAATGCAGTCAACTGGTTACACTTGACAGTCCAGGGGCCTGAAACAATGCTAGATAACAGCAGAATTCCCATAGCACCACTCTGCAGCCACAAGAAATTCAGGGCCTGATTCAGAGTGGTGCTGAGGCCTTGCAACTCCCACAGACTCAGCTCCAATCAGAATCATGTGCAATCCCTTCTGAAATCATCCAAGTAACCCTCGGATCATGATCTCCAGGACACGGACATGGGGTTGATGTGACAGAACAAAACCAACAGCCAACCTTATTTAATTAGGCCCCACCAATAAAACCATTATGTGAGCGGAGCAGTCATGATCTTTCTCCCTTCACCAGGGGTGAAAGTAAATCTAGAGACTTACCCATGCGGGGCTGGGCTGGGCCCGGCTCTGGCCCCTGCAAGGGGCGGGTCCTCGGGCAGAAGGGGCGGGGCTAGGGGGTCAGAGCCAGCCCTGGCCCACCCTGTACTGGCAAGTGCCTCCTTCCCCCTCCCCAGGGCAACAGCAGCAGCCGGGGGCTCTAGCAGTGACTTAAAGGACCTGGGGCGGTAGCAGCAGCCGGAGCCTGAGCCCTTTAAATAGTCCCTGGAGCCCCGCCACCGCTTCCCCAGGGCTCCGGCAGCAGGGCTCCGGCCGCCACTACCATGCCAGGCCCTTTAAATCGTCCCCGGAGCCTTGGGGAAGCGGTGGTGGCGGGGCTCCGGGGACAATTTAAACAGCCCAGGGCTCGGCCGCTGCGACTGCCCCTGGCCTTTTAAATTGCCGCCCCAGTCACGCTGCCGCTACCCCAGGGCTCCGGCAGTGGGGCTCTGGCAGCAATTTAAAGGGCCGGGGGCTCCAGCTGCTGCTGGGAGCTGCAGGCCCTTTAAATTGTGCCTGGGGACGCTGATTCACCCCAGTATGGCACACTGGTTCTTGCCGGTATGCTGTACTGGGGCATACCAGCATACTTTCACCTCTGCCCTTCACCCAAACAATTACCCAACTAGTGCCGGTTCCTGCTGCCATTGCTGGTGTGGATGGTGCACTAGAATATCAGGGTTGGAAGGGACTTCAGGAGGTCATCTAGTCCAGCCCCTTGCTCAAAGCAGGACCAATCCCCAACTAAATCATCTCAGCCAGGGCTTTGTCAAGCCTGACCTTAAAAACTTCTAAGGAAGGAGATTCTATCACCTCCCCAGGTAACGCATTCCAGTGTTTCACCACCCTTCTAGTGAAAAAGTTTTTCCTAATATCCAACCTAAACCTCCCCCCACTGCAACTTGAGACCATTATTTCTCGTTCTGTCATCTGTTACCACTGAGAACAGTCTAGATCCATCCTCTTTGGAACCCCCTTTCAGATTGTTGAAAGCAGCTATCAAATCCCCCCTCATTCTTCTCTTCCACAGACTAAACAATCCCAGTTCCCTCAGTCTCTCCTCATAAGTCATGTGTTCCAGTCCCCTAATCATTTTGGTTGCCCTCCGCTGGATGCTTTCCAATTTTTACACAACCTTCTTGTAGTGTGGGGCCCAAAACTGGACACAGTACTCCAGATGAGGCCTCACCAATGTCAAATAGAGGGGAACGATCATGTCCCTCGATCTGCTGGCAATGCCCCTACTTATACATCCCAAAATTCCATTGGCCTTCTTGGCAACAATGGCACACAGTTGACTCATCCACTGTAACCCCTAGGTCCTTTTCTGCAGAACTGCTGCCTAACCATTCGGGCTCTAGTCTGTAGCAGTGCATGGGATTCTTCCGTCCTAAGTGCAGGACTCTGCACTTTTCCTTGATGAACCTCATCAGATTTCTTTTGGCCCAATCCTCTCATTTGTCTAGGGCCCTCTGTATCCTATCCCTACCCTCCAGCATATCTACCTCTCCTCCCAGTTTAGTGTCATCTGCAAACTTGCTGAGGGTGCAATCCACACCATCCTCCAGATCATTAATGAAAATATTGAACAAAACCAGCTCGAGGGCCGACCCTTGGGGCACTCCACTTGATACCGGCTGCGAACTAGACATGGAGCCATTGATCACTACCCATTGAGCCCGACAATCTAGCCAGCTTTCTATCCACTGTGACAAAGCTCTGTCCTTGCCTCCGTGGGTCCCACGTTTCCTGGCAGATCTTGCTAGCCTCAGAGGCTCACTGTGACCCTGCATGTAACCCTTCTCTCTCTAGAGACAAGGGTCACAGTCTACTGAGTCATTTTCATCATAAGCCAGCAAGGGAGGTGAGGAGAAGTTATCCTTCCTTGCATAGTCTCTGTTGTCTGCCAGTCTCAGTGATTAATCAGGGGGCAAGGATGGGTGGGTGGGTGGGGGGAGCCCAGGCCCACCTTCTACTCTGGGCTCCAGCCCAGGGACCCTAATAGTATCAGCTATGGTAGCTGATCTTTTAGAAACATTACATATACAATTCCCTGGGCTACTTCCCCCATAGCAGTCCTCACTTCCTCAAGCTCCACTTCACCCTTATCTCAGGGCCTCCTTCCTTGTGCCTGATATGGTGTGTACTACTCAGCCTCTCCAACAGCGCAACTTCCTCCCACAGCTCCTAACATGCACACCCACCTGACTAACTGGGAGGCTTTTAACTAGTTTCAGCCAGCCCCTGATTGGCTTCAGGTGTCCCAATCAACCTAGCCTTCTCGAAAGTTCTTAATTGGCCCCAGGTGTCTTAATTGACCTGAACCAGCTGCCATTTCACTTATCCTGGTACCAAGGATTTGTTTAGCGTGGAGCTAATATATCTATCTCCCACTACTTTTCTATAGCCATCTGGCCTTGCCCCGTCACATATCCCCCACCCCTCCACCTCAACACCATAGAGTTGGGCAACTTGAGACGCCAGGTAGTATGCTCGTGACAGACCATCAGCGTTGCCATGATGGTATCCAGCCCTGTGCTGTATGCGGAACTGGAATGGTTGGAGGGATAAGAATCACCTGGTGACCCTTGCATTCTTTTCCTTATTCCGCAGTATCCATTGGAGGGGTGCATGGTCCGTCACAAGAGTAAATCGCCGGCCTAAGAGGTAGTAACGCAGTATCTCCATAGCCCATTTGACAGCAAGGCATTCTCTCTTGACTACTGCATATTTCTGTTCTCTTGGGAGAAGTTTTCTGCTTAGGTAGAGGATTGGGTGTTCCTCTTCTCCCACCATTTGCGACAGAACTGCCCCCACCCCACCTCGGAAGCATCTGTTTGTAAAAGAAATTCCCTGTTAAAGTCCGGGGCTATGAGTATGGGGTCATTACAGAGGGCCGTCCAAAGGTCTGTAAATGCCCCCTCCGCTGCGTCGGTCCACTTTACCATGTCTGGACCTCGGACCTTCACCAGGTGCTTTAAGGGACTTGCCCTAGTGGCAAAGTGGGGAATAAAACAAATAAAATAAAATCAGTAGTAGCCTACCACACCTAGGAACGCACGGACCTGCTTCTTTTGGGTCAGCCGGGGCCAGTTTTGAATTGCCTCTAGCTTATTCATTTGGGGCTTCACTATGCCCCTTCCCACAATATATCCCAGGTACCTACCCTCTGCTAGCCCTATGGCACATTTAGCGGGATTAGCAGTGAGGCCAGCCCGCCTTAAAGTGTGCAGTACTGCCTCAACTTTCTCCAAGTGGGTTCCTCAGTCTGGTGTATGGATGATGACATCATCTAGGTATGCAGCTGCATAACTAGTAGTGGGGGCGCAGCAGCTTATCCATGAGGCGCTGGAATGTGGCTGGGGCCCCATGTAGCTCAAAAGGGAGGATGGTGTACTGGAATAGTCCATCCGGGGTGGACAATGCTGTCTTTTCTTTAGCTTCTTTGGTCAGAGGAATCTGCCAGTACCCTTTTATCAGATCCAGTGTAGTCAAGAATCGGCCACTACCCAGTCGGTCAACCAGTTCGTCGACGCTTGGTATGGGGTATGCATCAAACTGGGATATTTCATTCAGTCGGCGAAAGTCATTACAGAATCTCATGGTACCATCAGGTTTAGGCACTAGAACAATTGGACTGGACCACTGACTGTAAGCTTCTTCAATAACCGCTAATTCTAACATTTTCTTTACTTCGGCCTTGATTTCTTCTCTTTTGGCTGCTGGGATTCGGTAGGGTCTCAATGTTACCTTGGCTCTGAGGATTGTGCGGATATGGTGATAGGTCTCAGTCGTCCGCCCTGGTTTTATAGAGAACACATCTTGGTTGAGATTAATCATGTCGGCTGCCTCGATCTTTTGTATCGGCGTCAAGTCGGATGATATCCTCACTTGCTCGTGTAAGTTATCCTCCTGGAGAAGGGTCTCCTGCATGACTAAGCATACCTCGCGATCGTGCCAAGGTTTTAGAAGATTGATGTGGTAAATTTGCTCCGATTTCCGGCAGCCTGGCTGCCACACCTTATAGTTCACCTCTCCCATGGCTTCGATTACTTCATAGGGTCCCTGCCACTGGGCCAACAGTTTACTTTCTGCTGTGGGCACCAGGACCATCACCCGATCCCCTGGTTGGAACCGTTGAAGCTTCGCTTGGTGGTTATAATGGGTTCGTTGGGTCTCCTGTGCTCTCTTCAAATGTTCCCGTACAATGGGCGTAACTTAGGCTATCCGATCTCTCATCTGCAGTACATTCTCAACTATGTTCCTTCTGGGATTTGGCTCCTCTTCCCAGGCTTCTCTGTCTATATGCAATATGCCCCGAGGGTGGCGCCCATACAGTAGTTCAAATGGAGAGAAACCCGTGGAGGCTTGCTGAACCTCCCAGATGGCGAACATGAGATAAGGCAATAGGGTATCCCAATCTTTTCCATCCCGGCTCACCACTTTCCTGATCATGGCCTTGAGGGTCCTACTGAACCTTTCCACAAGGCCATCTGTTTGTGGGTGGTATACAGAGGACCGGAGGGCTTGTACATGGAGCAACGAACAGAGATCTTTCATCAACTTGGACATGAAAGGTGTCCCTTGAGTCAATATCTCCTTGGGTAGCCCAACCCGGGCCATGATCTGTGCTAGCTCCTTAGCTATTGTCTTGGAAGCTGTGTTGCGCAGGGGAACAGCTTCCGGGTACCGGGTTGCATAGTCCAGTACAACAAGCACATGTTGGTGGCCCCAAGCAGTCTTCTCTAGGGGCCCTACCAGATCCACGGCTATCCATTCAAAAGGAACCTCTTCCAATAATAGAGGTATCAAAGGAGCCCACAAGTGCGTGCGGGCAAGGGCTATGTAACTGACACTCCAGACAAGAGGTGCAGTATCGCTGGACATCTGCATTTGCACCATGTGGTACAGGAGATCTTTCTTCACTATAAAGTAAGGTCCGGGACCCCGGACCTTCCCATCCACGGGGTATCCCATCGATCTCGGCCACCTCTTTCCTGGCGTTATCATATCTGGGGTCCTCCGCCTGGTCCCGCCCGAAAGTCTCTCTCCCGGGACTAACCTGCCCAAGCTCCCAGGGGCCGGCTTCTGCTTATTCCAACGGCTCGCCACTGTCATGGCTGGGGGCAGCTTCTGGCTCACCTTCTGTGGTGGAAGTTTCTCTGTTGGCTGCTCACGTCCATCTGCCTACTAGGGAGGTCTTCTGGCCCTGGGTCAGGATCCAGGTTCCCAAGGCCTTCGCGGCCTTCCTCTCTTTTTTTTGTTTTCCGGGTCTTTCGGGGGGCTGAGAACAGATCCTGAGAAATCTCAGGAAACATCGGGGACTGACATTCCCCCAATGACGAGCCGCTGTCCTCAGGGTCCCCACCTCCCTCCAGCCTCTCCGGGGGCAGTAAATTATCAAGCCCCGGATAGTCCTTCCCAATGACTACAAGATATAGGAGTTTAGGAACTACGCCCACGGTCACCTCAATGGGGTTTCCCTGAACCTCTATCTCCACTGGGATGGTGGGGTAAGGCTCACGGCCCCATGCACGCACATCACTGCTACACATTTGGCTTGTAGCAGCTGACTACTTTTTACCAGCTTACCAGATATGAGGGTGATAGCACTCCCAGAGTTCACAAGCGCTGTAGTCTCTGCTCCACTTATCCTCACTGTCCCGGTGTAATTATGCGGGGCTAATGCAATCCCCCCGAAGTGGATAAGGAAGCATGGGACCTCCCAATCCCCCAAGTTACATTGCATAGGCTCCTCAGTGCTGGGACACTGTGCTGCTATGTGTCCCCATTCCCCACATGCATAACATCTATAATTGCTTTTAATCACTCCCCTATCCCGGGGGTTAGGGGGTTTAGTCCCAGGGTTCCCCCCACTCAGGCCAATCCCTTCCTTCTGGGGTCCCCGCTGGTTTTCAGCCCTCCATTTCTTCCACCTAGGACTCCCCGGGGGTTTGGCGGCCCAACCTTCCAGGGTTGGGGTCGGGTGCTTGCTTTGAAAGGGGCCTTCCTTGGGTAGTTGGGTCAGTTCCCTGGCTGTCATCCGTCTTTCTACCAGTGTGATCATCTCGTCGTACGTGGACGGATCGTTCTGGCCTACCCATTTGCGGAGATCTGGCGGCAGTCCCCTCATATAATGGTCTATGACCAGGGTCTCCAAAATCTCCTCCGGCCTGCACACCTCAGGCTGTAACCACTTCCACGCGAGGTGTATGAGGTCGAATAGTTGGGACTTTGGGGGTTTATTCTCCTGGTATTTCCACTCATGGAACCTCTGGGCCCTTACCGCTGCCGTTACCCCCAATCATGCTAGGATCTCTGCCTTCAGACGGGTATAGTCAGTGGCATCCGTGACAGGCAAGTCAAACTAGGCCTTCTGGGCCTCTCCACACAAAAAAGGGGCGAGAATGCTGGCCCACTGCTCCTGGGGCCACGCCTCACGCTGAGCAGTCCTTTCGAATGAGAGGAGATATGTCTCTATGTCATCTCCTGACGTCATCTTTGGTAGACAACCAGTGGCCCTCAGGGTTCGCGTCCCGTCGGACCCCCGGGCCTCGGTGGATCTTCAGCTGGTCCACCACCTCTCTCAAGAGGGCACGATCTTGGGTCACCTGGCTCATCAATAATTGATTGGTTTCCTGCTGTAGCTGCATAGACTCCTGTTGTGCCATTGCCTGAACCCGGGTGGCCTCCTGCTGGGCTGCCGTGGCTTGTACCAGAGCTCTTACCACCTCCTCCATTGTGGTGCAAAGCAAACAAAAAAAAAAAATCCAAAACCCCAGGGCACTTTTTTTTTTTTTTTTTTTTTTTAAAAAAAAAAAACCCTCTTTCTTCCGCCACGCTGTGAACGAAATCCCACTTGTGACACCAGTTGTGACAAAGCTCTGTCCTTGCCTCTGTAGGTCCCACGTTTCCTGGTGGATTTCGCTAGCCTCAGGGGCTCACTGTGACCCTGCATGTAACCCTTCTCTCTCTAGAGACAAGGGTCACAATCTACTGAGCCATTGTCATCATAAGCCAGCAAGGGCGGTGAGGAGAAGTTATCCTTCCTTGCATAGTCTCTGTTGTCTCCCAGTCTCAGTGATTAATCAGGGGGCAAAGGTGGGGGGGGGAGCCCGGGCCCACCCTCTACTCCGGGCTCCAGCCCAGGGACCCTAATAGTATCAGCTATGGTAGCTGATCTTTTAGAAACATTACATGTACAAATCCCTGGGCTACTTCGCCCACAGCAGCCCTCACTTCAAGCTCCACTTCACCCTTACCTCAGGGCCTCCTTCCTTGTGCCTGATATGGTGTGTACTACTCAGCCTCTCCAACAGTGCAACTTCCTCCCACAGCTCCTGACATGCACACCCACCTGACTAAATGGGAGGTTTTTAACTAGTTTCAGCCAGCCCCTGATTGGCTTCAGGTGTCCCAATCAACCTAACCTTCTCCCTGCCTTCTGGAAAGTTCTTAATTGGCCCTAAGTGTCTTAATTGACCTGGAGCAGCTGCCATTTCACTTATCCTGGTACCAGGGATTTGTTTAGCTTGGAGCTAATATATCTATCTCCCACTACTTTTCTATAGCCATCTGGCCTTGCCTCATCAAACCACCTTATTGTCCATTCATCCAGCCCATACTACTTTAACTTGCTGGCAAGAATACTGTGGGAGACCGTGTCAAAAGCTTTGCTAAAGTCAAGGAACAACACGTCCACTGCTTTCCCCTCCTCCACAGAGCCAGTTATCTCATCATAGAAGGCAATTAGATTAGTCAGGCATGACTTGTCCTTTGGTGAATCCATGCTGACTGTTCCTGATCTCTTTCTTCTCCTCTAAGTGCTTCAAAATTGATTCCTTGAGGACCTGCTCCATGATTTTTCCAGGGACTAAGGTCAGGCTGACTACATTAGCCTTTTTCCAGTTGTCCGGGACCTCCCCTGATCGCCATGAGTTTTCAAAGATAATGGGCAATGGCTCTGCAAATCACATCCACCAACTCCTTTAGCACTCTCGGATGCAGCGCATCCAGCCTTGTGCTCATCCAGCTTTTCTAAATAGTCCCAAACCACTTCTTTCTTCACAGAGGGCTGGTCACGTCCTCCCCATGCTGTGCTGCCCAGTGCAGCAGTCTGGGAGCTGACCTTGTTCGTGAAGACAGAGGCAAAAAAAGCATTGAGTATATTAGCTTTTTTCACATCCTCTGTCACTAGGTTGCCTCCCTCATTCAGTAAGGGGCCCACACTTTCCTTGACTTTCTTCTTGTTGCTAACATACCTGAAGAAATCCTTCTTGTTACTCTTAACATCTTTTGCTAGCTGCACCTCCAGGTGTGATTTGGCCTTCCTGATTTCACTTCTGCATGCTTGAGCAATATTTTTATACTCTTCCCTGGTCATTTGTCCAATCTTCCACTTCCTGTAAGCTTCTTTTTCGTGTTAAAGATCAGCAAGGATTTCACTGTTAAGCCAAGCTGGTCGCCTGCCATATTTCCTATTCTTTCTACACATCGGGATGGTTTGTCCCTGTAACCTCAATAAGGATTTTTTAAAATACAGCCAGCTCTCCTGGACTCCTTTCCCCCTCATACTGTTCTCCCAGGGAATCCTGCCTATCAGATCCCTGACATTGTCAAAGTCTGCTTTTCTGAAGTCCAGGGTCCGTATTCTGCTGTTCTCCTTTCTTCCTTGTGTCAGGATCCTGAACTCAACCATCTCATGGTCACTGCCTCCCAGGTTCCCATCCACTTTTGCTTCCCCTATTAATTCTTCACAGTTTGTGAGCAGCAGGTCAAGAAGAGCTCTGCCCCTAGTTGGTTCCTCCAGCACTTGCACCAGGAAATTGTCCCCTACACTTTCCAAAAACTTCCTGGATTGTCTGTGCACTGCTGTATTGCTCTCCCAGTGGATAACAGGGTGATTGAAGTCTCCCATGAAAACCAGAGCCTGTGATCTAGTAACTTCTGTGAGTTGCCTGAAGAAAGTCTCGTCCACCTCATCCCCCTGATCCGGTGGTCTATAGCAGACTCCCACCACATCACCCCTGTTGCTCACGCTTCTAAACTTAATCCAGAGACACTCAGGTTTTTCTGCAGTTTCATACCAGAGCTCTGAGCAGTCATACTGTTCTCTTACATACAATGCAACTCCCCCACCTTTTCTGCCCTGCCTGTCCTTCCTGAACAGTTTATATCCATCCATGACAGTACTCCAGTCATGTGAGTTATCCCACCAAGTCTCTGTTATTCCAATCACATCATAATTCCTTGACTGTGCCAGGACTTCCAGTTCTCCCTGCTTGTTTCCCAGGCTTCTTGCATTTGTGTATAGGCACATGAGATAACTTGCTGTTTGTGCTGCTTTCTTAGTATGAGGCAGGAGCCCTCCCCTTTTGCGTTCTCCTGCTCGTGCTTCCTCCCGGTATCCCACGTTCCCACTTACCTCATGGCTTTAGTCTCCTTACCCCAGTTAACCTAGTTGAAAGCCCTCCTCACTAGGTTAGCCAGCCTGCTTGCAAAGATGCTCTTCCCTCTCTTAGTTAGGTGGAGCCAGTCTCTGCCTAGCACTCCTCCTTCTTGGAGCACCATCCAATGGTCAAAGAATCCAAAGCCTTCTATCCGATACCACCTGTGTAGCCATTCGTTGACTTCCACAATTTGACGGTCTCTACCCAGGCCTTTTCCTTCTACGGGGAAGATGGACGAGAACACCACTTGCGCCTCAAACTCCTTTATCCTTCTTCCCAGAGCCACATAGTCTGCAGTGATCCACTCAAGGTCATTCTTGGCAGTGTCACTGGTGCCCACGTGGAGAAGTAGAAAGGGGTAGCGATCCGAGGGCTTGAGGAGTCTTGGCAGTCTCTCTGTCACATTGTGAATCCTAGCTCCTGGCAAGCAGCAGACTTCTCGGTTTTCCCGGTCAGGGTGGCAGATAGATGTCTCAGTCCCCCTGAGGAGAGAGTCCCCGACCATCACCACCCGCCTCCTCCTCTTGGGAGCAGTGGTCGTGGAACCCCCATCCCTAGGACAGTGCATCTTATGCCTTCCAATCGGCGGAGTCTCCTTCTGTTCCCTTCCCTCAGATGTATCATCTAGTCCACTCTCCACATTACTACCTGTGGAGAGAACATGAAAACAGTTGCTTACCTGTATTTGCACTGCTGGTACATGGACGCTCCCCTTTCTTCTTCTGGAGGTCACATGCTGCTAAATTACTTCACCGTCCTCTTGTCCCCGCTGCGCAGCCTGCTCTGAATCTTCAGATCATTGTGCCCGTAGAATCATATCCTGACGTCTGTCCAGAAAATCTTCAGTTTCTCTTATGCAACACAGGGTCGATACTTGTTTCTCCAGACCTTGAACCTTCTCTTCCAATATGGAGACCAGCTTGCACTTTGTACAGACAAAGTTGCTTCTATCCTGTGGAAGAAAGACAAACATGGAACATCCAGTGCAGGTCACAACAGCTGAATACTCCCCATCCATATTACCTTCCTTCTACGAGCTTCTTCAGGAGTTGTAGTAACTACTTAGAGAAGCCGGCAAGATGTAAGCCTCAGTGGGCTCTCTCCGGGCGAACTCCCAGGCAAACTCCCTCTGTTAGTCGCTCAGCTGTTCGCTGCGCAGCTGGTTCGCAGCTGACTGGCTTTTTATAACAAATCAGGCCCACTCAAGGCTCACCTGGAACAAAGCACTCCCAAATCACATTTTTCAAACAACCAATCAAGCACACGGTCAAACTGTCCCCGCAACAGACACTCAGATACTCACCAACACAGCTTCCCTAATGCAGCCCTTAGCGTACCTCCTCAGACAGATCCCAGGCAAACTCCCTATGTTAGCCTCTCTGCTGTTCGCCGCTCAAGAGAAGGCAGGACGGCTTTGGCATCATATAGCCACAAGGAGGCAAATCAGCGTTCACAAGTGTCTCAAATGAGCAGGAAAACAAGAGTTCCAGTTTTTAAGAAGCTCTAACACCATGGGGAGAAAAAGCAGCGTGACAAAGGCAAGACGATCCTCTCTAGTAAGCACTGAGTTACCACTAGGATCAAGAGCACCCATTGAAAGGAATAAAGCATTTTAGAGTCTGATCCTGCTCTCATGGAAGTCGGTGAGGATTTTGCCATTGATTTCGGTGACAGCAGGTGCAGGGTTTAGGGAGTGAGTCAACTTTATGCGTCGCATAAATCCTGAGGGTTTAAGCAATTCAGCAGCCAGATCACCATCTGTAACATGGAAAGTGGACGCAGAGCAAGTTGGTTCCTGATGCTCAGGACCAAGAACGGCAGTCCAATCACAAGGACGACCGGAGTCTAGATGCCAGACTCTGCAAGGCTCACTTCTCATCTGCCTGACCTTGAAGAGTTGCAGATGCAGAACCTAGGGGCTAGCAACCTTCCCATGCCCATCACAGCATCACAGTCAGGACCAGAGAGTAAATACTTTTTCTAAAAACATCTTTATTCTAGTGTAATCAAAATAAGTTGTAAGAGCTGATTAAAATAGCTAATTTAAGAAATGATTGCCAGGAGTACAAAGATCCCTACCACTAGGTCACATAATGCAAACGCAAAACATCAGGCTTTCAAAATCAAAGGACATTGGTACAATGCAGTTCTATTATACATGCTCTCTCAGCCCCAGCTGTACGTGAATCCACCATGACAGTATAGCCAGTCAAGCTAAGATCCTCACCACCATGCCAGGCATTCTTGTTATGACAAACTTTATTACAGTAAGCACTAGTCAATTACATTTATTAAGCCAGGACTTGCTCATTGAACTGTTAAGCCAGTCTGCTGCATTTTAAAACAGGGTTGTGATGGGATGGAAGTCTTGGCTTTAAGTGGCATAACAGTGGCGTTTTAAAACAAACACCAGTCTCATTTGTATGTGAACATTTTGTTCGTGCGTGGCAGCTAGGCAGCAGATGTCCATTAAACGCAAAACTGACTGACACTTTTAAAATAGTTTTCTCTCTCTCTCACACACACAGCAGCATTTCAGAATAAGCTCCAAGTGTTTGTGCAACCCTTTTTGGTATCTTCTTGTTAAGAAAGATTTAAACACTGGAGGTTTAAATACCACAGTCACTGGGAAATCTTCACACAGTTTCACAACACCATGTGTTTCTTTGAGTATATTACAAAACCACAGCAAAGATACATAGGTCCCCCAAACACACAAACCACAGAGGCAGATTTGGAAGGGGAGAAAAAGATGCATTTCCTGATTGGAGGTTCTGGTTCAGGTCCATCTCTAATCCAATGTAACATACACTAGGTCTAACCATAGAAAAGAGTAAATCACTAAGTATTTAAAAGTGTTTTAAAGATAGTCAAGTGAGAAGGTGGAAGCGCAACAGGGCAATTATGCAGCGTAGGGCGGAAGAAAACAGCTCACTGTCTCTATGAGGACACAGCAGGAAGCTGCTTTAAGGTTGCTCATTAAACTAAAGGAAAACTTCTGATCTCTCAATTCCTTTGAGCAGCATGGATCTACCACTGCAGACAGAGGGGCTAACTCCTCCATTGGTCCCTAAGGCCCACTCTACCCTAGAGACATTGACTCTGGTATCTACACTGATGTAGCTATGCTGGTGCAAACCCCAACCTAGATACATTGCAGCAACATTTCTGAGATGTAATCTGGTAAATTACTGATGTAAGCCCCATGCTGTCAGGTCGCCACCCCTATGCGCATCCTTGAGGTCAAGCATGGTTCTGCAGCTGCCCTGCCTCAGTTTCCCTGACTGGGTTTCTAGCCCACTCTGGTGGTTTATGGCTCAGTGCTCTGGCTTGAGTCACTATGAACGTTCAGCCTCCTCCCATTCTGGGGTAGCAGAGCACAAGGTCACAGTCTCAAAACAAACATGAAATAAAGGCTCCTGTATCCCAGCTGGACGTAGTTCTCAGCCCTTCTGAGGTTATTCATCCAACCTGCCCCCAGGCTCAGCTTGCAGATCTCAAATTCCCCTCAGGTGAGACACCCTCTGCTGCTTGGTTTAATCATCAGCAGGTCCCTGATAAACCCAAATAGTCCAGCATCAGGCCTGCCTGCCAGGGAGGCTCTAACCAGCACAGTTCTACTGAGTCCTGGCTCCAGCCAGGCTTCTATCCCCAAATGCAAGCAGATGGTCTTCTCTCTTTCCAGCCAGCCACAACTGAGTGAGCTTTCCCCTTTCCATCCCCTTCCTACAGGCTTGACACCTACTACAGGTGTAGTGGGCGGGGCTGATTGTGCTCCTGACAGTTTGTTAACCCTTTCCAGCCTGAGTGTGGTCTGTATACCCCATCACACCCCACTTTACATTTACATTTACATACATGCTGCGTGTCTATGTTAAGTAGCTACACTGAATAACTACACTGATTTAGTTACATCACTGCAGATTTCTCTAACTCCCCATACAACAAGCTTCAAAACTCCTTCCTCCTTGGTCATACATTCCAGTAGGAATCACAGCTCTTGCACCAATTTACATGCATGCAACCCCATTGGTTTTAATGGGATGGGGTGTGGTGTCATCAGGGCAGAATGGTTCCCTCTGTCTTTCTAATCCACATCAGAGCTGGCAGGAAGCTCCTCCGCCACCAATCATCAGGAAATATCCAATAACCTGGCTCCTCAGGTGTTTTCACCCTGCTGAGATGTATTAATGGAATGGCAACTCTCTCAGAGAGACTCTCACACCAGTCCGAGTGAGGAGGGTGGTGTGAGTCTTACAGGTAATTTCTAAAGGCTTTGAGAATTCACTTTAATATAGTGTACATTCCTATCTAGTATAGAATTGCAGTAGCTACCTTAAGGGCTGTCCTGTGAGCTGTATTCATATTGGTTTTAGCAAGAGATCTGTATGCGGTGGGGCTGTAGAACAGGGGTTAACATATCAGCACTGATCCGTTTCTTGTTATCTAGGATCTGTATTTCCATCACTGGAGATGGCATGGCATGCAATGAAAGCTTTCAGTATATGGATCTCAGTTGTATACAGTGGCTGGGCCTGCATAACAAGGCTTGAGTCCAACTGCAGGACTGCATTAGGGGAAAACCCCAAAAACCACAAGCCAGGCCTTTGTTCAGGAGGACTGACAGGGCGATTTCTATTTCCTTTCAACAGCAACACGTTCTGGGTGTTTAAGTCAGCCCCACAGTACAAGCAGCTCTTTCTCTCACTCAAAGAAATATTAGTGCTGGGACACAGCCCGTGCTGGAGTGGAAGAGGATGCTGATCCCAGCACAGAAGAATGCTTATATACAGGGTGGCTGTAGTTGGGTTGAGAAGCCTTGAGCCGGACAAATGCTGCTTTGTTATGTCTCTCTGTTCATAACCAAAAAAGGTTTGATGACTGGGTTTCCCACACTAGCAACCCAAAGGAGGTAAATGGTGAACACCAGGCAGAGAAAACAGGGGGTCCGTAGGCTCAAGTCCCATCAAAGGCAGAGAGCACTAGGAGCGTCAGTAGCAACCTGATTCCCAGTGAGGAAAGCCCAGGCAGGGATCATGACCAGAAGTGGCTTTCATTTCCAAGTTCTCTCACTCAAACCAGAGTAACCCTGTGTGTCTCAGAAGGGTCAGTGTGTTAGGTTGATCAGGAGGGTATTAGTCAGTTCTAGTGATAATTAACAACTCTTAAATGAATGTCAGAGTCTTTATAGAACTAATTTAATACTGAAGCATCTAGCAAATTTGGCACTTGCCAAAAAGAAGGGTCACAACTCTGAAAGGAGGTGGGGTATAATCTATTAACAATAGTAGAAAAGTGATCTGTAGAAGGCCAAACTTTTTTCTGATCTCAGACAAGAATCAGACTTAACCAGCTAGATCCAAGATTTGGAAGCAGGCTTGGAAAAGTGGGAGGTGCTGAAGAGGCAAAGCCCTAGGGGCAGAGCTGTTGATAGATGCAGTGTAAAGTGTGGTTCTAGTGTGAAAAGTGACTGTGTTTTGAATTAAGATGCCATTATTTTAATCTTCTTTCTGTGCATATTCAGGTGCAGTGCTGTCAGCCCTACAGGGCCAGCTGAGCTCTGGGAGAGCACAGTGGATTTTTTTTTGCATTTGTGCATCAAAGAATTGCTAGCAGAAAAGTTCCAGTGACTGGGCCATTCTCTTGTCTTCAGATTCTGCCCTCCCACCAGGGAAGACATTAAGGTTGTCCAGGTGGGTAAAAGGGTAGGAAAAGTCTTTTCCCATGGGCAGGTTATCCCATAACTGCCTACTGCAGGGTTCCTTGCACCTCCCTTGAAGCAGCTATTACAGGCCATTGTCAGAGACAGGATACCAGATTAGGTGGAGGTGTAAGGAACCCTGCAGTAAGCAGTTATTGAATTAACCGATTCCGTTTGGAAATCTGTAGGCTCCCCACTGTATTTTCCACCAAATGTATCCGATGAAGTGAGCTGTAGCTCACAAAAGCTTATGCTCAAATATATTTGTTAGTCTCTAAGGTGCCACAAGTACTCCTTTTCTTTTTACTTGGAGCTGAAGACAGTGGCGTGATGCAGGTGTTTCAATGGGATTAAATACAAGAGGCATAAGGTATTTCTGAAGGTAAGGGCATTACAATCTGGCTCTTGAACTCACAGAGCAAGGAAGCAAAGCTGAAGGGTTATTTAATTGCTCAGGGCCAGATTGTTAAATCCCTTGGTCACAAGAACAGTTCCACTGACTGCGACTGTTCACTAACATAAGGGATCACAATCTGGCCTTAATGAGCCCTATGCTGGAAACAACAGTTTATACATTGTGCACTCTGTACTGTTCTAAAACAACTGCAAAACTGACGTTAATAGTGACTGACACACTGAACGTTAAAGACCAGCACAGAACTCCATGGTGTCTGGAGCCACCTACTGTGACACCCTGTACCCCTGTTCACCACTTTTATATGGTTATGATATATTTTGTACAATGTATGCCTTGTGAGGTATCAGTTGAAAACTCAATCTGCTGAATACGGTTGTCCTGGTAAAATGTGTGTAACAGTGTATGAGAAGTTAGTAGATTCTACTATGTACCATTGTTGTAACTTGCTCCAAGGTTAAGACAAGCAGGTTCAAACCAGTTTTTCAGAGACAAAGACACACTTCCACCCCAAACAGGTGTCAAAGAGCCATTACCTGTTTAACCGGCCATTCTTCAGCAATGGGAAGGTATAAACAAAAAAGTGACATTGTATCACAGGAATGTTTCAAATCTCATGTACACAGTCCCCTGTTTGTCTATACCCGGCAGGGGGTAATTCTCAGAGAGGAGGAGGGTATAAAGTAAGAGACAGTGACTTCCATATCACCCCTTTCTGCTCAGGACATCAATGACTCTGAAAGAACTGAACTAAGAAGGGGAATGGTCCCAGGTTGGAAGGAGATGCAGCCTGTGAAATTTTACTACAGTTTATGGTGAGATGGGCCTTGTGCTTTTAAACTTATTAGCCTTGATAAAGTTTAGGAATTAGCTTGTGGTTTTATCTTTTTATATCTTTTGTAACCAATTCTGACTTTTATGCCTTATCACTTTTAATCACTTAAAATCTGTCTCTCTCTAGTTAATACATTTGTTCTGTTGTTTTACCTACACCAGTGTGTGTTTGGATTGAAGTATTTGGGAAACTCTACTTAGGCTCAACAAGGCTGGTGCATAATCATTACATAATCAATCTATCTACGACGGGATGGGTAAACTCTTTGGCTTGAGGGCCACATCTGGATGGGGAAATTGCATGCAGGGCCATGAATGTACGGCTGGGGCAGGAGGTTGGGGTGCAGGAGGGGGTGTGGTGTGCAGAAAGCAGATCAGGGCAAGGGGTTGGGGTGCAGGAAGGGTGCGAGGTGTATGAGGGGGTTCAGGGAAGGGGGTTGGGGTGCAGGGAGGGCTGTAGAGTGTGGGAGGGGGCTCAGGGCAGGGGGTTGGGATGCGGGCTCCAGCCCAGCGCCGCTTACCTTGAGTGGCGCTGGGGTAGCAGTGGCACGCAGCGAGGCTAAGGCAGGCTCCCTGCCTGCTCTGGCCCTGCATCACTCCCGGAAGTGGCCAGAACAAGGTCCCTGTGGCCCCTGCAGGAGGCAGAGAGCCCAGGGTCACAGGGACATGGTGCTGGCTGCTTCCGGGAGCGGTGTAGGGCCCGCGGCGCCACGGGGCTGGCAATCCTGCGGGCCAGATTCAAAACCCTTATGGGCTGGATCCGGCCTGCGGGCCGTAGTTTGCCCACCCCTGATCTATAGTCTATGAGTCTATGACCTTGTACTGTCCAGGGAGTTACTGAGCAGTACAAGACACACATTTCTGGGGACTCTGCTGGAATGGAGGGAAATGTGGGTGTCACTCTGTATGTAATTCATGGAAGGCTGGGCACAGTGTTCCTGTATTCATCTGGGAGTGATTTTACATGCTAGTGGCTGTGTGCGTGCAGAGCACAGAGGGGTTGCTGTTCACCAGCAAAGCAGTGTAAAAGGCATCACAGGCTGGGGAGCTAAGGGGATACATCAGTCCAGATTGCACCCTGGGGTATGTCATACCTACAAATCAAGATTTCATTGAAAATCCCTGGCAGTATTAGGGGTGATAAGAGGGATTTTTGCCAAACTAGTTGCTTTCAATAATATACTTTGTTTTGGACCATGCAAGCAGAAAACGTTCTCCTGATTGCACTAATCCCCAAACCATACCGGCAGCATAACATTCTTTCTCCTGTGCAATGACCTCACTAAGGACCTGGAGACCTCTTGTAAAATTCTGGCAGACTTTACTTTTGCTGTGTAAGGAATGTTTTAGAGAACATCTTAAACAAATATTTATGTAAACAAATTTGTTTTTTCAGCTCATGCTTGTGGATGCAAAGGTGAAGGCTGAATTCTGAGGCTATGTCTACACTGGCAGCTAGGGGTGCGATTCCCAGCTTGTGTAGATATACTTCGGCTAGCGTGCCAAAAACAGTAGTGTAGACACAGTAGCACAGGCAGCAGTGGCATGGGCTAGCCGCCCTGAGTACTCACTCATGAGATCTGGGTGGGTTTGTACTCAGGACAGCTACCCCGTGCTGCGGCTTATTGCTGCCCATGCTACTACAGCTACACTACTATTTTTAGTGGACTAAGTCTCATTGAGCTAGTGCAAGTATGTCTACGCAAGCTGGGAATTACACCCCTAGCTCCAAGTAGAGACCTAGCCTTAATGAAGATTTTAACCTACATGTACACCAGTGTAACAAGTGCTTATTCACCCAGAAAGAGCTCAAAGCATATTATCTATATGGGGACAAATCCTCCTCCTCTCTCAAGACCATGTAACCAGGCTGAACGCAGGATGGGACAAAAGATCACTCACCCACCACTGCCCTTCTTGACGTCTGATTTGTGTCCATTTATTCTTTTGTGTAGAGTCTGTCCAGTTTGGCTAATGTGCATGGCAGAGGGGCATTGCTGGCACATGATGGCATATATCACATCACATATATGTGCCAGCAATGCCCCTCTGCCATGTACACTGGCCAAACCGGACAGTTTCTATGCAAAAAAAGATCACAAATCAGATGTCAAGAATTATAACATTCAAAAGCCAGCTGGAGAACACTTCAACCTCCCTGGACACTCAATTAAGACTTAAAAGTGGCAATTCTTCAACAACAAAAAATGTCAAACACACACTCGAATAAGAAACTGCAGAACTGGAATTAATTTGCAAACTGGACACCATCAAATTAGGCCTGAATAAAGACTGGGAGTGGATGGGTCATTACACAAACTAAAAACTATCTCCCCATGCTATTCACCCCCCTCACCCCTCATACTGTTACTCACACCTTCTTGTCAGCTGTTTGAAATGGATCACCCTGATTATCACTAATTGTGATTTTTCCTCCTGCTGATAATAGCCCACTTTAATTGAATTGTCTCATTAGAATTGGTAAGGCAATCCCCATCTTTTCATGTTCTACATATATCTTCCTACTGTATTTTCCACTCCATGCATCTAATGAAGTGGGTTTTAGCCCACGAAAGCTTACGCCCAAATAAATTTGTTAGTCTCTAAGGTGCCACAAGTACTCCTTGTTGTTTTCACCACCAGTGTAATGCAGCCACCACTGGAATGCAATCTGGCAACAGTGCACAGCAACCCTAAATATCCCGTTTAGGATATGGGAAGTGACTGTTGTACACCTAGCACAGTGTACTTACACATCTGTATATAGTCTCTATTTTAAACTACAGAAATGTATGTGTTAGGTACATACTAAAGAATCTACTCCCTGGCCAACACATTAATGTATTTCCCATTCGGGTTAATAGGAGGAACACTTTGAAAGAGGAACAGACACCATAATGTGTATGTACTTAAAATCTGACAGAGAAAGAGACCATTGTTTTCATTGTGATCTGGAGGTTAGTACCGTAAGCAAGAAAAGTATTCTTAAGAAATGAGGTCTACATTTTCCAAAGCGACTAGTAGTTTTAGAGGCCAATTTTGTGAGCTGTTACAGGGTCTGGACTGTCCAAAAATCAGGCCCCTTTAAAAGGTCTCAGATTGGGCACTGAGAAACAGATGCATCCAACATCACTAGTCCGTTAAGAATATTTAGGCCAAAGATGATTTTTTGTGGTGAAACCCTACCTCTGTCTGTTCCTGCTGTAAATGGTGGGTTAGGCATGGTCCCAGAGCAGTGTGTGTTTTCTGGCCTCCATGCTACATTTTTTCTATGCTCACCCTTGCTCTGGTGCTGCAGTGGGATAACCAAAGAAAAAGAAATGGGACAAATCAATGGGCTACATACCAGTACTGTTTCCAATCTGACCATCCAGTTTGGGAGCATGCATTTAATGAATTGGCTTGAACACATGAATATGAAAGGTCCAGAATACCTGGATGTAATAATCCACCTCAGCTTTTTGGCTTTAATCACCCTCAGGTCCCAGGGCAGCTTTAATATGTCCCCATGAACTTGCATGGAAAGACTAACAGACCATCAGGCTGATCAGGAGCTATGCCCTGGCTTACATGGTATGCTGCTGTGGAGAGGCACTGAAGGGTTAAACCTCTGGCCCCTAGTGCTGCCAGGCAAGAACAGTGTAATCTAGGGCAGAATAACACTTCATTAACAGAGAATAGCCTGGAAACCAAGTCAGCTGGATGGGGCCGTATAGGAGGGGGAAAGCTGAAGGAGATTATATAAAAACACTCCCA
This sequence comes from Dermochelys coriacea, assembly GCF_009764565.3. NCBI lineage: Eukaryota > Metazoa > Chordata > Testudines > Dermochelyidae > Dermochelys > Dermochelys coriacea. The sequence goes on along the minus strand of NC_050077.1, from coordinate 36,062,469 downwards.
TTTAAAATGCAGCCCCTCCTCGCACATTACCAGAGTCTCAGCAGAGGATTTGACAGCATTGTCCCAGCTAGCAGCTGCTGGGTCCAGGCTCACTGGGCCTGGGAGCAGTGAGTGGGTTTGAATGGTAGTTTTTGGCTCATTCTTTCAGGCCTGGCTCATTTGCTTCCCTTTAGTCCTGCTTCTCCCCTTTATGCTTCCAAGGGTAGATCAGCTCTCCAACAAACAGCTTCTTGCACAGAGAGCTCCAGGAATCCTTAGGGTAACAAGCATAGGTTGGGAGCCTGTACGTCTGCACCACGCTGCCATAGGACAGAGGATTTATCTGGAAGTAGAGAAGGAAGAGGGACAATGGCAATGAAAACAGGTCATGGTGTGAACAATGAGGAGAGGAGGGTGTGTGTGTGAGTGCGCGCAATTCTTTCTGCCTTTGTACCATCACATTAATGCCCTATTAGAATCTCCCAGCTACACTGCTGCACACAAATGGGTTACAAGAGTTTGCTGGCTATGTAATAATTCTTTTTTCTTCTATAGCACCTTCCACCTGCGGATCTCAAATGAATTTAGCCTCACAATCTCTCTGTGGGGAAGGAATTGTTACCCTCAGGTTACAGATAGGGAAACAGAGGCACAGCCCAAGTTATAAGCCTGGTTTTAGAGCACTGCTAAGGTTTCATCAACCTGACACAAAGAAACTGTACTGTAACCATGTCCACAGACATGGTATTCAATAGAATACTCTTTTGGGGACACATTTTTACAGCACTTCTGTGGAATATACCAGTAAGATTAATTATTGACTCAATCCTGCAAGAGGCTGAGCACTGTGGCACCAATCCAGCAATGCACGTATGCATATACTAAACTCAGCACCTATTCCACCTTTTTCAGCCTCAAGTCCAATTAGAACTGGATGCATGCCACAGAACATTTCACATGACTCGTCAGTAACATTTTAAAATTAATTCTCTTCGGCTGGGTTCACATCTCTTTTCGTATTTGCTTTGTACCAATTGCTAGTGAATGAGTTCACTGGCAGACACGTTCATGGTACAATAATTTTAAGTGAATACTGAGCAGATTCACAGGAAGCGAGGTTTGAATTTGTCAAGATGAGCATTTGTAGCAGAAATCAAAGAGCTGTGTTCATCCAGTCAGGGAACAGAATCATACTATGTGATTTGTCTGTCTAATCAAAATAACTAATGCAGCTCAAATTTCACATACTCTCAATCTCCAGACCAATAATTATCACTTAAGTTATTGGAGAGTAATTCTGAATAGATTCAATTTGTTCAAGATGGGGGCCACAAGGAATCTGCCAAAAGAAAAAGAAACAAAATTTAAATAACTTTATTACTAGCTAGTCACCCAGCTTCATCCACATGGTTAAATTTCAGATGGAAACAGGTCCATTTGCGGGGGACGACAAGGGATTGTTGCTAGGGAAGTGAGGCTACTGACTATTTGGACACAACATTCCTATGCCCATTTAGTTTAAATGTACATCTGTGTGGAGGACTGGGGGCATAGGAGTGAATTTCACCTACTGAGAGATAAGAAATGGCTTTCAGCCCAGCACAGAACAACAGCGTCTTACTGTCATGTTTTAAATTAAAAAAAAAAACGTAACAGTTTTGTTAGGGAAGTTGCTGTCGTGAGTTCCTTTTATACAATCTCTGTAGTTCAAGGCTGTATAAACTGATAAAATATACCTCCCTTGTTTCATAATGGAATCATTCCCTTTTCCCTTCCTCTTTTGCTTAACCCTTTGCAAACAAGTTGTTGTTAAGGAAATTTCTGGGTGAATGTGCAGAGAGGGATCAAAGTTGTAAAGGAGTCAATTCCTCTAGATCCCCTTTTATAAAACTTGGCTGCATGAAAATCAGGGAAGCCAATAGCTAGTAGCCAGGAGTATTTTTTGATATGTTTACAAAACACATTATTTTAAAACCCAGTGTAAATACTAAGTTGCATAGTGCTTTTTGGAGTGAATTAAACAGCAATGGAATCTTCCTGCCCTCACCAATATACTTGTATTTGGATTCTACATTCTGATGACACTGAATGTTTTTTTTTAAAATAAAAAACCAATAGTTTGCTGAATCCCAAGGGAAATGAACATCCTCATAAACCAGCTGCAGAGACCGCCCAATTCAAATCAGTCTACAAATCGTTTTTAATCCATCATGACATTGTCATATGTTTCTGATCAGCTGTCACCTAGATCAGCTTAGTGCCCAGAGACTGGGAGAATCTTCAATCATCCAGGTCTTATATTTTGTACATGTGCGCACAATTACAATTACACACACAAACTTCTCCCCTTTGGCATGGTGTGGGGAAGCATTGCTCCGCAGGATAATGAGACACATGGGGATAATGGGGAGGTGACACGAGGAAGCTGGAGACAGAAATAGCATGAGTTGCTACACAGAGCTCAGCGTATCACTGTGTGAATTTTAATCTGTGTCAAAATAGGTTTTCCAGATATTCATGCTGCAAATCCTGATCTGATAGTGGTAGGGCCCACCAGATTTCTGAGACAGGCCTGCCTGGCATTACTGCCCCCACACTGCAACAGAAAGCTACCTTTACTATGTGCTGATCTTTGAGGGAGGGACCAGGATATAGAGGGTCTGTGTATCCAGGCCCTTCTGACCCTCTCTTGATACAATATATGGTGCCACACACTAGGAAGATTCCTTTCTGTGATGGGCCTATTGATCAAGATCTTATTGTACTCACCAACTAACTCCTTGATCCCTTTAACCTGGAGCAGTCACCACCATACCACTATAATCACTGGGGCCACATCCTCAAAAAAGCCAAGGAAAGTGTGGGCCCCTTACTGAATGAGGGAGGCAAGCTAGTGACAGAGGATGTGGAAAAAGCTAATGTACTCAATGCTTTTTTTTGCCTCTGTTTTCACTAACAAGGTCAGCTCCCAGACTGCTGTGCTGGGCATCACAAAATGGGGAAGAGATGGCCAGCCCTCTGTAGAGATAGAGGTGGTTAGGGACTATTTAGAAAAGCTGGACGTGCACAAGTCCATGGGGCCGGACGAATTGCATCCGAGAGTGCTGAGGGAATTGGCGGCTGTGATTGCAGAGCCCTTGGCCATTATCTTTGAAAACTCGTGGCGAACGGGGGAAGTCCCGGATGACTGGAAAAAGGCTAATGTAGTGCCCATCTTTAAAAAAGGGAAGAAGGAGGATCCTGGGAACTACAGGCCGGTCAGCCTCACCTCAGTCCCTGGAAAAATCATGGAGCAGGTCCTCAAAGAATCAATCCTGAAGCACTTAGAGGAGAGGAAAGTGATCAGGAACAGTCAGCATGGATTCACCAAGGGAAGGTCATGCCTGACTAATCTAATCGCCTTTTATGATGAGATTACTGGTTCTGTGGATGAAGGGAAAGCAGTGGATGTATTATTTCTTGACTTTAGCAAAGCTTTTGACACGGTCTCCCACAGCATTCTTGTCAGCAAGTTAAGGAAGTATGGGCTGGATGAATGCACTATAAGGTGGGTAGAAAGCTGGCTAGATTGTCGGGCTCAACGGGTAGTGATCAATGGCTCCATGTCTAGTTGGCAGCCGGTGTCAAGTGGAGTGCCCCAGGGGTCGGTCCTGGGGCCCGTTTTGTTCAATATCTTCATAAATGATCTGGAGGATGGTGTGGATTGCACTCTCAGCAAATTTGCGGATGATACTAAACTGGGAGGAGTGGTAGATACGCTGGAGGGGAGGGATAGGATACAGAAGGACCTAGACAAATTGGAAGATTGGGCCAAAAGAAATCTAATGAGGTTCAATAAGGATAAGTGCAGGGTCCTGCACTTAGGATGGAAGAATCCAATGCACCGCTACAGACTAGGGACCGAATGGCTCGGCAGCAGTTCTGCGGAAAAGGACCTAGGGGTGACAGTTGACGAGAAGCTGGATATGAGTCAGCAGTGTGCCCTTGTTGCCAAGAAGGCCAATGGCATTTTGGGATGTATAAGTAGGGGCATAGCGAGCAGATCGAGGGACGTGATCGTTCCCCGCTATTCGACACTGGTGAGGCCTCATCTGGAGTACTGTGTCCAGTTTTGGGCCCCACACTACAAGAAGGATGTGGATAAATTGGAAAGAGTACAGCGAAGGGCAACAAAAATGATTAGGGGTCTAGAGCACATGACTTACGAGGAGAGGCTGAGGGAGCTGGGATTGTTTAGTCTGCAGAAGAGAAGAATGAGGGGGGATTTGATAGCTGCTTTCAACTACCTGAAAGGGGGTTTCAAAGAGGATGGCTCTAGACTGTTCTCAATGGTAGCAGATGACAGAACGAGGAGTAATGGTCTCAAGTTGCAATGGGGGAGGTTTAGATTGGATATTAGGAAAAACTTTTTCACTAAGAGGGTGGTGAAACACTGGAATGCGTTACCTAGGGAGGTGGTAGAATCTCCTTCCTTAGAGGTTTTTAAGGTCAGGCTTGACAAAGCCCTGGCTAGGATGATTTAACTGGGACTTGGTCCTGCTTTGAGCAGGGGGTTGGACTAGATGACCTTCTGGGGTCCCTTCCAACCCTGATATTCTATGATTCTATGATTCTCAGCCCCACCATATTGCCTTGCATCTCCCCAGTGGCACAAAGAGAACAGAAACTGTGCACACCTTCCCTGTGGAGGAGATCCCTGTGAGCATAGTCAGAGGAGCTGGCTCTTATGCCATCCCTTGGCTGCAGCAAAGGAAACAAGCAGTATGGTCAGAGTATGCTCTAGTTCTGCTATACCCAGCTTGTGGATGGTACCTGGAGAACTGTTGCCAGCTGGTGCAGATCAGACTAGCTCCAGACTGCTCTATCCTATTTGGAGATGCAAGTAGGAGTTAGAGCGGGGTGGAACCAGGTGAAAGTATAGATGAACTGTAGCTGACTTCTCGATGGCCCCCCTTCTACTGGAACAAGTGGATCTCAGCTGTAGCAAAGAAACCCACTGGTGTCAAAGTCTTGCTTCTTGCTATTCTACTGATCAGCAGATTGTACTGCAAGAATGTATTAGCTCTGCAAATAGTGATCAGGAAATGGAGGCCCCACAATTGCTCCTGCACTTGTAATGAGAAATTATCTGTTGCCACCATGTCAGCCCATTTTCAGAAAAGCCTTCCTGGAACATCTGTTCCTTAGAGGGTGGAAAATGTAAGATTTGAAAGACAGCAAGGAAGAGACTCCTCCCCTCAGCTCATCACAGGGCAATCCCGAGATGAAACTTGGGAACAGTTTCACAAGGCACCCACCCTTCTTTTCCTGTCTACAATGAACCAAGCTGACTGGTGCACTAAGTAACTCATGCTTCTCAGCTCATCTGGAAGGGAAGACCCTCTTACTAGAACTGGGTTTTGGTTCTCCTTAACCGTTTCCCACTCTGGTTGAGTGTGGCCAGTCTTTTTTGCCTCTCTCAAGGCACAGCATTTATTAAAGCACAGCTGCAGACAACAGAGCAGTGAGATAATGCTAATCACAGAAGTGATGGACCATCACTACTCACAACTATTCAAGTTTCATTTTGTAACATACAGAATGCTGCTTCTTATGTATAATGCTTCATTAGAAGCCAACCAGATGAACACAAAAGCAAGGCACACTAACTAGGAGTGACAGAGTGCAGGACCGAGGTGAAATATATTTCCCCTCACCTCTATATCCCAGATCTCCACTGAAACTTTGGAGATGCTTTTCCCTAGAATTCCATCTTGAGAGAGCTATCAGAACTCTTTCTAAAGGAGTCAGAATCCTAGGGACAGTCCTGCTGGCAATCCTATAGCAGAGGACATAACTGTGAGCACTAAGCAGCCTGTGATTTACCTGCATTAAGAGTCGAAGGGGTTTTCCAGCCTTCTGTTCAAGGACTCTGAACTTCACACCAGCTGAAAAAACAAACAGAGAACCACCATGGAGGAGAACAATCTCTATTCTCTACTTGGATCAATTAGTTGAAAGGGATTTCCTAAAAGTCACACAAGAGAGCAAGCCTGGGGATTATGGCAAGGGAACTGTAATGATCTATATTTGCTCCCAGCATTTCAGCAGAAAAGGGGAATGCTCTACCCCATGTAAATGAGGGACAGAAAACTCTCCTTTAGTCATTTTTCATATGGCTACTGTACATGTATATGTCTCCCTTCTACTTTCAGAGTAAATGGGGTTAGGCCTGTGATAATAGATGACACAAAGTAAATTCAAAACAATCAATGACTATTGATCACAATGAAGCCATTCATACATTTTCAGCATGCTATTAACTGCTGCAGCTGCCACTACAGTTTTCACTTCTGTATTCCCTCCAGGGCTCACTAAATCCCACAGTACCTTAAAGTCAGACAGGGAAGATGGTGGATCCAAGCTATGACATTCTACATAACAGTGCTTAATGTAACATTTAAAAGAGGGAGAATACAGTATTTTTCACTTTATAGAGGGGCCTTTCATTGGAGGTTCTCATAACACTTCCTGTGAACACCCCTACAAAGCAGGTATACATTATTATCCCTTTTTACAGATGGGGAAACTGAGGCACAGAGAGCTGAAATGACTTGTCCAAGGTCAGTTGTAGAATTAGAAATAAAATCCTTTATATAAGTACTTATATGGTCCCATCACCATAGTATCTAAGTGCATCCCAAATTTTTTAAAAACAAAAATAATCTCTCCCCCTTCTTAATCTTTAGATTAGTTTATAGTGTGTGTGTGTGTGTGTAGAAATTAAGGGAAAGCTAAGTCAAAGGAGTGTTACATTTAAGTTCTGCAATTGGTGAGGCCTGTGGTCATTCTTGTCTCTTATCAGAGTGAATTCCCTAGTCTAAAGTCCAGCTCCTGTGTAAAGCAGAATTTACACAGCAACCGGACCTTAGAATGGGGAATTCACTCTCCATATGAGCCTCCCCTATAGGATCACAGTTTCACTGTTCCAGTGGAAGGTAAATGTTGTGGAAAGTCATGGTGATGGAGGGAGAGGTATTTCTCATGTAGCAATGGCCAATCTCATGAGGCACTTTAAAAATCAGGACAGAGACCTTGAACTGGATTCTGGATTAATTGGGGAACCAGCGTAAAGCAAAGCACCAGGGTGATGCGTTCTGGTGATCTGTGTTGCTAAGTAGACAGGCTTCCACATTTTGTAGCCTGTGGCTTCATTCCCAGATGTAATGAGTTGCAGTAATCAAGCCTGGCTGTCATGAATGAATGGATTGGATTGTTATGGGCAGATCTCTATCCAATAGGATTTTGGAGCACACTCTTCTGGCCAGACACAGATGGTAGTGGGCATTTTTTGTTACCATGACTACTTAGGCATTAAACAGCACCAAGGAATCCAAAAGGACCCCAAGGCTGGGGACATAAGAAATTTGAGGGCAGATTCCCTTGACAGTGCAGAGCGTTATAGAGGAGGCAAGATCTTTGAAGCACTTCCCTCTGCCAGCCAGCATCACCTCAGTCTTGTCTGGGTTCAGCTCAAGCCAGGAACTTGTCATCCAGGTGTTTATTCTAGTCAGTCATTGATGAAAGCTGGGAAATGATGCTGTTTACATTTGTCATAAAGGAGATGTAGAACTGGGTGCCATCTGCTGGCACTTCAGCCCATGTTGCCTCAATGGCTCCCAGAGGTTTCATATAGATGGTGAATAATACCAAGTGGAAGACTGAGCGCTGTGGGTGTTAGCAGATGAGGGCTCTGGAGAGGAAGAACAGTTGCTCATAGTGACGTTCTGCATTCAGTCTGACAGGATGTATCTGAGCCATTTCAGGGCACTTCTATTCATGCCAGCAACTTATTTGAAATGGGACAGGAATGATCAAATAGTATCAAATGCTGCAGAGAGGACAAGCAGAGCAAGAACACTTGAGCTTCTCCTGCCTGAAGGCCAGGCTGGACTGTGAAGTGACTTGCCAAAGGTCACACAGCAGGTTAGTGGCCGAGCCAGAAACAAAACCCAGTTTCCCTGACTCTCAATGCAGTGCCTCACTCACTACATAATGCCACCTTCAAGAGAAAAACAGTTCTAACCCCAGAGTGGAGCATATCCAGCCTAACTCAGGACAGCTTGCTTCAGTCTGTCTCTCTTTTGTCACTGCTGGGCGTACAGCTCTCTTGGCTGGAGGACTACAGATTTGATAGATTTCCAGGTGGTTTTATAAAAACATTTCACTTTAGGTGTGTAGGAGTAAGATCTATAGACTCCTAACCTATGGATTGATCATTACCCATCTACACTTGTTAAGATGACATGCATACCAGAGTTTTGTCAATTCAGAGTCTAAGCCAAGGAAATCAGAGGCCAGATGTCAGGACTGAACTGAGCTGCAGTTAAAAACCTCACTAAATCCTCAGTGATAGTAAAGTAATAAATTCAGAGTGTTGAAAAAACCTTCATGATCTTTCCAAGATGAAAAAAGCAATACCATTGGGATATGACTGTAATTGGTGACAGAAACCAAGCAGGAAGGAAATGAAAGAATGCTGGTTCTTGAAGAGCTATCTCAGCTTTGAATTTTGATCAGATCCTTTCTCTCCTTACCTCTCTCAGATAAAATGTTCCTGTTCTGGGTTGGGGGTGGTCAGAGATGATGGAAACCCTAAAAGATGTCCTCCCATTATGTCCCTCCTGAACAGGGGTCCTAATATATTTTCATTTTCCTTCATCTTGAAGGCCGGATGGTATCATAGAGAAGTTATTTATCTATTATTTATCAATATCAACATGATTTCCTTCCAGCTAATCACTTGCAGTTTACTGGTAACTTTCTTCAGCTGCATTTCCTGTCCCACAAAGACAGCTCCTATAGATCAAGAACTTCCTGCAAGTCAATACATGGAGACCTACTGACAACAGGCACTGGAAAGCAACATTGTTGTAGCATTCCCCACGTTCGCTCCCAAAGCTGAATCTGGCATATCTCCAGTAGAAAAGGCCACTATCATCAGCCACGGGCTTCCTTTCCATTTGATGACTGACCTTGGTTCGGTGATAATCAAGCTCTTCACTCCGTTTCTTGCTTTTAGAACTCTGTGCTTCATATTCTTAAACTTGCTTGGGGCTTGTGGTTTAGCCAGCTTGATTTAAATTGGTTGAGCTATCTCTGTTTTCAGCTAACCCCATTTCAGTACAATCCTTTAGCCTGGTTCCAAAAATGGCTGTCAAATAGTGGCTTGGCAGAAAGTAACTTTGAAATGGGGACAGGTTAACCTCAAAAAGCTGGATGCTTATCTGAATGCATCCAATGAAGTGAGCTGTAGCTCACGAAAGCTTATGCTCAAATAAATTTGTTAGTCTCTAAGGTGCCACAAGTACTCCTTTTCTTTTTCCGGATACAGACTAACATGGCTGCTACTCTGAAACCTGTCAGAGTTTTTGGGTTCTGAAATTAAGCTAGAAACTACAGGTCAGATCCTTAGCTAATGCAAATAAGTACAACTCCATAGAAGTCAATGCAACCTGAGGATCTAACTTTTCGGAAGAACAGATTCTCTTGAAGTATATCTATACCTTGGTTCCCAGCCACATAGGGATGGGTGAAAATGAAAGAGAAAACCACAAGTTAACAACTTATCTGAATATCAGAGGATTTGAGGTTTGGACCAGTCCCTGGTTACTTGACCCAGCTGGCTTACTCTGCTATAAATAAGATGAACGGATTTAAAAGATGTATAGTAGAATGGCACCTTTTGTTTCAGTGTTCTTTATAATGTTGCCTATGACTCAGCTTTAGCGTCATATTAGTTTCCACTGACTTTATCATCAGGCTTCGCAGGATAACTGGTTAATAGTATTGACAAGTGCATGGATTTTGCATTAGGAACCTGAATACTTTTCAGGCATCCTACCTCTTTCAGTGCAATAAGCTACCTGTGCATTAGATCAAGCCCACTCACAATACCACTGTGAATGCAGAAGCCTGCATGGTGGTGTAGGACCAACCTGCAAGTCTGTAGGATCTGCAGAGCCGAAGGATGACTGAATAAAGGGGCAGAGAGTCAATGAGGTCCACGAGCAGATGGATCAGGCCCTGCACAACCACCACCAGCAGACGGAGCTAAAAAGAAACAGTTAGTTATGTAAAACAGGCAGAACTGAGGTAAGCAGTTGGGCTAACAATATCAGAAGGGACTAGCGATTTGGGGGGCTTCAAGTTGTGGATGTTCACCACAAGGCTTCTTCAAAGGGTCAGATTTTCAGAAAGTGCTAAGCACCCACCCTGTCAGAGTCAGGCTCCTTAAGAATCTTACCTTAAATCTATAACAGTAACCTTGGTGCCAGTGGCAAAAACATGTGGTATACTCTACTTTCAGATAATGGGCCAGCATATCAAAGGCTGATGTGAGGAGTTCAGGCTTCTGTTTCCAATAGCATCCATCGCTCTGTCTAGCAGCTGCTGGCAAATAGGTGCAAACCCTTGTGTCTAGAAATAGCTTGCTGGTGACTGAAGAATCCCTTTATAGAGCATTTAAGCAGAAGCACGCCAGTTAGAAATGAGTTCTCTGCTTAGTATCCTCACACAGCCCCTCGCCGTCACTGATTTGAGCACCTCCTTTTGTCATACTGTCAATCATTTTTTCTCTCAAACTCATTTGAGTCCTGTACTATTTTTACCCTTCTCCCTTTCAAAAGAGAGGCTGAAATTATGTGAAGGTTCCAGCCTTTAGCGGAAAAAATGTGCATCCATGTCTCAAATCGGACTAGTCATATTGGACAAAGAGTCCGATTCCTTTCCCGCAAAAGTCTTGCCAAGTAGATTTTAATGGAAAAGGTTAATTTCCAGATGGAAAAGTTCTGGGTCAAACCAGAAGTGCAGCCACCCCAGGAAATTGGAGGGAAAGATTAAATATGGCTCCAGGAAAAGTCAGTGGAGCAGTTTGTCCTGATGACTTTAATTTTCTGGGAATTCCCTTCAGAGAAACACAAGTGTGTATCCTGAATTCCATCTGCTTGGTCCACATTGCCTGTGGGCAAGAACCCTTCCTGGGACAGTCAAAGGAATATATTTGTATGGGGATGGGGGAAAATGACTAGGAATCTTTTTTATACTTCATTCACATACATAGATGAGATATGACCATCTCTAAGGGTTGAATCTTACCAGGGTAAACACCAAGTAATACAGCGCGGTCGTGGGCAGAAGAAACAGCAGGATTGTAAATAACAAAGTGCCAATGAATAACTGGGGAAAAAAAGACACAAATTATTGTTAGTTGAGTACTGGCACAAGAAATTTAGACAGTATTAAGTGGTTAGATTGTGGGCATGTGGAAGATTCTCAATACCCCTCTCTCCACGCCATTGCTTCTGAGACCATCTTGTTGGTGAATAATACTTAATTACTCGGAATACTTCCAGTAATCCTGCCTTCAATAAATGCCTGGCATAAATCAACATAGCTCCAACTTGACTCTTTAGCTTTAGATTACATTTTCCATTACAGAGAGGATACAGAATAATAACGCATCATCATTTCTTCAGTATAGTATCCAGAGGGTCCTTCCCCAGAGGCAGATTAACATCATGGATTTAAGCACATAACCAGAAATACACTATAACTCACTCCTGGCCAACTTCTAGTTTACAGCTATTTTTTTCAAATAAAAGCTCCTCTCGCATCCCCCACCTTTACTTAGCAAAATCATCATGTATTAGCATCTCAGAAAGTCTTTTCACATCTGTGTTTTGAAAATCTATTCCCACAGAAGCCAATGACAAAACTCCCACTGGTTTCAATGTCAGCAGGATGAGGCTCTTAGCGCCAAATCCATTATCATCAATATACAATGAGCTAGAACCCTGATGTAGCGCACACAGCCTTTCTGACCCTGACGTTCTTATTTTCCTGTCACAGGGGAAAAGAGGAAAAAGTAGCTCCTCTAGTATTGTGTAAGAGGCTTAAGATTATCTGTTGCAATTCACTGAGATGCACTGGTCCTGGAAGTTACCAAATAGCACTTCAGCAGAGATTACAAACGCAAGATTGGAAGCTTTAATGAAGCTAGCCACCCTCTGTGTATTTATCATTGTACCTGGAATTCTCAAGCTCAAGGAAAGTGAAAATATAAAATAGTGTGCCAAGCAGCTTTTTTATTCAGGGCCACTTAAATTATTCTTTTAAAATCAGGCCAGAGAAACCTGGCTCTGACCAACTTTCATGTTGTTTCTGTGGCATTTTAGAGTTTAAAAAGCAGATTTACACTGTTCCAGAACATTTTTTTCTACATGCTGGTGAAAATGTGTGGGCCAAGCTCCAACCCAATGTGAATTAAATAGGGTCTTTTAATAGAAACACTAAGAAGCATGTTACTATGGCAACACTGCTGGGCACCACTATAATTATTTAAATTGTCTCCCTCCCACATATCCACTCCTCTACCCTTACCCTGAGAGGTGGTGAGCATCTGCAACTCTCACTGACATTGCTATGACTGCTCAGCACCTCACAGGATCAGTTCCCTTGAATATGGGGAAGAATGGATTTGGGGTACAGCAGATGTAGCCAAGAATTTGCTCCAGGAGCCATGTAGACAACTTGCCAAGAGCTGTATTCAATTTGGATATAATTGAGCAGTTGGTGGTCTGTATCCCAATATTAAATGAGGCAAGATCAGGTCATGCTGCAGGACTTTGTGGCCAGAGTTATCACAGCACCTCCTTGACGCTCTGCCACTACCTGATCCAAGTCATAGGAGCAGGAATCCACCCGCTGTCTCAGGACATTCCACTTCTTCCCGCGGAACAGGCGCCAGAGAGATGACAAGCCATAGATCTTCAGGCAGTAGAGCCTGTGCAAAGGGGAGAATCACCACAAATTAGAACCAAGAGATCCCCACCTATACCACAGAACAACTGCCATTGCTACACATACACTCTCAGTGCAGCAGGGGCAGGATGTGAATCTAATGAAGTCACACAAATTCAAGGAGACAAAACACACTGACGAAAGAGACAAAACAAAATATTGAAAAGCTGCTCGTTCAGTGAGCAGTGTCCAGGCTGCGCACTGAATGAGACAGGGAAAAATAGTGGTTAGCGCATTGGTCTAGGACTTGGAAGACCTGGGTTCAATTTCCTGCTCTGCCACAGACTTCCTGGGTGACCTTGGGAGAGACCCCTAGCTTTCCTGTACCTCAGTTCCCATCTGTACAATGGAGATGATTCTAGTTCCGTACCCCACAGGGATGTTGTGAGGATAAATACATTAAAGATTGTGAAATGCAATCTACTGATATCTGCTGATGAAAAGTACTATATAAGAAATAATAATTGATAATTAATAATTAATAATAATTCCTAAGTAAAGAGTTTATCCTAATGCATATGCACAAGGGTTCCACAGACAACCTTATTTCTGGTATTTCCTAACTTTGGAGTGCTTGACTTTGCAAACCTACTGTTCTTTTACCACAGTTTTGTGAATGTAATTAAAATATATAGTCAGTTAAAACACTAAACCGCTATTGTGGAAATGGGGAAATCTTATAAAACAAAGGAAAACAGCTGAAAGGAGCATAAAGAGACTAGTATAATGCTACTCATGAGCTGGTAAAGCTCAGAACAGCACAGTAATCCATAGGGTACAGTGCTCCCAAGACAACTCAACCTTTGTGCACCAAATTCCTCTGATGGGTGCACACTTTTCTCATTCCTTTTACTAATACTGCACATGCCCAGTCCCAAGCAATCAATGACCTAATGTCAAGTGTCAATGACCTACCTGTCTGATATTGCCATACCTTCTGGGTCAATCTGTACATATATTCTTGGTGTCATTTATCCACCACGTGGCTACCTTGGAAACAGACCCCCCAAGAACTCCATATTTCCTTGGCCAGTGAATTTGCCACTTAAACAGCATTCATTTTCTGCAGAAGTTTTCCTCCCAGTTGCTCAATTTCCAGGATTTTGTGGTAATTTTATCATTTGGGTATTTTGAGCTCACTGCCTCATTCTCCCTCCCCACCAGGGGTCATTCTCAACAGCTGAATTAGCTTGATGCAGGCCTCACGATGAAGTGTCTTGTGTAGCTATACTTCTAACAAGGATACATGAACCCTGCAGACTTGCACGCCAAAGCCCATAAGACAGAAGTGCTTGGGAATGGACAGAGCTTCTGCCTTTTTCACCCCCACCCACCCTGTCCCCTCCTAAGAGGAGCAGAGCCCGTCATGCACTCTCTACAGCCAGAAGGAGAGACTTCAAGTAAAAGAGCTCTGTGGATGAGTTTCCTACTAGGCAATATTGCTATTTGTTCTAAGCTCTCTAATTGTAACAGTAAGATTCTTAAATTAGATGTCTCTCGACCTCTAACTATTCCCAGAATTATGTATGAACTCTGCCTGGGCAGCCTCCTCTGAAATTCCTTCTGCCCTACACAATGTACTGTACCTCTAACCCCCCCACTGCCCTGCTGGGAGAATGCTGTCTCTATACTTATTAGGCAGGAGCTTCCCTATTTACTCCCTCAGCTATTTTGTCTCCTCTATAAAGCTGCTATTCTCTATCACAGTTTGTGATTTAAAGGATGCCCCCATATTAATGTAGATCATAAGCAGAACATATTTTGTTTTGAATTCTTATTGCAAGAAAAGCTCTGACATACCTAGTACAGAATGTGACACAAAAGGCAGAATGAGCATCAGCCATTTACACACATATCCTTGGCCTTCCCAGTTTGTACCCATTTCCCTGTGACCGTAAAGTGCACATGGCCCTCTAGTGGGGCAGAGGGGGTAGTAATACAACAGCAATTTAATCACAAATCGGGCAATCTGAGTGTTGCAGTTGAAAATCCAGACAGGTTACTCCATATGGATGCAATCCTCTGAAGCAAGGAAGAGGTAGGGGCGCCAGTTTTGGCTGAATGTATTTCTGGAGGTTTCATCACATGACATAATCTTTAATTCCTGGACACTCCAGGACAATCCTGGAGGGTTGGCGACCCTAGGGCCTGGAGAGGTCACTTCTGGAGCAGCCTTAAACACAAGTTATCCCCTCAAATCTAGGACTCCTGGGCAAACTGATCTCTCTCATTCCACTCCTCAGCATAGTTTTATTTTTCTAACCGCCATTGTCGAAAGGGAGAAGACACTTATATCTAAGACACTTGGGATGCTTGTACAGCTCAATGCTGAGACTCAATCTTTTGGACATAACATAACTGGCCAAACTAATTTCTGCTTTACACCTGTTAAATCAATGGGTCACACCAGGGATCAACTAGGCCCAATATGATTTTTGGACCAGATATACTTGAGAAACAAACAGGTCAAATACACCCACCTGGCTCCATAGACATAGAAGCAGTAGATATGGAAGGTCAGGAGCGCAATGATGTCAGAGAGGATGGAAAGCACTACAGTCAGGCCCAGACAGGCTGACAGGCCAACATACCAGAGGATCATCTCAATGAATGGAGACATCAGATGGATATAGCCTGGTGGAAGTTGGAAGAGTAACATTGTACAAAGGGTATTTATTTGCTCTCGGGAGCCTCAGATGAAACGCTTGATGGCCTCAGTTTCTCTCTCCCCCACCCCTCACAGAATGTTGTTGCAGAGATCAGAATCAAGATCATATGAAAGTAAAAACAGCAAATTCTGTTAGACTGCCATCTTACATCTACAATGACTGGCAAATACCACCCATTTCCTTCCCAACCTCTCAGCCCAGGTGTGGCAGTTTTAGTGAGACACACGAAAACCTGCTCAGACTGTCCAGACAAGGTCATCTTGTTATTCTTTTATCCTCTGGGGTAAATTTTTTAGGAACATACTAATCAATTAATGATACATTTTTACCAAAATCTCCTACTCCAACAGAAACCATCACAAAGGAGTTGTTGTGAAAATGGTCTGTGCAACATTTTTAGTGGCATGAAGCTTCTCTGATCATCATCAAGGTAGGGTGAAACCTTGGAAAACCAGAGCTCTGCTTCATTCATTAACAGATAGAGACAGTCACAGTTACTAAAGATTCTGTGTCCAATGTGACTATTTTCCAACATAAAAAGTATCCTTATGACCAGTGAGATTCTGTTTCAAATTGGGGGGAAGAATGCAGTTAGAAGTGCTGTAAACTAAACTGAAGTCAGTTACAGGACATGTCGGTCCTGTACTTCAACCCCCAAATAAAAAATTTCCCTACCACCACACTGTTCCACTACCCTTTGTAGGGCAGATAAAGTTTACAGGGGAACCTGGACCTTCTGCCAAATAAATTAGATCCACTATGTTTCTTACTTTCTGCAAAGTAACTAGCTGAGCATGGTACTTATTTGCATCATCTCCCTGTGTGGATTCCATGAATCCAAATTTGGCTCACATTCCCAGACCAGAAAGATTCAGACCAGTATGTCCTTGCAATACAAATTTTGATTCATTATACATCACATCACTAGGACAATCTTAGACACTAGGGAGGGAGAAGTGAGAAGGAAAGATGAAAGGTTAAACAACTGCACTTACTAATCCACAGATGAATGTGGTAAAGGAAGAACCGGCCCAACACCTGGTCCAACGCCCGGTTCATTTTTAAACCAGCTGGCACTCCCATTAGCCACTGAAGCAGGTCCTGGAGCTCTTTGGCTATATGCTGCAACATAAGGAAACAAGCAATGTTAATTACACTGTACGTGCACAACACTCCCCACGTGCTTTGATAGCTTTGGAAAAATCTCACCATTCCTCTAAAATCTTTGAGGAAAAACTGTCTCAGAGGCATAAAAAATACTATAGGAGTTACATGAGAAATAGCATATACCTCACAATGAGCCAGCGAACCCTTTCTGAATCTTAAGATACCACCACCTAAGAGCAGGATCTCCTTAGAAGCCTTGTCAGAAATTAAATCACAGATTGTGCTTCTGACAACCCCTTTGCAGGGAGAAGAGAAACCTGGGTGATTTTCACAGAAGGCTCTTATGAGGTAATGATAACTCTTGAGAGCTGAGTAAGCATGTTACCCAAAGTGACATATATTAGAGATGATCAAATAGTTAAGAAGGGTGGAGAAATCGGTCAGAGGAAGACTGCTATACAAATAGGCTGGGATTTTCGGAAGAGCTTGAGGCTATGTCTTCATTGACAATAAGGCGCGTAGTTATCCTGCTGTAAAAACACAGTAGAGACAAGGCACTTGTAGTGTTTCTCACAAGATAAATTAGGTGAGGTCAACCATGGGAGGGGGACATAGACCAGTTCTCAGCTAGTAACCTCGCAGTAAACACTACAAGTGCCTTGTCTCCACTTTGTACAACAAGATAACTATCACGTTAGTTACCTTGATCTAAAAAAACATCTTTGTGTCAGTGAAGAGAAAGCCTAAGGGAGTTAGATGCCCAAATCACACACATAACCAAAATCAAACATATGCCTACAATGGTGGATTACGCAGGAGAATCTAGACTTGGTACCCAAGACTGATGGATTATGGACCTAATCTTCCAATGATGCACGTGCATGTCTTTTCATCCTAGAGTCACACAGACATTGCTGAATTTATAAACATAACAGCCACAAATACTTTTTGTTTAGTAGCAGTTACAAGTTACATTTTCAACGGGAACATGGTTTTCCTTGTCAACATGATTGTCTGTTCATCTCTTCCTCTCCTTTGCCCTCACATCCCTTAAAACACTTATTGCAAGCCAGGGCTGGCTTGTACCAATGAATCTCGCCCTTGTTAAGAAAGAAGTGCCAGATACTTTATAAATAGAACTCCATTAATATTTAAAGTGTTGCAGCTGTAACTTAGCAAAAGGTTTTTTTTTTTATTTTAATTAAATATTTAAATGTTTGAAAGCAGTCCTTCTGCAAGGTTGTTTTCTGGTACGGAAAATTACTGAAGTCCTTAGATGACTCCAGTTTGTAGTTAAATCCTGACTATTGCTGAGCATTCCTGCATTGTGTCATGACTGTCGTTACTTTGTAGGCCCTGGGGTGTAACCTCTTGTGGTTTTTGTTTTTTTTGTTTTTTTTTTTGCTGTTGGACGCTTTAGAGCCAATGGACAGCAAGAAGAAAGACTAAAATACATGACTTTAAGAGTCCGATCCTCTAGGTGCAGTCGTTAATACTGAATGTGTTGGATATTAATAGATGAAATGTAGTGCATTACATGGAAGTCATTTCATTAAGGTGCTGTGGGAGCATCACCAACCTTGAGAACACAGCTAAAATAGTTTAGATCAGTTCAATCTGGAATGAATTTCTTGTTTAACAGCAGTGCACCTGTTCTTCTCAATAGAAACTTTGACCATTGGTGTGGCATCAAAGGAGAATGACAGGCCTGTCCAGGATAGGTAGCGGGGCACAGGCAAGGAAGTGCTCTTAATGGGACGTCTCATAAAACTCAGAGCAAATCATAGCTGTTCAAAAACTAAAAACTGTCTTTCTGATATATGTTTGTACAGTGCCTAGCAGAACAGGCCCTGGCTTCTAGGCACTACTGGACTATAACTAATAATAACAACAACAACAAAATTAACATCTTTTCTTCTTGTTTTATTTATGGATTAGCAGAATATAACTGACAAAGGACTTGTTTTAAAATCTGACTTGAGATGCATTCAGTTATCACAAGTATAGGATCAGAAATATTCAGCATGGTTTAATTAAGGCACTATCTGTGACAGATAATAAACAGGTGTCTGCCCCAAAGACCTTACAGTTTAAATGAGCAAAACTAATACAGAACATAGACAGCGTGGGATGTGGGATTGGCCTTTATAACCACAACACTTCACAGAGAAGATGGGGAGTTAGAAGGTTGTGTTTCTTTTTCAGACAGGGAATAGGACTTAGTGTAGAAGATCTATTGTGAGGCTTTTGGGAGAAGGGGCAGCGTGGAAGAAGGCAGAGTCTGGAGCTGCCAGCAGGGAAGCTTGGGTTGAGCAGAGGAAGTGGGAAGGTGTGTAGGAGGAGGTTAGGGCAGATATGGAACTAAGAAAGGTTATTCCACTATACATTCAGACAGCTGACTCCAAAACAGGCTTTTTGTATTGCACAGAGCTATTCCTTAGATGCCTCTGAATCACATCTGCTTCAGTTACTGACAAAAGCAACTTGTTATTATAGTCAGCACTGCACAGCTAGTCAAGCTGTGAAAGAGGGAGCTGGAGCCGGAGCCGATGATGTCTTGTGTAGTATCGACCATTGTCAGCTACGTGCTGAATCATTATCGCTGGGGATGAGGAATGATGGGGGAGGAGCACAACTTGATTTCCACACAGCAGGTTGGGCTTATAGTGTTGGCAGCTGGAAAAAGAGAAAGTGACATACCTATTATTTTTTTGTCTCCACAGACAGGGCTAGTGGGAAGGTGTGACATACCAGAGTGCAATCCAAACCAGTGGGGGGCTAGGTCACCCTTGCCATGCAACCTGGGGTGCCTTGCAATGCCTTACTGTTGTAGCTTCCAACCTGGACTGCTCACAAAAAGCCTGCCAGCATGCAGGTCCCTCCCAAATGTGTTTGTAAAAAGAAAAGGAGTACTTGTGGCATCTTAGAGACTAACAAATTTATTTGAGCATAAGCTTTCGTGAGCTACAGCTCACTTCATCGGATGTATTTTGTGTAACTGCAGCCTGCCAGTCACACCCTGACTCTCACCAGCCTTCGTTATACAGCAGGGCGCCCCAACACACTCCCAGTTCTGGATTTCCCCCCAGAAATTATGCCTTATACTGCCCAGCCCTCTCCTGGACGGTCCAAATATATTAAGTCCATTATTTCTTTAAGAGAATAATATACACACAACTTGCCACCCTAAATGGAGTTATCCAGACACTTCAGCTTAAACACACTGGATTAGATAAAACAATAAAACAAGTTTATTAACTACAAAGAGAGATTTTAAGCGAGTACAAGCAATGAGGTACAGGAGTCAAAAATGGTTACAAGAAAAATAAGGATAAAACTTGTTCTAGTGCCTGACAAACTATATTAGATTTAAAACAAAATTTCTCACCACATGCTTCCAACAGTATTACTGACCAAACTCTTCAGGTCAGGACCCCTCCTCCAGAGTCCAACGGCTGCTTCTTTTGTCTTCTCAGGTGCAAAGAGTGAGATGGACAGGGAGTGAGAGGAGGGGGTCTCTTGCGGTGTTTGCCCCTCCTTTTTATAGTGTCAGTCCCTCTCTGAAAAGCATTTCCAGCTGAGAACCAAGAGATGGGCTGGTGGAGCAGGAGATCTCATGCTAAGATGAGATCTTTGCTAAGATCTTTCTTTGCTAAGATGCAGATCTCTTTGTCCCTGTCCCTTTTTCTTGCCAAACAATGGCCACTTGACAGATGATAACCATCAGCTTTGTGGACACCTGTCTGGGGCATCAGCTTGCTCTTTGTCTTATAGAAATTGGTGTAGTCACTTCCCAAACTTATCTGGGAAACACGTCAGACATGATGTCAGCTTATGTTAACAACTTCACACACAATGTTTCCACAAGCATTTTACCACGATATGTTATGAGATTTCAAATGATACCTCCAAAGGTTTGCCTTGTACAAAGATAATTACAGTAGTCTTTTGGATGTGAACACAAGAGTGCATTCCATCACAGAAGGAATGGAAGGTTTGGCGAGTCTAACCTACAGTATGCTGGATGGATTCCAATTAGCATGCAATAGACGTGACAGAGGCAAGAGAGAAGAGGCTCGCCGTGAATGGGATTAATAGAAGAATGGAAGGAAAACTATACTGCGCTTCTTCCCACACAATTAAAAGCTTGCATGTATAAAATCGACTGAGGCAATTCTCTTCTCTCAAGGCCAGGAACCGTGGTAACGGATTAAGTAGTCTTATTTTTTTTACTGTCAGACCTACTGATACAAGAAGCCCAGAGACAAATGCCATTAGCTGACCCAAGGTACATCTCAGAACTAAGATAGCATGGAGCACTGGAAAAAGTCATAATAATCCAAAACATTGGGAAAGATTTTATTACCAAACTTGGCAACTTTTAGCCAGCCTGACAGAGTTCCAGTGCGGGGGATAATGAATGCCAGATAAAAATGCAGAATCTAGCGGAAACCCACTGCAGGATGGATCAGAGGAGATTTTGCTTTTATATTGGAAAACAAAATGGTGCTGTCTTGAACCACATGTGCTGAAGTTATCACGGTGCTATTTCTGGATGGCTCAGGCCCACCTCTTTTATGTGCATTTGACACCTGATCTGTGCCCTCTGAAGTCTATGAAAGAGCTCCCAGTGACTTTAGAGGCACTTTATGTGCCCATAGAGCCCACAGTGAAGAAACCAGGTTCCTGAAGCAAGGAGAAATTGTAAACGGCATGAAATCTCACCAATAATCATGGACATACCAGTAAAGCAATACCTTAGACAAACAGGGAGGGGCAAACTGAGAAGAACGTACAGCAAGGGAGTAGTTCAAATCTCCAGGGAAGTAAGCTCTTGAGTGCACACCTCTCTGTATTTCTGAGACATCGTAGGCTACTTAGGTAAGTAATGGCTATTGTAACATCCAAGTGGGAGTGAATGATTTATCTGCATGACTGAAGAGGAGAAAATGAGAAACTCCTACAGCATTCCCATCCAGGAAAGATGGTGTGGTCCAATGCACTTTGAGCATGAGAGTGTCCATCTGCCATTAACACTGGGCAGAAAGAACATTTCTTGAGTCCACTTGTGCACATGGGAACTGAGCCAAAGTCATTGTTGTCTCACACTTGCTAAGAAAGCAGACTGCAGAGAGCACTAGAGGACAGGTGATCTTCCAGCTGAAACATCTCCACATGGGAACAGACTTCAGAATAATGTATAAAAAGGTTCTGAGTTTATGCCTCACATTAATCCTACCATTGGATCAAATATTAGAAGGGGAGACATATTCCAATCATCACCCTCTCTTCCCCCTTTCCCAGCAATATTGAGCAGCTAAAACTGAGTCTACCCTTGAAAGTTCAACTAGACAATAGCAATGAGCCACTTTAAGCCCTTGTGTGGTAAGTGCATGATAGACACTTTGCTTGTTGTGTCTGCGTCGCATACAGAAAGATGATCACAGGAGTGCTACTAGTTTTGCCCAATGTGTTATTAGTGTGAGGAGCACTGAGAAAAGGAACCAACAGCAGGGCAGCAGTGAGTTTTTCCCAATAAGTGAATGAAGAAGAGAAGATAAGTTGCTGATGGAATTCCTCATAAGTTGGACTGGAGTCCCTTCCCATCCAGAAACTGGAGACAGTAAAGTGAGGACTCCTGCAGCAGAGGCATTGTAAGACAAAAGGAAAGATCTGTCCCTCTTTCCCAGAAACCAAAGGGAAGGGACAGAGAAGGGATGATGTTGTGCAGCCTTATCACAGGATTCATCAATATGTGACAATGCTGAGTCACAAAATGATGGAACACCAGCACATCATTGACACAAACATGACACAAACGCTGCAACTCAAGAGCAGGATACACACGTTTTGTGTTTTTTTTTCAGCTCCACTGAATGACAAAATGGTCTTTTACCTATTAAAGGTAAGTTCTACTTAGATAATAATTTACACACAAACACAATATGTTCCCAAGCCAAAAAAAGACCAAAAGGTTAAATTGGAACAAAGGTTGCACGTATGTTGAAGTTACACATTCAAAATATAAGAAATTAGGGGCTTGTCTACATGGCTAGCCTGCCATGCACTATAAATACAGTGCACTAGCCTGCCATGCACTAATTAGCCTTGTAGAGAAGTACCTAGTGCCAGAAAAACAGGATGCTATGCGTCATGCTTGTTCTTAGGTAATTTATACTGGCCATTTAGGGCCTGAGGTTGGAGAATGGCACAGGAGAAGGTGAATTCCCCAATCTATCATTAGCACACTTGAGAGAGAATTTCAGTGTTACCTACCCTGACTAGCTACTGCACTCAGAACTCACCACCAATATGCTCTCACCAAACATAGCTGCCTCAGCTTCTCAAGTTTTTCCCCCCCAGTTTAATGTTTCTGAGTTTCTGAGACCTAACTGGGTTAACTTTTTCCCCCTCCCAGATACCCTATTAGAACAACAGCTTGAGAGCACTTCCTGTTAACTCCATAATAAAAGTATCCTGGACGGATAAGCACTCCACTCTCCAGCCTCCGAGTTATTTATTGTGCTCATGATGTAATTGTTACCTTGTGAGCAGAAAGTACCCTCCAGAAAACATCTAATTTGTATTCATTGGATACTCAGAGGAGAGCAATGTTACATTTGATTAGTCTCAACAGGTTTGGTTTGAAGATTTAATCGCTTTTGAGGAGACCTAATTTTTTTATGACTTCTGTCATTGCTTCTCTTCTCTGCATGAAATCCTCACGCACAGGCCTGCCAGTGTACAATTACCACAAGCATGAATTGCTGTTCACTTTCTACACTAGATATGAAGTACAAACGATTCTAGGCAGACTTACATCAGCCACTGGGATGAGTGTGTCGGCAAGCTGACCAATCCGATTCTCTCTGTACAGCCAGGACATTAGCAGTATTCCCAAAGCCATGTCAATGAGGAGAGAAACAAAGATGTTTGCTTTCCTGCATTCAGGAGAAAGAAGAACAAAATTAGAGCTCAGGAAGAAGGCTGTTTCATGTTTGGATAACAATCATCACCATTTTCATTTACATAGCGCTTTTCATTTCTGAAGGCCATCAAGACTCTTTACTGAAGATATACAGCAGGAGTGGCAAAACTGTGGCTTGCGAGCCTCTTTTACCATTAAAGTGCAAGCCCTCTCCGCCTACCAGAATGGGGGGGGAGGGAGAGGGAAAGCTTGGGACCTCTGTTTTGCAGTGGGGTGGTTGGGTAGGAGAATCTGTCCAATGGGGAGGAAGGTCTCATGGCTTCAGCCCTCCGGGATACACCTGCCAGGGCTTCGGGCTTCAGCAGGAATGGGGCTGAAGCCCTGAGCCCTGGCTCGTGAGCTCCAGCTCTCGAACTTCTGAAGCTGTATGTGTCTTGGAGAGTCAGTGAGTTTGGCCAACCCTGGTATACACAGAATAGGGCTGCTTTCCTATCACCAATATACTGCTGTCTCTGGGGTCAAACACAGCATCCATGCTAAGCCAAAACACTACACAACAGGTTTTCGCAGGGAGACTGAGTAGTTGGATTGAAATTCCAAGAGGAAAGTTAGGTAAGTGCTTAAGTTGGGATTCAGCTATGATAAATTCACCATCACTTGGAGTATTTAATTAGAGATCAGAGGCCTTTCTAAAAGGTATGCCTCAGTTCAACCACTAGTCATTGGGCTAAATAATGTTTACTTACACAGTAGGGTAGAATAACTCCCCCCGCACTGCAAGTGTTTCTGGATGAAATTCTATGGCTTGAGTTACGCACAAAATCAGACTAAATAATCATAGTATTACTTTTGGCCTTAAAATCTATTTGTGTATTTTAAGTATTCCCTTGGAGTCAATGACTACAGTATCTGAGCATCACATAGAGTAAGATTTGCATAGTGATGGCCTTAAGGAGTCTATATCCATCTCTGATCTTTGCCTCTCCCTCTTCTATTCACCGTGGGGTTTTATGTTTGCTTAGTTTTTCTGTTACTTCAATGTTTATTGCCACTCCTTGTCTTCAGTTACCAGAGGATGGATCTTCCAGAACACTGGGAAAAGTGGGTGGGGATTGATACTCTTACTTTTGTGGCAAGTGCCATGGAACCTTGATTTTATATCCCATCTGATTAATTCAATGCCTGTGAAAGAAAAGACTCTACAGCAGTGGTTCTCAATCAGGGATCCGGGGCCCACAGGGGGGCCATGAGCAGGTTTCAGGGGGCCTCCAAGCAGGGCCAGCATTAGACTCACTGGGGCTGTGGGTAGAAAGCCGAAGCCTCACTGCATGGGGATGAAGCTCTGCCACCCGGGGCTGAAGCTGAATCCTGAGCAATGTAACTTTGCAGGGGCCTCTGTGGCATGGGGCCCCAGGCAATTGCCCAGTTTGCTACCCCCTAATGCTGGCCCTGGCTTTTGTATGCAGAAAACCACAGGTGGGCCGTGGAGTTTTTATAGCATGTTGGGTGGGGTGGGGAGGGGCTCAGAAAGAAAAAGATTGAGAACCTATGCTCTACAGAACAGCAGAGCAAGTTTGCCCTGTGCAGCTCTGCCAGTGCATCCCTGTCCCGTTTCCCAGGCTAGCTTCAGTGACACTACGTTTCTGGATGGAAACTTAAATGTTTCTTAGCGTAGCAGAGATATTCTGGAGGCACAAGTATGTGTTGGTGGGGGGAGGGGGAAAAGATTATATGAGGAAGAGACTGATGGGATAGTAAAAATCTCTCACATTGCAACTCCACAAAAAAGTAAAGCCACCCCCACATATTCCTGTAAAATCATATTACTGCTACAAAACAAGCTGCCTCTACAATAAAAAACAAGCCAATCATTCAGAGCAGGAAAACTAGTGGGTGGCAACCTCAGTATCAGCTACATAGAATCATAGAATATCAGGGTTGGAAGGGACCTCAGAAGGTCATCTAGTCCAACCCCCTGCTCAAAGCAGGACCAATCCCCAACTAAATCATCCCAGCCAGGGCTTTGTCAAGCCTGACCTTAAAAACTCCTAAGGAAGGAGATTTCACCACCTCCCTAGGTAACGCATTCCAGTGCTTCACCACACTCCTAGTGAAAAAGTTTTTCCTAATATCCAACCTAAACCTCCCTCACTGCAACTTGAGACCATTGCTCCTTGTTCTGTCATCTGCTACCACTGAGAACAGTCTAGATCCATCCTCTTTGGAACCCGCTCTTCAGGTAGCTGAAAGCAGCTATCAAATCCCCCCTCATTCTTCTCTTCCACAGACTAAACAATCCCAGTTCCCTCAGATGTTGGCTTTAATGCAAAAGTCAAGCTTTGAATTGTTTTAATAATGCTGTGATTCAGCAGTGAATTACATTTGAAGGTCATATTAACTGAATAATATTTAATCAGCACGTTACTTTGGTTTAAATAAGTTCATGCATTTCAGTTATATTAGTTAGGGTTTTATAAACAGTTAAAAGTAGTAGCAGGTTTTTGTTGCTGAATGATGGTTTGGGATTAACTAATGTCACTTTTTTCCAGCAAATACCAACAGTACAAGATGTCAAAATACTGTGAAGATTATTTTGGCGAGCTCATTTTGAAGCAACCTCTAGAAACACATCCAGTATGTATCTTTAAAAATTGGGTTTATATCTTGTGCTAATTTTATTAGAGCTGTGTAGTAACTTGGGGTCACATCACCAATATTGAAGAAACTTGTGTGTGCCTGAGCCTTAGTTTTCAAACATCTCTATTGATTTTGGGGCTTCTCAGTTTTTGGGTGCCCAACGTGTCCTTAGCTGGTTCATTTAATTTCTTCTGAACAAGATTTTGGGAAAGGACTTCTGGCAAGGGTTGGGTTGTCCCCATGCTGAGTCAAGCAGGGTTGCCTCCCCTATAAAATAGACCAAGTGCAGTCGGTCTTTGCTTGTGACCTCACCCACCTTGTCTCTCTGTAATTTCCAGTCATTGATGCTCTAATTAATGCTACACTGTATTCATGCTAAGTGGCACTATGTGCAAAAATCGTATTTAAATGAATCTCAGCCATACATGGCAGAGCATTACAGGATCTAATGATGAATACATCTCGTGGGTATAAGCAAGCACTGTAGCCAGTCCAGAGCTGGTACAGAAGAACATGGTGTCAGGAGTACAGTAAGACCAGAAACAGAAGGAACAAAGCAACAAAGTGCAGACAGAAAGAACAGCCACAAAGTTTGCAGGAACTCATCAACATGCCACTTTTCAATGCCCCAGAGAACTTCAGCTTTGACAAATCTTCACAGTGGACAGACAGTATTTTGCAAGATTTCGAATTGCAAACAAACTTTGGGAAGAAACTGGAGAACATGATAGTACCAGAGCCAGAGAAGCCAGAGAAGGCTGAATTTCTTTAAAGCTAGAGAAGAAATTGGTTGGTACACGAATGATGAAGGCTCCAACTGGTAATAGGGGTCAAGGACTCAGTGGGTTGTCAGAAAACACACACACCATACCGCATTAGTTGCATCTGGTTCTGAGCCTTCCTGTTGCTGCTGATGATCTGGAGGTGCTCCAGTCGGTGCCCCAATTGTTCACAAGTTGAGAGTTTACTCCAGATGAAAGACAAAGGCCAAAACTTCAGCACTCTGTAGAAACACAAGGGGAATCCTCTCTGATTCTTTTGCCAGTGAAACAGGTGGTATGATGCTTCTACAAATTCCCACACCAAATACTTACTTCAGGTGAATTTAAGGTTGTGCAAACACATAACTGGTTTGGGTGTAAAATAATTTTTTTTTTTTTAAAAGTTAGAGATTTAAAAACCTTCAAGCATTAGAAAACTAAGCAATGCCCTTCCAAACAAGACACCCAGATTACCTTAACTCTGCCCTCACAAAGATGCCAATCTACCAGGTTCCCTTGTGTCAAATTCATTCTCCAGAGAGGGCTGAATTCCATTTTTAAATTATGGCTTGTGGGTCAGGGTGTATGTGTAGAACTGCACACTACCCTCAATCCTCCGCAGGTCTCCCACTAATGGGAGGTTTGCATAGTGAGCAATGGTACAGTATGGCCTTTTTACATTAACTACATTTTTAGGCTGGAATTATTCACACCCAACCCATATTGAATTTCACTGAAAATTGGGTGCCTTTGAAAATCCCAGCCTTAGTTATCATGACTGTCTATTAAAGTGTCTGACTGCAGCATGGCTAAGCAGGAAAAATTATCAAGTGGGGGTCAGTTCTTTCCTGAAGTCAACAGAAGTTGCACCCATTTCCACTGGAGCTTAGTTTGGCCATGGAAATACTGGGGAGGCTGCAGCATATATTACATTAAGAGTAAGTCAGCTTCTTTCTCTATGCCCACCTATTAGGTGCCTTTTCAAGGACCTCACTCACCCCTTCCAATTCCTTGGTATGTTCACGTAAGCTTCACACAGTCTGCAACCCCGCTGAATGCCAAATCAGCGCAAGTTACCCTACTTAGTTCTTGAATTTACATCACTGCTGGATCTGGATTTCCATGGGGCTTGCACCAGCTTTCTCCAAACTACAGTTGGCTGAATTTAACCTGGGATCTAGCACCAGGAGCATGTGTTTAAAAGTGGACAGTATAACATACCAACTGGACCTTGTGCTGCAATTTATACATCATTCTAACTATCCAACTACGAGTAGAGTAATCCAACCCACAAACAGTAACTGGGCGGCTGGTTGAGAACTGCAGGATTCAGTGAGGGTGCACCTCTGGGCCGCTTCAGTTGCACTTCACAGCGGGTTTATCAGTTTAAAACCCAGAGCCCTGAAGGGCTTCCCCCACACCAATTCAGATGTTAGATGCACTGGCTTTAAATCCTATGCAGTGTACTCAATCATTTTCCTCAATTCAGGGCCTCTGAATAATTCTGCTCTTCAATACAGCCATTCACCTCAAAGCCAAATTAATGCACTGCTGTTCAACTGGCCTGTCAGTGTGTAACATCCAAAGTGACAGAGGAAAGAATAGGGGGAGGAGGGGAAGCACAGTAGGTTATTACACTGGCCACTGATCTGGCAGACCTGGCTTCACAGATGCAATGAGGCACAAATGGAGATGAGTTTTCTTTTCTGATCATGTTCTAACCCAATGGTTCACAAATTATGGCCTGCAGAACATTTGCTGGGGCAAAGAATCCTGCTACAAATGCAGGACAAAGGGAGAAATCTTCTTCCCCTTCCCAATGAGGTTGTCCACACAAGGCCAAAATTGAAGAACCCACTGTTCCAGTCAACATCTGCAAGCTCCTCCCAGGAGGTAACTGATTTGGGGGTTGGAAATCTTCCTTGCCCTACCCCTTACTTCGAACACTGGTAAGGAATGTGAGAAACAAGCCATTTGGAAACTAGATTGGTTCTCCAATGTCTTTAATAGTTGATATTGACATCAATGTCTTTGACATCTCCATGGACCTTTGTTATGAGATCATGTCACAACTGAACTTTGTGAGAGATCAATGTCACATCTAATCCTGGACCCAATGCAGAAGCAAAGAAAGGTGATAAGAATATTACCATATTTGGATGTTTGTCCAATCACAAAACCACTACAGTCTGCAGACATTGTTCAAGGGAAGCCCAGCACTGGAATAACAGAGGATGCTTAAAATGTTGTTTTGAGGAAGGCTGTGCAATGCCTATCTGTACTATGCCTGATTCTCTCTCTTTTCTTAGGACTAAACTTCATCAAAACCAACCTCCACTCCTCACTCCCAGCCAAAAGAAATGAGAAAGAAAAAGCAGTAATCTTGAAAATATATCTAATCCAGACACACAGAGAAAGACACCAATAAAGCAATTGTAGGATCAGCTATGAAAATTTCCATTTGTAATAATATCCAAGCAAAAAAACCAAAAATAATTCCAGGATTTTATATTACCCCTGCAATGTAAGGCAAGTTGCCACAAATGCTCCTTACATTTTCAGTCTCACAGGATGCAGACTGGTTTCTTATAAATGTAACAGAAAATTCTAATATGGAGCAGAATGACTGGCTTTTATATCGTTACACTGTTTAAATGGAAAAGTTCTGAGCAACGAGAGTGGATATTGGGGGTGTTTCCAAATGCAAGTAATTTAACATACTTTGCACAAAAAGAAAAGGAGTACATTTCGGAAATGCATCCGATGAAGTGAGCTGTAGCTCACGAAAGCTTATGCTCTAATAAATTTGTTAGTCTCTAAGGTGCCACAAGTACTCCTTTTCTTTTTGCGAATACAGACCAACACGGCTGCTACTCTGATACTTTGCACAGACAGTTGTGATTGTCCAGTTCAGATAATTTGTTCCAAGACTGTGGATGGATACCACAGATTCTAGATGAAAAGCAACATATTTGAATATGGACTGCACACAAATGTGAAAGCTCCATTAACTAGAACCTCTTGGCTACCTTGTTGCTCTGTGCTACAATTCCAGGAACAAAGCCTCCCTACTGGATGAGGACTCTGAGGGTCAGAGAGTATCAACAGGAAGCCATTAAGCATCTTATTTTTAAAAAGCGGAACATGTAGCGTTTACTGCCATAATATTAAATTATTCTAATGCTCCTAACAATGCACTGGAGACCTTTCAGTGTTAATGGAAGTTCTGCACACAAACCCTAAAAATTAAGCTGCAATTACCACCACTAGGCACAGGGTGGTGCTGAAGAGAGGCCTATGTTTCAGATCAATGTACCTGCTACAGAATGTGTGGGCATTTTGTAAGTCTCAATCACTGTATGCAGCCTGAAAGAAAAGGAGTACTTGTGGCACCTGAGAGACTAACAAATTTATTAGAGCATAAGCTTTCGTGAGCTACAGCTCACTTCATCGGATGCATTTGGTGGAAAAAACAGAGGAGAGATTTATATACACACACAGAGAACATGAAACAATGGGTTTATCATACACACTGTAAGGAGAGTGATCACTTAAGATAAGCCATCACCAGCAGCAGGGGGGGGAAAGGAGGAAAACCTTTCATGGTGACAAGCAAGGTAGGCTAATTCCAGCAGTTAACAAGAATATCAGAGGAACAGTGGGGGGTGGGGTGGGAGGGAGAAATACCATGGGGAAATAGTTTTACTTTGTGTAATGACTCATCCATTCCCAGTCTTTATTCAAGCCTAAGTCAAGCCTACTAGGCAGCTCTCCAACACCACTTTCTACAAGCCATTACCCTCTGATCCCACTGAGAGTTACCAAAAGAAACTACAGCATTTGCTCAAGAAACTCCCTTAAAAAGCACAAGAACAAATCCGCACAGACACACCCCTGGAGCCCCGACCTGGGGTATTCTATCTGCTACCCAAGATCCATAAACCTGGAAATCCTGGACGCCCCATCATCTCAGGCATTGGCACCCTGACAGCAGGATTGTCTGGCTATGTAGACTCCCTCCTCAGGCCCTTCGTTACCAGCACTCCCAGCTATCTTCGAGACACCACCGATTTCCTGAGGAAACTACAGTCCATTGGTGATCTTCCTAAAAACACCATCCTAGCCACTATGGATGTAGAAGCCCTCTACACCAACATTCCACACAAAGATGGACTACGAGCCGTCAGGAACAGTATCCCCGATACTGTCACGGCTAACCTGGTGGCTGAACTTTGTGACTTTGTCCTGACCCATAACTATTTCACATTTGGTGACAATGTATACCTTCAAATCAGCGGCACTGTGATGGGTACCCGCATGGCCCCACAGTATGCCAACATTTTTATGGCTGACTTAGAACAACGCTTCCTCAGCTCTCGTCCCCTAATGCCCCTACTCTACTTGCGCTACATTGATGACATCTTCATCATCTGGACCCATGGAAAAGAAGCTCTTGAGGAATTCCACCATGATTTCAACAATTTCCATCCCACCATCAACCTCAGCCTGGACCAGTCCACACAAGAGATCCACTTCCTGGACACTACGGTGCTAATAAGCGATGGTCACATAACCACCACCCTATATCGGAAACCTACTGACCGCTATTCCTACCTACATGCCTCTAGCTTTCATCCAGATCATACCACTCGATCCATTGTCTACAGCCAAGCGCTACGATATAACCGCATTTGCTCCAACCCCTCAGACAGAGACAAACACCTACAAGATCTCTATCATGCATTCCTACAACTACAATACCCACCCGCTGAAGTGAAGAAACAGATTGACAGAGCCAGAAGAGTACCCAGAAGTCACCTACTACAGGACAGGCCCAACAAAGAAAACAACAGAACGCCACTAGCCATCACCTTCAGCCCTCAACTAAAAACTCTCCAACGCATCATCAAGGATCTACAACCTATCCTGAAGGACGACCCATCACTCTCACAGATCTTGGGAGACAGACCAGTCCTTGCTTACAGACAGCCCCCCAATCTGAAGCAAATACTCACCAGCAACCACACACCACACAACAGAACCACTAACCCAGGAACCTATCCTTGCAACAAAGCCCGTTGCCAACTCTGTCCACATATCTATTCAGGGGATACCATCATAGGGCCTAATCACATCAGCCACACTATCAGAGGCTCGTTCACCTGCGCATCTACCAATGTGATATATGCCATCATGTGCCAGCAGTGCCCCTCTGCCATGTACATTGGCCAAACTGGACAGTCTCTACGTAAAAGAATGAATGGACATAAATCAGACGTCAAGAATTATAACATTCAAAAACCAGTTGGAGAACACTTCAATCTCTCTGGTCACTCGATCACAGATCTTAGAGTGGCTATACTTCAACAAAAAAGCTTCAAAAACAGACTCCAACGAGAGACTGCTGAATTGGAATTAATTTGCAAACTGGATACAATTAACTTAGGCTTGAATAGAGACTGGGAATGGATGAGTCATTACACAAAGTAAAACTATTTCCCCCTGGTATTTCTCCCTCCCACCCCACCCCCCACTGTTCTTCTGATATTCTTGTTAACTGCTGGAATTAGCCTACCTTGCTTGTCACCATGAAAGGTTTTCCTCCTTTCCCCCCCCTGCTGCTGGTGATGGCTTATCTTAAGTGATCACTCTCCTTACAGTATGTATGATAAACCCATTGTTTCATGTTCTCTGTGTGTGTGTGTGTGTGTGTATATATATAAATCTCTCCTCTGTTTTTTCCACCAAATGCATCCGATGAAGTGAGCTGTAGCTCACGAAAGCTTATGCTCTAATAAATTTGTTAGTCTCTAAGGTGCCACCGGTACTCCTTTTCTTTTTGCGAATACAGACTAACACGGCTGCTACTCTGAAACCTAAGTTAATTGTATCCAGTTTGCAAATTAATTCCAATTCAGCAGTCTCTCGGAGTCTGTTTCTGAAGCTTTTTTGTTGAAGTATAGCCACTCTTAGGTCTGTGATCGAGTGACCAGAGAGATTGAAGTGTTCTCCAACTGGTTTTTGAATGTTATAATTCTTGACGTCTGATTTGTGTCCATTCATTCTTTTGCGTAGAGACTGTCCAGTCTGGCCAATGTACATGGCAGAGGGGCATTGCTGGCACATGATGGCATATATCACATTGGTAGATGCGCAGGTGAACGAGCCTCTGATTGTGTGGCTGATGTGATTAGGCCCTATGATGGTATCCCCTGAATAGATATGTGGACAGAGTTGGCAATGGGCTTTGTTGCAAGGATAGGTTCCTGGGTTAGTGGTTCTGTTGTGTGGTGTGTGGTTGCTGGTGAGTATTTGCTTCAGATTGGGGGGCTGTCTGTAAGCAAGGACTGGTCTGTCTCCCAAGATCTGTGAGAGTGATGGCTCGTCCTTCAGGATAGGTTGTAGATCCTTGATGATGCGTTGGAGAGGTTTTAGTTGGGGGCTGAAGGTGATGGCTAGTGGCGTTCTGTTGTTTTCTTTGTTGGGCCTGTCCTGTAGTAGGTGACTTCTGGGTACTCTTCTGGCTCTGTCAATCTGTTTCTTCACTTCAGCGGGTGGGTATTGTAGTTGTAGGAATGCATGATAGAGATCTTGTAGGTGTTTGTCTCTGTCTGAGGGGTTGGAGCAAATGCGGTTATATCGTAGCGCTTGGCTGTAGACAATGGATCGAGTGGTATGATCTGGATGAAAGCTAGAGGCATGTAGGTAGGCATAGCGGTCAGTAGGTTTCCGATATAGGGTGGTGGTTATGTGACCATCGCTTATTAGCACCGTAGTGTCCAGGAAGTGGATCTCTTGTGTGGACTGGTCCAGGCTGAGGTTGATGGTGGGATGGAAATTGTTGAAATCATGGTGGAATTCCTCAAGAGCTTCTTTTCCATGGGTCCAGATGATGAAGATGTCATCAATGTAGCGCAAGTAGAGTAGGGGCATTAGGGGACGAGAGCTGAGGAAGCGTTGTTCTAAGTCAGCCATAAAAATGTTGGCATACTGTGGGGCCATGCGGGTACCCATCGCAGTGCCGCTGATTTGAAGGTATACATTGTCACCAAATGTGAAATAGTTATGGGTCAGGACAAAGTCACAAAGTTCAGCCACCAGGTTAGCCGTGACAGTATCGGGGATACTGTTCCTGACGGCTCGTAGTCCATCTTTGTGTGGAATGTTGGTGTAGAGGGCTTCTACATCCATAGTGGCTAGGATGGTGTTTTTAGGAAGATCACCAATGGACTGTAGTTTCCTCAGGAAATCGGTGGTGTCTCGAAGATAGCTGGGAGTGCTGGTAACGAAGGGCCTGAGGAGGGAGTCTACATAGCCAGACAATCCTGCTGTCAGGGTGCCAATGCCTGAGATGATGGGGCGTCCAGGATTTCCAGGTTTATGGATCTTGGGTAGCAGATAGAATACCCCAGGTCGGGGCTCCAGGGGTGTGTCTGTGCGGATTTGTTCTTGTGCTTTTTCAGGGAGTTTCTTGAGCAAATGCTGTAGTTTCTTTTGGTAACTCTCAGTGGGATCAGAGGGTAATGGCTTGTAGAAAGTGGTGTTGGAGAGCTGCCTAGTAGCCTCTTGTCCATACTCCGACCTATTCATGATGACAACAGCACCTCCTTTGTCAGCCTTTTTGATTATGATGTCAGAGTTGTTTCTGAGGCTGTGGATGGCACTGTGTTCTGCATGGCTGAGGTTATGGGGTAAGCGATGCTGCTTTTCCACAATTTCAGCTCGTGCACGTCGGCGGAAGCAGTCTATGTAGAAATCCAGGCTGCTGTTTCGACCTTCAGGAGGAGTCCACCCAGAATCCTTCTTTTTGTAGTGTTGGCAGGAAGGTCTCTGTGGGTTAATATGTTGGTCAG
This sequence comes from Dermochelys coriacea, assembly GCF_009764565.3. NCBI lineage: Eukaryota > Metazoa > Chordata > Testudines > Dermochelyidae > Dermochelys > Dermochelys coriacea. Next base: position 36,027,695 of record NC_050077.1, on the reverse strand, counting down.
AGGTGTGTTGGAAATATTCCTTGAGTCTGAGATGTCGAAAATAGGATTCTAGGTCACCACAGAACTGTATCATGTTCGTGGGGGTGAAGGGGCAAAAGGAGAGGCCCCGAGATAGGACAGATTCTTCTGCTGGGCTAAGAGTATAGTTGGATAGATTAACAATATTGCTGGGTGGGTTACGGGAACCATTGTTGTGGCCCCTTGTGGCATATAGTAGTTTAGATAGCTTAGTGTCCTTTTTCTTTTGTAGAGAAGCAAAGTGTGTTTTGTAAATGGCTTGTCTAGTTTTTGTAAAGTCCAGCCACGAGGAAGTTTGTGTGGAAGGTTGGTTCTTTATGAGAGTATCCAGTTGTGAGAGCTCATTCTTAATCTTTCCCTGTTTGCTGTAGAGGATGTTGATCAGGTGGTTCCGCAGTTTCTTTGAGAGTGTGTGGCACAAGCTGTCAGCATAGTCTGTATGGTATGTAGATTGTAATGGATTTTTTACCTTCAGTCCTTTCGGTATGATGTCCATCTGTTTGCATTTGGAGAGGAAGATGATGTCTGTCTGTATCTGTGCGAGTTTTTTCATGAAGTTGACAGATTTCCACTCTATACGGCTAAATTCAGTGCCTTGCATAATGACAGGTTTCAGAGTAGCAGCCGTGTTAGTCTGTATTCGCAAAAAGAAAAGGAGTACTTGTGGCACCTTAGAGACTAACAAATTTATTAGAGCATAAGCTTTCGTGAGCTACAGCTCACTTCATCGGATGCATTTGGTGGAAAAAACAGAGGAGAGATTTATATACACACACACACAGAACATGAAACAATGGGTTTATCATACACACTGTAAGGAGAGTGATCACTTAAGATAAGCCATCACCAGCAGCAGGGGGGGAAAGGAGGAAAACCTTTCATGGTGACAAGCAAGGTAGGCTAATTCCAGCAATTAACAAGAATATCAGAGGAACAGTGGAGGGGTGGGGTGGGAGGGAGAAATACCATGGGGAAATAGTTTTACTTTGTGTAATGACTCATCCATTCCCAGTCTCTATTCAAGCCTAAGTTAATTGTATCCAGTTTGCAAATTAATTCCAATTCAGCAGTCTCTCGTTGGAGTCTGTTTTTGAAGCTTTTTTGTTGAAGTATAGCCACTCTTAGGTCTGTGATTGAGTGACCAGAGAGATTAAAGTGTTCTCCAACTGTTTTTTGAATGTTATAATTCTTGACGTCTGATTTGTGTCCATTCATTCTTTTGCATAGAGACTGTCCAGTTTGGCCAATGTACATGGCAGAGGGGCATTGCTGGCACATGATGGCATATATCACATTGGTAGATGCGCAGGTGAACGAGCCTCTGATTGTGTGGCTGATGTGATTAGGCCCTATGATGGTATCCCCTGAATAGATATGTGGACAGAGTTGGCAACGGGCTTTTTTGCAAGGATAGGTTCCTGGGTTAGTGGTTCTGTTGTGTGGTGTGTGGTTGCTGGTGAGTATTTGCTTCAGATTGGGGGGCTGTCTGTAAGCAAGGACTGGTCTGTCTCCCAAGATCTGTGAGAGTGATGGGTCGTCCTTCAGGATAGGTTGTAGATCCTTGATGATGCGTTGGAGAGTTTTTAGTTGAGGGCTGAAGGTGATGGCTAGTGGCGTTCTGTTGTTTTCTTTGTTGGGCCTGTCCTGTAGTAGGTGACTTCTGGGTACTCTTCTGGCTCTGTCAATCTGTTTCTTCACTTCAGCGGGTGGGTATTGTAGTTGTAGGAATGCATGATAGAGATCTTGTAGGTGTTTGTCTCTGTCTGAGGGGTTGGAGCAAATGCGGTTATATCGTAGCGCTTGGCTGTAGACAATGGATCGAGTGGTATGATCTGGATGAAAGCTAGAGGCATGTAGGTAGGAATAGCGGTCAGTAGGTTTCCGATATAGGGTGGTGTTTATGTGACCATCGCTTATTAGCACCGTAGTGTCCAGGAAGTGGATCTCTTGTGTGGACTGGTCCAGGCTGAGGTTATGGTGGGATGGAAATTGTTGAAATCATGGTGGAATTCCTTAAGAGCTTCTTTTTGCCAGGGAAATCTCATTTATTCATGAGATTTTTATATGTGCCATCCTATCTGCATGTGCAGGTATAGATTCTAAAAGAAACATACAAAAAACCCTCAGTTTGGGTGGATTTCAGTAATCAAATCCTCCAGTCTGTCAGGACTAACAACCCCTTCTAACCCACTCACTGCACAAAAGCTTGGGAAGACAGATAAGCCTTGCAACATGCCCCCAAAAGCAGCAAACTTGGTCTCTGTCAGCACAAGGTGAAGTAGTGAGCTCCAGAACTGAGGTCCCTTCACTGAAATCACCCTGCCAGAAGCCCCCTCTCATTAAACCAGAGAACTGCTAGCTCAAGCACCCCAGGTGATCTCATCTACTATGATACAAGACTGTAACTAAGGTATCCTTAGCTGCAGTATCTAAGGTAGCCAGGACCCAAATCATTTGACCTTTATAGATCAAAACCAACACCTTCAATAACAGACTCATCACCTCATCCTTTGATTTTAACAGCCTGGAACGAACTAGCATCCAATATGTAAAGTGCAGACTGAAGCTCCCCAAGCACCCTTCAACCTCAGTGAAGGACACTTGCAGCAGCTCAGGGAGAGAGGACACCACATATGTCTTCACCAAATACAATTCTATCACTACAGGGATTACCAAAAGGAATTACCCCAGGGACAGTAGTGACTGCCAAAACTCATTGCCATATCCAGTTTCTCTAAGTCAAATGGTACAAAATCTGAACCACAACCACCACTTTCCTCTCTGCAAGGGCTGGAGCGGCAAACTTCAGTGTTCTTAGGAGGCTTTGTAGAGATGCAGAATCACTAGGCTGCAGGTCCTCCCTCCTCTGGCCTGCCCCTGCTTCAAACCCTGGAACGCCCCAGGTGACTGGACTGTGACTGGAGGCAGCACAGACCTGGTGGAGCCAGTTCTATGCCAGGTATAGATGCCCCCCGCCCAGGACTGGAAGTATTCCATGGGGGATGCGGGGGGGAGGGGGGAAGTCTAACAACTGCCCTATGACCCTTGCACCAAGTAGGCTGACACAAAGGAGGCTTAAACAATGAGATGCCCAGTGAGATTAAGTGATATTACTCCCGAGAGCATTCTGCGCACAATATTTTAAAATTCTGCAAATTTTATTTGTCAAATAAATGTGGAGGCTCCAGCATAGCACTGGTGAACACAGGCCACTGGCTGCACAGAAGTGGGAGATCACTGTGCAGCTTTCCTTGGGGTCACGGACTCAGCAGTGAGGCTGCACCCAACCTTGACACTGTGCAATGACTGGGCCTCCCCCAGAAACACCCCAGAGCCTTGCCCCTCTGTGCCAGGTGCACCAGGTCTGGGCAGGCAGGCTCAGCAAGGCAGGATCCAAGTGTGGAGGGGCTTAATGTGAGAGGATCCAGGTGTGGGTTGAAAGGGTTCTGTGTGGGGCAATCTGGGTGTGAGTGGCTCAGTGGGGATCCAGGTGCAGGGGGGATCTGGATGCACAGAGGCTTGTTGGGGGGTTTCTGCGTGCAACAGTAATGGGACTCTGCAGGGGGGTCCAGGTGAAGGTAGTTGGGGCTCAGCAGAAAGGGTGTCTGGGTGTGGGGGGGATAGAGCACAGCAGGGGTTTCTGGGTGTGGGGGGCTCAGTGGTAGGGTCCAGATGCTGGGGGAGTGGGACTAAGTGGGGTGGGGATCCAAGTGCAACTGGCTGGAGCTTGGTATGGTGGGGATCCGGATGGCTTGTCAGGGTAGTCCAGGTGCCAGGGGAGTGGGGCTCACAAGGGAGGTTCTGAGTGCGGGGGGGGGGGTGATGAGGCTTGGTGGGAGGGACTGGGTGTATGAGGATTGGGTGGATGGGGGAGCAGTTCCCTGTACAGAGATCCCTCCCCCTGCAGCTGAGGAGCGATTGATGCAGAAAGCATGGGGGGACCGGGGTGGGAGGAAGAGTTTGCAGAGCTTCCTACAGCTGCGGGAGAAATTTGAGGGTGGGCTTAACTCAGGTCCGGATACCGTACAGGGGAAGAGGAAGTCCCATCCTCCCCAGGCCAACTGGGACTAGCAGATGAGCCCAGCACAGGGTAGAAGACATCAGCCGGGTCTTCCCCAGTCCCGCCCCCTGCCACTCAGTGATTTACCTTTCTACTGGCTGCTCCGGGCACCCGAACATATTGCTGGCGGGGGAGGGGGTCACATGACCGCTCTTGTGGCTTCTTTATGCTTCCCCATCAGAAAGTCATTTTTCTGCGGGGAAGCAAATAAATCTGCGGGGAACATAAATTCTGCACCACTGCGCATGCACAGAATTTCTCAAAGAGTAGTGATATGTAAAGGTCATACAGGAAGTTTGTGGCAGAACCAAGAACTGAACCCAAATCTCTTAAGTTCCAGCCTAATACCTTTACTAGGTAGATGTTCTGCCCATTTTACAGATAATGAAACTCAGGCAGAGAGAGACAAAGTGATTTTTCCAGGGCCACACAGTGAATCACTGGAGAGCTGGAAAAAGAACTTGGAACACATGATTCTCAGTTGAGTGCTCTACCCAACTAGATAATGATACCATGAGTATAATCAAAGGCCGAATTCAGACCCACTACAATAGTGAAATTCCACTAGAGCCAATGGAGTTCCATCTACTTATATCAAGTCTGAGTTTGACCCTAAAATGACTTTAACAGATAATTAGAAAAAAATAACAGTTTCAGCTTTACACATCAAGCGAAAAATCCAAAAAGCCATTCTGTATGAAATGGTTCACCGTGATTTTTCATGACAGTATTACACAATTGGAAACCTGTTAAAAGATTCCATTCCCCATAGCTTGAGGCTATACTTGAAAAGATTTGTCCATGAATGCTTTAGTAACGGTTATCCAGATCTGATTAATCAAACTGTCCTCTTCCAGCTTGAACACTGAACACCAATCCCCTTTTTGGCAACACAACACAATCTCACTAGATGGCTTTCCCAGCTGTGGTATTAAGCTTTATATGAAAGAGCTTTTTTCCTTCATGTCTATTCAGATTTCCCCTTTGGTGCCAGCACTTGCAGGATGTTACACTGGAGGCATCATATTCATTCTAGTGAAACTCCATTTCAGTACAAGAGATAAATAAAGTTAACAGAGTTCCAGCAAAGATGCATTTGATTCAGTGTGCTCCTATTAACCTCCTGCTATCCAGTCGCAGGGCTGTAGCAGTGCCATTTGATGTCAAAAGTTGGAATTAGACGCCCAGTTTGCCAACATTTCAGTGTTCCTCAGCTACAGAGGCACTTCATTGCAAACAGAGATTAGGGCATCCTGGCTACAGAGCTTCTGGGGTGAAATACCTAACGGTTAGCTCTCTTTGCATCATCCTATCATTCAAGCAGTGGCTGGAAAAACCCATGGTTCAACTCACGAAGCTGAGGCGAGGGTTTGCCCCCAGTGAAAATGGGAAGAAGTTCAGCTTGCAAAACCTCATAGGTCCCCCAGAAACCTCCTGAAGTTTGAGGGAACTGTTACTATCTATATGACAAGATTATACCTTGCATCAGTACCAGACTCAGATCCCACCCCCACTACCTTCAAGCTCCATGTAAATATGGCTCCAACGGAAGATTTCAGTCAGGGGCTTCCCCACCAGCTGCTATGCTCTGGAACCCAACACAAGCTAATCATTCGTTCAACACTAACTTGTACTGGGCTGGCCCACGGGTGTTAGGGAGACTATCACAGACAGCAAGTCCCTGCCCTCCCACTTAAATAGGCTAGGGCTACTATCAGTAGCAGCTCCTCAGGTTTGGAATTGCTATTGTGAGAAAGATACAGTATGGTCTTTACTCATTGTGGGAAAATTGACTCTGAGTTGGCTATCAGGTCCCTGATGGCCACTCAGACTGTCTCACTGCCACCTAGACTGAGATTTTTAACACAATGCACATTGCATGCTGGGGTTGAGCCAGAAACCTGTGCCCACTGATAGTCTTGGGTTGGACTACGTTTCAATGTAGCACACAAGCTGCACCATCTTGCATCACATACCTGCTTTTACAGACACTGGAGACAAGTGAAAGCAGGAATGTCAGCAGCATACACACAGGCACAGAAGCCTGCTTCATCAGCTCCACGATAATACTGGCTTCCACTCCTTCTGACTGCCAATGAGTCAGCTTGATGGGCCCATCATCGTATTTATCTGTCATGAATAGTACCTTGCTCTTTGCAACTGTGTCAAACACAGCACTTAGTTTTGAGGCATCATTTCTCTTATGGTCAGCAGACGTGGTCAGGTTGTCTGTGGGATGCAACTGTGAAAGCATTACTTTGCGCTGGTCATAATATACTAAGATGAATTCATCTTCCTTGGGGCTGCTGGGGTATTTCTGAAAGATACAGCAGCTCCAAACCCTGCTGTCTCTCTCTTTATTGAGCTGTATCCAGGGCTCATGGGAAAAGATTGTGCTGAGATCTTCCAGAAACTTGTCCAGGACCTCTTCCTTCTCCTTTTTGCTGTTACTCCATGAGCCCAGCACACACACATTGACTTGAGTCACCCGCTGGACCTCAGAAAGATACTGCTTCACCTGGCCAGGAATAAAAGGGAAGTGGACCACAGCGAGGACAACAGCAGAGTTCTGTTCTGGGATCCAACGGCCAATCAAAAGGCCACTTTCTGCTGTGGCACAGCAAGAGGGGAAGAAGACTTTAAGAACCATGACAGCAATCCTGGAAGAATGTAATACCTGCCAATAAATACAAAAATAAAATTTAGAGACAGTGGGTAAAGGCACAGAAAAAAAACCCCCAGAGCTTAATGAAAGCCATTGCTGAGGAGATCCAGTAAAGTTTCAAAACACCAAATTCAAGAGCAAGCTGAAAACTGCCTCTGCATCTTAGATTAAGAAGTTGACATTGGTGCTATTAGCCAAGCGACGTTTAAAATCATAGGTGAAAGAGGGACTTGGCACATTTCTGATAAACACAAGCTCTTCAAATGACCTTGAGGTGGAGCTTTCAACACAAGGGCATTTTGCGAGTGTTGGAATAATCTCTCATAACTCTGCACTAAGATCCATGCAAATTGCAGGACATGGTCCAACCAGGGGTTCATCTAGTCCAGTATCCAGTCTCTGACAGCAGCCAGCAGTACATGCCCCAGAGAAAGGATCAGAAACCTTGACATGGATAGTTGTATAATAACCTGCCTGTAGGGTAATGTTTCTCCCTAACTCCTTCAATCAGAAGTTGACTTATGACCTGAAACAAGAGGACTTGTATCCTCCCTTATGTCACTGGAGCAGGAGATCTGCTTTGCCACAGACTCACTGTGTAACCTCGGTCATGTCACGTAACGTCTCTGTGTCCCAGCTTCTCCACCTGTAAAATAACAACTGTTGATCTACTTCACAAGGGGACTGAAAGGCTTAACTGATTAAAGTCTTATTTAATTCATTGGATAGAAGGTCCTAAAGAAGGGCAAATATTACATTCACTTATTAGCCCTGCTTTGCGAACGGTCCCAGACCACCCTGCAATCTAAAGTAGGGTTTTTTCCCCAATTCAGGGAGAACGCATTTCTACAGTTTTACAAATCACCTTAACAATAAATAAATACATTTTGAGCCTTGAACTAGCTGACAATGTCTCTTTACATAATGCTGAAGCATCTAATAGAAATATAATTGCATTAAGGAGGGTGATTCCTCAGAATAATCAGCATCTGGTGACTGTTGTCCTTTTCTGTCCTTCAGTGCTGTGCTAGGGATGTGAAAACTCTATGAATCCCTTAGGCTGGCATCTTTGTGATGGGAGCAGTCAACTGGAAAGAGAAATACACAGTATATTTATAACATGTTGAGAGTACACAGAACAGGGAGGTTCCTGGTGTGTGTGTGTTTCTCTCTATTTAATAAAGTTTAAATGATCTACTAAATCTATGCACCTGGCAATTTGCTATGGAAAAGATACACTTGTCTGTGATGGGGAGGTTGGTAGGAAACAACTAAGTTAAGTCACTTGACAAGTCACATAACCACCAGCCTGACAAATGCAATGGTAGGAACTGACTGCTCATGGATGAATGCCTTTCAGCCCCTTGAGGCAGAAAGGTGAAGTTTTCTTGGCATGTGTTGGCAGTGGGGCAAACACCACAATTGCTGCTATCAAAGGCGAATATCTCCCAGGTCTGAATTTTCCCTGTCACTTCACAACAGCTGAGGCCACCTCAATACCTGCATTAAAGAGGGTGCATGTGTGTGTTTCTGGGGATTTTTAGTGTAGCAACATAGGTGCAGAACTCTGAATGTTGCTAAGAGCAGACAGCCCCCTTAGCTTCTGAGGGGAGTGAGTGCCTGGCCTCACTGTCTGACAGTCTCCTCGGGCTGACTGCAAGAGCAGCATTCACAAGCCACAGAGGGAGTTGCATCCTTCCTTCCTGGATCAGAGGGATAATTTCTGCTATGTAGAGCCTCTGAGGAAGTGGGATCTTAGAAGAACCTCAAATAATTATTAGTGAAAAGTGAAGAAGATTGTAGATGGTTCCATTTTAACAGTCTAAGGTATTGTTAGTAACATGGCATAGGTAGGGATTTTTTTTTCAAATGGTGACATGTATCCTGCCAGTGTACCTTTAAAGCTGAATTTTTATTTTTAAATTTTCCAAGTAGTGTCAGCAGTTTTTAAAGTTCTATTATAGCAAGAGATTTCCAGTGTCCTCTGCTACTCTCCCTCCACAGAGTCCTTGCCAATTCAACCATCATTTTAGAAACAAAATGCTGTTTCACATAGCTTTAAAATTTATTTTGTTCTCAACTTTTTATAACCCCCACTAAGAAGAATGAAGGCAAAATTTCTCTATTTTTCCCTTCTCTATTTGGGAAACATTGATCGTATTTCTCTCCTCCTACCCCCCAAAATTAACCTGGAGTTATTTCATAGACTCTCAGGGTTGGAAAGGACCTCAGGAGGTCATCTAGTCTAACCCCCTGCTCAAAGCAGGAACAATCCCCAATTTTTGCCCCAAATCCCTAAGTGGCCCCCTCAGGGATTGAACTCACAACCCTGGGTTTAGCAGGCCAGTGCCCTTCATTGTGCTCTGAATGTGTGTGTTTGTTAACTGATGGAAATCGAGCAGATGGAGTTCAGATATTACTTTTAAGGGGACATATAATATCTCTACAGCAGGAAAATAAATTGTATCATGTTAATAGGTTACTGCAACATATTCTAGTAATCAGGGAACCAACCTGGAAACTCATGAGACCTGGGCTGTATTTCCAACTCTGCCAGTGACTTGCAGTGTAAACTGCCTCATTCATTTCAATAGGTTATATCTGAAAACTAAGAATTATATTTTAAATGTCACCACAACCTAGTATTTCATTGCTGATGATTTTAGCAGAAACATCCACCAAATGTACTTATTCTACCAAAGTCCCAAACCGCCTATTGCTCCCTCACAGATGCCTGCTACTCAGGTGTCCCCCACCTTCCCCCAGCTCCCAGACTTTTCCAGTACAGTTATATGAAAATCTTTGGAATACTGGAAATGGAAAATGTGGGGACACGATATAATAAATGCATTAATATAAAAATAAACAAAGGTTAAGATACTGATTGTATAATTCATACTCAACTCATTAAAAACCTTGATACTTTAAGGTACCATTTTCTCCTTTTCAAATCTGACTCTTTCCTAAAGGATCTAAGCTTCAGAGAAAGCATTCCCAGAGGACTGGCTGGTCAGAGGACTGGTAACGGACATAGAGCATGACAGTATTGCCAGCTCAAATCCAGTACTGGTTGGAAGCGAGTGAAAGCTGCTACTGTCACTGGATGTTCAGTTGCCTCTATGAAATGTGTTGTGATCTCCTTCTGCCTCCCCAGCATTACTCCTGTCCACATCACAAAATCACCTCAACAACTGGTATCACTTAACCACCTTGTCAGCTATCTCAGTTGAGAAGCCAAAGACCGAATGAGCCTGAACTCCCTTCTCACCCCTAGACATGGTTTGTCCAGGACAGGAGCAAGAAACACTGGCAGATTGTACCCACTCTGGAGATGAATACAAGAACTTCAGTCCACAGGGGTGTCAGGCTAGAACGATACTAGAGCACAAAATCCACTTCCAACCCCACAAGAGAGATCCTTGTTCAAATACTGCTCTGTGAGCTGGCTGCCACCAAGCTGCCTCCTAGCTTACAACAGACAGGAAACCTCTCCAACGCATCATCAAGGATCTACAACCTATCCTGAAGGACGACCCATCACTCTCACAGATCTTGGGAGACAGACCAGTCCTTGCTTACAGACAGCCCCCCAATCTGAAGCAAATACTCACCAGCAACCACACACCACACAACAGAACCACTAACCCAGGAACCTATCCTTGCAACAAAGCCCGTTGCCAACTCTGTCCACATATCTATTCAGGGGATACCATCATAGGGCCTAATCACATCAGCCACACTATCAGAGGCTCGTTCACCTGCGCATCTACCAATGTGATATATGCCATCATGTGCCAGCAATGCCCCTCTGCCATGTACATTGGCCAAACTGGACAGTCTCTACGTAAAAGAATGAATGGACACAAATCAGACGTCAAGAATTATAACATTCAAAAACCAGTTGGAGAACACTTCAATCTCTCTGGTCACTCGATCACAGACCTAAGAGTGGCTATACTTCAACAAAAAAGCTTCAAAAACAGACTCCAACGAGAGACTGCTGAATTGGAATTAATTTGCAAACTGGATACAATTAACTTAGGCTTGAATAGAGACTGGGAATGGATGAGTCATTACACAAAGTAAAACTATTTCCCCATGGTATTTCTCCCTCCCACCCCACCCCCCACTGTTCCTCTGATATTCTTGTTAACTGCTGGAATTAGCCTACCTTGCTTGTCACCATGAAAGGTTTTCCTCCTTTCCCCCCCCTGCTGCTGGTGATGGCTTATCTTAAGTGATCACTCTCCTTACAGTGTGTATGATAAACCCATTGTTTCATGTTCTGTGTGTGTGTGTATATAAATCTCTCCTCTACTTTTTCCACCAAATGCATCCGATGAAGTGAGCTGTAGCTCATGAAAGCTTATGCTCTAATAAATTTGTTAGTCTCTAAGGTGCCACAAGTACTCCTTTTCTTTTAACAGACAGGAGAGTTCTCTGCCTCCAGAGCTGGCATACAAGCTGTGGAGCCATTGGCAGAGGAAACTCTCTAGCTAGCATCTAAAGCAGAGCACAAGCCTAGAGGAGGAATATGTACAAGCAGAGAACTGGTGTACACTGCAATTTCCTTCAGGCTGGCAGAAATAACTAGGCTCATACACTGGGCTTCATTTTAACTCCTTCATGACTATATATGTACTTCATGGCTCTTGCTAGAGTATTTCATTCTGGTGAGGAAATCACTTGTGGGGCATTTCAGCCCCTTTGTTTTAATGAGTTCTTGTCACAAGCTCAGATGGCTTTGGCTTGCCAGAGGTAGGGGAACCACCAGACCCTGGGATCTGTGCAGAGTAAGAAAGGACTGAAGCACAGGGGTGAAGGAGCCAGACTGTGAGTGTTCAGTGTCTCTGACCCCATCCGGGTCGCCAGAGCATACAGGGGGAGCTGCCAGCATCAGGGAATGGAGGATACAGTGCAAGGACCCGAGAGAGAGAGATGCCCTTCATCAGAGCAAGAAACAGAAGACAGCAGATTACAATAACCCCTCCCAACCAATATACTCCACTTACTTTCCCTTGCAGCCCCCACCAATACTGTGAGCCCACAGTTCACACCACACAGTGCCACCCTTTACCTGCCCTCACAACACCACCACCCCCCACTGACCCCAATCCCCTAGCGAGACCTCTTCCCAGCGTGACCCCTCCCTCTCACATTCCCCCAGTGCCCCCCCACAATTCCCCAGCGTGACCCCTCCTTCTCTTGCAGCCTCGCCACTATGACTTCCTCCCAGTCTCCTCCCAAGCCCCCTTCCCTGCAGCCCACGCCCTCACCTTCACCCCCCCAAAAGTACCTCCTCCTCCTCCTCCTCCTCCGCACCGCAGGGAGTGACTCTCTCCTACCCCAGTCAAACAGCCGCGGACCGGACCCTCGCGACATTCAAGCCACTTCCGGGTGTTGCTGGAAAGTTGCTAGGAGACGCGGTCCGCAGCTCGGAGGACCCGGTGCTGTCCGGCCCCCAATGCGTCCCGGGCAGGCACCGGAAGCTGTGACTCTACGATTCCGCTGCCTGCAACGCTCCACCCCTCCTACAGTGGGGTGGGTGAGGAGCTATCCAGCCCCCCAGGCATACGGTACCCGACCCCAGCTCCCCTGAATAGAAGGAGAAGCCTGATCTGTGAGTGGGGTCGGAGTGTGGGGTTAATATAGGGCCAGCAGCTTCCACTCCCTCCCACTCATGATGCCTTGGCAAAGGGAACGGGCTCCCTGCAGCATTTCACTTCTGCCTCCAGGGCCATCTTTCACCCCCAAAGTCGCTTTATGGGCATCAGATACATTGTCCCTGGCCGGGGTGCCTGTGGGCACCCAGCCAAAGGGGAGGTGCCAGGGGCCTGATGACACCAGCATCATTCACCCTCAATGAACATAAACTATGAGTCACATGAGCCACAAAAGTCAAGAGCTTGGCTTTAAAATAATAATTTGGGGTTCTTGATTTGACTGCAGCCTTTTGAACCTTTAGGCAACATTTGGGGCATGTTTCTAGGCTTTTCTCTGCAAACACAAGGGCTAGAAACTTTCCTTTAATCCCCCTCTCCCCCCCCCGAAATTCTCATTCTCATGCAATAACAAACAGTCCCCCATAAAATGGTGAGAATGGGCATCATGGGGCACATTTTTTCCATAGGGGCACACCATGGGCATCAAATATCAAATACCATGTGGGTGTTGTAAGTGCTGAGCAAATGGGTAGAAGTTACCAGCACTTTTCCCCACAGTGTCTCTCATTGGGGGGTCTGAAACGCTGGCCCTGGTGAGCGTTGTGATCACCATACTCAAAAGTTTGTCCCCTGGAGATTAGTATTCCACAACTTTGGGCCTTGTGTCACCACATCATGATGCAATGTCCTACCTTTTTGTCAGCCATGGACATGTTTTAATAGTCAATAAGTCCTTCTTGCAGGGATCATTTCTGGGGTCACCCCCATTTTTATTGGGTTAATCCCCAGCATCCTGCTGTTGTGTCACGACATTCTCACAGCATGATGACACTGCATCATCAGTGTGGCCATGTCATGGAGACAAGTGATTTCCTGACACTGCCTTATAGTGATAGACTCATGGAGCTCAACACAGAGAAGGTTAAGAGGTGACTTGATCACAGATTAATTACCTTCATGGAGAACAAATATTTGACACTCTAGTCTTTTAGACAAAGGTATAACAAGATCCAGTGACTGGACACTGAGACTAGACAAATTCAGACTAGAAATAAAGTGCAAATTTTTAGGTAAGGGTAATTAACCACCAAAGGTCACAGTGGATTCTCCATCACTAGCATTCAAGACTGGATGTTTTTTAAAAAGACCTGCCTTAGTTCAATCATGAATTAATTCAAGGAAGTCCTCTAGCCTGTTTTCTGAGGTCAAACAAGGAGATCACAGTTGACCCTTCTGGCCTTATAATCTATAAACCTATACAAATCTCACCTTTTATTTAAAAAAAAAGAAAAAGTTTCTAGTCATGATGATTGCAGAGAAAGCCTGAAAATGTGACTCAGTTTCACCCTGAAGTCTCAAAAACCAGAAGGCAAATACAAAAACACCTTTGGAGAGATTTTCGTATTTAAAAACGCACATTTAAGCTAGTCTCATGTTTTGTTTTGTTTTTTTGTGGGTGGGTGGGGGCTAACATTACTTTTGAATGCTAAGATCTGGCAAAACTGTATCATGCCAGCTTCACGCTGAAATGTGATTTGCTGACACAACAACATGATGAAAATGTTCCAATGTGAACATCATGCCTTCCCAGTGCCCAAATCTGTACAGTCTCAAACTCTCCAAAGCAGCAGCTCCCTGGATACAGGCTTGTAGGCTGCTAGCCTGTCTCCCCAACCCAGGACATGCTCACTGCCATGCCTAAGTCTCTTTCAGGCCCTTCCTGCAGGGGTCAGTTTATTAACTCAAACACAAAATAGGCAAAACAGAGCAATTCCTTTGCCCACCCTGGCATACAGCTCCCAGAGTTTTCCTCCTGGCCTCGATCAGGGATGAAAAAACAATACATCCTTCCCTTCAACCCCCCCAGCCATGCTCCAGGACCTTCTGCAGGAGCACATCTCCCTCCAGCAAGCTGAGCATGCTCAGCCTTTACAACAACTGGGTCTGATAATTGAATAGGGCTGGAGAGCCACAGGCTTCATGATTCTTAAAGGGACAGGCTACCCTGTTACAGTAACAAGGCTAATTGTGGTTCTGGAGGCAAGCACATAGGGAGATCTGTCTTAGGGAGCAAGTATTCCACAGTTACAGCTGTCAGCATTTTTTGTGCATAAAGTTTTCCTGCCCCAAAATATGGTTTTACAAACACTGAATTTTTTCACGGGAAAGAGTCTATTCAAGCCAAAAACAATCAACCAAAACATTTAGAATGAAGGTTGGTCATTAAAAATTTCTTGCAGGGAAATGCAGGATTGTTGTAGCTGTGTCGGTCCCAGGATATTATAGAGACAAAGTGGGTGAGGTACTCTCTCTGTGTAAGCTCAAAAGTTTGTCTCTCTCACCAACAGAAGTTGGTCCAGTAAAAGATATTATCTCACCTATCTTATCTCTCTTATGGGGAAAATGTCAGTTTTCTAACCAGCTCTGCCTGCTGTGTCCTATGCTGTGAGCACAGCCCACTGCTCTGTGACCCAGCCCATCTACCTCTGTGCATTCCTCTCAGCTTGTCATGCATGTTGCCACCACAGCACTTCCCACCCCAGTCATGTTATGCAGGTAGCAGGAGTCCCACTGCCAAACCTAGGTCTCTCTCGCACAGTAGGGTGGAATACCACCCCAAGACATTGGATCAGTCTTGTTCTTTCCTTTTCTATCAGCATCTCTCGATTCCTTCTTCCCCCATATTTTAGCAACTAAGAGGACCAGCAGACTGAGAGGGATGCCATAGCAGCCACGTCCACCCGAGCATTTGGGTGGAGATCTTCAAAGGTATTAGGCTTCTAACTTTTACTGAAATGAGTGTATCAAGCCTGCAAAGAGGAAACTCAGGCAGGGACAACTGTGAGAGACTTATCCCCTTGCCTGCTTCTTTCCTAGGCCTCGGGATACCTGAGAACAGTGAGTGCACTACATTCAAACTCTAATTGCTCTGCTACAGCAGGCTGAGCCTACTGATAAGGAGAAGCTGTCTGGCTTAACTCTTCAAATGCTGGACGCAATTGGTGTAACAACATCTGCATCCCTGAAAAAGCTAGTGGGCCAACTTCAGGCCTAGGGCCCCATTCTTCCTTTCCCCCAAAAAGGTATGAGTAACTCCCATTGACTTCAAGGGAGCTGCTCTCACCTTGTGGTAGGTAAATAGGGCCACTGGTGTAAGTCTGTTAATGATAATGGAGTTGTCTCAGGGGCAAATTTGGCCCACTAGCTTTTGCCATGTACACATACCCTTCTGCCTCATATACACATAGTCCACTCCCATCCCCACTTCCTCAGACTGGCTTAGATTGGTACAGGTATTCAAAGAGTGATAATATCTTTGGAAACCCGGACCAGGGCTCCTTTCTGAAGGCTGGCCTGACTTAGAGACTGTGGAGAATACACAGGGCTTTTGAATAACTCAGGAGTAAAGGGAAAATAGCTAGGTGTTTAGGGGCAGGGGGATCTTATGCTGGGATTCAGATCTCTGGGGAATGGAAGGATATGGTGTGGGGAACATGTAACTGGGGAGTGGGTGAGAGAACATGTTTTTAGGGAGAACATGTGCTGCATTGAGGGGGAGAGGGTAAAATGGGCTCAGTCAGGGCCACCAGTGCTTAATTTCTGCCAGAGCTTTCTGCCAGACACCTCTGGCCTTGGTAGTTCAGAGCCCTGGCACCTCTGGCTGTGGCAGTTCAGAGCCCTGGCACCTCTAGGCTTGGCAGTTCAGAGCCCCAGCATCTCTGGGCTTGGCAGTTCACAGCCCTGGCACGTCTGGCTTGCCGCATCAGTTATGAAAGTAAAAATATTGCTTGATCCCTGGCACCTCTTTCATTACAAAGTAAGCACTGAGGGCCACCTCCTCTCAGGTCTCCCCTAGATCCAGAACTGTGCAAGGGAGACTCTACAACACACCCTGGGGGAAACGAGGACGCAGGTGTTGCCTCCCCTCTTGCTCCAACCCTCAAGTGGCTTTTGGGGAAAGCTTGCAGAGCGGAGCCAGCCAGAGACTCCAGCTGGCAGGAGCGGAAGAAGCCCAAAGTAAGGACCTCAGAGAACTCGCTACAGTTCTGAGTGGACTTTCTCTGCCCTGCACAAATAGCTGCTTGCTCCAAACCTCCCTCTCCTTCACAGCCTCATCACCTTAGCTTCACTCCCCTGCCCCCTTACCCTTTTCTCCCCCACCTTGTCTCCCTCACCCTCCTTCCCTTCCATATCCCCTCTCCCTTTGCTTTCCTTTCCCCCTAGTGGGTCCCCTCCTGTGTAAGCCCACCCAGAAAAAAAATCCCTTGCACTACTAGTAACATGCTGTTTGCTGCCAGCACATTGTTCACTCTGCTGGTGTGTTCTACGTCATCCCCTGCCCTGGATCTGTCTTGTCTAGTTATATGGTGAACTGTTTGGGAGAGGGACTGTGTCTGTGCAGTGCCTAGCACAATGGGACCCCCACTGGCTGGCCCTTAGGCACTGCTGTAATAAACATGATTAACAATAATAATATGTGGAGGTGGTGAGGGGGGGCATTCATAAATCTCTTCCTCCCCATATTGAGCCACCTAGCTACCTGTCTAGATCTTCCTAGGCCAGAGGTGGGCAAACTATGGCCCGCGGGCCACATCCAGCCCACGGGACCATCCTGCCCGGCCCACGGAGGTCCTGGCCTGGGAAGCTCACCCCCGGACTCTCCCCCGCTGCTCCCCTCCCCTGCAGCCTCATCTCGCCACGCTACTGGCGCAATGCTCTGGGCGGTGGGGGGAGTGAGCTCCTGGGGAAGTGCAGCTGCAAAGCCCAGCCTGACCTGTTGCTCTGTGCTGTGTGGCGCGACTGCCTCTCCTGGTGCAGCTGCACTGCCAGCCACTGGTGCTCCAGGCAGCATGGTAAGGGGGCAGGGAGTGGGGGGGTTTGGATAGATGGCAGGAGAGTTCGGGGGGTGGTTAGGGCCGTGGATAGGGGTCGGGGCGGTCAGAGGGTGGGGAACTGGGGGGTTGAATGGGGACAGGGGTCCTGGGGGGGCAGTCAGGAAGGAGGGGGGGGGTTGGATGGGATGGTGGGGGGCAATTAGGGATGAGGGGTCTGGGGGCAGTTAGGGGACCGAGAGCAGGGGGGATGGATGGGGCAGGGGTCCCCAGGGGGCCATCAGGGAACAGGGTGGGTTGGATGGGACTGGAGTCCTAGGGGGATCCATCAGGGGGCGAGAAGCAGGGGGGGTCGGATAGGGGGTGGTGGACAGGCCATGCCTGGCTGTTTTGGGAGGCACAGCGTTCCCTAACCGGCCCTCCATACAGTTTCAGAAACCCAATGCGGCCCTCAGGCCAAAAAGTTTGCCCACCCCTTTCCTAGGCCATCTCCCCAACTTCTTTGATCCTGTCCTGGTCCTGGGAGGGGGCCTGGGGCCTGATCCAAAGTATGGCAGCTTGGTGTGTGTCCTGGCTGTGCAGGGGGGAAAGTCCTCTCCACGATTCACCTGGGGTGAAAGAAACAAGACTGAAATTGGCTTTTCTCTTAAATCAGCCGGAAGGAGCCAAATCTAGCACCTGATGTAACTCCACTATGGCCTTGGTGATGTGGGAGTGAGTGGGGCCTGAACAGCTTACTCCAGCTACCAGTGCATCAGTTACAAAGCCTGGGGAGGGCTGTGAAATGACCGTAACACACACAACCCCTCCTGGGTGGGACACCCTATTCCTTCCCTCCCACACCCCTTCTGCAGCCTGTTGCCCTTTGCTGATAAGGTTCGTGTGTGTGCTTCACAGACTCCTGCTCTCGGCTGTCCAAGGTGACAGACAATTGTGGTATGATAGAAGGGTGTGGGGCTCAACCCCAGCTGCGGGATTTGCAATGCTTACTACCAAGTGTAGGGCACTCAGTGCCAGTTGTGGAGTGTATCAGTGCAACATTCACTACAGGACTTTGGGGTAGTCAATGACAGTTGTGTGTGTGTGTGTGCGTGTGCGTGTCATGCTTATTGCAAAAATGTGAGACACTCAGTCCCCATGGTGCAGTTCTGCATGTGTGTGTTATTGTATGTGTGTGGGATGCTTGCTGCACAAATGTGGGGCACTCAGTCCTGGTTATGTGTGCATGTGTATTATGATCACTATAGAAATTTGGTGATCTCAGCCTGATAATCATTTTAGTGTCTCTATTCTGAACTCCTTGCTTTCTGTGGATATTTTTCCAGCCCTGGAATGCGCAGTGTACTCAATGCCCTTTGTACTGTCTAAAACAAAAAGGCCAAACAAAACCATCTGACCCACAAATAATTAGTTATCTTTAATGTTTAACTCCATCCTGATGACGGCTATTGTCAACTACACGCAATGGACAATGCTACCCTGTTCCTGACCTAGGCTTGATTCTCAATTCACACCATCTTCCTTGATGCCATAAATGTGAAGACCCAGCCATTCTGAGATTGGTATGTGTTGATGACAGGTATCTATACTAGCACCTGGAAGGGAATAGCCTTTATGCGCAGGAGGGATGAGAGGGAATTCTGAGTAATCATGACACATCTTAAGCTACTGTAGTGGAGGTGACCCAATCCAAATAACTCAGGTAGAATTCTGGGGTCCCAGTTCTTGTCTCTGCCAGCAGATGTCACTGTAAGGCAATCACATGGGGCACTGGGTTACCTAAGTAACTGAAATAAATGATTTCAATGCAGAACTGTTGAGCCCTATCTAGGATTTGGGTTTGGACTGTCACTGGCCACCCAAGGATTATCGGAAGTATAGGGGGGCCTCACACGGTATTTAAAGACTTTGACACAATTATCCCCAGAGTCTGCTACTAAAAGCAGCCCAGAATTGGAACAAGCCACTCCTGCAGGCTTCCGCACCCCCTTAGACACCAAGCAGATGGGAGACCCGCTCTTGGGGAACAGGTGGACTGCTCGGTGCTGTTCATCTGCCACAATTATGTTGCCTTCTACGTCAGCACAGACCCCAGCTGGGTTGCCAAACTGGTGCCCGTATCTGCAGCCAAGGGAGCCCACCAGTTTATGGTTGCTATTGAAGAGCTTGACATCACCACATTCCTCGCTCACAATGAACCCGCCATCACGTGCCAAGCAGACATAGCGGGGTCCACGCAGGTTGGAGACGGAGTGGGTATTCTGTATCCTGAAGGCACGGTCCAGAGCAAAACTGTGGACTTTGCCCTGAGTGTAGTCTGCTACCAGGATCCTTCCTGTGCAATCCACTCCAATACCCCTAGGAGAATCAACCGTCCCGATTTTGATCCACTCCCCTTTGGAAAATTTGGAGTGATGGTTGAAGATGTGGATGGTCCCATTCATCATGTCCGTTACAGCTACCATCCCTGCCCGAGTCACAGTCACATCTTCTGGCAAAAAGGATTCACTTTCCCTTCCCTGTTCCACACATGGTAAGGACTGCAAAGTCTGACCTGAGCGAGTGAGGATGTGGACCCAGGGTGCATTCTCACTAGTCACATAGATAGAGCCATCCAGCGAGCAATGGATTCCACTTGGTCCCCCATAGCAGCAGCCATTGGGGTTGGGGATCTGCTGAACCAGGTCATTTTGTCGGTAGTGGAGGAGGTTTCTGATGTTGTCCAGGTCGTGACAGATGACCTTTGCCTTCTCAGCCAGCTGGTGGACTTGGTGTTCTGTGACCATGCCCATCCCATGATGGTTGCTCAAAAGTGGGCTTGCCTTCTGGAGTGTAGTGTCTGATTTCACTTGGAGCGTGTAAACAGTCTTCAGAAGTTTCTCCTTCCGCCAGGTGGCCTCCAGAGTATAGTCCATGGCTAGTCTCTCTTCCTGTTTGGAAAAAGTGATACAATCATTACAGTCCCCACTGAGCAATATCCTCTGAGGGCAGAGTCTGATTGCAGATACACTAGTGTAAATCTAGAACAGTTCCATTGACTTCAGTGGACCCATATACTTACGACCAGATTCTGGCCTCTTATACAAATATATATACAAGAAATAAAGGCAAACAGGGAAGGGGTTACCCTTGCATAACCTCTGCATCCGAGACTCTAGGATTTCCTAAGAAATAGGGCCACATTCTCAGCTGGCGTAAACTGGCATAGGTCCATTGATATCACTGAAGATTATACTAGCTGAGGATCTGGCACAGGGTTTTTATAATTCACAGTGGTGTCGGCGCAGGCTAGCCTACAGGATCACTAGCTCTGTATCTGGTACTCTTTGTGTTAGTGGGCTGGCCCCAGCATCGCTTAATTAATTTTTTTCTATAACTCCATTTATTGAAGCAACACTCAATATTTGCCTAAACCAGTGGTCCCAAAGCCTGTGGGACAAAGCTCAGAGGAATGTTCAGGAGGGTGCGTGGTGGGGCCCAGGCCAGCCAGCAAGGGAGTTGGGGAGGAAGCGCCACTCAACCCTGCTCTGCCCCCCAGCCCAGCTCCAGCCCCAGCCCCAGCTGCAGCTCCACTCTGCCCTCAGCCCAGCTCCATCAGGCCCCAGCCACAGCTCTGCTGCTCCACCCTCAGCCCAGCTCTGCTCTCATTCCCTCTCCACCCCCAGGCCAGCTCCTCCCCCATCCCCAGTTCTCTCCCAGCTTCACCGTCAGCCCAAGCTCCTCTGCTGAGCCAACTGTGCAGTAATGGAGGGGGTTGTGGACGGATTCCATTACTCGTAGAGGGTGGGGGGCACGACAGGAAAAGTTTGGTCACCACTGGCCTTAAAGAATCAGGCAGATTGTTCAGATGTGGGTTTGCATTGTTTGCTCAACACCAGTTTTGTTTTCAGGTTCAGATGTAGTCAGCAGCTTTGCCAAGTGTGAAAAAAATGGTCTTTAAAGAGTCAGAAGGCATGGAAAAAGCACACAGCATCTGTGCGTGACTTATCTGGTGTCTTGCACTCTGAAATAAATGCCCATGTATTTATTTTAAAAAATCAGACATTGAAAGATATGTAATGTTGTCATAACCAATGCTAACACAGGGGAGGTTTATGTCTTCCTCCAGAGAGGTTTATGTCTGCTACTGCTGCCCTTAAACTACTGTAGCTGCTCCTTTAACTAAATCAGAAGTGCCTCCTACTTTGAAAGTCAGAGGTTCCACATTCAGTCCCCACAGACAGTTCAGCCAAGGATGTTGTTACAATTTTATTTGAACCTGAGATCAGACATAGGGGTTGGGTTGGGGATTTTCTCTCCTTCATCTCTTCAAAAAACAAGACAATTAGGAAATTAAATGCACAAAACTCAGGAAATTTAAAGATATAGGCCCCAGTCCAACAGTTGGTTCCACACAGGCTGACTCCATTGCAGGATCAGGGCCACGGTTCCCATAGTAACCTAAACGGTACATTACACAAACTCACTGCATGACCATTTTAAATAAGAGGAAACCAACGCACCATGAGGCCGAGCGACTAGAGCCGAATTAACACTCCTAGTGAAGAGTTTATTTGAGAGAAGTAGCCTTTTTAAAAGTCCCTGTATTTCCATGAACAGACTGATTTTTACACATTTGTACTTTTTCAATGAGAACTCATTTTAGCTGCTAGTGGTTGTTTAGGAATGATTACGTTGGCTAGATCTTGTACTATGTTCTTTGCAGCATGTGACTGGTCATCAGCACATGATGTTGTCACTGCTTCTTGACTAGATGAGTAAAACTTTCCAAACAATTGCAGGGGGGGAAGACTTCAGGTGCAAGTATCCATCTTGGTGTGTAATTTCCCTTATTTGGATGGGAAGGTCTATGAAAACTAGCCATTCCCTAAACAGCCATGCAGACAAAAATCCCATTTGCACAACAGTTTGTGGAAAAGCAAACAAAAACACAGGCACAAATACAGTTGAACTCAGCTGTTCTTTGGATCTGAGGGTTGGGAATACAGTGCTGCAGTTTTCTTCTCCATCTAATTTCCACTCACTCAAAGCTCAACTACACTGCAGCACCATGCAGTGACCGGTGCACCTTGGAGCTTGGCCCCCTGCTCGCTCACGGTGCCAATAATAACCACCTTTTGATCAGTAGATCTCAAAGCACTTTACAAAGGAGGTCAGTGGCATTACCCCCATTTTGGGTATAGAGGAATGGAGACAGAAAGACAAAGTCTTGTCCTAGGGCATCTGGCAGCAGAGCCAGCACTCTAACCCCTAGGCCACACAGAAATACACACACCCGTACGCGTACAGCGTAGGCTAATACAATGCACATCTTTCTCTGAGACTGTCATTAGAATCAGCAGACATCCCAGCAATAAGCATATTACAACTGGAGATCTGTTTGTGACGTCCGAGCTCGGGCACACATTGAGACAGCAACTTAGGTCAAAGGTTTCCGGCTTGCTTAGCTAAACTTGGACAGCTGATTCCATAGCTGGACCCCTTTTCAGAAGCCACTAATTTTGAGGCCTAATTATGGATTGAGGTGCCAGTTTGCAGGTACCTAGATGCGACAATTTTGGCCTAAACAAAGGCACAAAAACACAGCCCAAGGAAAGCTGAGGAAATACATTGCATATACCTTGTTCTGCTGTGTGCATGGAGAGCTTTTCCTCCCACTGATTTGCTGCTCCCCTGTTGCTTCCCACATCCTTGGAGTGCAGGTCTCGCAGGAAGGGATGAGCTGGGCTGTGAGCTGTTTTTGTTGTTAGCAACTGAGCTTGACTCAGCCACTCACTGTGCCTGTGTCAACATGACTGGGCTGCCTAACCCAAGCAGGGCTGGACCTCTGGAAGCAGAGCAGGCCCGGACCTCTGGAAGCAGAGTAGGGCCATTGGGAAAGGCAATGCAGCATGCTCATGGGGGAACCACACCTGTAGGGATTGTCCCATCACTTGCACTTCCTCTGAGGATCTCAAAGCACTTTGCACACATTAGTGAGTTAAGTTTTGCAGCAGGGCAGGACAAGCCAGAATTATCATCCCCATTTTACAGATGGGGAGACTGAGGCACAGGAGGTTAAAAGCCAAATCCTGCCCTGGGCTGTGCTGGTGGCAGAAGAGGGCATAGGGTGCTCAGCACCAACACAGAGTTCTTACCTAGCTCTCAAGAGAATGCTAGGAAAGGGGGTGTCATCTGTACCTGGAGGGCTTGCTGCTTCTTCTCATGGGAGGTAGGTGTGTCCTGCTAGACTGAATACAGGGCTGGGGGAGTCGGGACTGCTGGGTCCTTTTACTGACTCTGCTGCTGATTCACTGTGTGACCTTGGGCCAGTCACTTTCCAGCCCTGTGCCTCAGGCTTCCCATGTATAAAATGGGAGATAGCGATTCTTTCCCAACTCTGCGAGGCACTTTGAGATCAATGAATGAGAAGCTGCTACGCATTATTATTGTCAATGAAGCAGCTCGGAGCCCCTCTGGTGCCCAGTCTGAGCTATCTCATGCTCTGCACTTGCTGGATGACTCTTGTATTAACAAGCAGGTCTGTTCTCCTCCACCCTCTCCAGCATGGCTCTGACTGGTAATGGCAGGATTTGCTATAACGGAATACGCTATCCAAGGTTACATGGCAAGATGGTGGCAAAGACAGGAATAAAAGCCAGTTCTTCTTACGCCTGGATTTATGCTGCAACAACTACTAGACCATGCTTCTCCACTTCCAGCTGCTCTCCAAAGACCAGCTGTACACCCTCTCTGCCATTATGCTTGCCCTTCTGTTTCCCATCCCGACTGAAAACTAGCAGATCAGAGACAACCAATGGCCCAAATCAATCAGACTTCTAGGGCATGGGCTCAGGTTTGATTTCAAGGATGCAGCGGGAGGACCTTTACTTAAGCCATTTCAGCCCCCTAGTGAAAGTGTTGTACATCTGCTCAGCTCAAGTAAGGAAAAGACTCATGACTGTCATGAATCCACCCTTATGACTGTTCCTATACCCAGAAGAATCAGCTGGGTACAATCTGAAATGTCTGGATCAGAATTTCCCCAAACACTGGCGGGGTTGGGATGTAGGAGTTTTGGTTCTATCTGTTGCAGAGATGGGCTAAAGCTGAGGAGTATGGATCTGGAGCAGAACTTCCCCAAAATTGAATCTACAGGTGGCTTGGTTCTGTTCAGTGCTGAGATGGATTCAAGCTGTGGAGCATGCGTCTGGATCAGAATTTCCCCAAAGTCTGGGGATGTTTGAATCTCAAATCTCTGGTTCTGTCACTGTTGCTGTTCTGTTGCTGAGATGGACTCAGGTTGGATCTGGAGTTTGGATTGTTGTACCAAGCTATGGCTTTTGTATCTAGCTCAGAACTTCCCTGAAGTTTGGGGGTGTTTGGATCAGGGATTTCGTTCTGTCTGCAATGGAAACAGCTCCCGCTGTGGAGCTTGGATCTAGGTGAGCCCTCTCCCAAAGGTTGGAGGTGTTTGGATTTGGGGTGTCCAGTACAAATAAATATCATATATAACTAGAGGTAACAAGCAGGGCAGTCTCAGCTGGACACTGGGAGGACTGTAGGAGGCTTCAAAAACCATCTCCCACGGCAACAGAGTTTGACCTTTTGTTGCGCTGTTGTTGGTTTGATAAACAAACATAGCCATTGGCCCTTGGGCTCACATTCACCTTTTCAGGACTGTGGCCCTGTCACAACCTGTTTGAGAGCCACCCCCAAAGCCCTAGAGACACCTTTGTCAAGGCAGGATCCTGACACAGCTCAGCGCCCTGCCCTGGCCAGGCCCACCTTCGGATAAGGGACTGCATGGCACAGAGACAGAAGTACTCCCTACTCCCTTGTGGAGATACCCCAAGTCCCATTACTAACTGGCTGCCTGGCTCAGTTGGGGGGTGGGCTGGGCTGCAGGGACAGAGATCCAGGGGCCCAATTCAGGCTTGCCATAAGGAAGTTCCTCTCCCATTGATTCCAGTGGAGTGCCCCCGATTGATTCACCCCCAGGTGAATGGGGTAACTCCTTCCACAGCTCCATTGACCTCCAACAATATTAGGAGCCTTCTGGGAGTTCAGGCAAGTTCTAAAGGGGATTCCCTCTTCTGAAGCCTGTCTGCATTCCAGATGGAGATCTCTGTTGTGGGCATGATGGCTTCTGGGGGAGGGTGCATAGCACACCTGGGGACCTGGAAGATGCCCTGAAATGCCAGTGGCATCGGAGATAGGGGAAGTAAGGCCAAGAGACTATATAGAGAGTCAGTCGACAGGCATCCCAACGTGGAGGACTAACTGTGTTGAAGAGGGTAAGGTTTATTCTTCTTGGTGGAATGATCTATTGCAATTATTCATCAATTGGCTGCCTCAGGGATCTAGTAACAGGCTGAGGAAGGTGCCTCCCAACCATACCACAGAAGGCAGTGGGGCAGCAGGGTAATGCTATATATATGGGGGTAAATTCCTTCTTGCCCCCTGCATGTGATCTGCTGATTTCCTGAAGAATGAGCTTTGATTACCTAGTTTTAGCCTGATCACAAAGTTATCCAGCCCTTTAAAAGACCAGCCACAGAATGTGATCGTATAGATCCTGCTCAGGTCTTAAAAGAACATGCATATCTTTGCATTCACTTCTGCTGTTTTTAACCTCTATCTGGGATAGGCACAGGGAAATCCCCCCTTGAGGGCATACTTTCCCTGCCAAGTACAAAAGGAGACAGAGAGTTTCCCCTCTTCCCTGGGACAACTATGGTGGTGCTGGGAGGTCATATCCCTGAACAGGTCTCTGGAAGCATCACTGCTCCTTCCCCACTGCCCATGTGTGGCTCTCTCCTAACTTGGATGGCAGAGTAACAGCTGCTGCCTTGAGGAAAAAGCTAAAGAAATATCCCATATCTTCTCCACACGCCCAGCCTCTCGCCATCAGGAAGTAGGAGAGTGCAGAGGACCAGTTGCCTATACAGCCAAAGACATAGATAGTTTCAGTTTAGCTAGATTTCATTAACCCTTTGATTTTGGGCATCTCCATTTCCAGAAACATAAGCCGCAGCTTTAGGGATCCTGAAAAGGGCTACAGCCTGTTTGGCAATGTCATCATTAATAATAATAAAAATACATACCACCGTGCAAACACCAATGCTGCTCACTACCTTCCCACTCAGCCTGGATGTTTGACTGCAGTTTCCCCATCTGGTCACCAGGAGGCTTAATCTATCTAAATAACCATGGAAGAAAAAAAACTGTCTATAGTTAAAAAACAAAGTGTGTGTGAGAGACAGAATTTACCAGCCATGCATTTTAAAACAATAACTGAAGTAAAAGCAGTTTAAAGTATGAACGGTGACAGGAGGAGGCAGTTAACCCTTTCTGAATGTCTGCTTCAACGTCGCCTCCATTCTGCCTCTCTAAATTCTTCCCTGCAGGTTCACTGTGATACAGAATCTTCACTTCCCGTACTAAACCCACGGGCCATGTTGCTTTGTGATATTAAACAGCTGCAAAATTTCATGTCAATGGAGGCTACGTTTCAGTGCTAGGTGATGCCATCCCCTTGTATAGTTTGTATGATAGTTTGTTAAGTGCTTTGGGATTCTTTGGGATCTATAAAAAAAGCAAGATCTATCCATCTATCCAGAATAGGATGGACCAGGGGCCCATTTTTTGCCACTGCCCCCCACACCTTTCCTCTACCCCCGAGGTCCTGCCCCTCCAGCCAGGCGGGCAGCTGGAGCCTGGCCAGGGAGCCCAGGCAGCAGGGGCACTGCTGCGGACCCTCCACTGCCCAGGTGGGAGGGCCGAGAGGAGCCCCCAGCCCATGTCCCCACCCTGCGGGCTCCCCGCCCAGGGCAGGTGGAAGATCTGCGACTCCTCACAGCTGCCTGACTGTGTGACTCTTACTGTGGCCTGGCTGTGGCTCCAAGGCCCCGTCCCTTGGCTGAAGCCAGGTTGGGTAAGAGCCGCATGGCCAGGCAGCTGTGGGGAGTCGTGAACCCTCTAAGGAAGGGTCCTGGGCGGGGGACCCATATGGCGGGAACATGGGCTGGGGGCTGCTCTTGGCCACCCACCCCAGGCAGGTGGAGGGTCTGCGGCTCCCAGCCCACTCCAGCTTCTGGCTTGGCTGGGGGCGGGGCCTTGGGTGGAAGGTATGGAAGGGGCGGGGCCCCTGGCTCCTCTACTTTTGGGAAGACTCAGCGGGGGCTAGATCTATCTATCTAATCTTAGTTTGCTGTGTAGTTGTAGCCGTGTTGGTACCAGGATACTAGAGAAACAAGGTGGGTGAGGTAATATTATTAGAGCAACTTCTGTTGGTGAAAGAGATGAGCTTTCAAGAGCAGAAGTTGGTCACATTAAAGATATTGCTTCAACCACCTTGTCTATCTAATCTTTGGTACTTACACAAGCCCCCATTTCCATAGTATCTGAGCTTCATTCTCTGGTCACCTATCTACTTACATTGCTATGCCAATGACTAGAGACTGTAGTTGCAGGAGCATTTCCATGTCAATTCCCTGTTTTCAGTCACTCGTAACTTTCACCTGTTAGGCTGAAATTCTCCATGCTTGACCTTTGTCTAAAGGTGGATTTTGGGAGGGGAACTCTGAGCAAAAATGGTTTCACCATTTTTGAATAGGAGGGGAGTGAAACAATATATATGCTTTTGCTTTCTAAAGTACAGCAAAAAAAAATCTTCGGGTGTTTCTCTGACAGTTCTGTAGCACAAATGGCTGGGGTTATAAAGGTGAAATATGGCACTTCCAAACTATGATGGCAAAGCTGTGAGTGGGAGCCATTCTCTGTGTGTAGTAGCAGTACAAGTTTTGGTTGCTATTGTGTCCTTTTTAGTCCTCTGAAGCTGTCTGGTTTCCTATAAGGCAGGACCAGGCTGATGGCTGGAATAGTTATGCTAGCTGACTTCTTGCTTGCTGTGTGCCTTACTGTGAGGCTAGCATAAGGGGGTGTTGTTTCAAAGGAGAAATTGAAGGGATGTTGAACCCTAATAGCACTGGCTATATTACTCCTGGGCACTGCATTCTCTCTCCCTGTTTCCCTATAGCAGTTTTACCTAGCTGTAAGGAAGTGCTATGCTTTGATTTTGAGTGGCAATTTGGTTTGTCTTTTATATGTTTCCTATGCCCTTTGATTAACTGGTCAATAACATTTGTACGATCATAATATCTGGGTCTTTTTTTCTGAGACACGTTGTGACTGGTCCCTTCCCCCCCCTCCCCGGTGCCACCTGGAACTGGGGTACCACTGATTCCCCCGACCCACCAGTCTGAGCTCCCTCTCACACTGTGGTGCTGTAACAAGTTGCTAAGCTCTCCAAGCTTGCTCTTTCACCAGCATACACACAGGTAGGGACACACCCAGCTGCAGCACTACACACAGAGTTGCTGAGATCAGCTTTGCATGGGAAGACAGCTAAGGCACCTCCCAGTTCCTAAGGCATGCACCCCGCTTTGGAGGGTAAACCCAAAATTGTACCGTCTTGCCCTGCACAGAGAACTGTACAGTGTAAGCTCATGAAATCCGCCCCCTCCTTCAATGTGGAGAGAGATATGCAACAGCTTTCTGCCCCAAGTTATAATTTCCACACACACTGGGTTTAGACAAAGCAAAAACAAGTTTATTAACCACAAAAGATAGATTTTAAGTGATTATAAGTGATAGCAAACAGATCAAAGCAGATTACCATAGTAAATAAAAAAACTGCAAACTGATCTTAACACAATAGATAGGTAGGATATGAATTAGAAAATTTTCACACTGAGTGATAAACAGGCTCGCAGATTCTTAAGGCACAAGCTGTGTTGGCTTTCCCAGGTTTTCATACATAGGCTAAAAATCCCTCTAACCTGGGACCATCACTTTCCACAGTTCAGTCTTTGTTCCTCAGGTATTTCCAGGTGTGTTGTTGTAAGGAGAGTGAGGTACCATCGTGATGTCATTGTCTCCTTTTTATATCTGCTTCCCACTTGCTGGAAAGCTCTTTTGTTGTGACCTGGATCAAAGAGTTCCCATTGTGTAGTGCTATCTTGGAAAGGTTTCTGTTGTACACAGTCCCTGGGGTAATCCTTGTGCTTGTGTGCATTTCCTCAATAAGCCATTAACTTTGTTTGCCCTTTTTACTGTTGTACCTGAAAGGCTGCTTGTGGATGTTTTCAACCTCACAACATGTTTCAGTAACACATATGTAGCCAAACTTCATAACTTACATACGACGATAGCACATACAATCCAACAAGATATTAATGTCTAGCAGATCAAGACTTCTAGAATGATACCTCACAAGGCACATGTTTTTTACAAAACATATCCTAATTACATGATAGTGGTGAATATTGGGGTGTCAGGGTGTCACACATGTAATGGATCAAATGCTCCATAGAGTGGCTTTAAATTTAGGCACTTAACTTTGAACACCTAAATTTTGTGGCAGCCCAAAGCTTGGGCACTAAAATGTTGGATACTCAAAATATGTGACAGGTTTCAGAGTAGCAGCCGTGTTAGTCTGTATTCGCAAAAAGAAAAGGAGTACTTGTGGCACCTTAGAGACTAACAAATTTATTAAAGCATCCGATGAAGTGAGCTGTAGCTCACGAAAGCTTATGCTCTAATAAATTTGTTAGTCTCTAAGGTTCCACAAGTACTCCTTCAAAATATGTGGACACCCAAAATTGAGAGCTGAATAGAGCTCTGCTTGTGACATTGCAATGTTGTGTTGTCTTGTCTCAGTGCAGCCACTAATGTGACATCCAAATATCACACTGTCATGTCAAGATGTCATCCTGCTGAGAGGTGATACTCCAGCATGATCAAAGTGACTGTGGTCCAGTGAGCATGCTGCAAACAGGAACATTCCAACAGCAACCTAGAAAATCTGAGATGAATAGTAGGTACTACTCAGGATGGGATTGAGTGGGAGGAGCCCATGATACAACCCAGGAGATGAAGTCATGGTGAATTGAGACTCCAAAGGAAGAGGCCCTGGTCTGTCATCATGGAATGTGCAATGGTACCTTGAGCCCCCAGGTCATTTAGCCCTTCATGACACTGCTCCTCTGGAGCAGGGTTTCTCAACATGTGGGATGGGACCCAAAATTGGAACACCAGAATGTTTCAAAGGGTCATATGGCAGCTCCTGTTGCTCCTGTCTCATGCGGCTGGCTGGGATCACTCCCTGCTCCAGGCACTGCAACCTCTGGGGTCCCAGCACCACTCAGGTCTGGCCCAGCCATCATGACGACGGGAGTCCAGGTAGGCCAAATCTGAGTAAGTGGTGCTGCAACCCCATGAGCCAGGTCACAACTCCACTCACACAACTTTGGTCCAGTTAGGGGGGCATGGCCAAATCTGAGTGGTGCTGCAGCCCCAGAGGTTGCAGCACTCAGAGCAGAGAGCCAAGTCCAGCCAGCCCCACAGCACAGGAGCTACTACTGTGGGGTGAGTATTGGGCAGGACCCAAACCCCTGGGGGCAGGATCTGACCAAAAGTGCCCCAGGACCTCCATCCCCAGACTACTTACTGGGTTGCAGCAGGTCATAAACATTTACAACTGGATCCTGAGCCCCAAAAAGTTGAGAACCACTGCTCTGGAAGACTGCAGACTTCTGCATGCCATTGGCCTATACACAGCCTGTGCCGATGGCCCATCATCCCTTCTTTGCCTCCTTTGGCAGAGAGATTTCTACACCAGCCAGCAAGTTCTTTCCCCGGAGAAGAGAGTCAGAACCCAGTCCTGAAAGAGTGTTGAATTTTTTTTTTTTACAGAGGAGAGAGAAGAGAAAATGAGTGATGGTAAATGCATGAGAACGGGCCCTGGGAAACGTTCCCGCCAGGGGCCCTAGAGTTTAGTCATGTAGGAAAGAAGATCAAAGGAATAGAAGTTCCCTGGCAGCTTTCATCATGGCAAAGTTGTTCTTGCTGGACTCAAAGAGCTTTTTCCTCTGCCTAATGCTGTGCCTGGGTGAGACATTGCCTCTTTGGGGATTCTGTGTCTTCTCCCCAGTTACTGAACTGGAGAGAGCACGTGAATCCTTTGATTCCAAAGCGGGAGAGCATTTCAAGGGGTGCTGGAAGCTAAGGCACAGAGCTTGGAGTCGGGGGATATGCATTTTCTTCCTGGTTCTACCATAGATTTCCTGAGGCCAGGTCATATCCTGGCTTCACCTGTGGAGGTGCACAAGGGGGGCACAAGGAGCCCTTCCCTGATGGGCACAGTCTATGTTTGTGTTCCTTTGACACTCCTGGAAAATGCCCATCTGGGATCCTTCTTCCCCAACTGATGGTCCCTCCCAATCTGTCCCAAAGCTCTCAGCTGCCCGGTCCTCTGGGAAATTGCCCCAACATGGCTCCCATCTCCCCACTGCTGGTCCCTCTCCCTCTCTCCCTGATGTGTTCTCTCACCCACCTCTTTTTGCAATGCCACCCATCCCCTCACCAATGTCCTCCACTCCTTGGACAGCAGTTCCTATGTGATCCACCTCACTGCTGTCTCCTTGGGTTGCGAACAGATAGCATGAGGTGGGCAGTGCAAGGAGCTAAGAGCATCACCAATGCCAAATATTCTAAATTCAAGAGACTGTCTTAAAAATGGTGAGATTATTAAAACAATATATATCTTTGGGGTTCTTTTCCTCAGCTGTTGGGTTTCTGCATCCTTTTAATCGCACTCAGGCCACGGTTTCCAGCTTTTCTCCATAATCAGGAGGTCTAGAAATGTTTTTATTGGAAATAAAAGTTGAGATTCTTACATAGTCACCTGGCTACAGGAACTAGGGCTGTAAGTAAAACCCAAACCTCACAAGACTCGTGATAAGATCACGAGAGTTGGCAATGCTGAGCTAATGTCATAGGAATGGGAGGTTTTCCAGCAGCGGGTGGGCAGGCTGGGGCAGGCTTGTCTCCACACAGAAGAATCTTCCTGTATTGCTGCTCAGCTCCTTTGCTCGTGGGCAGACTAGAGCCCCCAGCCAAGCCATCTCCTCAGCCTGTGTAACAGCCAGTTTCAGTGTCATCCACTTGAATGGTGGCCAGCGATCAAAGGGTTAACTCTCCGTTGCTTTTCACTTCCTCTGAGGCTTTTACTTTTTATCATTTCTGACTTTGGCCATTTGGCATATGTCGCCTTTTTCCCATAGTGTTACTGGTGGAGCAAAAACTATTGTGGTTCTTGTCTATCTAACTCAGTGGGGAGTGTGTATTATACAGCTTGTGCCCCCTGCCCTCAGGCTGACCCAGTGAGGATATGAGTTGTTATGGTCCATCATTACAGAGGAGTGGCTCTTTGGCTCAAGCTGATGCAGCTCATGCTTTTAGCTCCAAAGGTTTCTGTTCAGTCCCTGATGTGTCAACCAAGATGGCGCCCATCACATAAGACATGGCTGAAAGTACTTCAATTCTCTGTGGGTTGGCACAGAGGGGGGTTTGTAATACTTCTGCTACTCTGTGATTACCAGCCTTCCTGGCAACACTGGGACAGTGCTGGTTGAAGGCCAGGATGGGGAGCACACAGTTTGATTTATGGTGGGCCCTAACAAAATAGAGGCAAATGTATTTTGATCTGCCAGCAACAAAGTACAGGTTTTTAAATTTATGTCTGGCTGGCTAGTTTGCATACAGAGGGGGGTTTGCTTCTGGTTTCTAGCTACTGGAAAGTGTTGAAGGTGATTTTTTGGCTTAACCTGACAGTGCCCTTTGAAATCTTGATTTCACTTCTCCCAGAGAAGGAGGATATTTCACCAGCTATTTTCCACATCAGACTCGCTGGCCTTTCATCCACAAACAGTGGAGGAAACAAGGGGAGTTTCTCCACTCCTACGCTTTCTGACTTGATCACTGGCTGAGGATTGCATGTCAAAGGCCTATGGCTCCATTAAGGCAGAGGGAGAAAAGAGGTCTATATGAGAGTCACAGGGACGTATTTTGCTCTCATATTGTGTGTTCATTATGATCCAGTCTTCAATGACATGACCACAGGCTAATTTTCTCCCAGGACCCCTGCCTCATTCATGAAATATCCCTGATTTGGCAGTGTCTGCTGTTGACCTAGCTGGGTCTACACCAGGGCTCCCAGCTTGTCTCTGCACATGCCCTGGAGACAACTCTTAATCTCTATTTCATGTCACATCTCTTCTTCCTCTGGAATGGTTACTTAGAACATAAGAACATAAGAATGGCCATACTGGATCAGACCAAAGGTCCATCCAGCCCAGTATTCTGTCTACCGACAGTAGCCAATGCCAGGTGCCCAGAGGGAGTGAACCTAACAGGTAAGGATCAAGTGATCTCTCTCCTGCCATTCACTTAACACATATTCATGCCCCTCAAGGCATTTCACTCCATGGCTTGCTTCTCTCTTCCTCTCTCTCCAGAAAGCCTCACAAATACACCTTTCTATGCCTCTCCAGCTCCTAGAGTGGTTCAGTGGTTGGCAGCCCAGAGAACAATTAAAACGGTGTGGGGACTGAAAAGGAGACGGCCTCCCTCCTCTGTGCTGGAGAGTCACAAACTGCCTTTGGAAGCCACAGTCAGATCAGGAGCCTCATTGACTGACAGGGCAACTAATTGCAGGCCTCAGAGACCCTGCACATGGGTGGGACCAACCTGATGTGAGCTGAGCCTGGAGAGATGGCATATGCCTGGAAGGAGGACAAATAACAGCAAATATCTAGATGGGACAGTAGATGGGGAGGGCTCTGAGTTACCTGGGAAAGAATTCTATGTAGTATCTGCTTGGTGGGTCTTGCTCACGTACTCAGAGTCTAAATGATTGCAATATTTGGGGTTGAGATGGAATTTCCCCCCAGGGCAGATTGGCAGAGACCCTGGGTTTTTTTCACCTGCCTTTGCAGCATGGGGCCTGGGTCACTTGCAGGTTTATACTAGTGTAAATGGGGGATTCTCTGTAACTTGAAGTCTTTAAACCATGATTTGAGGCCTTCATTAACTTACCCGGAGGTTAGGGTCTATTATAGAATTGGGTAGGTAAGGTTTTGTGGCCTGCGATGGGCAGGAGGTCAGACTAGATGATCATGATGGTCCCATCTGACCTTAAGGTCTATAAGTACACAGAATGGACACACAAAGGGGCAGAAAGAAAAGGAGTACTTGTGGCACCTTAGAGATTAACAAATTTATTTGAGCATAAGCTTTCGTGAGCTACAGCTCACTTCATCGGATGCATTTGGTGGAAAATACATTGGGGAGATTTATATATACACACAGAGAACATGAAACAATGGGTTTTATCATACACACTGTAAGGACAGTGATCACTTAAGATGAGCTATAACCAGCAGGAGTGGGGTGGGGGAAGAAGGAAAACCTTTTATGGTGATAATCAAGGTGGGCCATTTCCAGCAGTTAACAAGAACGTCTGAGGAACAGTGGGGCGTGGGGTGGGAGGGAGAAATAACATGGGGAAATAGTTTTACTTTGTGTAATGACCCATCCACTCCCAGTCTCTATTGAAGCCTAAGTTAAAGCAAAGGGGCAGAGTTAAGGTTGTGGATAAATCTCACATTTCCTACTTTTTTGGTGCCCAATTTTGCAAACTACACAACATTCTTGTAAGGTAGTGTTATTTGGTGTGTAATATGCGCTAGCTGCATACATGCACATATATATATAGATACTGCTTTTTAGTTGCATCTCATGTAACTCCGGTGGGGGAAGGGGATTTTGGAGTTGTGGACACATGAGAAAAAAGCACAAGGAAAGAGGATGTTGGGGTGGATTTGGGGGCTTTCCTATTCCCGGGTTAGTTCCACACACACATATGGCCACACAGCTGAATAAAAATGGATCATGTAAGGTACCGACAAACCCGCCTATAGGAAGGCAGTATGACCTAGTGGATAGAGCAGTGTACTGGGACTCAGGAGGCCGGGATTTTAGTCCTGAATCAGCTGCTGAGTGATCTTGAGCAAATCAGGTTGCTGCCATGTGCCTCAGTTTCCCTGTATGTAAAATGGGGCTAATGACGCTGACCTCCTTTGTAAAGTGCCTTGAGGGCTACTGTTGGAAAATATTCTGTAAAATGTAGGGTTTATCAGTGTTTATGCTCCTCCCACCATACATCCAGGCTAAAAAAGAAATACTTCTGATCAGCAGGCTTATTAAGTTTGAATCCAAGCCCCCTCCAATCCTTACAAGGGGCCAAGAAATACAGTGTTAAAAATACTAGTGTCCCTGTGGAATGGAAGGCGTTTTGCCCTCCTTCGGTTAGAAAGCCATAAAACCCGTGAAGCGTTGCTGAACATGGGCTCCCAGCTTTGGGCAAAGCATTCAGGCACCTAGTCTCTACTATGACCCTGTGTTACCTCCAACACTTGGGGCAGGTTCCTCTAGGATGGAACTCTGTGACCTCTGTGGGCTTACGCTGGGGGGGGAATTTGGCCCCATTTGCTCTGCCCTCTATGTGGGCTTTGGGGATTCTCAGTCATTCTGCTTGGCAGCGGTGTGGGAAAATGAAAATGGAGGACCCAGCGCTTCAGCCACCCGTGACCAACCTAGATACCTATCAGGCAGGCTGGCCATAAAAGAGGAGTAATGGCCGGCTATCAGATGCCTTTAGGTTGACCAAATAGCCGTGTAATGTGGCCTGCACTGGAGCAAGCCGGGAATCCTGGGGGTCAGATTACAGCTGGGATAAGTCTTCCAAGCAGTTCAACTCCCATCCAATTATTTAAACACAAAGGTAAACACTTTCACCTTTTGAACTGGAACATTGGCAGCTCTGCAGGAGCTGACCTGCTCCTTCCCCTTGGTTTTGATTGCCTCGGGGCGATGGTATTATTCCCAGTTGTTCGGGTGCTTAGAGCAACGCGCGGGGTAGGACCCCGAGGGCTCTGTTCTGGATCCTGCCTGTGACCTTGGGCTAGTTGCTTCACCTCTGCATGCCTCGGTCCTGAGCTGACAGCGTGAATGTCCCACCCTTGTGCGGAGCTGTGAGATCCTTGGGTGGAAAGGACGGGAGAAGGGCAAAGATTCTGATTCTAAAGCACTTCCCTGTTCATGGGGTTTATTATCCTCTGTGGTTCTACCAGCACCAGCTCATGCTGCTGAGCTGCTTGTATGACTGGTGTCACTTGTGTGCACAGCTCTGGGTGCGAGATTCCAAGGGGGAGCTGCTGAATATGCTTCCTTCTCTGGTAATTGTTCTCTATCTATCCATGATGTACCCAGGTGTAAGAGACAGGAACTGGGTGGTTTCTCTTTAAATTGTTTGAGAGCTCTCTAGTGGCACTCACTGGATGCATCTACATTGCAGCTGGAGGGTAATTTCCAGATCAAGCAGACATACATGCATTAGCTTCGATCGAGCTAGCATGCCAAAAATAGCAGTGTAGCCATGATGGCCTTGGAAAATGGCTCACACTAGCCACCCAAGTGCAATCCTGCCCAACCTCCTAGGTATGTCCTCGGGGAGGCTAACTTGTCCCTCCAGCTGTGCCACTGCAGTGACAGTGCTATTTTTA
Source organism: Dermochelys coriacea (assembly GCF_009764565.3). Classification (NCBI taxonomy): domain Eukaryota; kingdom Metazoa; phylum Chordata; order Testudines; family Dermochelyidae; genus Dermochelys; species Dermochelys coriacea. Next base: position 35,991,009 of record NC_050077.1, on the reverse strand, counting down.
GCATGCAAGCTCGATGAAAGCTAGCTCATGTATGTCTAGCCACACTGGAAGTTACACCTCTAGTTGCAGTGTGGACAGAGCCGCTGTCTTTATGTTTAAGAACCCATCAGATGCCTAACCAGAGCAGCTGTGTGTATCTGTAGCAAGGCCTTGCATGTTGTGTATATTCAATAAATACCATTTTGGACCCCCTGTGCCTGTGTGAAGCTTCATAATACATTTGTTGTATAAAGAGCAAAAGACATCACAGGATTTGGAGGAATTGTGGTGGGTGGTCTTGGAAGGAGGAGGAGTCTCCAAAACCCACAGGCTGGGGAATGTAGGACGTCACCATGGGATGTTTGTCTCCTTTGGGAAGAAGCTGGTGGGACATGATGGCCTGACATTTACATTTACAACATGTGTTGGCCCACAACAGTGTGATGTCGCCATGATGCATCAAAACATCACAACACAATGGGGTTTTACTGGGGTTTAAGGGTATTGATGTTCTGTAGGGTGGGCTTGCAAGACACAACAAAATCAGGGGGACCCCACAGTAAACAGGATAGATGGTAAAAGTGCCTGGGAATGCAGAGGTGCTGCTGATCAGAACTGAAGAGGATGGACGGGGGTAGCTTGCAAAACTCCTGCCTGTTCTTTTCCTGTGTCTCTAGAGAGTGCAATCAACCCTTGTTTTCTCTGCCAGCCTTCCTCACCATGAATAGTAACTTGCTTCCTACTTGTGGCATAAGGCAGGGGTTCTCAACCTTTTTCTTTCTGAGCCATCCCCCGACTATAAAAACTCCACAGCCTACCTGTGTCACAACTGTTTTTCTGGTTTCAGAGTAGCAGCCGTGTTAGTCTGTATTCGCAAAAAGAAAAGGAGTACCCGTGGCACCTTAGAGACTAACAAATTTATTAGAGCATAAGCTTTCGTGAGCTACAGCTCACTTCATCGTATAAAAGCCAGGGCTGGCATTAGGGACTAGCAAGCAGGGCAATTGCCCAAGGCTGCATGCCACAGGGCCGCCCCGCGAAGCTACATTTCTTAGACTTCAGCCCCAAGTGGTGGGGCTCAGAGCCCTGGGCTTCAGCCCCCTGCAGTGGGGCTTTGGCTTTCTGCCCTGGGCCCCAGCGAGTCTAATAATGGCCCTACTTGGCCGACCCCCTGAAATCTGCTTGTGGCCCCCCAGGGGGCCCTGGATCCCTGGTTGAGAACCACTGGCACAAGGTACTATTCAATATGACTAAGACTGGTACAATCTGACAGTCTGTGGCTGAAACAGAAATGAACAGAAGAAGGGAGAACAGCATGACAGGACCTGGATGTATTGTCCAGGGCAAAGAGAGAGAATGACTGGCAATGGCATGCAATCTCTAGCGTGGAGATTATGCTGCCCTGGCATGCAGGGTTAGAGTGGAAGAGGAGTTGAGCAGAAAACAGACAAAACAGAATGAAACTAACCGAAATTGGGTAATTGTTAAGGCTGGTCAAAAATTTTCTATCCCAATTTTTTTCCCGTGGAAAACTGGGTTTTCAATTCAACCAAAATTTTCCTGGAAAAAGCATCTGTCTCTCTAAAAATAATTTTCAGTTTTTCATCAGAAAACCAAAACTCCAATATTTTTGGCCAAAAATTGAATTTGTTACAATTTTCAGAGATTTTTGTTTTGTCTGAAAATGTTTGGGTTTTCAATGAAAAGTCAAAACTTTCTGTGGAAACCTCCCTCCCTGCACATTTTCCAACCAGCTCTAGTAATTGCATTGTGTCTTCAGTGCCTAAAATCCCTCTGCAGCTTCACTAAGATACAGGATTCATCTTCACTTCGTGTCCTAAACTGTGTTATAGCATTATGGTGCACTGTTAAACAGCCGCCGTGCTCAATCTCAGAGATGATTGCATTTCAGTGGTGGGCGAAATGATTTCTATATATATGTATACAATAGTTTGTGAATTAGTTTACAGAGAATTTGGGATGTTTGGATGAAAGTTATTATACAAATAGCACTCATTTTATAGAGATATATATGACATGACCTTGGGCAAGTCACAGCCCTGCCCTGTACCTCAGTTTCCACATCTGTAAAATAGGGATGAAACTGACCTCCTTGTAAAATGCTTTGAGAGCTACATGATAGGGAATTAGGAATTAGTATTGCTATGTATAATCCACTTGTTGTGATCTATCTTTTTGTTATAATAATAAATGGGTCAGTCTCCAGCATCAGGCGTTTCACTCAATTCATTGTGTGCCACCTTTATACACAGTAGCATGTGACATGGAGGAAACGCTTGGCTGGTAAATGTTAGTCACAGCTCGTGGAGTCAATCCAGGCAATGAGCACTTGCAAGGCACATTATCTGCCAGAAGCAGGTAGTGGGGCAAGCCATTGCTGTGGGTGCAAGTGCATTCTCAAATAGACATGCCCAGATCCCTCGGCATGGGAGGCAACTTAATTTCACAGGCAACATTTGACTTTAAAATGGGGGTCTGTCCTGGCACATCATTGTGAACAGGGCAGTGTGTCTCATATTTGTGGCTCTGCGACTCCAGATTAAGTCTGCTCCATTTCCAAGGCAAACAGAGGTTTTTAACTGCTAGTCCTGTGAACTCGCTCTGGGAGTCAAGCTGGACTCTTTCCTTCTCATACATCAACTCCAGTAATAAAACCTCTGCAGGCCCAATCAGGCCTTCCATGACACACATGGAACTCCACTGCCTTCAGAGTTAGCCCTCTGTGAGACCGGTACTGAGGGCAATGGGGCTCTGCAGCTGCCACTGGAGATAGACTCTGAAGATAATGGTATGGGAAAGTGTCACAATGTGAACTCACTGCTGCTGGTGCCTCTTGCTGGTGGCTCTGGGGAGTAGCTCCAGCCAGGAGCTGCACCCTCCCCTGACAGTGTCTCTCACATCATCCTCTTACCCTGCAGATCCTTCTCTCTCGAGGAACTGCAGCATCCTCTTCATGACTCAGCCCTCCTGCTAGGTCACCATACATGTTCCCCCCTTCCAGGGTATCAAAGTCTTTCAGGACAAATCATCTCAGGCAGTCCACTATCCTTTGTCTGGTCTGTGCCACGTAGGGTTGCCAACTTTCTATTTGCAGAAAACCAAACACCCTTGCCCCGCCCCATGCCCTCTCTGAGGTCCACCCTTGCCCCGCCCCTTCTCTGAGGCCCCGCCCCTGCTCACTCCATCCCCCCTCCCTCCATCGCTTGCTCTCCCCCACCCTCACTCACTCACTCATTTTCACCAGGTTGGGGCAGGGGGTTGGGGTGTAAGAGGGGGTGAGGGCTGGGGATGTGGGCTCTGGGGTGGGTCCAGACAGAGCTGTCCTTAGGCATACACAGAATATGCAGCTGCGTAGGGCACCATGAAATTTGGGCACCAAATTGCCCCAAATCTCATGGTGCCCTATGCAGCTGCATGCTTCGTATGCGGCAGCGCCGGCGGCCAAACCCATCCCCCAGCTGGCCCCCCTGTGCAGTGCACCCACTGCAAGGACAGGGACATTCCTAGGAGGGTGCGGGGGCCGGGACAACTCCCTCCGCCCCTGTCCCGCCTCTTCCTGCGTCCACCCGGCCCCCATTTCCACCCCTTCTCCCAAGCCCCCTCCCCCAGCGACAGACGTGGCCCAGGGGATTAGTGAGGGGGACCTGGCGCTGGCAGCAGGGGTCAGGCCTACCCCCGCACTCACTGGCAGTGGCGGGAAGCAGAGCAACCCAGCCCCAGCCCGCTCCACTTCACTGGCTCCCCACTGTGTTGCTCCGCTTCCCGCTGCCAGTGAGTGGGGGGAGGGGAAGACCCTTTTCCCCTAACCCTCTCCCCCAGGGGACATGGCTGGGGCAGGGTCATTCTGTTTCCTGCTGCTGGCAGCAGGCCCCCTGCTAATCCCCTGGGCTGCTCTGGGCCTGTGGAGCCCCCCAAAGCGGCCCCCAACAGCTCCTGTCTCCACGGCCCCGCAGGCCTTGAGCGCAGCCCAGACCCTCCGGGGGTGAGGGGGGGAGGGGAGGAAGAGCAGGTGCTCGGGCTGTGTAGGGCACCATAATTGGTAGGGACGGGGCTGGTGCCAGAGATGAGGGGTTTGGGATGAAGGAGGGGGGTCTGGGCTGGGGTCAAGAGGTTCAGAGTGCAGGAGGGGGCTCAGAGCTGGGGCAGAGGGTTGGAGTATGGAAGGGGTGTGGGGTTCAGACACCAGGAGGGAGTTTGGGTGCAAGAGGGGGCTCAGGGCAGGTGGTTCGGGTGTGGGAGGGGGTGCAGGCTCTGAGCTGGGGGTGTGGGCTCAGGGGGGCAGAGATGAGGAGTTTGGAGTGTAGGAGGGGGCTCTGGGCTGGGGCCAAGGGGTTCAGAGTGTGGGAGGAGGGCTCCAGGCTGGTGCAGGGGGTTGGAGCATGGGAAGGGGTATGGGCTTGGGGGTGTGAGCCAGGGGTGAGGGGTTTGGGGTGCAGGAGGAGGCTCCGGGCTGGGGCAGGGGGTTGGGGTGCAGGAGGTGGTGAGGGGTGCGGGTGGCGCTTACCTCAGGAGCCTCCCAGGAAGCTGCTGGCATGTCTCTCTATCACTTAGGTGGAGGCATGGCCAGGTGGCTCTGCGCACTGCCTGTGCCTGCAGGTGCTGCCCCGCAGCTCCCATTGGCTGTGGTTCCCAGCCAATGGGAGCTGCAGAGCCAGCGCTGGGGTTTGGGGAGTAGCGCGTGGAGTCCCTGTGGCCACCCCTAAGCCTAGGAGCCAGAGGAAGATGCTGGCAGCTTTCTGGGAGCCGCACAGAGCCGGGCAGGCACCCTGCCTGCCCCACTGCAAGCGGCCAACCGGACTTTTAACGGCCTGGTCGGTGGTGCTGACCAGAGCTGTCAGGGTTCCTTTTTGACTGGGTATTCCAGTCGAAAAGCAGACACCTGGCAACCCTACTGCCACGTCCCCCAGTGGCTGTCAGGGGAACCAAGACCCACTTTCTACTCTGGGTTCCAGCTCAGGGGCCCTCAGGTTAACAGTCAAGGCCCATATTACTATTTCTTGCTGCTATTCCCCGGAGCCTTCTCCTACCTTCCTGGCTTCCCTACTCTCTGGGTTTGCCGGCCTCCCAACTCCCTCCTCCCAGGCAGTAACTATGGCCTTCCCTCTGTAGTCCTTAGCACACCTCTGCCCTCTCAGGGAGTGACGGGAGCCTGCCTCCCTGCAGCCCCTTCTGTTCCCAGCACCCTGGCTTATACAGGCTCCACCTATCCCTGCCCCACTGAGCCTTGTGTCTAAATCCCTGCTTGTCTCCTCCTCCAACTGCAGCCTGGCAGTGAATTGTGCCCAATTGACCTCTCAGGGTCAGTGTCGGGAGGACTCCACATCACACACGCTCTCCCTCAAGTCTGTAACCCTTGGGGGAAGGGATGCCTCCTGCCCTGCATCTGCCGAAGCTGGGCTCGCAGGTCATCCCCCTCCTGTTCCACTTCTCCCACCCAGAGACGCAGATTACCCTGGTCCTCCATGGCATCCCTAAACTTTTCCCTCTGGAACTCCAGGTCCTTTTCAACCATTCGCAGGGCCTACTCTGTGACTGCTAGCTTCCCCAGAGCTACCTCAGTTGCTCCCCAGACTTCTCCAATACCCTTTCCTCACAGAAGCCAGCTGCACCTCTGTGACTGTTCCTATGTCCACCTGGGCCCTCTCTGTCCCAATCATTTTCTCTTGTAACTCCCTTTGTCCAGTCTCACTGGGATCCGTGTTTTCCCCCTCTGAAGGGCGCAATGCCTTTTTGTATGGTCAACCTCATAGCAGCTAAAGCAAACTTTTTGCCTTGCATTGGCAGTAGGCCTCCCAATGACCTTCTCTTGTCCAGCCCCTTCCCATGGGCTAGCCTTCACCTCATATCTCACACCTCATTCTGTGGGTTCTCCTGCTGACCACAGGCAAAACATGCCCCTCCCTTTCCTGTATTCCCCACAAGTTGGACTCTTTTGGGCTTTCTTATTTTCCTGCCTTCTGGGTGAAGCTTTTCCTTCCTGTACAGGTAGGGGCAGTGTTCTTGTAGGTGTCCCCTTCATCTTCAGGCATAGCACTGCTTTAGCCAGGCCTCTGGCCTCCTGGCCCTGGTACCTCCCTTTCTATCTCACTCCCTACAGCCTCTACCAATTTCTTTCCACAGGAGCTTAAATAAACATGGTTGCTGTTCAGCCAGCTCTATTAAATAGTTACGCAGGTAGTTATGCAGTTATGCAGGTAGACCTGGGCCTCCCTGTCTCTGCCTCCCCATCTCTGCTGGGTTTCCAGCATCTGCCTCAGTGGGGCCTGGATCCGTCTCTGCTGTTTGTCACTTCCCTTCTGCAGGGATGGTGACTCTGGAGTCCAGTCTGGGCGGCCGTAAGTGCCCTCTGCAGAAAGGAGAAATTCCACTGGCACAGAGGTCCCCAAACTGTGGGGCATGCACCCTAAGGGGATGCAGTGGGCTGGGCTAGCCCCCATGGGGGGTGGGAATGGAGCACCACCCAGCCCCCAGCTCTGCTCCTGCTCTCAGCCTTGGCTCCTGGCCACAGCTCCATCCATAAGTGCTGGAACTAGGAGTGCTGCCGGATCCCCTGGCTTGAAGTGGTTTCCATCACATACAGGGTTTACAGTTTGGTTCAATGGCTCTCAGCACCCCCACTATAAAAATTGTTCCAGCACCCCTGGCTCAATCCCCAGTTGTGGACCCTGCCTTGGCCCCTTTACCACAGACAGGGGGTAGGGGGCATGACCCTCAAAAGTTTGGGGACCACTGCAATAGCAACTAGCAATGGTAAGTTGTTGATCTGTTGGTCTGTAACAAACCAGTCACTAGGGGAGGGATATTCATTACATATGTACTAAGTAGTATTGCTGTTATAAAACTGCAGCCACAGGAGTGGGAGGGCGGCAAGAATGCATTTCCCATAGCAGCTTGCTCTTGAGACGCTAACAAAAGGACTGAGGAATTCCTTAATTTTTAAGGTCATTTTTAATACTTTTACATTCTTAAAACTGTGAACAATAAATAACATGTAACTAGTCTCCACCCCCCACCCGGTGCGTATGCCAGCTACTCCTCCATCAGCACCTGTCTTCTATAGAAATAAATAACCTACCATATACAGATTGCTCCATCGGGCGTGACTGTCAGTAGCCGACACACAGTCCAACAGTGCCTAAGGAGAGCCCTGGGGCATTCCCGTGGCGGTTGCATTCCAGTAGGGGCTGGGGGTGAGGAGCTGGGTGGCGAGGAGTTATTCATATTCAAGCAATATGTCAGCTACAGGAGAGAAGCTACAAAAGGCAGCATGGTCCAGTGGTCTGAACATGAGCCCTCCTGAGTTCTGATCCCAGCTCTGTCGCTGACTTGATGCTTGGGCAAGGCCTGAGTGGCCCTGCTCCTGCCTCCTTGAAATCGACAGGAGCAGATCCTCTGAAAAAGATTCCCATTTAGGAACCTACAGAAGCTCCAGGACCATCCCTTTTCTCTGACTTCTTCCCTGTAGCCTAGTTCAGCCATGTCCCAGCCAGGGTTCATGTAACTCTGGGAGTGCTGAAGTTGCCCAGAAGTAGAAGGGGGCTAGCATTAGCCTGGGGAGGGGATGACCTCATTGGAACGTGGTAGCCTTGCCGGTAGGGAACTCAGCTGGCATGTGTCAAAGTGCCTCCCACTGCAGTAGCGGGGCAGAAGACTGAGAGGCAAGTTTGTGAAGGACATTACAACATGCAAAAGTTGTGTTGTGGCATGGAAACAAACTAATCTGTGTAGGAGCCCTCACCTGGCTCCTGTGTCAAGTCTGAGGGCTTTGTGCTGCTATCATGACTTGGGCTGTGAGCATGTGCCAGCATAGTGTTAGGTCAAGCTACTTGCAACTGCCCTCTTAATATGGAGGGGCATTACCCACTGCCAGCTTAGCATGGTCTTAGAGGTGCTAGCCTTTAGCATCTGGACGTGCTTCATCTGCTGACCTACATGCTAGGGCGTGCTGCTGGAGATGCTGCCCTTTCTGGCTGGGGGATGCTTCATTTACTGACACCCCATCAGGACAGGTGCCTTCCAATGAGCAAAGTCTGACAACTCTGTAGACAATGAGAGTCCCTGTGGGCTCTAAACATCCTTAGGGCCTGGCATTTGCCTGCATCCTCCGAATAAAGTCCTTGTCCCTCCCCTTGTGTCATGGCCACTAGCCAGGCAGGACTGCATAGAAATGCACATTTTAGATCAAGTCGATGCTCTACATCCATGCACTAAGCAGACAGCCCTTGCCATAGGCTCAGTGTTATGCAACACTCCCAGCTGACAGTCCACCATGGCTCCTCAGATGCTCAGAAACTATATGGGGGCTTTACATCTCATCTAAAGGTCTTCCCTCTTCACCCAGGGGCAGCAAAGCTCTCCACATTCACTTCCCCTTTGCAGAGTACAAGTATTGTCTAAAGCAAGGGTTGCTCTGTTCTGCGGCTGCGGCCCCTTCTTGTGGGGTGGTTCTACTCTTTGATCTGTTTCCCCCATCTTCTGCCCCGCAAGTCAAAAGATCCAGCCACCAGCTAGACTTAGTTATGGTTCTCTGGTCTAGACTGCTGGAACCGCTGCCTCTTTAGTGGATGGGATGATTGTAAAGATGGGAGAGGTAGAGTGGGACCCTATCTTTGGACATCGTTATGTGGGCAGCCAGGACTGAAAGTAACTTAAAGGACTTAACGGTACACCAGAGTTTTGAGCAGGGGGGTGGGGCCTCAACCAGAAGGGGATGGAGCCTCAACCGGAAGAGGCAGGATCTTTAAATCCCCAGGCCCTTTAAATCGAGATTTAATGGGCCCGGGGCTCCAGCTGTGGTACCGGCAGCTGGGAGACCCAGGCCCTTTAAATCACCACTGGAGCCCCATGGTAACGGTAGCTGCAGTGGCAGCTGGGAGCCCCAGGGCTCGGATGGCAATTTAAAGAGCCTGGGGCTCCTGGCCGCTACTGCTACCCCCGGACTCCAGCAGTGGGGCTATGGTGGTGATTTAAAGGGCCTGGGGCTCCGCCCGCTGCGGGGAGCCCTGGGCCCTTTAAATCGCTGGCCTGGGGAAGCTGCCCTCTGCTGATACGGTTGGCTCTTGCCGGTATGCCTTACCAGACTGGACCGACTTACTTTCACCTCTGTGGGCAGCACTGGTTTCAGGGGATGGACACTACTCTTCAGGAGGCCAGGGGACCTCTGAGAAGCTGTTTTTTTTCTGTCAAAAGCATGGGAGACATGGGGGCGGATATCCATGCTCCTGTACTGGAATGGATTTCTGCAATGGGGTGATTTGAAGTCTCTATGCCAAATCCATTCTCCCTTCATTACCACTGATGAATGGGTAGTGGCAGAAGCAGACCGGGAAGCAGGAGACTCCAGCAATGAGCAGCTCTGGAATCCTACCATCCAATGAGGAAGAGACACAGGGAGAAGGTGAAGTTCCAGAGAGGTGGAGGTCTTACCCAGTATTGAAAGTCACAGGGGTTCTGCTGGCTGGTTGGGCAGGCTGCTGTTGCTCAGCTGCCTCAGCACTTCTGGAGAAGCCTCTTCCATGCGAGCAACTGACTGGAGATGAGAGAGCCTCCCAGAGGATCAGCTCGGGGCAGTAGGGACCAGTCGGCCAGCTGGAATCTCTAGGAGGCCTTGAAAGCTGAAGTCTCTTTCAAATCATTATAGCAAAGGAGCCGCCTAACTGATAGCAGCGCCTCAGACTGCTCTGCTGCCCCCGCCCCGCTGTTTACATCAGCGGGGTTTTCGGCCCTCTTATTATCTGGATTCATGACCTTATAGATAGGGGTAATTTTTTAATGAACAAAAAGGAGCTCTGGGGAATGGCTCCTTCTCCAGGAGATAGCATGCCAGGGACTGGATCTGGGGCTTTGCCTCTGAAATGACTTCATATCAAGGTACAGTGCAGGGGAGGGTATTTAAACGTGAGACAAAGGAAAGGGCCAGGCCCTCTAAGAGTGGCCAAGCTCCTGGACAAGACCATGTCCCCACTGCTCACCAGATGTCTGAGTACAATACAGCCCTCTAGCGCTGTGGAGCAAGTTTCAAAGGGGAGAGGATGCCCCAACATTAAAGTCTCTCCTTCAGGATCAGTCTTATAGCTACAGCCACAGCTGCTCTCGGATTTATTATATGGAGCAAGTGGAACCATCCAGCATGCAGTGAGGTTAATCCGGGTGTCTGCTCCCTGTGGCTACACAGCAGCTGTAAGCTCCCTGCCTCAGCTTTCTCAGATGAGATGGTCATTTCAGTTCATTTCAGTCTCAGCTCTTTGTTCTGTAGGGCTCAGCAGGCACTAGGCCTGTCTCAGATCATCTGTCTCGGTCTTTGCTGATTCACCAATGCTGGTTTTTGGGGGTCCCCCAAGTCTCTACAATCAGCCACAAGAAGACACCCCATCTGGGTGGCTGCGGTGGGAAGATGGCTGAGCCTCAGTTACACAGAAGCCCCTGCCCTTCCTCGCCAACTGCCTTGCATTCGAGTGGAAGGAGCTGCAGGCTCAGGATGTAGGCAGCAGGATGTGTAAAGCCATGAGCGCTGTGCATAGCAGCTGGAAGGGGGATGAAGAAGGGATTGGTTTTTATACCTTATGGAACCTGTCATGGGTAGTTAGAGAGCAAAGCGCTATGTGGCCTCGCAGCCAGGCAGCCGCTAAGCCTTTGTCTGGTGGGAACGGGCTCGGGAGGTTGAGAGTGAGAAGAGGTTATCAGCGAATGCACAGAGCTCTGGGCAGGAGCCCAGCGGGATCATGGGTCTGCGTTTAAAGGGCTGTGGATACACCCAGTGTCTGTCTCACTGGGGAGGCCACAGGACAGGGAGTGCTGCATGGCCCGGCAGTTCAGCGGCCTTTCCTCGGTTCCTGGGATCTGAGAGCCTTGGGTGGCACTGGCTCTCCCGTCTGTGCAGAGCAGCACACTGGAGTCTGCTTCGCACTTGGTGGTGCGGCTGTAGTAGGGCTCCATGACGTGACGGAGCTCCAGGGGCATGCTGAGTGGCAGCAGCTCGGCTTTGATCACGGCACCCAGGTGGGCCTCGGAGGATGATGCCCGGAGGTTCTCTGACCGGCTCATCTTGATCAGCAGGTCGATGGTTTTGTTCTCAGCATCCAGAATGCAATTTGGCATCCCATCCCCATCCCTGGCTTCGCTGGCTGCCAAGCATCTGCTTATGGCACCTTGCTCTTTGCACTGGAGCCTCTCATCTTCTAGTTTGGCCTTGCAGGGTTCTTCCTTGGCCTGGTGGCCCTTCTCAGGGCTCTCTGGGGACCTTTTCACTGAGAGGTCCAGAGGGCCTTCATGGGGCTTAGTGGCTTTCTCCAGCGCCTGATGGATGTGATAGAGCTCCCTTCGGATTTTGACCAGCTGTTCCCTCAACTGCTTCTGCCCAGGGCTGTCTTCCTTTGCCAAGTCAGAGAGTTTCTTCTCCACCTCCTGGTACTCCTCCAAGGTTTTTGACAGGTCCCCAATGAGCACAGTTGTGGCCTCTGGGTCTGTTGTGCTGGTGAAAGTCCCGTGTACTTTGTTCTGCTTACACAGGGGGTGATCAGAGGCCATAATCACAGGGGACAGGACATCAGAGCCACTGGCCGTCTCCTGGTCTTCAAGCATGCAGGCATGAAATTCCATGTGCCAGTGGTCCAGGGACTTTGGGAGCTGGGTGGGGGTGGCTCTCAAACCACTGGAGAGAAAAGGAAAGGAGACAAAATCAGAAATAATAATTGGACAGGAGAGCCGATTTAAGTGATTTACTACCTGAAAGGGGGTTTCAAAGAGGATGGCTCTAGACTGTTCTCAATGGTAGCAGATGACAGAACGAGGAGTAATGGTCTCAAGTTGCAATGGGGGAGGTTTAGATTGGATATTAGGAAAAACTTTTTCACTAAGAGGGTGGTGAAACACTGGAATGCGTTACCTAGGGAGGTGGTAGAATCTCCTTCCTTAGAGGTTTTTAAGGTCAGGCTTGACAAAGCCCTGGCTGGGATGATTTAACTGGGACTTGGTCCTGCTTTGAGCAGGGGGTTGGACTAGATGACCTTCTGGGGTCCCTTCCAACCCTGATATTCTATGATTCTATGATTCTATGATGCTAAATCTACCACTGACTTGCTGCTTGGCCTTGGGCACATCACTTAGGCCAGCATTTCCAAAAGCGCCAGCTAATTTTGTGTGCTTCCATCTTCCGGTGCCCAATCTCAGACACCTGGGGCCTGATTTTGAGTGGTGCTGAGCAGCCACAACTCTAGTTGGAGCCAGTGAAAGCTTCACATGACTTCACTTTAGTGGGACATCAACCATTCTATGAACTAAATGTCCATAGCAGCTAATGGGTGGTGTCTAAGGCCTCTCAGATATTGGAAGGGACAGCTCCAGCAGACTAATTTCTGCAGCTGTGCTGCCAGACTTTAGGATGGAACTCTGCTAAGCTGGACACCTTGCCCCGGGGCCAGCCAGAGGCAGCCTCATCCCACGTATACTTGGGTCAGATGGATGTGTGCCAATTAAAATGGCCCATCCTATGATGTAGACCTCTAGTAATTTCATGACCCTGTCACAGATCAGCATATGCCCTCTGCATACAGGTGGACTTGGGAGAAGACTGAGCAGGGAATGGGGAGAAAGACAAGAGGGCTAGAGAATAATCTGTCCACAAGACATGGATAATAACCAATCCACAACACACGGAGAATATCCTATCCATAAGGTGTGCCCTCAAGGGGCAAGATAGGGGACTTCTAACATTAACTGACTGGTATTTCAGAAAACATCAGTGATTGTAGAGGCCTCAGGCATGGGTGCACCCTAGTCTCTCCTGTTCTCTGCCTGTGGTTTAGTCTCCTGAGGGCTGGAATACTTTGCTCTAATTCTGGTTGTTGGGTTTGGTGGTGTTTGGTGGTCTATCATATACAGGGGGATAGACTAGATGATCTGATGTTCCCTTCTGGCCTTAAACTCTATGACTGCTCCCAGGTGCCCTAGGAAACTGAGATTTCTTCCTCCTCACCAGCCTGGGTTGCCTGAATGGGCACAGAAGATGCTTGTCAGGATTGGGCACTGCTGCCTGCAGTGCAAAGGGACAAATGGAAACATGGATCACATTTCCCACTTGCTCCTGCTCATTGTTTTCCTCAGAATACTTACCAAACCTGTCTCGCCCTCATTACCATCTACCTGAGCATTCCCCAATACTTGGTGAGTTATCCTCATAACACCCAGGGAGGCAGGGCAGGACTGTCATCCCCACTGTATAGATGGGAAACGGAGGCACAGAGATACTAAGGCCCAGACACTCAAAGGTATTTAAGCTCCTAACTTCCACCTAAATACCTTTGAGGATCTAGGCCTTAGTGAGTTGGCCAAGGTCAGCTTTGGGTCATCTTCCTCTTGGGGAGCCATTCGTAATTAAAAGGATGCCGCCAGCAGGATGGAGGAAGCAAGGGGTGTGACCTAGCCTATGGAAATCCTTGTCATCCAGGGTTGGAGAGGCTGGTGCTCTAAATCCCCCTGTATTTCTGATAGGCTTAAAACATGACCATGAGTTCACTGTTAGCCTGGCTTTGTTGACTGATCTGTAGTCTGATTCATGTCAGTGACTGGCTGGCATTGGCTGTGGGGCAGAGGTCTTTGTGAGGTGGTGTTTTAGTGAGAAAAATGGGGATTTTGTTTGGTAGGAGAACACATACTATTACAGTAAAATCTGTTTTATCCAGCATGTTGGGGGAAAGAGGGGTGCCAATAAGTGAAAAATGCTGGTTAACTAAGAGGGAGGGAGTTTGGGTGTGGGAGGATGTGCAGGGTGTGGGCTCTGGGAGGGGGTGTGGATGAGGGAGGGAGCTCAGGGCAGCGGGTTCAGATGTGGGAGTAGGTGTGGAGTGCTGGATCTGGGGGACGCTCACCTCGGGCAACCCATCAGGGCTGTGCCTAGGTGGACCCCCGCAGCTCCCATTGGCCGCAGTTCCAAGGCAATGGGAGCTGCGGAGCTAGATCTCAGGGCGGGGCAGGGGCAGCGCGCTGAGCTGCCTGCCGCGCATCCGCCTAGGAGCAGCCAGGACAAGTTGCCGCTTATGGAGAGCTGCCCAAGGTGAGCGGCCCCTGGATCCGGCACCCAGGATCCTCTCCCATGCCCCAACCCACTACCCTGAGCCCCCTCCCACACCTAAACTCCCTCCCACAGCCCGCGCCCCGCACTCCCTCTGTCGCCCCAACCCTCTGCCGGCCCCACGCCAAACAGACTATAAACTGGAATTTCAATGAAGATCAGAAATGCTGGTATATAGAGATTTCCGGTTGGTGAAGTGCCGGATAAAACAGCTTTTACTGTGTTTAGCACTTATCTATTTAGCACCTTCCATGTTGCCAACTCTCATGATTCTATAGTGAGTTTTGCAATAGTTCTGCTACCCTGAAACCATCCAGCTCCTGGAGCCACATGATTAGATGAGGATTTCAGCTTTCACTATAAAAAGAAAGTAAGTTTCTAGTTCTCTGGTAAAAGCTTGAAAATGGGACCCCTAAAGGCTCCAAAACCAGAAGGCAGGTGAAAAAAGCACAAATTGATTCTCTTTTAAAATTGTAGGGTTTTTAAAGCCAATCTCATGATATTGTTGGGCCTGACTTTTGAATGCTTGGGGTCAGTAATGCTGCATTGTACAAATACTAGTCATTAGTTCCATTTTACAGATGGGGAAAGTGAGGCACCCAGAGGGCAAAGTGACTTGTCCAAAGCTACACACCAAGGGCCTGATTTTCTGCAGTGCATCCACAGCACCACTTGCTGGGATGGGAGCCCAGGTTTTCTTAGCACTTAGCTGAGTGGCCAGTCCACTACCCTATGTGGCTGTCTTTGTCATAACAAAATGAGCCCCTGTTTTAATAAATCTGGAGCCAAAGGCTGAAGCCTTCATTTAGTGTTGACTCAGGTACTCAGGCAAAGTCCACAGGAATTTGCCTACATCAGGACTGAATAACAACTAAAGCCTTAGGATTTGGCCCACTGTTAGGTTCTGCAGAAAGAGGAAGAACTACTTGAGTTGCTAATATCCTAATGGCCGCTGAAGACTTCAGGTTCCAACAAGGACAAAGGGATATAAGAGTTGGAGAAAACCCACTGATGCCGCAGAAAGACTCCACTGGCAGGTAAGACTGCCATGTCCTGATGCTGATCTGCCTTTTTCGTGCAGGACTCAGTTTTAAGAGGCAAGTGATTAAAAAAATGATTGGGAAAGGTCAGGGAGGGGATGACAGCAACCCTGCATAAGCCTTCCTTGATCGTTTATGGAAAGTCTGGTGGAATATTAAATAAGGAGACTGATTGTATCCTACCTGGTTTGGTGGCCTAATTTTCCAGGCATCAGCGTTTCATATCCCATGGGCTCGAGTCCTCTCCCAATGAACTTCCTCTTCAAGGAGCTGGCTGAGCAGCCAGTGTTCTCCAAGCAGGCGACTACTGGTAACTCCGCCTTCCTGATGCCGTTGGGGAGAACGGCCCCATCTTTTATCCCCACGGGGTTCCGGTAGATGTCGGAAACTGGCTTTTTGCGGAGGCTGTTGATGCCCAAGGCTGAGTTGCTTTCCTTTTCTTGTGCCAGCCATTTCTCCTCTTCCTCCTCGACCAGCATGGCTTTATGGCTGAGGTCAGGAGATGGCTCCTCCCTGGCACCTTTCGCCCAAGGAAGACTAGCCTTCAGCACCGGCACCTTCAGCAGCTCTGCCTTTGGTGGCTCATTCGTGGTTTTGGCTTGGATAGGAGTGGGCATGGCAGACCCTGCCGGGGCCTGGGCCTCTGCTTTGCCTGCCGCCGTCTTGCTTTCTGCTGAGCCAAAGGTGTGTTCAAAGAGCAGGGGGTAGTAGAATCGTGGGAGGAAGGCCGATCGCTCAGGGGTCTGGAGGGGCTGGAAGTGCACAGCGTGCGGGTGCATCAGCTGGGCAGTGGAGGCCAGGAAGGGCAGCTGGGTCAGCTGTGGGTGTGGCGTGGTGCTATTGGCCATGCTGGGACCGAGATAGGAGAAGAGGCCAGGGTTCAGCGGATAGTTGATACCCAGCAATGAGAGGTTGAGGCCCTGAGGTTCATGGTAGTCGCTGTAGGCTGGAGGGGGATAGCAGGGGATGATGTTGCCTTCAGTACATGGTGAGGAGACTTCAGTGTTGCCCCTTCTTTGTCCATTGGCAATCAGCTTCCACTGCTCCATGAGGACCCCGCCACTCCCCAGGCATTGTTTTGGCCCCTGGCAATGCTTTGGCTTGGCTTCTAACTCTGGAGGAGCCATTTCCTTGCCCTTCGTCACATGGTTCTTCAGGGAGAAAACATCCGTGATGATGAAGTCGGGCTCAGCCTCTTTGCAAGGCTTGTCCCTCTTGTTCTTGAACCTGAAGAGCAGGGAGTCTGGCTCAGCTGGGTCACCAGAGCAACCCATCTCCTTCACTTTCTCCTTCTTCTCTCCTGCATCCATCTCCCTCAGCATCCCAGCAACATCTTCCTCCTCCTCTTCTTGGAACTGGCTGGCATCTGTGGTCATCCCTTCTGAAGACAGGGCTTCAGCCGCTGCCGCCACCTTGTTGCCTTCACCGTCCCCATCTGTGGCCTGCTTGGGATTAGCCATGCCTCTCACCACAGCTGGGGATTCACAGGCCTCGTGCTCGTGTCTCCTCCCGTGGAGCCGGGAAGCCTCCGTGGCCTGCAGGAGACGGAGCTCAGGGTGCAGCAAGTTCCCCTTCTTGTAGGGCCAGTCGGACTCGATGAGCAGAGAAAGCGAGTTCTTGCACAGGCTGTACTTCATGTGGTTATACAGGTGGGACTTCTCCATGCACGTGAAAGGGCATTGGAAGCACTTGTAGTTGTACGGCTTCCCCCATGGCCTTGGGATGTAATGGGGCTTCTTAGGCTTTCGTTCCTTGTGCTTGTAGACCGATGTCAGCTTACAGCTCACTTCGTCCTTCGACATAGCTGCGTGGGTGGACTTGGTGTGGGAAGCACCCAGCAGGGTTGGTTCTGGATGTTAAAGGTCACGGCCCAGAACCGTTGCACATTCTGCAAGAGGACAACACAGCAAAAGTCAGAGGAAGGATAAAAGTGGGGGGAAGGATAGCTCAGTGGTTTGAGCATTGGCCTGCTAAACCCAGGGTTGTGAATTCAATCCTTGAGGGGGGCATTTAGGGATCTGGGGCAAAAATTGGGGATTGGTCCTGCTTTGAGCAAGGGTTGGACTAGATGACCTCCTGAGGTCCCTTCCAACCCTGATATTCTATGGTTCTAATTTACAGCTGTGGTCTGTCCAGATGAGACAATTCTGCTCTGGAGAGCTTGGGGTTATGTACAGCGTGTGTCAAGCTATTTCCATTCCCAGCCTCTGAGCTGCATTGAAGCAGGGACCAGTATGATGGACTCCGGCGTGATTAAGGGACCAAATAAAGCTGCCATATTGCCACGCTAGGCCTGCAAAAGATGCTGGCTCAAACTCATTTCTGGGGCAGCTCCACTGAAGTCAACGGAGGATGGATTTGGCCTAGTTACCTTAATGCTGCTTGCATGGACTCAGAGTAAAATCGACATGAAAACTGTTTTGTTGAGCTGAATATAGATTAGCAACACTTTGCTCCTTGCTATAACACAATACACATTTGTGTGACAACACAATGGGACTTGTCAAGTTTCCGAATGGCACTGTACATATATATACACTGTAGTCGTGAGTGCCTGAAGCCCTTGAAATTTTGGTTCAAAAATGTAAAGTGATCTCTCAAACAGTATCCGCAAATAGCACATGTACCACTTGCATGTACAAAAACATATCTACACACACATCATAACATAAGATCGGCCATACTGGACCATCTAGTGGCCAGTGCCAGATGCTTCAGAGGGAATGAGCAGAACATGACAATTTTGAGTGATCCATCCCCTGTCATCCAGTCCCAACATTTGGCAGTTGGAGGTTTAAGGACACCCAGAGTATGGGGTTGCATCCCTGATCATCTTGGCTAATAGCTACTGATGGATCTATTCTCCATGAATTTATCTACAGTAATTCTTTTTTTAACCCAGTTATACTTTTGGCCTTCACGACATCCCATGCTAATGAGTTCCACAGGTTGACTATGCGTTGTAAGAAGTGTTTCCTTTTGTTTGCTTTAAACCTGCAGTTTTAATCTCATCGGGTGACACCTAGTTCTTGTGTTACATGAAGGGGTCAGTAATACTTCCCTATTCACTTTCTCCACACCACTCATGATTTTATACACCTCTGTCAAGTCAGGGATTAGATGGACAGTTACCTGACTGGCATGCACAATGCAGTTTGACAGGCACAGAGGCAATATTGCAGGGGCAAGTGTACAGGCCACTTCTGAAAATGGTGCCCTTTAAAGTCCAATTTACTGATTTCAATTTCAGACTTTATTGAAACCCCAGTGAAGAGTCACATTCCTCTCTGCATTCCCCTGTCCCTGATTACCGTGGTATCTTTGTGCAAACCCCAGCTAGCTCTCCTGGTGGCTGTACTCTTGAGATCAAGCTTCAACTGACTTACAGACAAACCTATAGTCACCCTGTCTTCCTCCTCAGTGAAGTTCAAGGCCAGTGCATTTGACATCTTATCAGCTCAGAAGCTGGGAGCATATGAGAAATAAAAGCATATAAAAAATACAGTTTAGTGAAAGTCCTATTCCCTCCTATTCCAACGGGGCTCTGCAAACTCCAGTGCTAGTGTGGTCTCACTGTCAGCCTCTGAGCTGTCCGGCCTTCCCTATTGTTGGGGTTTTGTGCAGTATGCTTTTCTTCCATGCATACCAGAAAATAAAATCCTCAGAGCAACTCTGGGAAAAATGCCCAGATCTATCTATCTTAGATACCTACCTGGTCTGACCTCAGCACCTCCCAATCAATTACATAGCTATCCTCACAACACGCCTTGTGACTGCTAGCCCCTTTTACAGACGGGTAACTAAGACACAGAGCAGCTGAGTGATGTGGTCTGCCTTCACTAATAGGGTTGCCAGCTTTGGTTGGATGAATTCCTGGAGATTTCATCACATGACATAATCTTTAATTACAGATTAATCTTTAATTTCTGGAGACTCCAGGACAATCCTGGAGGTTTTGCAGCCCTAAGAGCTGGATTGAAGGCATCACCTCATCAGAGGACACCAGTCATCAGCTGGTGATAGCTTCCACTCCCTACTGACTCGGCCTGGATGCCACATTGGAACCATGGCCTAATTTTGCAAGAGTGACTAGAGATTTTGTTCCTTAATGAGGGCTGACTTTCGGAATGCTGAGCACCCGCCCTCTGATGCCCAAAATGGTGGCCCTCCAAATCAGTAGTCACTTATGGAACCATAGGCCACAGAAGCCATAGTCTCCCTATCATAGAATCACAGAATATCAGGATTGGAAGGGACCTCAGGAGATCATCTAATCCAACCCCCTGCTCAAAGCAGGACCAATCCCCAACTAAATGTTTCATTACCAGCCCCGGAGCCATCCCGTCCCCTCTGGGAGTCAATGCAATATTTTGTCTTCCGTTAACAAAAGAAAACCCTTGCAGTGATTCTGGCGAAAGGGACCATTCTTCTGCAATGTGAAGACAGAAAACAAGGACTCCACATGAAACCAATCCACTTAATTTCTAGGCGTCCAATCCTGTCCTGGGACTCACACAAGAGGCTCCTACTGACATGAATGGGAGCTGTCCATGCAGATCCAAGGGCAGATTTTCCCCCACGGTTGTGCAGAGGGAGGCAGAGCCCACCCAGCAGGAGCAGCTGCCTTCCTACCCGCAGCCACAGCCTGTGGGATCTGACATGTTCTTGGAGTCTGTTTGGCATTAACTCTGGGACACCTGCGTGCATGCTGCCAGCTCTGCAAATGGGAGCAAACAGCCCTGGGAAGGAGGAGGAGGAGTGGATCTTGGAAGCGGCTTCTCCAGGTTGCCACTGACACAGGCAGCCAGAGCCATTAGGAGAAGCAATCTGCTCAGCTCCTGTTGGCTGGAAATTCAGGAGCCCTCCAGGGGGAATGGGAAAAGGTTCTGCAGAAGGAAACCTGCCCCCTCCAAAGTGGCATTGTGACTCCCATGCAAACCTTCTCCCCTGGTCAGGATCTGTCTGCAGGACACCCCCCCCCATCCACCATACCACTCAGGTCAAGCTGTTCCACCTGGGTCCTTCTATTAAGGAGCTTGAGAACAGTACTGGAAGCCTTGGGGACCTGCTTTACAGAGAATACTGAGTGTGTGCCCTCTGAGAATCAGGCCCCTTTAAGGGCCATCAGGGGAACTGTATTTTCCAGGTTTCTTTCCCTTCTTCCTCAATGCCAAGGACATTTAAAGATGACTCCTTATGAATAATCATTTGTATTAACAATTGCTGCTCACTAATGTAACACCTTTCAGGTGAAGTTTCAACACAGGAGGGTGTTCCCCCACCCGGGAAACGGGGGCAGAGGTGATATACTGTATTAATAACAATCATACTCTGCTCCCAGCACCTTCCACAGTAGATCTCCAAGCACTTTACAAAGGAGAGTATCATTGCTCCATTATCAACACAAGGAAACGGAGGCAGAGAGAGCGGCAGTAACTCGTGCAAGGTGACACGGGGAGTCAGTAGCAAAGACAGAAATAGACTCCACTGAGGTGATTCATATCTCCCCCTGTCACTCTACACTGCCAGCCTGTGCCTTCTCTACTGAGTGTTTGGAGATGCAGTGCTGAATCTGCCCACATCTTTTCTAGTGCCCTGCTCGAATCACTAGCCCATGCTAGCACCTCACAGGAAGGTGAGTCACACTGACTTCTCCTGGGACATGACAGTCATTTCTACAGCCACCAGTTGCGATTGCCCAGAGGACTGGTACTCCAGGGGGGAAATGAGCAATGGGAGCAGATGGATCCATAGCAAAGAAAGCTCCTGTTTTCGACAGTCTTAAGGCTCAAGCACAGACATCGCTGTCTGGAAAACCTGGCTCTGTTCCTGGCTCCACCGCTGTCTCTCCTTGGGACTTTGGGCAAGTCCCTTCCCCCTTTTTATGCATCAACTTCTCCACCTGTTAAATGGGGATAATAATACTCTTGATCTAGTTCTCAGAGGAGCAGGAAGAGACTAACTCAGGAGCACTTGTAAAGCATTTGACTGCCTCTGATAGAAAATGCTATGGAAGTGCAGCACTCCACATATCCTTGGTTGGAAGAAGAAGAATAGCCAAAGAATGAAGGAAGAGAAACCTAGACAATATAATAACAGTTCTGGGAGGTGACAATAGTGCTTAACCTCTCAGTGCAAAGATACCCTTCTGCCCATACCCTGTCTTTGTAACTCCAAACATGCCAGACAGCTGAGGATAGTCACACTGTTATAAAGAGCAATGGCTGAGGGGGTCAGAAATTTGGGTGAGGGAAGCACCATTCAGATTTCTCTGAACTATCCAGACCTCTTCAGTCTGGAGTGGAAGCCCTGCAAGGAGGCACAGTGAAGGCATCCTGTTTTGGCTTCCATCTTTGCTTATGCGTTGAATCATAGAAGCACAAGGCTGAACTGTGACTTTAGGCCCAGAAGAGGCAGGCAACCAGTTGCACCACTGCTGGAGCAAGTGAGGTGCTTCAGAAACACCCTTCTGAATGACAGTTGTTCCCTGGCTTCCTCTTGGCTCCACCTGTGTGCAGAGTAATTTACGGCTGACCTACACCATCAGCTCAACTGTGCTGGCGAGCAAGTAGAAGGAGGTGGAGCCAAAGGTCTGCTCATTTTTTGCCCACTTCCACTCCCTCCCCCAGATCACCTTACTCCTATCTGCCCAGACCCAGTAGTATAAAGGAGGGGTCAAGTGACTCTCTAGCCCAGTGGTTCTCAAACTTCATTGCACCGCGATCCCCTTCTGACAACAAAAATTACTACATGACCCCAGGATGGGGAACTGAAGCCTGAGCCTGCCCAAGCGCCACCGCCCCAGGACAGGGGTCAAAGCCACAGCCAAAGGGTTTAATCGCTGGGCAGGGGGCCTATAACCTGAGACCTGCCACCCAGAGCTGAAGCCGAAGCCTGAGCCCTGGGTGGTGGGGCTCAGGCTTCGGCCCTGCATGGTGGGGCTTGGTCTTGGTCTTCGTTCTCGGGCAGTGGGGCTCGGGCTTCAGCTTTGGCCCCACGACCCAGCCAGTTTAACGCCAGCCCTGGAGACCCCATTAAAACTGGTTCACAACCCACTTTGGGGTCCTGACCCATAGTTTGAGAACTGCTGTTCTAACCCATAGACGTTAGAGACAGGAACGACCGCTTAACTCATCTGTCTGTCTCTCTTGGAGATTTATTCCCTGTTAGAACACACTGGGGATTTGTCCAGCCCAATGTTAAACTTCCCAAGTGATGAGGTTCCTACCGCCAACTGATGGACCCTTGCGTAGGCAGAACTGAAGGGGGCTAGAACCAATTCATTGCTGGGTATAGGCAGATGTGGGGGTTAGAGAACTGCAGCAGCAAGCAAAATCACCTTCATAAATGTGGGAACATCACCAACATTGTCACATGCACACGGGAGAGAGAAAACAATCAAAAGACTAAAAACACAAGACAGCTATTTTTAAAAGCATGATGTCTAGGATCTTGACATATGCTTTTTGTACCTTTGGGGTTGGCAATCCTGAGAGTGGCCCTGGAGAGTGGGATGGGGGTGCTCTCTCTGAGGAAGGAAATGCTGCAAGGAACATTGAATTTCCTCCTCTCCCAGTGCTGCTGCCAGGGCTTCGATGGGGGCAAAAAAGCAGCCTGTATGTCTGCAAAAATCAATTTCAACTAACTGGAGGATCACATACTTTGTTGCTTAGGAAGGCCAAGCTGGGCACCCAGTGGGGCAGCCCTCTCCCCCAACACAGCCAGGGCTGGACTCCTCGCCCCTCCACTCTGATCAGAACCTGTTGATCTGGGTAAAGATCATAAAACTGGAAAAGACCAATTTCCCCTACAATTAAGGATTTTCTGGCTTTCTTCTTTTCAGCATAATCAATAGGTTTCTGACCAGAGTGGAAGGCAAAGAGCCCTGCTGCTTGAGGACAAGCCCGGCCAGAGTGGGGATGATAGGTCTTGATTGAGGTGAGGCTGAGCTGGAGGGGGAAGCGAGGTGCCCAGCTGAGGGGCCTAACTAACCTTAAACCTCCCCCCTCCCCTTTTCAGTCACTATCTCAACCCCTACAAGCAGCATGACTCTGCTGCCCTGCCAGACTAATGAGTTCCTCACTGCCTCACCCCTACATGCAAAGTGACACCCTCTCCTGCCTCATCTTCATTCCACCCAGTCCCCCTAAGGCGCTTTGCCTGGCCAGTTCCAGAACCCAGCCAGCAGTTCCTGAGCCCTCTGATCTCTCCCTCTCCATGTGTGTTTCTCTCTCTCTCTCCCCCACCCCCATTTCTCTCTCTTCCCTCCAGCCCACGTGGCAAGGCTGGGTTGGGAGACTGCCCAGGGCTGGAGCTGACCAGTCTTCCCTCTCCCTCACTCCCAGGGGGATTGTGCCAGATCCAGGAGTGAAGGAGTAAATCCCTAAAGTGTAGTTTGCCTCTCCCCTATTTATGACTCATGTCCATGATGCTCAGGTTCAGGCTGGGACCTGTGGCCCCAGCCTCCCCTGGGTGGGGGACAGATTCTATGGGGAGCACATGGCACATGGATGGGGGATGGGTCCAGGTGCTCACTGGCTCCAGCAGCCTCGTGGTGCCCCGCCCATCTCCCCGCACCAATGAACGGGACGAGAACAGCTCCAGCAGGGAGTTTGGGTGCAGGAGGGGGCTCAGGGCAGGGTGTTGGGGTGCAGGGTGTAGGCTCCGGGAGGGAATTAGGGTGCGAAAGGGGATTCCAACCTGGGGCAGGGGGTTGGAGCGAAGGGGGGTTAAAGGAGTGGGCTCCAGCCAGCTGACTCTTATCTCAGGCAGCTCCCAGTCCATAGCGCAGCAGGGCTAAGGCAGGCTCCCTGCCTGCCCTGGCTCTGCACGGCTCCCGGAAGCAGCCAGCATGTCCAGCTCCTAGGCAGAGGGATCAGGGGGCTCTGTACACTTCCCGCACCTGCAGGCACTGCCCCCACAGCTCCCATTGGCCAATGGGAGCTCCGGAGCCAGCACTTGGGACAGGGGCAGCACGCGGAGCCCCCATGACTGCCCTTGCGCCTAGAAGCCAGACATGCTGGTTGCTTCTGGGGGCTGCGCAGAGCCAGGGCAGGCAGGGAGCCTGCCTTAGCCCGTTGTGCTGCTGACCGGACTTTTAGCAGCCCGGTCAGCGGTGCTGACTGGAGCCGCCGGGGTCCCTTTTCAACCAAGTATTCCAGTCAAAAACCAAACACCTGGCAACCCTAGGCCCCGCCTGCCCCACACACACTGGCTCCAGGCTCAGGGACTCTCCTGCGGGGCTGGGCCAAGAACACCGCCCTGCACATCATGGACACAAGTCATAAACGAGAGCAGGGGGGCAAACTGTGCTTTTGGGGTTTCCTGCTTCATTTCTGGGTCCAGCCCGATCCCCAGGAGTGCGGAGAGTGAAGACTGGTCAACTCCAGGCCCAGCCCTGGGCAGTCTCCCAACCCAGCCCTGCCACATGGGCTGGGGGCAGAGGAGAGGGGGAAAGAGAGCAAAAAATGGTGGTGGTGGGGAGAGATATAAACAGACATTGTGGGGGCAGGGGGGAGAGATCAGAGGGCTCAGGAGCTACTGGCCCAGCTCTCAAAGTGTCTGGGCAAAGTGCCTTAGAGAGGGGACAGGGTTGAATGAGGATGAGGCAGGAGAGAGGCGTCACTCAGGATGTAGGGTGAGGCAGTGATGCCTTCATTAGTCTGGCAGAGGAGCAGAGTCACGCTGGTTGTAGGGGCTGAGATAGTGACCTAAAGCAGGAATAGGGTTAGTTACACCCCTCAGCCAGGCACCTCGCACCCCACCCCAGCTCAGCCTCCCCTCAACCAAGACCAGAGCCGGCACTAGGCATAAGCTGACTAGGCAAATGATTAGGGCCCCAAGCAGCTCAAGTGCACCCCCATTTGCTTTTTATTATAAGAACTTGCCTGTTTGTGTATGTGTATGTGTGTGTGGGGGGGTGTTCCAGGGGCCTGGATTTACACATTTTTACACAGACTTACACATTTTTTTTCTAGTAATTTTCTTTGTTAGTAAAAGTATTACTCAGTATTACTCACAGTTTTGAACTGCATTTTAGGCCTGGTCTGTGCTAGAAACCCTGAGAGATATAGCAACATTTGTAGGCAGCTGAAGACATACAGAATCCATTTTGCAGGACAGTTAGTAGCTTTGATTTGGAGGAATAAAAATGTTAAATTATATTGGCAAGAGCCACAGTTTCCAAAGTCAAAATTGCCGATAGATTACAGAGAGAGATAAGGAGAGAGTTGCTTTCTGGATTTTGCATGTGCAAAGCCCCAAGGATTTTCACAATGATATTCAAGCAGTCAGCTAATTTTGGCATCAGATTTGCACGTGCAAATGTCTGGTCCTTGCACATTCAGAATTGTAGGGAAAAATATTCCCAACTAACTGCATTGATTGTTATGGGGCTGTGATTCTAATATGATCTCAGGATTCTTGTGACTTGCTGAGATTTATATTGTCAGCAGAGAATGTTGATTATAATTGAATCTTTATAGGTTGCAGTTAGAAACCGGGACCTTATTCTGCTCTCAGTAACACCCGTGCAGTATTGAGTATCCATATTGATTTAAATGGAGTTCCTCTGGAATCAGAGTAGCAGCCGTGTTAGTCTGTATTCGCAAAAAGAAAAGGAGTACTTGTGTCACCTTAGAGACTAACAAATTTATTTGAGCATAAGCTTTCGGGAGCTACAGCTCACTTCATCGGATGCATTTGGTGGAAAATACAGTGAGGAGATTTATATACACACACAGAGAACATGAAACAATGGGTTTTATCATACACACTGTAAGGAGAGTGATCACTTAAGGTGAGCCATCACCAGCAGCGGGGGGGAGGGGGGAGAGGGAGAGGAGGAAAACCTTTCATGGTGACAAGCAAGGTAGGCCATTTCCAGCAGTTAACAAGAAGATCTGAGGAACAGTGGGGGGTGGGGTGGGGGGGAGAAATAACATGGGGAAATAGTTTTACTTTGTGTAATGACTCATCCATTCCCAGTCTATATTCAAGCCTAAGTTAATTGTATCCAGTTTGCAAATTAATTCCAATTCAGCAGTCTCTCGTTGGAGTCTGTTTTTGAAGTTTTTTTGTTGAAGGATAGCCACTCTCAGGTCTGTAATTGTGTGACCGGAGAGATTGAAGTGTTCTCCAATTGGTTTTTGAATGTTATAATTCTTGACGTCTGATTTGTGTCCATTTATTCTTTTACGTAGAGACTGTCCAGTTTGACCAATGTACATGGTCATTGCTGGCACATGATGGCATATATCACGTTGGTAAATGCGCAGGTGAACGAGCCTCTGATAGTGTGGCTGATGTGATTAGGCCCTATGATGGTGTCCCCTGAATAGATATGTGGACAGAGTTGGCCACGGGCTTTGTTGCAAGGATAGGTTCCTGGGTTAGTGGTTCTGTTGTGTGGTGTGTGGTTGCTGGTGAGTATTTGCTTCAGGTTGGGGGGCTGTCTGTAAGCAAGGACTGGCCTGTCTCCCAAGATCTGTGAGAGTGATGGGTCGTCCTTCAGGATAGGTTGTCATTCCTCTGGAATGACACCCTTGTTCTTGAGATCACAATCAGGTCATGTGGATGAGTATGTGTGTATATGTATATATATGTGGCAAGATTCTGCCCTCAGTTACACCCATGAAGAATGATAGGTTTTCCTATACACACACTTTGTATACATACTCCATATTGCTGGAATTTTCAAGCATAAGGGATTTTGGGCTCCCAGTTGCTAAGATACTTGAGCACTTAATTCCCTCACAGATTCCTTTGAAAAGCCCACCCTTACATGTGCACAGCATGGGCCCAATTCTCCTCTCCCTCACCCCAGTATTGTAACTGCACTGCTCAGTGGCATTATTCCTGATTTACACAGGTGGCAGACTCAAGGCCATGAGTTAACACAGCCAGGTCTATTCATGCTTTTCCCCTCAAAAAGCTTGAGATAGATTTTGTGCTCTTCTAGGGCAAGAAAAGCTGAATCAAGTGCTGGTGGAGCTGAAAGCTGGGAGTCTCAGCACTGCTGGAGTGCGCAGTGTGTTTGCAGGTCAGTTGCACAAACATTTGCTGTTTATATGCCAGAGGCGGCTGCAGAAATATTTGCTGGGAGACTGGAACTGGTTGTTCCATTTCTGTGCACTTGATTCCTCCTCCTTCCATGCTGCCGGAAAAATGCTTTTCTCCCCCCTGCCCCATTAAAAGGGAGAGCAGGACTGTCTGCTGAAGGGCTAGCTGGTTTGATATAGGAGAGAGACAAGGGCTTACATGCAAACACAACACACTGATCCCTGCCACTTCTACCCTCCTCAAAGCAGCAAAGAGAGAGAGTAAAAGGCAGAAACACTGAGAAAAGAGACCAAGGGAGAGGGAAAGAGTGAGAAATAGAGCGTGTGAGCGAGAGAAGGAAAAATACACAGATGGAGAGATGAAGTCAATGGGAGTCAATGAGCTTTGGATAAGGCCCACAGACAAGAGAGACAGGTGTTTGTGCTCCTGGGTTCGGAGCAGTTCTTGCACTAGCAGATCTTCTTGGTCTGCTGAATTTCTCTACCTGCCACAATACATTATTTCCACTGGGCTATCAGACAAGGCGTTATGGGGATGTGCCTGGGGGGCAGGAACACAGCAGGGACTTTGCACCTGTGGCTGGGAATTACAGCATCCCTGCACCCTCCACCAGGAGCAGCCTCGAGAAGGAGGGAGGGGAGAAGAGGGACAAGGGCCAGGTCAGCGAGAGGGACTGCAGCAGGAAGGGAAGGAGAGAGAGTGGAGAACAGAGAGAGGGAAGCAGGGAGAGTGAGAGAGAATGGCATAGGGAGAGCAGGACAGTAAAAGTGGGGAGTGAAAGAGAGAAGATGTCGGAGAGAGAATAACGGTCAGAGGTACCATTAAACAATCCAAAAGACACTTACAATCCACAGTCCAGAGTGTGAGCCCTGTGCTCTCAGACGTGAGTAGTTATGCAAGGATAGTGCTCTGGAGTCCCTATTTTGGTAACGGTTTGCCAGTATGAGGAAGGAGTTCCCAACCTGGCCCTCAGCAAAAGCCCCTCTTTGCTTTCTAAATACAGCAAGTTTTGTTTCCAGTGACCTCCCTGGAGTTTGTGCGATCAGTTTGCCTCATTCCCAGCCTTGCTCTTGTCCTGCGCCTGGACTGGTCCAGCCCTGCTTCCAAACTGGTTTCCTGTCTCCAGCTCTGCCCCCGGCTTTGGTTCCTGACTCTGGCTCTGTCCCCTGGCTCCTGATCCAACCATTAGGCATGATTGCCCATGACCTTTTTGTGACAGTAGTGTATTTAAAGAGGCTGTTGTCTGGAGGACCTCTGCCTTAATCACTGCTGAAGATGGTTGGTGTGTAGTGAATGAGGCAAGGGATTGCATAGAACAGATGGTTGTGTGTGTAGAGCTGGTTGGAAAATGGGAGGCGGGTTTGCCCAGAAACCTTTAACAACAAATTTCATTTTTGTCAAAAATTTCCATGGAAAATTTAATTTTTTGGGGCGAAATTTCAAAAACTGAATTTCCAGCCCAAATCCAAAAACTTTCAGCCAAAAGCTATTCAGAAATGCCATGATAGCGCCTCATGAGAGATGTAATTAGATTTCTTCATACACCCATTCTCCTCTAAGGGCCTTGTTCCCTGGCCAGACTACATCTCCCATGATGCACCATGGCCTCCCCCTCTTCTCAGATCCAAAGTTCAGATCCCAATCCCAAATTTATTACTTGAGCCCTTCCCTTGTGACTCTCTGCTTCTCCCACCTCATTCTAGATTGAAGCTGTGATGCTCAATTTATGATGTCCGAATCATTTGCTTGGGATGTCTCAAACCCAAGCTTAGGCTCTTAGGGGATCTGGAACATCAGGATCTACAAGCCCTGGAGTGGAATAGTCCCAGCGCTCATAGGCACCGACTCTGAGGGTGCTCTGGGGCTGGAGCACCCACGGGGAAAAATTGGTGGGTGCTTTGCATCCACCGGCAGCTCCCCACCCCCCACGCCCCCACCCCAGCTCACCTCCACTCTGCCTCCTCCCCTTAGCATGCTGCTGGGTCCTGCTTCTCCCCCCTCCCTCCCAGCGCTTGCACCATGAAACAGCTGTTTTGCACAGCAAGCCTAGGAGGGAGAGGGGAGGAGGGGAAACGCAGCACACTTGGGGAAGGAGGCAGGGCCGGGGCAGGGATTTGGGGAGGGATCCAATAGGTGTAGGAGGTGCGGAGTTGGGGTGGGGAGGGGTGTGTTGGCGCCTGTTCCAGCACTGCAGTACTCCAATCAGCTACCAGGTGTCACTGATGCTTCATCAGCTATAGTGTCTCTTTAGTGATTAAACCCCCTAAACCTTCCCCCAAGACTCCTAAAAAACAAGGTCTGCAACTGGATTCCAACTAGCTACCGAAAGCTTTGACCAACTGTTTTGTTTCAGGTTCCTCCCACCTGCCCTGGTGAGACCTGTCATTTTCCTTGGAGGCTAGGATGGTAGCAATCGCACCATATGTATTCTACTGAAAGGCACCCAAATATTTATGGGGGATAGGTACCCACTCAAGACTTTTTATTTTCAGGCCTAGCCAAATCATGCAATAAGAGCAGAGAGCAAACCTAGCTCTCACATAGTGATTTTTATCAGTAGATCTGGCAGTACTTTGCGAAGGAGGTCAAATATCATTATTTTCATTTTACAGGTAGGGAAACTCAGGCACAGGAGACTGAAGTGACTTGTCCAAGGTCACCCAGCAATCAGGTCAAGCCAGGAATAGAACTCATGTCTCCTATGCCCAGGGGCAGTGCTCTATCCACTAGAAAACACTGCCTCACAATGATGCATTCCCACAGGATTCTGGGAATGTTCTCAGAGAGTTAAATGAGCTGGATAAAACACCCATAGTTTAGCAGATGCTTTGCATTAGTGCATAAGGCACAGGGGCCTGGGCAGTAGGACTCCTGGGTTCTACTTCTGTCTTGGCCATTGACTTACTATGTGACTTGGGGGAAGTCACTTAACCTCTCTGTTCCTGGGCTTCCACTTCCACAGAATGGCTTAAAGGTGCTCGGTAAATGCAAATCAACACTGCAGCCCTATTCCTGTCCATTTTGTCTTTAAATAATACATACATAATAATCCATAATGTCTTTAAATATTGGACCCTCTGCTTGAAGCATCAGAGAACCTGCTCAGTCATGTAGATCTGATCTGTTTGGCTGTCGGGGCTCTCCTAGTGGGAACAAAGTGGCATTTAAAAACCCCTGCCGGTACTGATTCATTTCCATATGTCCAGCATCTTGCACAGTGCGGCCCTGACACCTGATTCATGTCTCTAATCTTACTGGAATAAAAATAGATTGTTCCATTTTCTGATTGTAGCTCCCAGGGGGGTTGTTCTAAGTATTTTTAATTGTTTAAAGGTGGGAAAGAACACTCCCATATGATATTTCCTAATGGAATATTCTGTTTCCCAGAAAATAACTTACACTAAGCATTGAAATCCTGTCTCCATTTAAATCCAGGGGAATTTTGCCTGTGACTTCAGTGGGGCCAAGATTTCATCCTGTGTCTTTAATGGCCAGGCAGCACCACGAGCGTATTAATACAGCTCGTAATTAGAAGAAACATGACTGGCTGGAAAGAGGGCAACGTTTTTTCCATGGGAGGGAATGTTGCCGATAGTTAGGATGCAGGATTTAAATTCAGGTCTCCTGGATTCCCAGCCTGGTCAGCAATTTATTTTTTAACCTCGAGGGAGTCACAATCTCTCTGTGTCTGAGTTTCCCCATCTGTAAAATGGGAATAATGATCTCAACCTGTCTGAGGAGAGCTTTAGGCAGGTATGGATGCAGTTGCAGACCTTATTAATGTTTTGTAAAGTGCATTGAGATCGTTGGATTGAAAAAGGATCATTATTCTGTTAATTTCTCACTTTTGTACACTCCTACTACACCCCAAATTGTTCCTGCCCAGCACTCTGCTTGCCATCATAGACATACCCCCGTACACACGCCTCACACTACATACCCGTCACCCTCCACAGGATGTGCACAGGCTAAAACACACACACATGTGCGCACCTGCAGACTGCTCGGGCTGAAATCCCAAAGTTGGACAATGGCCATCATGATGCACCAGGTTCTTCTGTTCCCCTCCTCCCTGCTAGACAGACAGAGCGGGCCACATGCCTGCTCTTTTGGACATGGCCCTGAAAAATGATCAAGGGCAAGAAGATAGTGAGAATGGGAGAAGCATTTATGTTCCCCCAACATTATTATTCGTTGACAGGGAGGCAAACACAATCACCTCTCCCTAAGGAGCCTGCAGTTTAAATTACTATCTAAACCAAAGGAACAAAAAAAAAAGTACTTTCCATGCTACAAGCTGCAGGTGGTCCCAGTGATGGACATTCTATGGCCCATCACTCCATCATGGAAAGTGCCACCTGTAACGACCCTGCCCCAGTTCACCTTCCTTTGCCTCTTGCTTTGACTGATACTGAAACAGAAGAACAGAACAAGGCAGAGAGGAGGGGGAGGGATTTTTCAAGCTCATACAAATTCTGATCAATATGAACCATTTTTCCCATGGTGTGTGTTTTCGCTGCGGGGCCTACTTTGGCCAGTCTGCTCCATCTCCCACTGAAATGGAGCCCATCTTCATGCAGCCAGACCCCAGCATGCCTTTGCTTATGGAGCTGGTCAGAAAATAGGAAGTTTTCTCCATGGAAAATTTTTGAAAAACTTGAAATCCATGAACATTTTTGGACAAAAAACAAACAATTTTTGGTTAAAACCCCCAAATGGTTAGTTTTATGGGGGTTCTTTTCGTTTTCTGGCAAAAAATATGTTTTGAGGAAAGCAGACACCTTCCATGAAAATTTGTTTAGTCAAAAACCCATTTTTCTGTCAAAAAAAGTTTGGACAGAAAATTATTGACCAGCCCTATTTGTTTTTACTCAGTATCTTAACTATTTGAACACTCCCCAAACGCCAGTGTGGAGATAAGGCTATCTGATCGTCTTCAAGCTCCATTGCCACCAATTGATGGTTCATGCTACCTAGGGGTACTCACTTTCCTACCTTCCAATGCAATTTACTGGTGAGGCTGCTCCCCCCAACATACAGTGATGGAGCCTGCAGCATCCAGAGTCACTGCTAGGGCACATTTGCTTTTCTCTGTATCATTAAATTAAGTCTTCTATGTTCCATGACCCATGTGCTTGTTCCGATATCAGTTCAACAGCACTGATCTCCCCTAAACATTTTGGCTTCCAACTTCTGCCACCAAAGTGTGAATCGTCTGTAGCTGTCTGTGTTTCAGATTGATTGTAAATTCACAAGGGAGAGCTTCGTGTCTCATTTCGGAAACTACAGCTCCAATCACATTGTCACACAACAAATAATAAATAACCCTGTCCACCTTCTTTTTCACTCCTTCTGGGCCACACAGCAGCATTTCTTAGCCTGCAAGAGAAATGAAACCAGTCTGGAGTTCTCACTGCCACTTAAAACCTGTTCTCTACAGCGGAGGATAAACAGAAGTATTGCTTTGAACCACTCACCTAGCCTTTACCCCATTTTCCTTGCAGCCTTAAAGTTCTTGAGCATAAGATTCTATCTTTCTAGGTGGCACATTTAATGAGCTCACCAGCCACCTCATTACCTCCAGCTGTCTGATCCTGTTACTGCATTTTCTATCTCAGCCCTTAGGGGGGTGGCAGTTCCCATTACACAGTAGTTAGAACTTCTTCCCAGATTAAGCTGACCACCTGAACAAGGTCACAGTAAGGAACGCCTGTGTACTGCTGCTTCCGTTATGGGGAGTTTGTTTTCCCATGTCCAGCCTGCTCTTAAATGGTAATGGAGTTGTGTGAGACTGAAGGCTTCCAGCTGCCTGATTCAATGGTTCTGTAGTAAACAAGCTTCCAGATGTGGGAAGACTGCAATAGTGTCAAAGTGAAGGTGTGCAGCTGTGTGTCCATGACTCGCTGGCTAATGTATGCACACTCAGTATGTCAGCAGCAGGGATGAGGAATGAAGAGGCTGAAAGGAGACAGTGCCCAATGCTGGCGTCAAAAGGGACATCTGGAGATAATAAATTAGAGAATATGGTGAGAATGGGCTAGGAAACACAATCCGTCTGAGCAGTAAGATGCTTGGTCTCTCTGTTCCATCTGCTGAAATCTGGCACCACATCTGAAGTATTCTGGAGCTCCCTCAGGTCATCCTTGATTCATTACTTTATCTCTTCTGCTCCTTTTGGGATTTTATTGCTGGTTGACTCCCTGGCAGCCACGCTAGACTTGAAATGTTGTGAATGGAACTTCTCTTGAGATTCTTCCAGTTGTTACATCCCCCTCCAGGTTCCTTCTCTGCTTGTTGCTTTGTGCCTTCTCAACACATCCTGCCCACATTGGTACTGGTCTAATAACCTAGGTAGGAGCCTGTTATGTATATCACGAATTGTAACCAGTTTCACAGGGAAACAGTATCTGATACTAGATACTAGAGGGTTCTTTAAGCAGAGGGAGAACAAGATCAATGACTGGAAGCTGAAGTCAGCAAAATTCAAGTGGAAAATAGGACACCATTTTTTTACTTCAAGGGTAATTAGCCATTGGAAGAGATTACTGGGGATGTGGTAAACTCTCCTTCAGATCAAGACTGGATTTCTTCCTAAAACATACACTCTAGTTCATTCAGAAGTTATTGGGTTGGATGCAGGAATCACTGAGTGAGATTCTAGGACCTGTGTTATGCACGAGGTCAGACTGGATGATCATGATGGTCCCTTCACAGCAATGCCAGTCTCTACCATGGACAAGGTGTAGGATGGTGGAGAATGAAGTTATGGAACCTGCTCCTCAGAGCAAGGGACTGAGATAGCCTGGAACTTTCTGGAACGTCTAACCAGGGATTGAAGATTTCAAAGAAGGAAGAGCATGTTCAGGCTCATGCTCTTGTTTAGCATCCGATCTACATTTTGTCCCCACATTTCAATAGCAACTAACAATGTGGACTAGTGGCAAAAACAGAGGACTGGCTGGCTCAGGGGTTGGAAATGAGTGATAGAGCCTTTCACTTCAGTTCTGATGTGACCCAGTTCTTCAGTGACTGAAAGTCACTACCAAATAACAACCATCCAAGAGCCTGAGTGAAATGCCGCAGTGGTCTCAAATTGGTTTCTACACCACAGAATTCACAATCCCAGCTGGCACTAGAGGCTCCCCTTAGCAGTAGTTTCAGCAGAGAAGCTGAGAGTTGGACAGAGCATGGAGACTGAACTATCCCAGCCTCCTACTCGCTGTTTCTCCAGGCCAATGTAGAAGCATACTGGTGGAGTGATGTGTGTGGAAAGGTTGTCCTGCTGCTGCCCATGCTGGAGCTGTTCTATGGACAGAGGACTCAGTCTCCAGGAATGTTTCACCAGCAAGAAATTTCATTCTAATTATAATAAATCAAGTTAATTTAATGGCTCATGTGGATGAATGTCCATGTTTTATTTAGAGTGGCCCAAACCACAAACCCAGCTAGAAATATCCCCAGCAGCCAGAGGTGTTTAGAATCCAAATCTGGACCTAGATTCCAACTTCAGGTATGACTCTTTATAATGAGCCCAAATCCTCATGCAAACACCCCTGAAGCTTGGCGTGACCCAAAGCTGAGTTGGAGCTCTGTGGTTTGGGCTGTCTCTAGCACAGAGAATTTTTACAAAGAGCATCTCTACATCTTTGTAGAAATTCTAGAGCTGGGGTGGGGGCGAGACATCTGCCATCCTGGGAGAACTCCTAGATGAACATTTTCTCTCTCTATTCCCCATTCCCTTAGTTAGCACTTTGAGCCATCTCCCAGGCCCACCTCCTTCACTAGCCAAGCCAGGACTATTTGGTGGTCAGCTAGAGCAGTCAGTTGCTCCATGTCAGGACATGATCATAGAATCATAGAATCATAGAATCATAGAATATCAGGGTTGGAAGGGACCCCAGAAGGTCATCTAGTCCAACCCCCTGCTCAAAGCAGGACCAAGTCCCAGTTAAATCATCCCAGCTAGGGCTTTGTCAAGCCTGACCTTAAAAACCTCTAAGGAAGGAGATTCTACCACCTCCCTAGGTAACGCATTCCAGTGTTTCACCACCCTCTTAGTGAAAAAGTTTTTCCTAATATCCAATCTAAACCTCCCCCATTGCAACTTGAGACCATTACTCCTCGTTCTGTCATCTGCTACCATTGAGAACAGTCTAGAGCCATCCTCTTTGAAACCCCCTTTCAGGTAGTTGAAAGCAGCTATCAAATCCCCCCTCATTCTTCTCTTCTGCAGACTAAACAATCCCAGCTCCCTCAGCCTCTCCTCATAAGTCATGTGCTCTAGACCCCTAATCATTTTCGTTGCCCTTCGTTGTACTCTTTCCAATTTATCCACATCCTTCCTGTAGTGTGGGGCCCAAAACTGGACACAGTACTCCAGATGAGGCCTCACCAGTGTCGAATAGAGGGGAACGATCACGTCCCTCGATCTGCTCGCTATGCCCCTACTTATACATCCCAAAATGCCATTGGCCTTCTTGGCAACAAGGGCACACTGCTGACTCATATCCAGCTTCTCGTCCACTGTCACCCCTAGGTCCTTTTCCGCAGAACTGCTGCCGAGCCATTCGGTCCCTAGTCTGTAGCGGTGCATTGGATTCTTCCATCCTAAGTGCAGGACCCTGCATTTATCCTTATTGAACCTCATTAGATTTCTTTTGGCCCAATCCTCCAATTTGTCTAGGTCCTTCTGTATCCTATCCCTCCCCTCCAGCGTATCTACCACTCCTCCCAGTTTAGTATCATCCGCAAATTTGCTGAGAGTGCAATCCACACCATCGTCCAGATCATTTATGAAGATATTGAACAAAACGGGCCCCAGGACCGACCCCTGGGGCACTCCACTTGACACCGGCTGCCAACTAGACATGGAGCCATTGATCACTACCCGTTGAGCCCGACAATCTAGCCAGCTTTCTACCCACCTTATAGTGCATTCATCCAGCCCATACTTCCTTAACTTGCTGACAAGAATGCTGTGGGAGACCGTGTCAAAAGCTTTGCTAAAGTCAAGAAACAATACATCCACTGCTTTCCCTTCATCCACAGAACCAGTAATCTCATCATAAAAGGCGATTAGATTAGTCAGGCATGACCTTCCCTTGGTGAATCCATGCTGACTGTTCCTGATCACTTTCCTCTCCTCTAAGTGCTTCAGGATTGATTCTTTGAGGACCTGCTCCATGATTTTTCCAGGGACTGAGGTGAGGCTGACCGGCCTGTAGTTCCCAGGATCCTCCTTCTTCCCTTTTTTAAAGATGGGCACTACATTAGCCTTTTTCCAGTCATCCGGGACTTCCCCCGTTCGCCACGAGTTTTCAAAGATAATGGCCAAGGGCTCTGCAATCACAGCCGCCAATTCCTTCAGCACTCTCGGATGCAATTCGTCCGGCCCCATGGACTTGTGCACGTCCAGCTTTTCTAAATAGTCCCTAACCACCTCTATCTCTACAGAGGGCTGGCCATCTCTTCCCCATTTTGTGTTGCCCAGCACAGCAGTCTGGGAGCTGACCTTGTTAGTGAAAACAGAGGCAAAAAAAGCATTGAGTACATTAGCTTTTTCCACATCCTCTGTCACTAGCTTGCCTCCCTCATTCAGTAAGGGGCCCACACTTTCCTTGGCTTTCTTCTTGTTGCCAACATACCTGAAGAAACCCTTCTTGTTACTCTTGACATCTCTTGCTAGCTGCAGCTCCAGGTGCGATTTGGCCCTCCTGATATCTTTCCTACATGCCCGAGCAATATTTTTATACTCTTCCCTGGTCATATGTCCAAGCTTCCACTTCTTGTAAGCTTCTTTTTTATGTTTAAGATCCGCTAGGATTTCACCATTAAGCCAAGCTGGTCGCCTGCCATATTTACTATTCTTTCGACTCATCGGGATGGAAATCTCAGAAATGAAGATATTTGTAGCGAATCCCCAAACACCTCCACCAGCACTGGTTCAGTTTTGGTGGCTTTCTTAGTACAGACATGTTATTAGGCTAGAAGAGCAAAAAATTATGAAGCATATTTACCAAGGAATTCTGCTACGCAGACAGCAATCACATGGTCACCATAAGCTTTGGTAGTGCGCTAAGATTGCCAATGACGGACATAAACTGAATCTCCAGTCAGACCACCTTTAAGGACCTAGCTACATGTTGACCCACCTGGTGCTTGATCTACAAAGGGTCTACTTCCCTTTGAGATTTGTCATGATGATGCTGATGCTAATGATAGAGCAATCACTAGGGAGTGACTAGGGGCTTGCATTCTAGAGCTAGGGGGATTCCCCCACCCTTTCTTCTAAAGGATGTCCCTTATCTACTGCCAAATATCTCCCCTGCCACATCAAGTCAATGCAGGACACCCTTTGTCCTGTATTTCAGCAATGATCATGCAAAGGGTCATACATAGCAGTATTGTACAAATGTATGTTTTTGTATTATGACTCTACCATGGTGGGATGTTGCCCCTTACTAGTCAACTCTGCCCTGAATTTGTCCTTTCTTCCCTTGAAGCATAGGTGGACACCTTACAAGGGTCTGAGTGTGCAGCCTCTACACTGGGTCTGATTGATTATTAACAAAATTCAAACTGAAATATGTCAAGACTTTTCCTCATCCTGTCTCACTCCCACCACAGACAAAGTATCACAGTGCAAAGGCTCAATGGTCTGCAGACCACAGACGTACGATTAGATACATTTCCCCTACCCTCCAAAGGAGTGGGCAACTGGGAGTAGACCTTGAATCCAGATCTGGTAGGGAAATGGATTTTGTTCCTGCTAAAAATTTAGGTAATTTTTTTGTTGTTTTCGTCAAAATTTTGCCTCAGAGTTTTTTGAGTTTTTGACAAATAAATGAGAGACCCAAACCTGAAAATGGTTTGGCCAAAACCAGAAAATATTGGCCTTTAAAACAAAATCTTTTCACTCTTCGGACAAAAATTTTTTCACTGCAAAATTTTTGGTTTTCTATTTTTGGGGTGAAACTTCCAAACTTATGGTTGAAAATACATATTTCCATCTGAAATTTCCATTTTGATGAAAAATGCCTTTTCTCATAAAAAAAATTATATGAACGAAAAATGTCAATGGCTGTATTTAAGTCCTTCCTTTCCAAAATACAGGCCTCTACAACTTGAGCTAAAGAAGGTGTCCCTTAACCTCTCTGTGATCCCAACCACAAGAGAACAATATCCCTCCCTCATGCCTTGAAAGCCAGCGCATTACAACAAGCTGTTGGCAAAGGGCTAGCACTTTCAGGCAAAGCTGGTACATGGTTCCCTATCACTTTTGAGTACTCAGGTTTCAGGTGATCTTCCTGGGGCTTGCTACCTGCATTATCTGGCATGGTGGTGGGAATCTCACAGGGAACATTCTGAGGACAGGAAGTGAAATCGGAAGAACAGAACATTCCTTTCGTGTGCCTGGGGTGGAAGTGGGCATTACCAATTGGCACCTGGGCAGGGATCTGTCTTCCTGGGACTTTCTTGGCCTACACATGTGTCTTGATCATCATGACCATGCCAGCTAGATGGCTGCTCCTTGACTGTTCATTTGCTATGAATGTTTTAGAGCAAGAAGATAACAAAATACTGATTCCAGCCAATATACACTGGTATTCTCCTAGGTTGAAATTCACCCGCGTGTTAAGAGCTGCTGCAAACCTGTGCAGCACTTAGATACCCGAGAATAGAGCTGAAATGGAACTTCAGCACTGCATGGTATCTGTGTTGGCTCTCTGCATGGGGTCATTTCTACCCATATAGTGTGAGAGGTGCCGCGTATTAACTCGTATTGTTAGTTATAATTTCTATTCACTCCAGATTAGTTTACCTTGATGTAATTGTTTGGTAGTGAATTTACTGCTGGGGGAAGGCACCAGTCAGATGGCTCTAGAGGCAGATCGTCTGTACACAGAATGGCTACAGCCTGGTCAGTAGCTGGTCAGGTTACCGCAACAATGTCCCACAAATGTGTTCCCCTCCTGCCCTGGAGGCACCCCCTCTAGGGGTGAGATGGTGCTTCATTCTCCTCCCCCTTTCAGCCCTTGGCCTCTCTGCCAAGGCAGTCAGTGCCAACTGTAGTGATGATTTCTATGATGAGGATACCTGTCCACAAGGAACTGGACTGAGTCCCACGGATGCATGAATTCAGTCTGGTTCATGAAAACCAAAGGAGAACAATGGAGATTTGCTGTGTGCTGTGGATTCCAAGGAAAAAACTGTGACTATTTCACTAGGTACTTGTGAGCAT
This sequence comes from Dermochelys coriacea, assembly GCF_009764565.3. Classification (NCBI taxonomy): domain Eukaryota; kingdom Metazoa; phylum Chordata; order Testudines; family Dermochelyidae; genus Dermochelys; species Dermochelys coriacea. The sequence continues at coordinate 35,951,600 of NC_050077.1, read as the reverse complement.
TGTTAAATATTTGCCCCCCTTTTGAAGTAGGGTTGTCAGCCCCTTACATTTATAGCTGGCCACAACAAAAGGTGCAAGAGGAAGGAAGGACAGTTCAGTGATTAGGGTACTAGGCTTGGTCTCAGCAGACTGAGTTCAAGTCCCTGCTTTGTCACCAGCATGCTGCATGTCCTTCAGCAAGTTCCTGAATCTCTCTGTGCCTCTGTTCCCTGGCTGTGAAATGGGAATAATGACACTTCTCTGCCTCACAGTGGCATTGTGAGGATTTGCTTGTTAAAGACTGTGAGGTGCTCAGATGCTGTGGCCATGGGGGTCAGATTAGTACCTAAGAGAGATGACTTGTCTATTTACAAAACAAAATTACACCCCCATAAAAATAGCAGTGCTGCTGTTCAAATTCCTAGTGGCTCCGTTCCAGATTCACACTGATGTATATTAGATCAGAAGCTGACCCAGATCAAAAGCATTTCTGGTGGGAGTTGAGCACCTCATTCCCTTCATCTCTTTAGTAAGAGCGTGTCTACACTGGCAATATTAAAGCGCTGCCATGGCAGCATATTAATGTGGCTTATGTAGTCACAGCACCAGTGCTGGGAGAGAGCTCCCACCTCCACGTGGGGCATAGCTACCAGCACTGGGAGTGCAGCTCCCAGTGCTGGTGCACTGTCTATCCTGGCACATTACAGTGCTGAAACTTGCAGCACTCAGGAGTGTGTTTTTTCACACCCCTGAGCGAGAAAGTTGCAGTGCTGTAAAGTGCCAGTGTAGACAAGCCCATAATTCCAGTGGAATGACATCTGTTCCTTGCTTTGGGCTCTCACACTGAATTCTTCTGATTGGTTAGTGCACTGCTTGCTCTGGCTACACTTGGGCAAAATGTATAGAATGCTGATCAAAAGATCGCCCCTTACCTACCCCCAGCAGGACCTCTTGCTTGGCTGAGCCCACCACGGAGTGGGCAAAGGGACAGCTCCTGGATCATCCCTTCCACCCCAGCAGACCTTGTGGTTGGGGTAGGAGAGGAGAAATCAGCAGAGCCAATTCCCTGCACAGTCAGTTCTGGACCATATGTCCGATGAGGATACAGCAGAATAGAAAAGCCCCTCACAGCTATACCATTGTCACCCTGGAAAGGGGATGGAGCCTTTCAGGTACCTCCTGTCAGCCAATAGAGTGGTGCCACAGTCCTCAGGGGTGAGGGGATTGTAGAACTTTTTATCACATGACCAGCCCTTAATTTTTCAGCAAGGCCCAATATTGTCAGCAAACTGAAAGCCCCCAGCCATGTGAAATGCCCAGAAATAGAGATTTCAGTTAATTGCTTATTCCAGTAGCAGCTGTGTTCTTCATTTCAGTTCAGTAATAGCCTTGCATTTGCCCTTGTTGCCTACTCTTGTAACATTAGCGCAAATCTCACACTATTTGGTGTTTTCCTTAAAGCCCCATCTCCTGGAGTTATAGAATCATAGAAATGTAGAGCTGGAAGGGACTGTGAGAGATCATCTGGTCCAGCCCCCTGTACTGAAACAGGACCAAGTAAACCTAGACCATCCCTGACAGGTGTTTGTCTAACCTGTTCTTAAAAGCCTCCATTGATTTCACAATTTCCCTTGAAAGCCTATTCCAGAGCTTAACTCCCCTTATGGCTAGAAAGTTATTCCCAATATCTAACCTAAATTGCCCTTGCTGCAAATTACACCCATTTCTTCTTGTCCTGCCTTCAGTGGACATAGAGAACAATTGATCACAGTCCTCTTTATAACAGTCTTTAGCAGATATTAAGTTAGGTTCCTCCCCGGTCTTCTTTTCTCAAGACTAAATGTGCAGTTTTTTTAACCTTTCCTCATAGGTCAGGTTTTCTAAATCTTTTATCATTTTTGTTGCTCTCCTGTGGACTCTCTCCAATTTGTCCCCATCTTTGATAAAGTGTGGTGCCCAGAGCCGGACACAAGTCTCCAGCTGAGGCCTCACAAGCCGTGAGTAGATCAGGACAATTATCTCCCATGTCTTATTTACAATATTTCTGTATATAATACACCTGAGAATGATGTTCACCTTTTTTGCAACCGCATCACATTGTCAATTCATATTCAATTTGTGCTCCACTCTACCCTCCAGTTCCTTTTCAGCAGAACTACTTGTGACATTTCACTCAATATTCTTTAATGAAAATATGCTTATGATATGGATATGACATAACTGAGATATTCTTTATGCAAGATAGCTCATGTAAGTTATCATTGGAAAGGTTATGATTTACTGAATGTGATTATCCAATCCGTCTACCTGTATCATTTCTATATCTGAAGTTAGGAATATTGACTATGTATCCGAATTTCAAATGTGTTACTTTGGGTGTCACCACCAACTAGCCCTTCAGGTACAACAATGGAAAAGCCAGACAGGGCTAATGGCTCATTAGCAAAGACAATGGACTGTGAAAGAGCTTAGTCTTCCTGTGGTCGCTCCAGACAGCCTATGAGTAATGGCTGCCACAGCCCTGTGGAGACATGGGTCTGAGTCACCTGGTACTGGATCTACTTCTTGGAATGCCAGTGTTCTTCCACTGGGAGACAAAGGGTTCCTGCCATACACAAGAGCTATATAAGGCAGAGGCGTGATATCATCAGGGTTCTCCTCTGCATCCCCACCGAAAGAGACACTGAAAAACACCTGAAAGCTAGAACTGAACTGCGGGGAGAAGGGTTGAACAGCGTCCAGTCTGTGAGTGGAAATACTGAAGTCTCAAGCTGCAGGTCAGTGCAGCTGCCTTTCAAGACTTTCTATAATCTGCCTGCAACAATATCTGGGGTGAGAAATTACTGTTTGTAACCAATTTCTTTAGTGAAACAAGCTCAGTTTGAGTGTTTTGTTTTATTTGCTTAGTAATCTGCTTTGTTCTGTTTGCTACCCCTTTAACCACTTAAAATCTGCTTTTTATAGTTAATAAACTTATTTCTTGTTTATAATATAACCCAGTTTGTGCAATTCATAACTGTGGGGGAGGAGGGGTGTGCATACCTTCCTCCACATTGAGGAAGGAGGCGGATTTCATAATATACCTTTGGGTCTGCACCCCAGGGAGTTGGACACCTGAGTGCTGGGGCAAGTCCCTTAACCTGAGTCCCCAGAGCTGATTTCAGTGTCTGTGTCATTTTGCTGTTGGGTGTGGCCCTGCCTGTTTGTGTGCTGGAGGAGGCTTAATAGCCTGGCTGAACAAGACAGGTAAAAAGGGTGCCCTGGCTGGCAGAACAGGCGAGCTCAGTGGTATCTCAGCACATAAGGTGGCAACTTAAGGGGTCCAACCCATCACAGCTGTAACTACAAGGCAGCACAAAAATGGAGAGTCTTGGTAATATGTCTTGGCCATGGGACACATGTGCTGAGCCCACTATGCATGGGAAAACAAACAAACAAGAATTAGTAGAAATGGTGTGAAGATTCGGTGACTCTTGGAGAAGCTAGATGATCCAGTGAGGAGGAATTGGGGGAAATTCTAGGCCTCTTTTCAAGGAGCTATGGGGAACAGCTGGAGAAAAGAGGACATAGCATGTGGCTCTATAGATGCCAACTGAGAGTAAAGTGTAAAGCAGGGTGGGACCTGATTTAAAGTTTCTGATGTTGGGATCCCAGAACAGTTTCCATCACACAGATGTGACTTCCCAGCTGGAGGCTCTCCTCTGATCACTTTAACATACAAACTCATTTTAAAATCCAGTTTCCTTAAGGGGTGAGTTTTTGAGGTGAGCAGAACAGGGCTGCTTCCTCTCCAGATGCAAAGATCACATTCTGCCTTGCTAAGCAACCGTTCTGCCCCCTCCATCCCATGTTTTCCTCTCTTAATCAGAACTATTGGCATTTTCTTATGGCAAATAACCCTCGCTATGTCCCACAATTAATGCTTAAAAGCTTGAATCGTGCAGCCCCTGGTTATGAAAACAGCAGGGACACAACATTTGCTAATAGCCAAAGTAGACACTGGAGAAGACAATGTGTTCTGTATGCAAATGGAGTATTATTCCAACAGCATCTGGAGATGCTCAAATGCTGTGAGTGAATGAGTGCTGGACCCTGGTTCATGAGGACGAAGACTTTCCGGTGATATCTAGAGGAGGCTGAGTAAGTGAAGAAATCTCATTGAATGGCCACCATGGTGTAGGGGATCCATCTGGCAGACATTGACTGTGACACATTTATCATGGAGGAATAACCTCTGGGGTGAACAATGTTTTTAGTGACTATAAATGTCTGACTGGTTAAAGCACTGATTTGGCCACTTGAAACACAGTGCACAGCCCATCACACTACTACCTAGCTAGTTATTCTCATTTTGTAGCTATGTCTTGGATTTTTCCCTCCCAAGTGAAATATTTTGCGTTTTTGACAATGGGACTTAGGCTCCTAACTGTCTGAGGCACCTTTGAAAATTTTGCCCTAACCCCTAGTGTCAGAACAAGAATCAGCACTGAGGCCCTGGCACTTGGCACAGGCCTAGATCAGTCTCTGATGTGGCACAGCAGCTCAGGAATGAGGTGTCTTTCAAAGTAGGAGTTGCTCCAATGTCCATTTTATAATTTACATATTTAAATTGCTTAATGTAATGGTGGTGCGTTATGTTATTTAGCAAACATATTAGCTGAATTAACCATTAAATTAATAGAATTGACCTTCCAGGTACTTTGGAAATCTTGTACATTGGAGTGATGAGCTGCATTTACTGTGACTTAACTTACATCATCTGACCAGCAAAATGGCAACTCCAGTGAGATAGACAGTGGCCTCACAGAAAGTGATGCAGGTATTCAAAGAGGGTTTTAAACTTTTGAAAATCAGTGTTCTTACCCAGGAGTCTTTGTCTCTAGGATATGCTCTCAGTCAAGATCCATCAGAGACCAAGTTTTGCCCCATTTAGAGGGACAGCAAAAGCACATCTCTTTATTCAGGCTGCCTCCTCACTACGGGTGTTGACATTTGTGTCCCCTGGCTGGTTATCCACTGGGACAGGTCTCCATTAACAAAGTGCTACTAGAAACAGGATATTATTGCTGCATTTTGGAAACACCGGGCTAAATTCATCCCTGTTCAAAAGTTCTGATTGGCTGCAGAGAGTCAGCAAGGATCGAAATGTGCAAGGACATGGCTACGGGAATTGATACATAAAAGATGATGACAGGAAGGCCCACCATCCTGTAGTGCCCGAGGGCTCTTCTTCACCAGCCAGGAATCATGCTTGTTGGAGACACACACCTGCACCTAATGGACAGTACCTGCTCAGTGTGCCAAAAGGAGAGAAAAACAAACAAAAAGCCCAGGTCCCTCCGGGTGCATCTTAAGGAAAATGGCACCCTGCCCTCAAATGTGAGATCTCAGCCCTGTGCCAGGTTAACCACTGCCTCCTACCTCTTTGCACGAGAGCTGAGCAAAGTTTTTCAGCTGAAGCTTTTTTCTGCCAAAAAATGCAGATATAGAAATGTTTCGTGAATTTGTGCCACTTTTGCCAAATTGTTTCAGTCAAAAAAATCCCCTAAAAAAAATCTAAATATTTGTTCTCTTTGGTTCAAAATGACTCGTCACTTAAAAATGTCCTATACTTTTATTAAAGAACCAATCAAACAAATTTTAAAATGGTCAAAATTGAAACATTGCATTTGGCCTATTTAATTTTTAACTTTTTGATTCACAGAAAATTTCAAAATAATTAGTTTTCAGGTTGACTGGAAAGAAATTTTTAAAATGTTTGGAATGGCCAGTGAGCCAAAAACTCTGTAATTCACATAGCTCTGATTTGCAGATCCAAAGATCCTTCCATACCTAGACCTCAGAGTGCTGCAGACATTAGTGAATCTAGGGGACAATTAATTAATTAGTGACTTCAAATCCTCAGTGGAGATAATAGTCCTTCCCCACTCACGGGATATCTGTTATTATCCTTTTTCTGCAGATTGGGAATCAAAGAGAGAGTCAATGACTTACCCAAGGTCACACAGTGAGACGGGGCAGAGCTAGAAATAAAACCTCTTGACCTCTTTCCCCATCCCCCCCTTCATACCATGAGCAAGATACACTGGTGTCCACATAGAATCCATTGCACCATAAGAATAGTTTTGAGTCTCAAGAAGGTAGACTCAGAAAATTCCAAATGGTGACCATCTCCTGGGAAATCCAACTGGATGAGATACAGGGCTCCCCAATTTCTTACCAGAGGAGAGTGCAAAAAGGAAAGAGAACTTCCCAGGCATCAGATAAATAGAACTTTGTTAGCCCAGGCGAGTCAGTTGCTTTAGCCATCTACCACCTTTAGAAAATATTGTTTATTTTCACAAAACATTATTCTACTTATTAATTATAGGAAGCTATAATAATAATATTTAGCATTTGGATTATAGACTAAAGGGATACTGTCAGGAGAAAAACCTTGCCTTTTTAATAGACACATTTCCTTATCTGTGCTGTTGGTGAGACTGAAGATTATTTAAAAATAAATTGAATTTTCCACATCTTGTAGCTAGATCTTCAGCGGCTGTAAATCCATTGACTTCTCTGGAGCTACACCAAATGACACCAGCTGAGAATCTGACCCCTATGCTCCCCCTCACCATTTGTGCAATTTGTTTCTTTGTTTGCATTCCACTCCGCTTGGCCAATGAGAGCCCTCTGGTCAGTTTCACTTTTGTTGCTAGCTGGTTTCCTTTTCTGGTTCCCAGGCACTTGCTCAAGGCTGCAATGTTTGGGTTGCAGCCAGTGAAGGGGAATGTTTAAATCCAAGCAAACAACGGTTTGCATTGAAAGTGGTTTTTAACTAACAATGAAAGCATTTCTTCTATTGTAGGTTTTGTATTGCTTAAAAAAAAACCCCAAAATTAAATTTGGACACTTAAACTACAGAACTACGGTCCTTTGACACAGAAATAATGATATATCACTCTGCTGTCATTAGCAGTTCATTGGGACATTTTATACTTTAAAGGGACACAATCCATTTAAAATCTACTCAGTTCAAAAAAACGAATGCAAAGCAATCCCAGGTCCTGCCCTAGCCCCGATTTCAGTGGTTTTACAATCACATTTTCCTATTTTTAAAAATACAAACACATTTTCCTGTTCCTGTTTAAAACCTATACAGACAGCAGGGGAAACCAATGAACAGAAGAAAAGGTTGAAATTGACTAGGCACAACCAGCACAAACAGAAAGAATAATGTTTGTTCCTCTTATCTCTCATGAGGACTGGAATCATAGGGGTTAGCTGTAAGGTGACCAGATGTCCCGATTTTATAGGGACAGTCCTGCTATTTGGGTCTTTGTCTTTATATAGACACCTATTACCCCTCACCCCATGTCCAGATTTTTCACACTTGCTGTCTGGTCACCCTAGGTAGCTGTGACAATAGTGGGTGAAATATTTTCAGACAGAAGTGTTAGATTTTTATAAGTAAATGTTGGTAAAGATCGATTTCACTGCACAGACACACAAGCCCATGAAAAATATTTCCATTGATAATAATTAAAATTTACAGATACAAAGGAAGAAACTGCTGTGTGAGAAATTCTTAGAATTTGATTGAAAGATATTTATTTTGTATATTTTGGCATGTGATGTTGACAATTTGTGCTTTAACAGTTATAAAGTTTTAAGTTTTTGAATATCAATATCTGCTGTCATTGAATAATTAGTATTTGACCCCCAAATCATTTCCTCTAAAATTGTGTGAAAACGGAAATAGATAAACATAGGAAAAATGCTTAAAACCCATAATTTTGCCCAACTGTGGAAATTTAAATATATAATATGAAAAAAATGCTTAAAAATAAAAATTATCCGTTGAAATTATTTTTAAAAAGTGAATTCTGCCAAGCCTAAGTATAGTTAGGGGAGGCGAAGCTACGAGACATGACAATATTTGAAGAGTAGCTGTCTGTTGTGTGTATTTGACCGCAGAGAACTGGCACAGCTCAAAGCAGTTTCTTCCCAGACAGCTTCCCTGCAAACAGTAATTTGTCCCGTGCAGGAAAATTTTTCCCAGTTGCCCAGCTGCCTGCAGTTCTGGCACCCAGAATCCCAGCTGGTAGAACTATCTTTAGCTTGTTTTTTTACTCAGATCAAGGCAATTTCTTTAGTTGACCCAGGCTATATTTTGCTTATTGTAGTTTGAGTTTCTTCTCTTGGCACAGAAAGAGGCAAGTGTCACTCAGCTTATGAACAATCAGTATAGTTAATAACAATATTATTATTGATTGAGCACCATCACCATGCAGGGCACAGAGATTGGAGGAAAGAACTTTAGCCAGAAGCTGAGTCTGAATTGCCGAACAGGCAAGTAACATGAGGAGGCATTGCTTAGGCATTAAAGCCTGTGAGGTCTGTACTGGTCAAGTAATGACCGGGTACAATAATAAAGGCCTGAGGCAAAGCCAACAGGCCTTTACACTGTAGAATGTTATTAGCTGATGCATAAAGATGGATAGGAAATTCATTAACCCATTAGACGTCACGTGAATGGACAACCACAGGACTGGCATGGAAATGATTCTGCAATTGCATTTGTATAGGTTTTGGAGAATTTGTGCATGTCCTGTCAGTTCTTGGCCCTCACATGCAAACCATCTGTGGTACTGAAGGGGTTAATGCCATGGTGAGCTATTTTTAATTAACACCAAGGGGCACGAGGACTTCCTTTGGTTTCCCACTTGGAATGTTGCCTTTGAACCACCCTGTGCAGAATATTCAGCACTGAAGATTCTACAGTTCTTTGCCATGTTGTTTAAAATACCAGATTGCTCCCAAAGATAATTTTTAATCAGTCAGGGAAATGAAATTCCAGCAGTCACAGGAAATGGTTAGAAATGTGTATGAGAAGAGGACAGCTGTATCGCCCCACCTGTGACTGGTTAAGTTAAGCCCTTAGAGCTCCTTTAACAGAATCTTGAACCTGGAAACGTTAAAATCTGAAATATGCCTCTGGACAAACTATCCTGTTAAAAAACTGCAGGCAATGGGTGCAAGGGCAGCAGAATACTTTTTATCTGGGGTGAGAGCACCCCCAAAGCAAGCCATTTGAATGATGATGGCTAAGCAGAAACAGTAGATTTGCTGGGGTGCAAAAGACCCATTAGTCACAACCCCGGCACCACCCCTTCTCTGGATTTTTGATCTTTGCAATATACTTGTTTGGAATCTGCCAACCTAGCTTTCCTATTTTCGTTCTCGTCTCTGCCAAGTGTTTGGATGACCAGTAATATAAGCAATATTTTTAGACAGATTAGATTATTCACTCAGGTGAGCAAGTTTCTTCAAAGATTCAACATTACATTTTATTTTCTTGCTATCACATTCAATTGTAAGGAAGGATTCAAGAAAAAAATTATAACTATAATAGGTTTGATTAAATCTTGTTTCTAATCTTCCCCTTTCCCTTCCAGCTTTTTTGATTCTTTTCTTTCTTACAGCTTACATAGGTTTATGGAGTCATCTGATCTTGTATTAACCTTGTATTAATCTTGTCTCTTTGACCATTTAAGATGAAACTATTTAAAGCAGAGTTTAGAAATGTGGCAATTAAAGTCTGCAGGAAACAGAGCATTAAAACAGTACACAGTGTATGGGTATATATCTATTTTGATATAGATGCATAGATAAATAGAGATAAAAATAAATGAAAACCAGATCCCATTTTTAGTGAAACACACACTGAGGGGAAGAAACTCAAATTTGAAACAAACTTTTCTTTGAAGACTCGCATGAGCAAATTAGCAACTAAAGCAATTGGACAGATCATTATGGGATGAATCCAAGCAGAAAGACCACATCTGACCTCCTCAGTGCCAAACGTTCATAATAACAAGGAGTTAAAATACTTGAGAAGATACTGGAAGATTGGATCAAAGAAAGAGTGTTTATTTTTTAAATGCATTAAACAGTTTAAGCTGTTGCAGTTTTTGTTTGCAAGATTTTTATCCAAATATTTAACACAGATACAATTAATGACACAAGGTGGGGTAGGTAATATCTTTTATTAGACCAATTTCAGTTGGTGAAAGAGACGCTTTCAAGCTACACACAGCTCCTCTTCAGCTCTGTGTAGCTAGAAAGCGTGTCTCTCTCACCAACAGAAGTTGGTCCAATGAAAAATATTAACTATTAACATATTAATATTAAATATTAACCTTGTCCCTCTCATATTCTGGGACCAACACGGCTACAACAAAACTACAAATATATATACAATTCATATATATAATTATACAGATATGTGTTCCTATCTATTATCACATGTACTCACTTATCTATGTAGAATACATACAATTATAGCACATACATAGCTCTAGCTTGTCAGTCTACCTTTCTACCACCATACATACCCATCGAATTCGCTATTGATCTAACTCTTAATCCCCAACACCATGCTCTCTAAATGCACAAATTAACTAACACTAAAATAGCTCTAACTACTCTCTCTGTGTTTCAGACTTGTCCGCCTCTTGGCTGACTTCATGTCCTTTTGAAATGTTCAACATCAACTAACGTCCCCTTCTTTCTCTTTGCTAATCAGAGAGAGAGAGAAAAAATCTAGGAAAAAAAAATCCCCAAACTCTACTTTTTTTCCTTTTACTAGAATTGAATATTTTTCTGAAAACTTTTCTCTCCTTTCCCTGAGGTTCTGCCTCCCCCTGGCCCTGTGTAGAAAGCCAGAGAGAGAAGAATTATCAAATATTCTCTTCTTCCGTCCCATGCTCATCCCCCTCCCTTCGCCCAGAAATAATAAAAATTTTATGACTTACGGAATCACCCCCCGACTGCCCCACTCACTAGTCTGTCCGGGGGGGCCCTCACCTCCTCTGATCACCAGGAGAAGGCAGGAGGAGGGCCAGCAGGTAAAAGCTGCAGGTAGATTGGATGGGCTTTGGGTGTATTTCCCCCACTGATGAGAGAGGGATCCCCAAGCTTGCACCTGCCAGTGTCCTGGTGAGTTGTGCTGGTACCCTGCCTAGCTGGGCGTTGTGGTTATGAAAGCAATTCCTTCATAGCATTTATATATATGTTTGTAGAAATACATCAAACTCAGGAACAGAAGCACAATCCAACAAGCCTTCACCGCCCGCCCCCCTTGGTTGCTCTCATTTGTACCGATTTGCCCTTGAGGCTTTTTTTCTGATTTGCAATGTCCCTGGCAGTGTTTAGACTGGGGAGGGGGAGAAGGGGGGGAGAGCAGGAGATAGCGGGGGGGGGGGGGGACGACTAGGCAAACAGAAGTCTAGCTTGCCAAAAGCAGTTCAGACCCAGAAAGCGCCTTAATGTGCACAGACGGAGCAGGCTGGGAGCAAAACCAGCTGGGCTGGAGTGGAGCGTGCTTAGTGTGAGGCATGGGGAAGGCTGGTTTGGAGTTGTGTGTGCGTGTGTGTCTCGGGGGTGGCTTATTACACTAGTTAGTTTCCCCTGGGGGGAGTTTACTAGGGGGAGGGATCAGGTTAGATGTAAAAATTCCTTTTCAAACATTAACTGTTTCCTATTGACAGGGCCCCACTGATGCTAGATGCCGAGCTAATATTCTCTGCCATTGATCCTACTCCTACTCCCACTGGCAGGGAGATCCTCTCTGGATTTCCACACTCAGCAAGCCCCCATACCCTGCGGATCCTACGCCAGTGCAGAGAGGCCCTCGATAGCCACTGTCTGAGCCGTGCAAGGTAAGTACCTGGGAATAGCAGCGGGGTGTGCTCACAGGGGAAATTCACAGCAGGCACCATTGGTTTCATAAGTGACTTGTCCAAGATCACACAGCCTAGCACAGGGGGCCCTGGTCCACAACTCAGGCTCCTAAGTACTTATGATAATACAAATAAATAATGATATTAATATTGTGCTGCTATTGTTTGAGGTCAAAGGTCTTTAGGTGTGTAATTCCCGTCAATTTCATTTTCAGCTACACTTGGCCTCGGCAATGTGTATTGCACTGTGCCGTAGTCCAATTCACTACCCTGGAGGGACTTCATTATAGATAGCTGCAATCAGAGTTGGTTGAAAGAAGGGTAAAATAGCTCAATTTTAAAAAATCCTGATTGTTTTTCAAAATGTACATTTCTTGGAATATTGGAAAGTCTGCCATTCAAAAATGTTTGGCCAGTCATAACTTTTAATTTCAATGAGTTAATATTTTTTTCCATTTACTTTTCAGATTTTGAAATTGGAAATTTCAAAATGGGAAAAACCAGCACTAGTGGCAATGCAAACAGCACTTGGATCCCAGAGTCTTTGGTTTGCAAGATATGCTCCCTATTTACTGCACGCACACACAGACTAGCTATGTATTGGCAGTAAATACTTAATTCTTAATCTCTAATAAGGCCGGATCTAGTTAGTTGCTGAGTTCTCTCCACAACCTTTGACTTCAGTAGGAGTTGGGGGCACCATGCAGAATTGGGCCCACAGTTTGGGGGGTATGTTCAAATGCATTTCCCAAAATCAGGATGTCTCTCTGAACCACCTGAGTCTGAAGAGGGCCCCTTGTGAGTTTTCTGGTACTTCCAGTTTCCAATTGGACTATGGGAACAAACTCTCTCACAGCATTTCTGGACCTCCCACTTCCCCTTCTGCCAGGAAGAGGCTGCATGAAGAGGAAACATTTAGAGGACAAAAGTTAACCGGTTTTTGCTCAGCCTCTGAGACATTTTGGTTCAGGTTCTAGGATGGGTTGGGCCTTCGTTTTTATCAGAAATGTGCCCTGAAACAGACCACTCCTCAACTTCAGACATGGTTACAACCCCGCTGTCCCCTAGATCTATAGTGGGCTGAACTGAAAGCGAGCTCCATATGCTCTCAAACGGTGGATCTGCTTTGGGCCCATTTCTGTTTAACATGATCCCTTCACCCCTCATAACTTGATATCCTGCAGCTACACAGATGTTGTCCGCTGGTTTCAAATTCCATCCAGGGAGTTGTGACATGAGTAATATTTTTCCCTTTCAGAGGAAGTTTCTCCCCTAATCCTACATCCTGTTGACCTGACCCTAGGAAAGGCCATACTCCCCCTCTCTGGTGAATGAGATGGTGTTAATCATCCAAAGTCCCAGGCTAAAGACCTACCTGCTGGACTGCCCGTCCTCTCATGCATGCCTGCCTATTACATTCTCCTTTAGACATTATATGGCCAGGACAGCTGAAGCTTTCTGACTCTGCTCCTGCCCATGTGCTGGGTCTTCAGGGCTATTTTCTTGGTTGCCAGTTTGTTTCCTCCTTGCGAATATTTTTCTTGAAGCCATTCTGAGGATGTAGGATGAGAAGTCAGTGCTCCTTCCAGGGCATCACAGAAGCCAGCCATTCCCCCAATCTGTTGGCATTTGGAAAGCCACCTGTGCTGGCTTTGCAGCACCATCTGGGAAAGTGAAGGTCAGAAGGGGTTGACTTCCCGTTCTCCAGAACCAGCTGAGCGGAGAGTTAGGGATGTGACTGGGTAGGTTTGGAGGGGACAGAGTACTCCTGCATCCTCAGCTAAGGCAGGGTAGAAGGGAAAGGGAGATCCTGACAGCACCCAAAGAAAAAGAAATCTGTTGTATCACAGCGAGGAGGAGGAGGAAGAAAGGGGATGATGAAGATCTTGAATGCCAGCAGCATTCTTGAATATGTGGAATTTACAGCAATTGGCCCAATCAAACTCCACCTGTGTGGGGCTTGCACCCAGGGTGCTGTACATCAATAGCTCTTTGTCAGTTTCTCCCAGCCACAGAGCTCATGTGGCTTAGTCAGACCCCTGAGCTGAATCTTTGGGGTTAACTCTATTAGAACCCACACCCCACTTCCTGGAGCCTATGGGCTGCCCTCACAGATGTCCAAGTGCCTTTGGCCCCACAATGACGTTTCAGCAGCTTGGAATAGTCAGAGCATAGAGATGCAAGGGTTGCAACCCTACCTTGGGGTGTTGCCAGGGCAGGGGGAGCAGAGGTGCCCGGGTGGCCAGATCTCCCATCTTTATGGACTCTTTGAGCTGACAGAGCAGTGCAAAGGGGCTGTAGCCAACTGAAAAATCAACCCCAGGGAGTTTTGGTCTCCTGCTATCCCCTGCCACAGGAGAAGAAGCTACTGGAGCCGTTATGTGCCATTGCTAGGCATGCAGTTAGAATGCTACCATTGTATGCCACACAGCATCCTGCAGAGCAAAGCAACTTTCAGAATTCCCAGGAGAGTTTCTCCTCTCATGGAAGGGGCCATTTTTCTCCTATCAATATAGTAAAGAAATAACTGTGTATTTCCTTGCAATGGCCCTGCACTTCCAAGGATATTGTAATGAATCTACAGCCATCTAGGGCTTTGTGGTTGTCACAGTGCTGCACCTGATAGCCCCCTGGAATTGTGTGTGCATAGAATGGACAGCGTCCTGCTCCAAACAGCACAAACTCCTACCATCTGAGCTGAGTGTTAGCTGTATAGGGCCTAGACACAGAAGGGAGCAATTCTGAGTCCAGCAAGAGAGGGCAGTGGCATATCTACACCATGGTCTGATCATTTATCATTCCAAATGGTACTGCACACCTGCTCAGAGCTAGACCAGCCTATGAAACGCCCAGGCTATCCAGGAGCTAAAGAACCCAGGTGTCCTGGAGGTAGCTGCATTTTTTTTTAAAGTAGGCAGGTCTAACCCCAGTATTCTGTTTGGTAAACAAAAAATGTCTACCTATGCCTAATGCTGAGCGAAAGGAAGAGCTCTGTTAGCAGCGGTGAGGACCCCCAGATGAGCAGTTCTGATTCTGTCCAGCAGAGGGCAGTAATAGCTCATTGCCCTGATGGGAGTCACTACCATGAGAATTGCGTACAAAAAAGGGTGTGTTAAATGGGAATTGTAACCACATCGTTTTTCCACGTCTGCTTTGCAGGGCTCTGGATTTGCTTATTGCACAAATATATTGAGTTTAAGGCCTCTCTGAGAAGCTGCAACTTGCAGTTCCAAAGCTTCTGTTTTGCAGTTGTAATTGGTTCAAAGGGAGGGCTTCTCCCCTCCACTCCAGGTAAAAGTCCTGCAGCTAGCAAGGGGAGACTTTGCTTGGGTCAGGAGCTGCATAGGGCCCCTGCCCCCCTATCCCCACATTCCTTGGCGTAGGGGCGTAGCTGGGGAGTTTCCCTCGTGCTGAGTGTCTCAACCTCTCTGGGGGTTTGGTCAGGCCCTACGCTACCAGCACTCCCAGCTGTCTTCGAGACACCACTGACTTCCTGAGGAAACTACAATCCATCGGTGATCTTCCTAAAAACACCATCCTACCCACTATGGATGTAGAAGCCCTCTACACCAGCATTCCACACAAAGATGGACTACAAGCCATCAGGAACAGTATCCCCGATAATGTCACAGCTAACCTGGTGGCTGAACTTTGTGACTTTGTCCTCACCCATAACTATTTCACATTTGGGGACAATGTATACCTTCAAATCAGTGGCACTGCGATGGGTACCCGTATGGCCCCACAGTATGCCAACATTTTTTGGCTGACTTAGAACAACGCTTCCTCAGCTCTCGTCCCCTAATGCCCCTACTCTACTTGCACTACATTGATGACATCTTCATCATCTGGACCCATGGAAAAGAAGCCCTTGAGGAATTCCACCATCATTTCAACAATTTCCATCCCACCATCAACCTCAGCCTGGACCAGCCACTCAAGAGATCCACTTCCTGGATACTACAGTGCTAATAAGCGATGGTCACATAAACACCACCCTATATCGGAAACCTACTAATTGCTATTCCTACCTACATGCCTCTAGCTTTCATCCAGATCACACCACACGATCCATTGTCTACAGCCAAGCTCTACGATATATCCTCATTTGCTCCAACCCCTCAGACAGAGACAAACACCTAAAAGATCTCTATCAGGCATTCTTACAACTACAATACCCACCTGCTGAAGTGAAAAAACAGATTGACAGAGCCAGAAGAGTACCCAGAAGTCACCTACTACAGGACAGGCCCAACAAAGAAAATAACAGAACAACACTAGCCATCACCTTCAGCCCCCAACTAAAACCTCTCCAACGTATCATCAAGGATCTACAACCTATCCTGAAGGATGACCCATCACTCTCACAGATCTTGGGAGACAGGCCAGTCCTTGCTTACAGACAGCCCCCCAACCTGAAGCAAATACTCACCAGCAACCACACACCACACAACAGAACCACTAACCCAGGAACCTATCCTTGCAACAAAGCCCATGGCCAACTCTGTCCACATATCTATTCAGGGACACCATCATAGGGCCTAATCACATCAACCACACTATCAGAGGCTCTTTCACCTACACATCTACCAATGTGATATATGCCATCATGTGCCAGCAATGCCCCTCTGCCATGTACATTTGTCAAATTGGACAGTCTCTACGTAAAAGAATAAATGGACACAAATCAGACGTCAAGAATTATAACATTCAAAAACCAGTCGGAGAACACTTCAGTCTCTCCGGTCACTCGATTACAGACCTGAGAGTGGCTATCCTTCAACAAAAGAACTTCAAAAACAGACTCCAATGAGAGACTGCTGAATTGGAATTAATTTGCAAACTGGATACAATTAACTTATGCTTGAATAGAGACTGGGAGTGGATGGGTCATTACATAAAGTAAAACTATTTCCCCATGTTATTTCTCCCCCCACCCCACCCCCCACTGTTCCTCAGACGTTCTTGTTAACTGCTGGAAATGGCCCACCTTGATTATCACCACAAAAGGTTTTCCTCCTTCCCCCCGCTCTCCTGCTGGTAATAGCTCATCTTAAGTGATCACTCTCCTTACAGTGTGTATGATAAAACCCATTGTTTCCTGTTCTCTGTGTGTGTATATAAATCTCCCCACTGTATTTTCCACCGAATGCATCCGATGAAGTGAGCTGTAGCTCACGAAACCTTATGCTCAAATAAATTTTTTAGTCTCTAAGATGCCACAAGTACTCCTTTTCTTTTTGCGAATACAGACTAACACGTCTGCTACTCTGAAACTTGCTTAGGTAGGGTGACCACCTAGCAAGTGTGAAAAATCGGGACAGGGTTGGAGGAATAGGTGCCTAGATAAGACAAAGCCCCGAATATCAGGACTTTCCCTATAAAATCAGGACCTCTGGTCACCCTACGCTTAGGGGAGAGGTTGTTGTTGCTGCTGTTTAATAGGAAGCAAGTGTTTCTCAAGCCAAGGCAAAAAGGGTTTGCCCCAGCAGATCAGGCTGTGGATCTGCCACATCCCCCCAGCTCAGTCCCAACGTGACAGGTGAGCTCCCAGCAGGGTTGTCACAATGCTAGCCAATAACAGACACAAAGGGCTGGGCCCAGTGAGGCTGCAGCAAATGAGATTTACAAATTTACAGCAAATTTATACTGGGGATGGTCACGCCCTCCCACAAGTGGCTTCAAGCCCTCCCCGGGGTCTGACTGTGGGAGTGTCCAGGAGCCCCAGCCATGGGTGGGAACTCCATTGCGCTAGATGCTGTACAAACACAGACCAAACAGTTCCTGGATCTCTCGTCCCTGAGCTCAGCAATTCTTTGTTCCATGAGCAGCTCCTGCCCTCATCTACCCTCTCCCCCAACCCCATTAACAGGCTCGGGTCCTTCACCCCATAGTGACAGCATCAGTTACCTTATCTGCCATTTGGCAGCTGCCAGGGCTGCAGGAATTGAGCAATCCGCAAGCCTGTTTCAAGGGACGCCAGGTTAATTCGTAACTCATCAGTGTTTGCCCAATACATTGGGTGGGCGGTACAAGGCTGGGGGGAGGGGATTCTTTGTCCAATGCTCCCAGGGGAAGTTGTCCTTTGATAAGATGATAACAGAACCGGCTGGGCACATTTCCACAGGTAACTGGAAAGTTTTATTTGTCTCCTACTGCCTGAAAGGTCAGGGTGTCCTGCTTTCAATTCTATTTCTGTGTGGTGCCCTTTGTGTTTTGATCGGAGATATGTTCCCTTCTGAAGGATCCTTAATGAGTGTTCCTAGATGTAATTGAGTGACCTGCCATCTGAACCTGTCAGGTGCTTTTGCTTAGGGGAGGGGTTGTTGTTGCTGCTGTTTAATAGGAAGCCAAGTGTGTTTCACAAAGGATTTGCCCACAGCAGATCAGACCATCCTTCCCAGCAGGTAGACAAGGTCATAGACAGTGTTGTCGCAATGCTGTCTGATGATTGACACAAAAGAGGGGGACCAGATTCTCAAAGGTGTTTTGGCACCTAACTCCTATGGGATTTGGTGCCTAAATACCTTTGAGGATCTGGGCCTGGGAGGCAGCAGAACTTCTGGGTTCTGGTCTAACCTCTGTGTGACCACCACCTCCACTGTGGCCTTTGTAGCTCACAGGAGGGCTTGGGAGTTAGCCTCCCAGCTATCTCTGAAGCACTTTGTGAGCCTGAGGGTTAAGATGTATGGATACAAAATTCTGTATGTAACACACAGATCAGAGTGTACTCACCCCACTGCCCTCCACTAGATAGAATCAGAACTGCTCAGCTACATAGCATAAGTCCCAGTATTGGAGATGATGTCTACAGAAGCAGTGAGTTCCACTCAGATAAGATGTGTCTCCATTGATGTGTTCTAAATGTACTGCTCTTTTAATTACATCATAACTCACATTCTTGTACCATGGAGGGACTGATCCTTTCTCATTGCACTGCCCCCAAAATGTAGCATGGCACAAGGGCCAAACTAGGCCAATGCCACCTTGTGTTTGTCAGACAGCAGGGGCAGATGAACCCATCTGTGATAGAGAAGCTTTCCTTGGTCAAACCTATATGAACTGGAGTGCAGATCCTCAAAGGTGCCTAATGCTCATCTAAATCAATGGGAGTTAGGTGTCTAAATACCTTTGAGGATCTGGGTCTGAGTGCACCTTTTCATACATGGCCTCCAAGTCCAACGGAAATATGCAAACGTGAGAAGGCACCAAACCCAAGTGAATTTGTTGGGAGCGGAATCTGGACTCCTGCTCATTGCTAGGTCAGATGGAGATTGTTTGTTCAGAGCGTCTAACTGGGGTAAGTCACAGGAAATGCCCTGCTGCAGCTCCTTGGCCAGCTGGAATGGATTCGGGCTCTACCTGTGGCTGTAGCACAGTTCAGATGGGGGGGACTTTCCAGTAGCGTGTGTGAAACTGGAACCAGGACACCTAAATGTTACCCCTCTCAGCAGTGCTATAGGGCAGGCAGAAGGGAACATTCCATATCCAAACAAAACCATGGGGTAGAGGGAGAGATAGCTCAGTGGTTTAAGCATTGCCCTGTTAAACCCAGGGTTGTGAGTTCAATCCTTGAGGGGGCCATTTAGGGATCTAGGGCAAAAATTGGGGATTAGTCCTGCTTTGAGCAGGTGGTTATACTAGATGACCTCCTGAGGTCCCTTCTAACCCTGATATTCTATAATTCACAGCTGGGATTTAGGAGGCAGAAAGTATTTATGCATGTGGAATTTGACTAGACACAATCATCCCTACTTTTGCCCAAAATGCCATGGCATCTTTAAGAACTGGAAGAGGTCAGGGCTTCAGTTTTAGGCCTCATCTGCAAGATGGGACCTCCAGCAACACAGTACCCATTAGGTGCTCTCTGGGATATTGGAGCAACACTCATTCAGAGTGAAGAAAGCCACCCACTGAATCACCAGCTTTCCCATCCTAAAGTACCCTTGTTTCTTCAGATTGTCAACCATCCAAATCATGAACAGGCCTGATGCTGCTTAACTTACAGGATCAGACAGCTAGCCCAATAACATAGGCAATACCAGCCCTCAAAGCTACTGTTGAGCCATAGATCTAAATCTGATTGGTCCAACTCTCAGTTATTCTTTGCTCAGGTCGCATTTCATTTGCTCCCACGGAAGATATTGTGTTATAGGCCCCAGCCTGACTTACAAACTATTCTACAGCTCTGGGTCAATCAGAAGAGGCATAAGAAAGACTACAGGGTGGTTTATCTTTGTTCATGTAGCAAAGAAATGCCCAGCTTTGAATCTATAGATTGGCCCTTTAAATAAAACAAGCTCCAGGGACCATAGAAACAAAGGAGTCTTTGGTTTGGTTTGGTTTTGGCAGACAGACAGCCTTTGCCCAGGAGGGCTTAGCATGAAAAATGCATGTGGGGATCCAGGCAATGGTAGGATGCTAGAAAGAGGCGATCGATCAAGTATCTCTGAAAGCCACACAGCTGTGCCTGTTTCCCTGCCTTCTCTGAGTCTTTGCTGCTGACGGGGATATTTTGGTGATGGGGATATTTTTTTGTTCCGTGTAGTCACGCTGCTGCTCAGTTTGATTAAGAAAGTTGCTGTGGAGTAGGGACTTTTGCACCCAGGCAAACTCCAAGGAAGAGAACTGCCTGAATGAAAGACAATGGGATGGCTTTGCAGTTATTGCCTCATTTTCCTCTGTGATTTGTCTTTGTTAATTGTTCCAGACAGGCTTTCGGTTTGATTCTGGACACTTTGGCCTTCACTTGCCAGCTCCAGAAATAGCCATAATCAAGATCAAGATATTCAAAAGTGATTTTCACAGTGATTTGGCCCAACTTTAATTTTGGGGAGCCCACCTGGAGACCCCTTTGTGCTCAGCCCTCCAAGCACAAAGCTTCCCTGCAGCCAATATATCCAGCCAATGGCAGCATACAGCCACTTAGGAGCATCGCCAATGGCAGGGCTGCTATAACAGTTACTGTGCTATCCCCTGCCCAGAACCAAGTGTGTCACCTGGGTGTTGCTACTATCTGATGCTCCCCAGCAGCTGGAAGTGCCCCTGTGGGCTGTTGGCAGCTGCTGTAGCTTAAAGAAGCTCTGGGGGCCAGGCCAGTGCAGAACCAGCCCCAGGATCAGGGCACCACAAAGGGACCCTTTGCAAACTCTCCCTCCCTCAGCTGCACCCCAGCCCTTCTTGGGCACACCAGCCTCCATACGCAAACTTAAATCCACTTAAATTGACAGGCCAGAGTTTCGAAGTATCATCAAGCCTGCCTCTAAAATCATGCGATTGGCTTTTTGCTGGTGCTAACAGGGCTGGATATATTGGCTGCAGGGGAGCTTTGTGCCTGGAGATTGGAGCCCCTGTTTGTGTTAGTCTCCCCATCCCCCAATAGGATTCCTTGTGACATGTCTTCTGGAGATATCATGGGTTTAGAGAAGCTCGGAGCTCTCATCCTGTCCGTGCTCTGCCATTGTAGCCTGACACCTGATGGTAGCGGCTGGGACTGGATCCCTCCAAGGGTATGTCCACATTGCAATCAAAATCCTGAGGCACTGAATCTCAGAGCTTGGGTCAGATGACTTGGGCTTACAAGGCTAGGGCTGTGGGGCTAAAAAGAGCAGTGTGGACATTTGGGCTTGAACTAGAGCCTGGGCTCAGAGACCCTCTGCCCTTGTGGAGTCTAAGAGCCCAGGCTGCAGCCCTAGCCCAAATGTCTATTCTGCAATTCTATAGCCCCGTAGCCAGAGCCTTGTGAGCCTGAGTCAGCTGACCCAAGCCAGCGGCAGCAACACTGCGGGTCTTGTATTGCAGTGTAGACATACTCTAAGCCTCTTCTCGTACTCAACCTATACTCATACAGGACTTTGCCCTGCTGCCCACGGGAGACACTGTGGGGAAGTGATTTGTAAGGACACTGCCAGCTACACCACTTCCAGCCTCTTCCGGTGGGGGTGCTTAGGGGTATAGTGTAGGAGTATCAAGCCACTCCCAGCAGGGGGTGCTGAGGAGAATGGGGTAGGAGGACTGAGCTGTGCCCAGCGGGGGGCAGGGGGAGGGAGGGAAGGCGGAGCCACTGAGGGGAATGGCATAGGACAGGGATGGGCAAACTTTTTGGCCTGAGGGCCACATCTGGGAATAGAAATTGTATGATGGGCAATGAATGCTCAGAAAATTGGAGTTGGGGTGCGGGAGGGAGTGACGGGTCTGACTGGGGGTGTGGGCTCCAGGGTGGGGCCAGAAACTAGGAGTTCAGGGTGGAGGAGGGGGCTCCATGCTGGGGTGCAGGCTCTGGGGTGGAGCTGGGGTGAGGAGTTTGGGGCATAGGAGGGTCCTTTGAGCTGGGACCAAGGGGTTCTGAGGACAGGAGGGGGATCAGGACTTGGGCAGGGAGTTGGGGTGCGGGAAGGAGTGCACGCTCTGGCTGGGGGTGCGGGCTCTGGGGTGGGGCTGGGGATCAGGTGTTTGGGGTGTAGGAGGGTGCTCCAGGCTGGGATCAAGGGGTTTGGAGGGTGGGAGAGGGATCAGTACTGGGGCAGGGGGTTGGGGCGTGGGGAGAGGCTCAGGGATGCAGGCTCCAGGTGGCACTTACTTGAAGTGGCTCCTGGAAGCAGGGGCATGTCCCTTCTCTGCCTTCTATGTGGAAGCATGGCCAGGTGGCTCTGCACACTGCCCCATCCACAGGCACTGCCCCTGCAGCTCCCATTGAAGTGCCAGAGGGGGGACATGCTGCGGCTTCCGAGAGCCACAGGGAGCAGCCCCTGACCCTGCTCCCCAGATTGACCGCTGGATGGGAGCCATGCCGCAGCTTTCTGGAGCTGCGTGGAGCAGCCCCCAATCCTGCTCCCTGGCTGGAGCACCGGAGTGCCGGAAGACACTGCTCCCTAGTGGTAGCTTGAGGTCTGGTTTAAAATGGCTGGTGGGCCAGATCCAGCCTGTGGGCTGCAGTTTGCCCACCCTGATGTAGGAGCACTGATCTGTGCTTAGCAGGGAGCGCTAAGGGGAATGGCATAGGAGCATCGAATCCCTCCCAGCAGGGGGCGCTGAGGGGAATGGGGTAGGAGCACAGAGCCCCTCCCAGCAGGGGCACTAATGGGAATGGGGTAGGAGCACTGAGCTGTGACCAGCAGGGGGCAATGAGGGGAATGGGGTAGGAGCACTGAGCTGTGACGAGCAGGGGGCGCTGAGGGGAATGAGGTAGGAGCACTGAGCCCCTCCCAGCAGGGGCACTAATGGGAATGGGATAGGAGCACTGAGCTGTGATCAGCAGGGGGCAATGAGGGGAATGGGGTAGGAGCACCGAGCCTCTCCGAGCAGAGGCGCTGAGGGGAATGGGGTAGGAGCATTGAGATGTTCCCAGGAGGGGGTAATGAGTGGAATGGGTGGAACTGGTGAGTGTCTTAGCCCCAGGGCTGAGGTTCCACAATCCTGGGCCCCATGTGGCTGGGCAAGTAGTGCCTGTGTGGGCACAAGGAGGCCCCATGCAGGCAGACTCTGGCACAGCTGCCAATAACATTTCCCACCACTCATTTACAGAACATTTCAGGAGTTTGCATAATCATCTCTAGATGTGCCAATGGTGTGGTGGTTCTTTAACTGTCAGGGAGGGAGAGAGGGAACTTTACAGGGAGCCGCCTCTTGGGCTAATGGCTAGTGAAAAACAAAGGGAACTCAAGGAATGGGATTTGTATGACTCAGCGTGGAATTTTGTTTCCATCTGATAGCTAGCACCCATTTCACCTCTAAGCAATGTGCCTGTGTAGCTCTCGCCACCTGGTTTGCCTTTAGCTGTTGTGGGTTCAACCCCCACTCTGAGCTGCTTGCTATTTGTATGCAACATTAAGTTTTGTATTCACACACATACTGTACTTAATCATAGAATATCAGGGTTGGAAGGGACCTCAGGAGATCATCTAGTCCAACCCCCTGCTCAAAGCAGGCACAATCCCCAATTTTTGCCCCAGATCCCTAAATGGCCCCCTCAAGGATTGAACTCACAACCCTAGGTTTTGCAGGCCAATGCTCAAACCACTGAGCTATCCCTTCTGTAGTGGAGGAGCTGATAAATACAGAAGGGAGTAGCCTTGTTTGGGGGTGGGGGGTTAGCTGTGGTGATTTTAACAGGACAAATATCTTAAGGATGCAAGGCTGGGGGCTCACCTGTTTCTGGAGAACAAACAAGGTCCACAGTCTAACCTGAAATGGATTGGAGAGAGACATGGAACAGGAAGGAGGAGACAGACCATGAATAGGAAAGAGGAGAAAAGCCAGCTCAGGAAAGGAAAAGGTCTTAAGAAAGAGAGGGTTGAGTCACCATAGCGCTACACACACCCTGCTCCAGGGTCACAGTTCGCCCACATTTTGTCACCTCTCCCTGTCTTCACTGAGATCCTGCCAAGCCTACCTCAGAGCCTGGACTGAACCACAGCTGTTGCTTTCAAAACCTGCAGGATCCCTGGAGTCAGCTGGTGCACAAGAGCATTCTGGGATTCCATCCTCTGACAAGGGCAAGTCCTGGAGTGAGTGAGCTGAGGGCAATGGCTGGAGACTCCTGTCAGATCTGCTGAGCCTCAGTGATGGGTTGCAAAGGAGAATGCAAGCAAGGGAACAAGAATGGGTTGGGGTGCTTAGGTCCATGCTAGGCCAGGTGGCCTCCTGGGAATTCAGCCAGTGAAGTAATGAGGTCTCTGCAACAGACTGTGAACAGCTCCCAGGGAACTACTGAGAGCTCTTGAGTTAAACAAGGCAGGATTTGCAAAGATTTGCAAGCTTCCTGATGACCTGCTTCCATCTAACAAGGAGGAATGGGCTGGAATGGTGCAAATGAAAAAAGCAGGCTATGGTGTGTGTCCTCATGTGAGGTCAAGCAGATTGCAGAACAGGAGAGCATGTGGGTGCCCTGTCACTGGAGCCATTGAAAACTGGACCATTCAAGCACAGTAAAGAATGACCCAGCACTGCTCCCTGCACATAGAGAAAAGGTGATCTGTTAAGGATCTTTCTCCTCTAGCCTCGGTGATCTGACATTATGTCCTGGAAGACCCATCAAGTGACAAACAATGGGGGGAGGAGGAGGAGCCAGTCTGTGATCACATCTTGACTGGAAAATATCAAGGTGTCTCCAAAAGGGGTCGCTGTTGGGGAAATGGAAATAACAAGAGGTTTGCACGAGGCTTTAACTGCATCATCTGCTTTTGTTCCACTTAGTGGGGAAAAACCTCAAAGATCACTTAACTCCATAAAAAATCCCCCTCCCGGTCTGATTTAAAGGCACCAGGCTGTTCTGAGCTAAAGCCGAGACTCCTGGTTAATGCAGCTTCTTCTCAGTCACAATGGGGACAGCCATGGGAAGAGCTACGTGTGCAGCACAATGGCCGCAGCATGTCTTGCCCTGATTGGATGAAATGTTGGCCCCACTAAAGTCTGTTGCAAAACTTCCATTGATTTCAATGGGGCCAGGATTTCACCCAGTATGTTTTACCTGTGCTTATCCTCGAGTGACTTGATGGGGACCTCTCTTTGTCTCTCCTAATGATCCCAAGTCTAGGACCGGCTCTAGGCACCAGCAAAGCAAGCACTTGCTTGGGGCGGCACAATTCCAGGGGCGGCATTCCTCCCCCCCCCCTTTTTTTTTTTGTTGCTTGGGCAGTTGCGCTCTCGGAACTTGGGGCAGCAAACTTTTTGCTTGGGGGGGCAAAAAACCTAGAGCTGGCCCTGCCCAAGTCAAAGGCTCAGTTTCCAGGTCAAAGGGTGCTTTCTCTACTGTGGTCCGCTCTGCCTGGGAAGTCTCTGGACCTTCCCACCCACTGCAAATTCCTGCAAAGCTAGCCACAAGCTGTTGGAGTGTTTGCAAGATATCCTGTCTCTCCTGGGGCCAAGGGGTGCCCTGCTGGGGTGGGAAGTGGGTGGCACAAGGAGAGGAAATTGATCTGTTTTCCTCCAGCTTTGTGCTAATGATTGATATTGGTAACACTGAGCTATTCAAAGAATCAGACTTCCAGTAACAAATGTGTGTGAATTCCCTTGGCAGCAATGGCGTTACAATTTCCTGGGCTCAATTTCCGCCAGTGCATAGGAAATTTCATAGCAGGAAGGTTCAGGTCAACTTCCCATGGTTTGAAGGAACAGACAGAGCCCTCTGATTCCAGAGATCCTGTCATCAAGCCCTGAGAGTCTGTCTTTGAGGGACAGTTTCTCAAGCACAATGTATTTTTTTGGTGGCTCTCCATCAAACCCCATTCCCATCCCACACCTAAAGTATTGTGGGTATTATGCCCAGGGATCATAACTCTGATATGGCTGTGAAAGGACATGGGGAGAGCCTCCAGGGGAGTTCAATGACAAGTCACCCCCATGTATGTCACAATTCTCAGCACCATCAGACCCTATAGACTGGCATCCTATTCATTATAACATATAGAATTAGCATCTCCTACATAAGGGACAATTTCTGTACATTCCCAAAGACCAGCATACCGGTTCTGTTAACACTGATGTGGTATTAGACAGACTGATTAGGACTGAAAGGGTATTCCAGTCAGACAGCAATGACTGCTGAGTGACTATTCTAAACAATAGCCCATAGATAACCATGCCATTCCAAGCAATTCCATCTCTGGGGTCTGGCGACTAAGATTCTGCTGCAGTAGTTTATTATGGATGAAATTACAGCCTCTTATTACTTTATTACATTAACTGCTTAGGGACACATCCTGATATCCTTACTCAAAGTCAGTAGCAATTACTCCACCAGTAATCCCATTGATTTCAAGGGGACTGTTCCTGTAGGAAAGTACTAGTCCACATGAATAAGGAAATTAAAATTTGGCCCTTTATAAATATTAACAATACCTTGCATACTATAGACTTCAAAGTGCTTTTCAAAGCTGCAAAAGTAGCATTACCCTCATTGTACAAATTGGGAAACTGAGGCACAGGAAAGAAGTGACTTGTCTAAGATCCTCTTTATGAGAATTATTATTATCCCTTCTCTCTCTCTCTCCCTCACACACAGACACGGATAAAGCTACATCTATAGCTACATCTATAGTAACACCCCTCCTGTGACCATGGATGTCAGATCTGAATTCCCCCATGGGCTTGTTTTTCTGGTTTAACAGTTTCATGCCCACATTTGTTCATTTCATTAATTACCTTACAATTCACTCCAATTATTAGAAGTTTATTAGTGTTTTCAAAAGTATCTTTCCCCATGCACCACCACTACTTTCTGTTTCCCCATAACATCATCCAGTGCAATCTGAATCCTGGCAAAGCAACACAGGCACAAAACGCACAAAAATGCATCCGATGAAGTGAGCTGTAGCTCACGAAAGCTTATGCTCAAATAAATTTGTTAGTCTCTAAGGTGCCACAAGTACTCCTTTTCTTAAAACGCAGTATGTTCTCCACCCAGTAGGTAGCCTACACAAGAGATGGTTTTCACTCACTGGGCAAATGAGCTAACCCTGGCAGTGTGGGTCTCTCTCCCTTCCTACATGAACACATGTGTCATAATAGAAAAGCCACCAGGTGTTCTATATAAACCTCTACACACACACACACACACACACACATACACACACACGACAGGTGATTCAGTATTTCCCTTTGATACAGCTACAGCTAAGGACCAAGTCACCAGTTTGGTTTAGACAGGGACTGTTCAGAGCAGCCAGCGATGAAAATTCCAGTACATCCAAGTGCCACTCAGCCAGTTCACTGGGATGGGACTTTTAAGCGAATCCAGCACAGCTCAGAAGGTTTCACATTTAAAGAAAATGCTTTTGAAGTTGCTGGATGTGGTTTGGGTAACTAGCTACGATGTAGTCAAGCCCAGCCTCCCAGGGCAGGTGTCAGTCAGATCACAAAACAAACAGCCCAAGAAGTGGTTGTGCAACAAGCAGCAGGAGGAAACTGGTCAAAATACACCCCAGAAAACAAATGACAGCCAGGACAGTTGGATGTGCTTGGATTTTAGGACATGTACTTGTAATAAGAAATTCTGAAGCTTTGTGTTTTAGATTTACATACACACTTGCTTTTATACTGTATGTGCATAACTCTATTGCATAGTCACACAGCCCACAAACATATTGCACACTTTATAGAACAGGATCAAAATTCCAAATTTCTAGGAAAGTCCTGAGCTGAAAACAATACACATCACACTGCCCTTCTCCAGAAGTTAGTCTGATTCTAGCTTTCTACTCCCATCCAGATGGAGCTCCTTGTTAAGCAAAAGAATGAGTGACTTACCTGAAAGCAGGACCTTCTCTCTCTGTCTGCTCTGCCTGATGTTCTCTCTGTGAAAGTGGGAAGTGTTTTAGATTGTGCAGTAGGTATATATTGTCTGCAAGTCTGGCCTAAGGGCGTCCATCACTCGGCCTTGCTTTGCTCCTGCCCCTATATGGAAGATACCGTCACATGCTTTGCAGCTCCCAGCTATCCGTATGGCAAAATAGGAAAGAAGAAAAATGGGAGGGGGGCGGAGGGGAAAGGAATCTTCATAATCATGAAAGAGGCAGAGAGAATTTCTCAGCAAAAACCCACCAGACAGAAATCCCTGACTGACCCAAACTTCAGTTTTTCTTCTTTTGTATCTGTGGCTCCCGGCAGCCTCTTTCATGTTCCATTCAAGGCCCAGAAGATGTAAAGAGAAGTTTACCTTGATCCGATTTCTCTGGGTTCTGTCTCATTGGGAGATTAGATGAGTCATTGCGGGCGGAGGGTTAATGGACACTCTTTTCAAATACCAGGGGGTAACTATGTTAGTCTGTATCCACAAAAACAACAAGGAGTCCGGTGGCACCTTAAAGACTAACATTTGGGCAAAATAAAGCTTATGCCCAAATAAATCTGTTAGTCTTTTAGGTGCCACCGGACCCCTTGTTCTTTTCAAATACAAATCATTGGCCCTGTCTTCCAGAGTAAAAACATTGTCTCCCCCAAATGGAACCCTTACCCATCCACCTCGCCCCCATGCACACCCGCTACACACCCACCATATTCCCACACTGCTTCTTTTGTACTTCACACTTCCAATGAAGACAACGCTGGTCAGTTTCAGGCTATTGTCACCCAACTGGCCACTGTTGTCTGGCAGTTCCTATGTTCCTGTTTAAAACAGCTGGCAAGTTATGATGGGCCAAAGTTGTCCCTGCTGTAACCCCTCTGATGTTGCTTCCCTCCCCATTCCAGTGCTGATGGAAGGAAGTGGGCTGAGAAACCCGGAGAGTGAAGCACTCCAAGCAGTGACAGCTGCTATGGGGAGATTTCCCCACATTGTCTTGCATGCTAGCAGCAAGAAAGGAGGTCTGGGAAGGCAATTGTGGGGGGCGTTTTTGTAGTCATGGTGCCTCCGAATAGATGATCCTCGTTCATTAATTTCACACAGGCCACGATCCGGCCATCAGATGACCTGGATAATTTGTTTTAACCAGTGATCTAGGTGTGAAAATGACTTTATCCCATTAACAGCCATCCACTGCCAACATGGTGATCTCAATATGCTTTGAATATAGTACTTAGCATTTCATGTCTTTAAAGCTCATTGCAAACTATTCTGCACACTCCTCCGATGGCATTAGCCCTTTGTTTCAGGTAGGGAAACTGAGGCACGGCCTGGTGAAATGACTGGGCCAAGTGAGATAGTTGGAGTTAGAACCCAGGCACTCCATGGTCCCCTATCTTTTGCTAATTCCACTAAACTACACTACCTTAGGGCTGAGCAAACCAGTTGGGATGAAACAGACCCATCTGAATCTCAGTCCAAAACCAGGGGCAGTAGTTTTTATCAGTTCCCAGATGGTCAGATCATTCTTCCCCCCACTCTGTTATTTTCATTTTATCAGCTGCCTCGTCCCTTCTGGAACAGGGAGTGGGAGGACACTGAAAAATGTTGCCCCTCTCCAGAAGCAGACCTGCCTAGTGGATGAAGCACTAGACTATGTCTCCCTAGACTTGGTTTCTGTTACTGTCTCTACTACTGGCCTGCTGGGTGACCTCACATGAGTCACTTCCCCTCTCTGTGCCTCAGTTTCCCCATCTGTGAAATGGGACACTGGTACTGACCTTTGTAAAGCACTGTGAGAACTATGAATTAAAAGAGCTAAGTATTATTATTATTTTCTAGTCTTCTTCCACAAAATTTTCCTCAAGTAGCTGGCTCTGCTGTAGTCCTGCTGCTATATAGAAAATACAGTTTATTTCTTTACAAAGGCAGGGGAGCTCTGTTTGTGCACAGAGAGGCGTGAAAGAAGAGAGATGGTGTTTTCAGGGTAGAGATGGGGGTCAGACAAGAAATTTCAAATCCA
Organism: Dermochelys coriacea; assembly: GCF_009764565.3. Classification (NCBI taxonomy): domain Eukaryota; kingdom Metazoa; phylum Chordata; order Testudines; family Dermochelyidae; genus Dermochelys; species Dermochelys coriacea. The sequence continues at coordinate 35,921,593 of NC_050077.1, read as the reverse complement.
GCTTCAGATTCTGCACTCATAAAGTTTGGATGTGCTCAGCTATAAGCAAAAAGACAGGGTGTTCTTTATCTACTGGCCCTCCAACCTCACCCTGGGATCTGAGAGTCAAGCCATCTTATGAATCAGTGCCAATTGTAAAGGTCCTACTAGCCAAATCAGGCCCTCACTGACACCTGGGCACCCCATTGTCCTCAGATCTGCCCACAGTGACTCCATGCAGCTGCAATGGGTTTGCTGAGGTGCAGCTGATTAGAACTAGTCAGCAACTACGTTGATGATGCCCAAGCTGCAGTAGACTTCAGCTCCCCCTCCCAGAACTGGGCTGAGGGGCTGACAGGAGGAAAAAGAAGTTCTGTCATTCAATTGCGTAACTGTGACCTTGAATATTCATTGAGGGACCTAATTTAAAGTCCACTGAAACAGTGGGGGGGGGGGTCTTGGAATTCCCTAGGGTTTGGATCAAGTCCAATGAACAGATCTGATGAGTAAGAAGAACCAGTTTTATGTAGCCACTTTTTGTGTCAAACTTCACTTTGAATGTGACCCATGCAGATCTGCTGGCCATGGGGCTCATAGACTCTAAGGTTAGAAGGGACCATCATGATCATCTGTCTGACCTCCTACACATCGCAGGCCAAAGAACTTTGCTCACCTACTCCTGTAACATACCCCTAGCCTCTGGCTGAGTTAGTGAAGGCCTCAAATCGTGGTTTAAAGACTTAAAGTTATAGAAAACCCCACATTTACATTAGCTTAAACCTGCAAAGACTCATTCCCCATGCTGCAGAGGTAGGCGAAAAAACCCCGGATGCCAAACTTGGGTCTCCAGCTCCTGGAGGCGTGTGATCCAGTGAAAATCTCAGCTTTCAATGTTTTTGAAAAAGTAAGTTTCTAGCCCTCAGAGTTGCAGAGAAAACTTGGAAACATGATCCAAGCGCATCCTGAAGACTCAAAAGCCAGAGGGCAAATAGAAAGCAGCACTCATGATTTTTGATGATTGGTAACAACATGATTGGATAGAGAGGAGGTTAGCCAGGATTCCCTGGCCTCTCGGAAAGATTTCCCTCTTGGATGGTACAACCTGTCCCATAGTTTGGATCCCAGCTAAAGTTAGTTCAGTTTTAATATATCCGGCTCAGGTGAGCCAGGTTGGAAGCAGGGTCACAGAATGGGGTTGGGAGCCCAAGCTGTTGGCCGATCATGTAGCATTGTTTAGAAGAGTAGGGGTTGATAGACCCAGGGCCAGCTCCTGTTGTTGTGGATTTCTGGTCACGGAGGACATACTCTGCGGCCCGGAATGGGGCAAGATCTTTGAAACATTGCATCCCCTCCAACTGATCTAGGGTGGAGCTGGGCAAGTGGCAGGAGATAGGAAGCTGCCAGAGTCAACTCCTGCTCCGAAACAGCTGTGGTCCAGATGATAATAATTGAGAACATCTGTCAGTTAGACGAGCTCTTATCTGTGTCAACAAACATCCCAGCCCATGACTTCTTCCTGTGTACCAGACTCTGTTGGACTTAAGAGAAGAGTTCAGCAGATGGGCTGCCCCAACAGTCCTTCCAGGGAGCTAAGCAGGGCCATGTGAAGATCTCTGAATTTTGACAGGAACAGGAACCATTTAATCTCCTCTCTACATACATTCACTGCATACATGTCCTCTTATCCAAAGTGTTGCTATAATGCGTGGAACTGTAAGCTAGAATATTACACCAGAGGTCTGGTGGTAAGAGCAGGCCAATACAGGGTCTGCTTCTCCCCAGAGCTTCATTTAGGGTCCAGTGGACATCATACTAGACTAGGAATCAGGAGACCCGGTTCTATTCTTAGTTCTGCCACTGATCTGCTATGTAACCATGAGTAAGTTACTTGTCTCCCTGTGCTTCTCCTTTCCTTCCCACCCTTTGTCTGGGCTACTTAGACTGTAAGTTATTCAGAGCAGGGGCTATCTCTGACTTTCTGTTTGTAGAATGCCAAGCACAATGGGGCCCCAATCTCATTTGGAGCATCTGCTGTAATACAGGTGGGCACATGAATCCGTAGCAAGTATTTTGCCTTATTATCCCTAGTGCGCTCACAGACAGCAAGTACTTCCTTCTGCTTGACCTGACACCATTGCCAACTTTGCTCACAAACATTTTAGTCGTGGCCTCAGAAGGGCTTGGGCAAAGAGATTGGCTGAGGGGCTGGGATCCTTAACAACACTATGAGCCTTGGCTAGATCAGACACAAGTGCAGCAATGTTTTGAAATAAAACCCAGTTAAAACACCATCCGAGAATTCTTTCATTCCTAGATTGGTTGGAAAATGGATTCTGTGTCCAGCCAAAAAATGTTGACATTTGGCTTTCTTTTTATCCCAAATCAAGATGAAAAGGCAAAATTTTGAATTGTTTCACAAAACAAAATTCCAAAAAGCAGTCTGTTTTGGGTCAGTTGAAACGTTTCATTTGGATGTTGACCCTTTTCATTTTTTTTAGATCAAATAAAGTACATTAGAACATAAGAACTGCCATAGTGGTTCAGACCAAAGGTCCATCTAGCCCAGTATCCTGTCTTTCGACAGTGGCCAATGCCAGGTGCCCCAGAGGGAATGAACAGAACAGGTAATCATCAAGTGATCCATCCCCTGTCGCCCATTCCCAGCTTCTGGCAAACAGAGGCTAGGGACACCATCCCTGCCTATCCTGGCTAATAGCATTTGATGGACCTATCCTCCATGAATTTATCTAGTTCTTTTTTGAACCCTGTTGTAATCTTGGCCTTCACAACATTCTCTGGCAAGAAGTTCCACAGGTTGACTGTGCATTGTGTGAAAAAATACTTCCTTTTGTTTGTTTTAAACCTTCTGCCTATTCATTTCATTTGCTGACTCCTAGTTCTTGTGTTATGAGAAGGAGTAAATAACACTTCCTTATTTACCTTCTCCACACCAGTCATGATTTTATAGACCTCTAGGATATCCCCCCTTAGTCTCCTCTTTTCCAAGCTGAAAAGTCCCAGTCTTATTAGTCCCAGTCAGCGGCAATATGATATTTTCTATCTTATTATCTATGCCTTTCTTAATGATTCCCAACATTCTATTCACTTTGAAGAACACTTTGAAATGTAGAGTCATTTTGAAACAACAGACTTTGTGTTCTGAAAATACTGAAATGGGACTTTTTCCCTTGTCACAATTTTCCCCCCAATTTTTTGTCCAAACGGAATGTCATTGAAATGATTCCACGTTTCATTCAAATGGCATTTTCCAACTGAAAAGTGTTTTGCTGAACACGTTTCAGCCAGCTTGATTCTGCATTTCCCAGCTACCTGTGAACAAACACGCCACTTTCAAGCCCCAGCAGCATCCTAATGCCCTTAAAGCCTATACATCTGACCCTACCCCAGTCTTCCCACCAGGGAGGGCTGGGATGAGGCAAGGCAGGGAATTCTGGGAAAGCACCAAACAGAGCCAGGACAGCATGGGGAACATGTGCATTATTGATTGTTTCCGAACCATGTGTCATTGGCCAGTTTCCCCAAGTCAGCAAAGGGTTGTGATAAAGACAGTATGGAGGGAGTAATTACATCGCTGCTATTTAAAGCAATGGCCTGAGTCCAATGGGCTAATAATAAATGATTGTAGTCTCCCTCAGAGAAAAAAACTGGCCAGTTTGTGAAGAAGCTAAACTCCACTGGCCTTTATAGTCTACAGTCCTGATTCAGCAAGGCACTAAGCATGGGGCTGACTTTAATGCCATTGAGGCCAATTGGGTCGCTCATGTGCTTAGAGTTAAGCTCATTCTTGAGTCTTGCTGAATTGGGGCCCTTGGTAGCCACTAAATGGGCTTAGACAGGTTCTCTCTCACATGTGCAGAGTGTCGCCCGCCTCTCTGTGATGGGGCGGAATTGATTCTGCTGCTCATCTGGGCAGGAGCAGGCTGGTGAGTATGAACAGAAGAGGTTTGTGATAGTAGGGAGAGAGTCTGCAGTCACTCTCTGGAGATGAAGAGTTAGTGAGGAGGGAGCTCAAGCCCAAGAATCTGGCAAGCAGCTGGGAGAAGCCTAGACGAGCCACTGAGCGTGGAGCAAGCTCTGGTGGGAAGCCCTGACAAAGGGCAGGATTTGGACATTGGTTTGAATTTATACTTGGAGTTTTGTTGGGGATTCCAGGAACAAGCCCTGGGATTCCTGGTCCCGAGGAAAGGGTGAGTCTAGAGAAGCTGCGGAGAGGAAGGCCCAAGAGAGGCAGGGTAGGAAGGAGCCCAGGCAGACAGTGGCAAGGAGTGGGACTGAGCAGACTTTGGCTGCTGGTTGTAGGGTCTCTGGGCTGGACTCCAGCATAGGTGGGGGGTCCAGCTTCCCCTACCAGCCACTAGTATGGTGGTGTGAGACCAGAGAAGGTGAAATTAACCCCCACACCCTGATATAAGGGGACAAGGACAGCCCTGAGACAAGGCTGTGACCACGGGGCCCAGAGTTGGGGCCCAAATGGGGTGATGACACTGATCTCCTTTGTAAAGTGCTATAGAGGAGCTTGGGGTTATTATTATGGCAGAGCCAGGAACTGACTCCCTATTTCATTGAGCCCTTAGCCCAGGGACTTAATGTCAAAGCCATCGTCCCAGGGGTTTTAAGCATAAATAAAGCCAAATGTTCATCCTGGGGGCCTGCTCATATGGCTTGAATGATATAAGGATTTGTGCTGAGCCGATGGGTTCATCCTGCAGTCGTGTACAGGTGCTGCAGCCAGTGAGACAGGTCTGTTGAATGAGACTTTGCTGCATTTGATTAGCATTCTAGAAGACAAGAAGAGTTGATGGTTATGTGGAAGGTGGGTGGGTGGATTTGTGCTGTGTTGATAGGTGACCTAGAGTGACCAACAGCCAGCATCTCTAGGAGTGTGTACCGGGTTTTCCCGTCACCAGGCCGAGTGGTGCATTCTGCCCATTGCTGTCCCAAAGCATACATGACCTAAGATTTATTTTCTCGTGGTGTACAATGTCCAGTTCCGCTCAGATCACCAGTTTGCGCCACTACACTGACATGTCCTGGAGCCTATAGATCCCTTGCTACAGCATGGAGGCAGATTGGAGGGCTCCAGTGTTTGTGCATATGGCATGTTTTCCCAGTCTCTCTCCTCATCGTATAGCCCAGATGGCACAAAGACTGTCACAGGAAGGGATAAATATGCATCGCCAGTTGGAAAGCATCTTGTTCTGAGGCTTCATGGGGGTTTGTCATCAACTGCGAAGCAGCATGGCTCTTTCCTCCCCAAAATCTGTTGCACGTGGATACAAATTGACACCTGACTGGGCAGGGCTTTCAAATGACTGTCTGGTTGGACCACTCTGAATCTACTTCTCTCTTCTTAGAGGTCCTCTGTACACCCCGTCTTTCAGGATGTTTTGCCACATGCATGGATGCTGATTGCTCTTAAGAAAGCTTTCAGAGCCCTTATTGTCCAGAAGGCTCCAGCTCCAGTCCTGGGATAGCCATGTCTGCATCCCTTCCAGAAGCAGGGCCTCCGTCCCACAGTGGTCCAAAGAACTCCAGGGTTCTTTAGTGCTTGAATCTGCTTTTCTGTTCCTCCAGTTTGTGTCAATTCTCATGTTTCCTTCCCTAGCTAAGAGGACTCACTGCAGGGTCATTTCCCCCCTGTTGGAGCAACTACTTAGTGTCAACATACTGGAACAATAAACCCAAATAAACCATTTGGCTGTGCTGGCCTGGGAAGCCCGGAAGGTCTGGGCTGCAGCGATTTCAGTGGCCTGGTTTCATGCACATGGTTGGGATCTGGAATTTCTAAAAACCTCCTCAAGGGGCGAAACGCAGAGTGCTGCCTCCTCAGCAGGGCTTGGTATTCGCATCAGAGCTGTAATAGTATTGGGCAGATAGCTCTCTATGGGCCAGGAGACAGTCCGTCTTCACTGGGGGCTTCTAGGGGCTAGAAGTGTGAAGAAAAGCCTCTTCCAGTGCAGGAGAGAAGGAGCCCAAGAAGACTTTGATATGGAGATGATGTCAGCCTTTTTTGGGTCAGTGAGAACAATAGGGCATTGAGAGGACAAAGGTCTCCGGAGGCTAGTAGCACTGAGTCAGTGGTCTGTCAGACGGGGACCTCAAGAGGGTCAGAGGTACAGTATGGAGGCAGCTGGTTGGCAGCTGGAGAGAACAGCCGGAGACCCAGAGCCCAGGTTCCCTCTTTTTAAAATAAAAAGGAAAACAGCAGCTCCCCTGGTGACCTTTCCCTTGTGCAAATCTCCATCCTTCCTCACCTCACCACCAAATTCCAGCTGCAGCAGCAAGCAGCCGGGCTGGGACCTACTATGCCAGTGGTGGCGTGAAGTTACCCAGGGCCCTTGCACGTGCATGTGGGTGCGTGTGTGCGCGCACATACCAGAGTGCTCCTTTGTTCCAGCCTGCAGGCTGCTTCGGGGGAGGGGAGGCAAACCGGTTCGCTTGCCAGTTTCTCCTGAGATCCGCAGAGAGGTGTCTGTAGGGCTCATCTCGAAGAATGTCAGAGTGCATGTGCTCCATAAGACGGCCTTTCAGAACTCATTAGCCCCGCTGTCACGCAGTGCGCCACAAATTGGGAGTGACAGCTGTCTCTGTGCGCACCATCCATCTGTGGCAAATGTGTCAGCTAGCTGAACACTCCTGAGGAAACTGCTACGAGTCAGGGAAGCGGGGGGAGAGAGAAGCCAGAGCAACAGGAGGCAGGGATGGACAACAGCTGACCTGGTGGGACCACGCGTCTCGAATCGCCTGGCTCTTGGTGGCCAGACCGGCAGAAAGGCTCATTAAATAATAATTCTTTACAGTCCCATTCAAGGGCCTGAAAGCTCTTAATAAACAAGAATCAAGCCTCCAATGTCCCCTGGGAGATGGGTGGTTGTATTATTATTAGACTCATTTTACAGCTGAGGAAACAAAGTGAAGTGACTTGCCCAGGGTCACAGAGTCAGTAAGTGGCACTGCTGGAAGAGAACCCAGGACCCCTGACAGCCAGTGTCCCCACAGCACCATCTTTCCTCTCTCCCCATCAGTGGCTCAGATGTACATTGGAAGGCAGAACGACCTCCTTTGCTCTTCTCCCTCCGTGTCTCGTTTCTCCTCTGTCTCTCATTTTTTTCCCCTTTTGATTTCCCCCACCTCAGCTCCCAATTTTCACCCATACAGTGCTGATGGACAGTGCCGGAGTGCCCAGAAGACTATTCCCATTGGTTCTATTCCCAGCAAATTGAAATGCAAGTTATTCCTTCAGTGCCCAGTCCATAACGTTCAGCCCTTTGGGTTGGGAAGAAGTTTAGTTCCATGACCCATTCAGTCTTTGGCTTCTTAGAAATGCTCACAAGAAGACCAATAATTCTAGTTGTGGTGGGTTTGTGATGTGGATGTTTGCCCATTAAGAGCTGGCCTAAGAACCACCAACACCAATTAACTTTGGTCACAAAACAACCCTTAGATAGTGCCAATTTTAGTTGCTATTAGCTAAGGACAAACTTGAACCAAAGACTTGAAGTGCAAAGCTCCATATCCTATTATCCATCCAGTCCTCCAAAGCTAGGAAGTGAAATGTTAAGGACCATCAACATTCCCTCTACTCCCTCCCCAGTGAGACACACCTCCCCACTAGACCAGCCAGAGAGAATTCAAAACAATCTCAATGCTTCTGTAGTAGATCTGCAAGACTTCTAGCAAACCCTTTCCCAAACTTGAGTGCCTGTTGTTACATAGAATTATGCAGAGGGGACAGCAGGAGACAGATGTCTGCTTTTTTTGTGGTGTAGGAGTGTGGATGGAATTTGGGGAAGGGGTTGTTGGAAGGCTAGTGTCCCAGTTGGGGCAGGGTTAAGGTTGGGGTGCATTCTCTGTGGTGTATAGGAGCTATGCTCGTACATCTCTGGGTTGGGAAGTAGAGGAAATCATATTGGTAGTCTTTATTTTTCATTTCCTTTCCTTTTAGGTTCTGTGTTAGGTACATGATATAGAGAGCAACCGTAACTGACCCGCAGCACAGTGTTTTTGTGTATTAACATAGCTGTAGATTCACCACTTCAGGCTCCCATGTTTTGGCCTAGACATCTCCGGAAGCCTGTGGAGATTCGGTGCACTCTGAGTGCTCATGCAGTTCACAAAAAGGCTTTGCCTTCTCTCCAACCCATCTGCCTCCCAAGCATTTACCAGACTTCATGGAGTCATGAGTTCTATTGGACAAAAAGCAGAGCAATTATTTCTTCCAGGTCCATTGGGTATACAAGGAAGCCTTGCAAAAAATGGCATCAATTAAAGCAAGTTTGACATTTTTTTTATTGCTACGGGAGTTGTAGAGAAGGCACTGAAAGTGCAGGCAGTGACATTAATCCACATGGCACATCCAGCAGCACTGCAGGTGTATAGTGCTTTTATGTGGGCAGAGGAATACTAGACAATTAGACACACAATATGGATGAACTATGAGATAATCCCCAGAAACTGGGACTTATGAGAAACCTTTGGGATCAGTGGCAGTATGAGCTGTATGATACACACAGGAGAGGTTTAAATCTCAAACCTGTGAATTTGGGGAACTACATGATGCCTAAATAAAAGATGGACTTGCATGTGGAATAAAAACCCAGATCCTACAACCAGTGAAGTTGGTTGCAAAACTCCCATTGAAAGAACTCAAATGTGAAATTGCGGAACTATTAACTATGGTTTGTAACCTGTCCTTTAAATCAGCTACTGTACCCAATGACTGGAAGATAGCTAATATAACACCAATATTTAAAAAGGGCTCTAGAGGTGATCCTGGCAATTACAGACCGGTAAGTCTAACGTCAGTACCAGGCAAATTAATTGAAACAATAGTAAAGAATAAAATTGTCAGACACCTAGAAGAACATAAATTGTTGGGCAAAAGTCAACATGGTTTCTGTAAAGGGAGATCATGTCTTACTAATCTTTTAGAGTTCTTTGAAGGGGTCAACAAACGTGGACAAGGGGGATCCAGTGGACATAGTGTACTTAGATTTCCAGAAAGCCTTTGACAAAGTCCCTGACCAAAGGCTCTTACGTAAATTAAGTTGTCATGGGATAAGAGGGAAGATCCTCTCATGGATTGAGAACTGGTTAAAAGACAGGGAACAAAGGGTAGGAATAAATGGTAAATTTTCAGAATGGAGAGGGGTAACTAATGGTGTTCCCTAAAGGTCAGTCCTAGGAACAATCCTATTCAATTTATTCATAAATGATTTGGAGAAAGGGGTAAACAGTGAGGTGGCAAAGTTTGCAGATGATACTAAACTGCTCAAGATAGTTAAGACCAAAACAGACTGTGATGAACTTCAAAAAGATCTCACAAAACTAAGTGATTGGGCAAAAAATGGCAAATGAAATTTAATGTTGATAAATGAAAAGTAATGCAAATTAGAAAAAATAACCCCAACTATATATACAATATGATGGGGGCTAATTTAGCTACAACTAATCAGGAAAAAGATCTTGGAGTCGTTGTGGATAGTTCTCTGAAGACGTCCACGCAGTGTGCAGCCGCAGTCAAAAAAGCAAGCAGGATATTAGGAATCATTAAAAAAGGGATAGAGAATAAGACAGAGAATCTCTTATTGCCCTTATAGAAATCCATGGTACACCCACATCTTGAATACTGCGTACAGATGTGGTCTCCTCATAGCAAAAAAGATATACTGGCATTAGAAAAGGTTCAGAGAAGAGCAACTAAAATGATTAGGGGTTTGGAATGGGTCCCGATGAGCAGCGATTAAAGAGGCTGGGACTTTTCAGCTTGTAAAAGAGGAGATTAAGGGGGGATATGATAGAGGTATATAAAATCATGAGTGGTGTGGAGAAAATGAATAAGGAAAAGTTATTTACTTGTTCCCATAATATAAGAACTAGGGGCCATCAAATGAAATTAATGGGCAGCAGGTTTAAAACAAATAAAAGGAAGTTCTTCTTCACTCCGCGCACAGTCAACCTGTGGAACTCCTTGCCTGAGAAGGTTGTGAAGGCTAGGACTATAACAGGGTTTAAAAGAGAACTAGATACATTCATGGAGGTTAAGTCCATTAATGGCTATTAGCCAGGATGGGTAAGGAATGGTGTGCCTAGTCTCTGTTTGTCAGAGGGTGGAGATGAATGGCAGGAGAGAGATCACTTGATCATTACCTGTTAGGCTCACTCTCTCTGGGGCACCTGGCATTGCCCACTGTCGGTAGACAGGATACTGGGCTGGATGGACCTTTGGTCTGACCCAGTATGGCCGTTCTTATGTTCTTATGTTCTTATTGACTTCAGCCTGATGTGAGAAACTTTGGGAAACTGATTTAACCTTAACCCACGCCATGGACACTAGTAGAGCCAATTAAATGCAAATGCAGATTCTAAGTGTGGACTGAACAGCAAATCCATGTGTTGTCATTTCCAAAGAGGAACACTACAAGTTGAGGAAACCCAAATAACAATCAAAATATAAATCAAAATGGTTTCTGGCTGGGTAAATATTTCTGTGCACAACAGTGGCCAAGAACACAAATCTTAGGTCAAATATGCCATTAAAATAAACAGGAAACATGATTTTTCAAAGGTATATCACACAGTTAAACCCAAAAGTGTCCACATGAGGTACAGTAACTATAGAACAAACTGTTTCAGATTAGCAACCGTGGCTAAATATTAGTGGCACATCTGTATCCTATCAGTTGGACACTGGAGCATAATGCAGTGTTGTTCTAGGGGAAATATTTAATAGAGTAGCTAAGGAAGAACAGAAATCTAAAACAAAGCTTGTTTTGTATTCAAGACACAAAATAGCAATACAACAGCAAATAGCTATTACAATTTGTACAATACCAACATAGAAAACATACTCTAAGATACAACCGCATTTGCTCCAATCCCTCAGACAGAGACGAACACCTACAAGATCTCTGTCAAGCATTCTTAAAACTAAAATACCCACCCGTTGAAGTGAAAAAACAGATTGACAGAGCCAGAAGAGTACCCAGAAGTCACCTACTACAGGACAGGCCCAACAAAGAAAATAACTCCACTAGCTGTCACCTTCAGCCCCCAACTAAAATCTCTCCAGCGCATCATCAAAGATTTACAACCTATCCTGAAAAATGATCCCTCCCTCTCACAGATCTTGGGAGACAGACCAGTCCTCGCTTACAGACAGCATCCCAACATGAAGAAAATACTCTCAGCAACCACACACCACACAACAAAAACACTAACCCAGGAACCTATCCTTGCAACAAAGCCCGATGCCAATTCTGTCCACATATCTATTCAAGTGACACCATCATAGGACCTAATCACATTAGCCACACCATCAGGGGCTCATTCACCTGCACATCTACCAATGTGATATATGCCATCATGTGCCAGCAATCCCCCTCTGCCATGAACATTGGCCAAACCAGATAGTCTCTACGCAAAAGAATAAATGGACACAAATATGACATCAAAAATCATAACATTCAAAAACTAGTGGAAGAACACTTCAACCTCTCTGGCCACTCAGTAAAAGACTTAAGGGTGAAAGGTAAAAGACTTCAATTTTGCAAAAGAAAATCTTCAAAAACAGACTCCAACGAGAAACTGCTGAGCTTGAATTAATATGCAAACTAGATACCATTAACTTGGTTTTGAATAGAGACTGGGAGTGGCTGGGTCATTACACATATTGAATGTATTTCCCCATGTTAAGTATCCTCACACCTTTTTGTCAACTGTCTAAATGGGCCATCTTGATTATCACTACAAAAGTTTTTTTCTCCTGCTGATAATAGCTCATCTTAATTAATTAGCCTCTTACAGTTTGTATGGCAACTTCCACCTTCTCTGTATGTATATATATCTTACTATATGTTCCATTCTATGCATCCAATGAAGTGGGCTGTAGCCCACGAAAGCTAATAAATTTGTTAGTCTCCAAGGTGCCACAGGTACTCCTGTTCTTTTTGTAGATACAGACTAGCACGACGGCTACTCTGAAACCTGGATGAGAACTGTGGTCTATCTAGTCTAATATCCATTTATAGCATCACTCAATAACTTGCTGAAGAGTAATTGCAGTTGTTCCAGCTGTTTCAGAACTAAAAGCATGTAAGACCGTAGCCAGAGAAAAGATAGTTGTTGCAAGGTCCATAGAATCATACAGAGAAAACACTGTCAAGATACTAGGAGAATTCTCAAATTTCTTCCTGGAATGTCTGGAAGGAGAATGCCACATTAAAACAGATAAAATCAGTAACTCCTGCACTTCATCCACGAAGAAAATTACATTTGTTCTACCAGAAGTTGATAATGGGCAGGGAAAAAGGGATTTATTGAAAAAAGCAGAACAATTTGTAAACAGGTTTTATACTCTGAAGCCAAATGAAGTACATTTATGTATTGAGCCAAGTGATTTAAATAGTCATAAAATGTAAAAATTATTGAAGGAAAACTGTTGAAGTTGTAGCAGAAGCAAAAATATTCCCAGTATAAAATGCAGGATATATATTTTGTCAAATAAAATTATATGAGTCAGGCTCTAAACTAGTGACATTTTATGGACCACTGAAGTGTCTGGGTCTGATTCTCCTATTTGTGATTCTCCTTGTATTATTCTGAGTTTTATGTTCACTTTGAACAGATTCAAATGACCACACAACATGTGAGACAAGGAAGACTCACACCCTATAAAATCAAGTGAATGCCATTTGGAATTTGCTCTGCCCCTGTGGGATTTCAAACACCAATTACACAGATCTTCAAGGGACTTATGAAGGGTTGATGTTAGAATGGAGATGTTTTAATCTGGGATCAGGACCCTCAAGAATACAATGAAAGATTTAGGACAGTTTGGTAACTTGCAGAAGGCAGAGACAACCGAAAATTTCATAAAGTCCCAAGTTGATCTAACATAACTTATCTATACAGAATGAAGGCTAAGCAAAGGAGTCTTAATTATTGAACCAGGTGAAATAAAATCCATAGCAGAAATGCCCATTCCACTGTATAAAGTAGTTTCATGGGGATGATAAAATATTTGGCAAAAAACATTTCAAATCTCCTGTGGTCAATAAACCCTTAAAGTGATTGCTGGGAAATGATATTACCTGGCATTGGGAAGAGAGACACGAACAGCAATGACTGGGTTCTCATTTATGATAAAGCCACTTTACACCATTCCAGCAGTGTAAAGGAGCCATAAAAAGGACTTTAATGCCTCTTTACACTGCCCAAGGATGTCCATGAGAATTTGGCCCATTTTGATTTAATTAATCTAGTTGCATTGTCAGTAGATGCATCTTCTGAAAGTTGAGGCTGGATTCTCTGATCTGCTAGAGTCACACACAAGGCAAAGGGAACTTAAAGAGGCCAGAGAAACCCCCTGGTGAATTCCCCTTTTTAAGGGGAATGATAGGTTTGCATAAGGCTGGCGGACACAGCCATGTTGCCTTGCCTTCCACTGCCTCCTACACGAGAGCTGTGCTGCCCAGGCTAAGTAGGCAGGGGGTGTCCAGGTCAGAGGTGGAGAGGACAGGCTGGGTGTGTGTTTGGGGAGGAGAGGGGAGGCAAGGCCAGTGCCCAGGGAAGAAAGCGCATGGCAGAGTGAGGCTCCCTAGGCCTAATCCTCTGCAGATAGAAGGTCTTTCACTGACAGCATACTTTAAAGCTGCCCCCTTGCAGCTGATCCAGGGAGAGAACGGCATTAGCTTTGGGTCAGTGTTAATCTGCACTGCTTGGCTTTATTCACACCAGTGCAGAGTGGGGTAAAATGCTTCCACCAGCTTGCAGGGCGATAGCGAATCACATCAATTTCTTTAAAAAAAAGGAAGACTTGTGGCACCTTAGAGACTAACAAATTTATTTGAGCATAAGCTTTCGTGAGCTACAGCTAACTTCATCAGATGCATTCAGTGGAAAATACAGTGGGGAGAGCCATATACATAGAGAACATGAAACAATGGGTGTTACCATACACATTGTAAGGAGAGTGATCACTTAAGGTGAGCTATTACCAGCAGGAGAGCGGGGGGCGGGGGGGGACGACTTTTGTAGTGGTAATCAAGGTGAGCCATTTCCAGCAGTTGCTAAGAACATCTGAGGAATGGGGGGGGGCGGGGGGGGGAAATAAACATGGGGAAATAGTTTTACTTTATGTAATGACCAATCCACTCCCAGTCTCTATTCAAGCCTAAGTTAATTGTATCCAGTTTGCAAATTAATTCCAATTCAGCAGTCTCTCGTTGGAGTCTGTTTTTGAATTTTTTTTGTTGAAGAATTGCAACTTTTAGGTCTGTAATCTAGTGACCAAAGAGATTGAAGTGTTCTCCAACTGTTATACGTTTGAATGTTATACGTCTGATTTGTGTCCATTATTCTTTTACGTAGAGAACACTTCAATCTCTTTGGTCACTCGATTACAGACCTAAAAGTTGCAATTCTCTAACAAAAAAAATTCAAAAACAGACTCCAACGAGAGACTGCTGAATGGAATTAATTTGCAAACTGGATACAATTAACTTAGGCTTGAATAGAGACTGGGAGGGGAGGGGTTATTACATAAAGTAAAATTATTTCCCCATGTTTATTCCTCCTCCCCCACCGTTCCTCAGACGTTCTTGTCAACTGCTGGAAATGGCTCACCTTGATTATCACTACAAAAGGTTCCCCCCCCCACACACACACTCTCCTGCTGGTAATAGCTCACCTTAAGTGATCACTCTCCTTACAATGCGTATGGTAACGCCCATTGTTTCATGTTCTCTATGTATATGAATCTCCCCACTGTATTTTCCACTGAATGCATCTGATGAAGTGAGCTGTAGCTCACAAAAGCTTATGCTCAAATAAATTGATTAGTCTCTAAGGTGCCACAAGTCCTCCTTTTCTTTTTGCGAATACAGACTAACACGGCTGCTACTCTGAAACCTATCAATTTCTTTGGCGTTCGTTTTTTACTCTTTCAAAATTATAGAACTCATGCCTAGGGTGTGTCACAGGTAAAAATGCAGCACACCTGCTTCTTGTTTTTAATCAGGAGAGCTGTGTAAATGAATCCCAGGTAGACTGGCTCACTCACATATCTTTTCCCCAGGGAATTTTTCTCTCTCTTCCAATAGAATATGAGGTGGAAAATTCACAGGGAGCAGGATTGGCTCAGTGATCAGTCATGGATACATCAGTTTAAAATCCATGCATGTGCCAGGACTGGATGGGCATGGAAAGTGAACTGCCGATGCTCTATTCCACAAGGAGCTCTGTGCAGAAAAGAGCAACAAGTGTGACAGCTCTGAGGCCTACAGAAAAACCTTCTGAGGAAGGATGCTGAAGTAATCAGAGTAGGGGGACAGCTTCAAGAGACCTGGGTCCTATTCCCAGCTCTTCCACTGACTGGTGAGTGATCTTTGGGAAGCCACAGCACTTCTTTGTGCCTCGGTTTCCACAGCTGTAAAATGGGAGATATAATAATACTCATTCACGTCACTCAGGGTCTATGATGCTAAATACATGGTAGTTGTAGATGTAACCCACATCCACTCCTTTTGTTGCTCTCTCACCCTCTACTGGTGGCTGGGTCACATAGAGAGGTCGAGAGCCTGCTGAAGACATGGGTGTCTTAGCTCAGGCAGCAAAAGCTCCTGCTTTAAAGATCCACAAGTCCCATATTCTACCCCTGCTACTGATGCCCTCCCAGGAGCGTGGCATTAATGCAGGTGTGCAAAGTGTTGTCATGATTTCATCAAGGAGAGGAATGTGACAATCTGGCAGGCATTTATTTTTGTTACCTTGCTCATTTAACAGAAATAAGTTCTTGCTCAGGAAAGATGAGCAGGAAGATTCCCCGGAACAAAAACATTCCCAGCCAATACATTCCAAAAACACACTGAAAAGAAAGCTGAAAAATGCATGCAGGCAAAGCAAACTAACAGGCTGGGACTCACCCTGCAGAGCATTCATACATTTCCTGAACTAGACATCACTGCCAAATCCTCGTAGGGTCACCACAAGAAAACCCTCTTTGCTTGGGCCCTCTAGCACTAGAGGTTTGTTTTGCCACAGGCGGTCCCAGAGGGACTGCAGGCAGAATGCTGGTTTCCCTGCTGCAGTTTGGCCCAGGAGACAGCAGCACTGGAATGAGGTGCCACCTCATGGCTTTACCCTGCTGCCGAATACAGGGCTCATCATGTCTGCATGCACCCTGATGGGGGGAAGGCAAGAAGCCCTGGCTGCTAGATCTTTGAATTCCAGACCTCAGCAGCATGCCCACCTTCTACCCCCTTGACGGTGAGACTGTGCTGGGCTCTGTGTAGACACAGCACAGGGGTTTTAATGGATAGATCCTGCACATTCACACTGGGCCCCTTGCCACATATTGGTGTCTGCTCATTTCTGGGGATCTGTGCTGCAGAGGTTCTTGTCAGGCCTGATGCTGGAATGCTCCTGTGTGATGCTGAGAGACTGTGTATTTAACCTTCCCATTACCCGGTGCCAGCCCTAGGCAGAGCTGCCTTCTGCAGCCCCTGGGGAGGGATAAATAGCGGAGAGTCAAACCCAGACACAGATGGAGGATGTTACACAAATAACTGCAAACCTTGATATATGATTACAGTAATCACTGCCCTGTCCATCTCTTGCCTGCACCCATGTCCCTATCTGCTAGGGCAGAGGCAGTGGAGAACACTGCCCCAACAACAGCTGAAAAGAAATTGTCAGGGGAACCTGGCCCAAAATGAAGGTTCTCTGAAAATGAAGCACTATTCACCGTAGAGCTCAAAGCACTTTACCGAGGCCAGGGAGTAGCTTTCACCCTGTGTCACAGATTAGAGAAACTGAGGCACAGAAGGACTACGTGATCCCAGCTCTCCTGCTGCCTAGGCCACTGCCTGGTCCAGTGGATCACAACTGCTTTTTACTAAGTCCAACACAGCTGGGGGGAGGCTCCTCAGCCACCACTGCAATGATGCCAGGGTGGGAACCAGTGAGCCTCCAGAATGAAAAGCAGGCGCCACTGTAGCATGAGCTGATGAACCAGGCTGTGTAGTGGGGAGCTGTAACAGACTCTTCCTTTGTAGACTGGGTGCAGAGGGGGATGTGTGACACCCAGTGGGTAGCTCAGAGGGAGGAGGGTTCAGCTGTGGTCACGTCTGAGTAGCTAGGAGCTGAAGGTGAAGAGCTTTGCACCCTTTGTGTTGGATTGGTCAGCCCTGCCAAACGCTCGGCTTGCGTCCAGAACTGAAAATGCTCTTGCACATTGCAGTCTTGATGTCTTCCCCTCAGCTGTTCTTATAGGGCAGCTCTCAAGTGTGGGGATCTTGCTCAAATGGTCTGTGCGAAGGGTTCAGTCACAGAGACCCCCTGGGGACTGTCACCTGATGTGCTGGAATAACCTCTGAGCCCATTTTCCCTGCCAGCTTGGGACTCCAGAACCTTGCCTTGTTGAGCCCGACACACTAGCCTGCAACACAGACCCAGGTTCTGAACCATGCCCCCAAAGCTGCAGACTCTAACCAAAGACTGCTCAGCAAGTCACCACTCTCCAGCACCCAGACACCCAGTTCCCAATGGGGTCCAAACCTCAAATAAATCTGTTTTACTCTGTATAAAGTGTATACAGGATAAACTCATAAATTGTCCACCCTCTATAACACAGAAAGAGATGCACAGCTGTTTGCTCCCCCAGGTATTAATCACTTATTCTGGGTTAATTAATAAACAAAAGTGATTTTATTAAGTATAAAAAGTAGGATTTAAGTGGTTTCAAGAAATAACAGACAGAACAAAGTAAGTTACCAAGCAAAATAAAACAAAACACGCAAGTCTAAGCCTAATACATTAAGAAACTAATGTGGTAAAACCAGGACAAACAGTTACGGGGGGGGGGGGGTAGTAATTAGTCCCAGGGGATTAAAAGGCCCCTCCTTATCCAGTGAGGAGAGATAACCAGGGGCAATAAGGTTCAGCTGGAAAAGGGGTTGCTAGGGAACCAATTAGGTTCAGCTGACTCCAACTACTTGGGACCTTTTTAAACCCTCCCCTGGGTGGAAGGAGGGGGAGAGTGAGGGAGTGAGAGGAGCAGGGAAGCTGCCAGTAGGCTGTTTGCAGCAAGACACCAAACCTCCCCAATAGGGAGGCTGCACTTGCTCCCCAGAATGGAAAGAAAACAAGCACAAGGGACTGACTGAGGAGAGGAGTAGCAGGACCCTGTGCCACCTATAAGGATTCGCCTTGCCCCAAACCTGAGTCTCCAAGGCTAAAAAGGACTGAGTCTGCTGAGGCGAACAAGGTATTTTGCCACACAAAACACAGGTAAATCTCACCCTCAGAACTATTTCAATAAGCTTCTTTCACAGACTAGACTCCTTCTTAGTCTTGGCCCAATCCTTTCCCCGGTACAGTTCTTGTTAGTTCCAGCAGGCATCTTGGGTGAAAAGCAGGGGATTTCACATGACTGGGATGGATCCCCTTTGTTCTGTTCAACCCACTTTTATATCTTTGGCATAAGGCAGGAATCTTTTGTCTCTCTTGGTCCCCACCCACTCCCCCTCTAAATGGAAAAGCACCAGGTTTAAGATGACAGGTTTCAGAGTGGTAGCCATGTTAGTCTGTATCAGCAAAAAGAACGAGGAGTACATGTGGCACCTTAGAGACTAACAAATTTATTTGAGCATAAGCTTTCATGGGCTAAAGCCCACTTCATCAGATGCATGCACGAAAGCTTATGCTCAAATAAATTTGTTAGTCTCTAAAGTGCCACAAGTACTCCTTGTTCTTTTTGTCCTTGTTTAACATGGATTCCAGTACCAGGTGACATGGTCACATGTCCTGTGAGACCCCCAAGCCTCCTTTATTTCCAGCCTGACTCACAGGAAGGCTTACAAGTAAGCAGAGCAATTTACAACTAATTATCCTGGTCAATGAGAGCCATCAAGATTCCAAGCCACCATTAATGGCCCACACTTTGCATAATTACAATAGGACTTTAGAGTAATACTTCATATTTCAAGTTTCAGATCCAAGAATGATACATTCATACAAATAGGATGAACACACTCAGTAGATTATGAGCTTTGTAACGATACTTTATAAGAGACCTTTTGCATAAAGCATATTCCAGTTACTTTATATTCACATTCCAAGCATATTTTCATAAAGCATATGGAGTGCAATGTCACAGTCTGCATCTACACAACTCCGTGATGCCTGTATTTCCATCCACACATGGTCTCCATCTCAATGCAATGAATTCTGGCCTCGTATCCCAGGCCAGCTAACAGTCCAGCAAACTCCTCAAGTGGCTCTTTTGCAGCCCATTCTGCAGGTAAGTTACACACTGACTTGATCACCCACATCTGCAGACAGCTCTCCTACCCAAGTACTCCCGAGGCTTCCAGTTGCCCCATTACAGACTGTCCTGAGTGGTATCTCTCCTTATACAGGTTTCAGAGTAGCAGCCGTGTTAGTCTGTATTCGCAAAAAGAAAAGGAGTACTTGTGGCACCTTAGAGACTAACAAACTTATTAGAGCATAAGCTTTCGTGAGCTACAGCTCACGAAATGCATCCGATGAAGTGAGCTGTAGCTCATGAAAGCTTATGCTCTAATAAATTTGTTAGTCTCTAAGGTGCCACAAGTACTCCTTTTCTCCTTATACAGAGATTCCTGTGTGGCTAGTGCGCTCTATGAAACCAGTTGAGGTTTTGATTTTAACATTGGAGGTCACCAATCTTCTTGTGTTTGTGGCTATGATTATGCTGCATTCAGGTCCAATGTCTATTTTGAAATTCACTTATTTCCCCCATTTACTTCCATTGTTCCAACCCAGTCTGTTGCAGAACATTGCTCTGCAAATGTATTACAAGATCCTGCCTCCGTCACGCCATTCTCAGAGCTTTGTACTCCAGCTCTATGATCACGAATGTATTTTGCTTTTGTATTTCTTTGTGATTTGAGTGAAGAGTAACACGCCACTGCTAACTGGATATGCTTATTGAATGTCCAAAACAAGCCCCAGAGCTGGTTGAAAAATGTCACAATGCAAAATTTCAATAAAAAAAACCAAAAATGTTTGTGAAAACATTGTTTCATTTTTTGACCAGCTGGACTGCTCACTTTGGTGTTCTGGCTACTTCTGTGTTTTTGCAAACAGAACTGATCCCTGCTATTTGTTTATGCTGATGTTCTCTTTTTGTGGCTTGGAGTGCGATTTTAATTAGACGCACTTCAGTCCTCTCAGTGCTCACTAACGCTTGCTTTCAGGAAGCATGATTTTCACCAGCCCTGAAAACAGTGGATACACTGTTCTTTGCAAAATCAAGCCCATCTCTTCCAATAAGCTTGCTTTGCCCAATTGTCTCAAACAAGTCTAGATGTTAACTGCTCAAATTCACAAGACTGAGGACTTGTCTACACTGCCTACGCGGATGGAAGGGATTCCACCTCCCCAAGAGGTGGCAGTTAGGTCAACAGGCGATTTCTCCCATCAACCTAGCATTATCAACACCAGGGATTAAGTCAGTTAACTGCATTGCTCAGGGATGTGGATTTTTCTCACCGAGTAACATGGTTATTCTGACCTGATTTCCTAGTGTAGACCAGGCTTATCTTTGTTATAAAGATATGTGGCATACTGGTCTCACTTAAAAAGAAAAGGAGTACTTGTGGCACCTTAGAGACTAACAAATTTATTTGAGCATAAGCTTTAATGTGCCTTTCCCAAGTGACATTCCTGCCTAGATCCCAGTGTTCTTGACATTTGTGAATGACTCCATCCAGCTGTTTACAGTCCCCATCTTTCTCCCACTTGAATCTGTTGTTAATCTCCCCCATCTCTGGGATGGGCTCTGTAGCATTGTACAAGTTTTCACACCCTTTGATTTCTCTTCAGTGCCACTTACTTCTGGGACAGTTCACAAGCTCTGCCGCCTCCTCTGGTTCTCAGCCAGGTTCCCTTCTAGGCCAAGGGGTTCAGGATGGTTTGCTCTGTTTTTACACACGGTTCAGCTAACTTCAGTTAAGCTGTGGCATGGGAGGGGCCAGTGTCCATGACATTCTTCCTGGGAAGGGATTTTCAGGCCAGCTGCAGTCACAGCCGCATGCACTTTTCTCCTTGCTAGGCATAACTGACCATGCTGTGTAGGTGAAATGTGTTTCCTCAGGCCAACCTGCCAAACAGCTTCTTTCCACATACAAAGGGTTAAATCAGTGGCATCTGACCCTTCCGCTGTCCTGCAGTGGCAGCAGCAAAGCTGTCCCCACATAGACACAATTCCTTCCTCAGGGCTGGTTTGTCTGGTCAGTGCAGGAGGCCCCCTCCAAGTAGCTTTATAGAGCCAGGCTGCCTTCATGAAGCATTAACTCGAAGCCTAGAAATAAGGGGAAAAGGAACCGCTCTCTCTTCTAGTTTCTTTCCATGACACTTCGCTGCAGGGAGCTCCCACTGGAGAAAGTGCCCTTGTGAGCTAGAGTGCTGGAGGTCCATAGAATGAACGGTGCTGGGGAGATTTGGGAGGCTGGCCCACCAGGCAGCCTTGGGGTTGCAGAGTGGTGCACAGAATGGAAATGCTGGAGCGGGACCATTGTATTGCCACACTGGCTTTACAATTCAGAAGAAACGTGCTTGCGGCAGGAGTCACCAGGTGATGTTCTATATCTGGGTTCTTCTGGAAGGAGGTCAGACTAGAGGATCATAATGGTCTCTTTTGGCCATTAAATCAGTGGACCCCGTGTCCTGCTGCCATGACTCCACTGAACCCAGGGGATCACACCAGCAGAGAATGTGCCTGGACAAATCAGGCTCAGGTGAGATTTGGTCACAGAGTGCTCTCTGACTCAAAGCATGGATAGATCAGCCAGAAGTCTTGGGTTTGGGAAGGTGTCTCTCCTTTGCAGTCCTCATTATCTCTCTGTGGGCCTTGCAGAAACTAGTATGCATGAGACTCCAGTTTCACAGAGAACCAGGTGTGAAGGAGCATGACTGGGCTGGCAAGAGCTTCCTAGATGGATGTGGTTGTGCTGGGAGCGGGAGGGACATAACCAGTTCTATTCCCAGGGTGAACTGACTTTTCAAATCCAGGATGTGCTGGACGCCTGGTAAGATTCTCAGGCCCTGCAGAGATTGAGATAAGCATCCACAGGGAACCATTCCGCCATCACTGACTTCAGGCCAATTTCTCCATGCTTTGTGCCAGAGCATGCTCTGGATCCACAGGTCCACCTGTCACAGAAAACACCACAAGTGGGAACAGAGGATGGCCCTTTACCTGACCCGTGTCACGATTGCCTTCTTTGTTGTGACCAGGTGTCATAAATATAAAGAGAAGGGTAAACACCTTTAAAATCCCTCCTGGCCGGAGCAAAAACCCTTTCACCTGCAAAGGGTTAAGAAGCTAGGATAACCTCGCTGGCACCTGACCAAAATGACCAATGAGGAGACAAGATACTTTCAAAGCTAAAGGGGGGGAGAAACAAAGGATCTGGGTCTGTCTGGGTGATGCTTTTGCTGGGGACAGAACAGGAATGGAGTCTTAGAACTTAGTAAGTAATCTAGCTAGATATGCATGAGATTATGATTTCTTTAAATGGCTGAGAAAATAACCTGTGCTGAATGGAATGGATATTCCTGTCTTTGTCTTTTTGTAACTTAAGGTTTTGCCTAAAGGGATTCTCTATGTTTTGAATCTAATTACCCTGTAAGGTATTTACCATTCTGATTTTACAGAGGTGATTCTTTTTACTTTTTCTTCTATTAAAATTCTTCTTGTAAGAAACTGAATGTTTTTTCGTTGTTCTTAAGATCCAAGGGTTTGGGTCTGTGGTCACCTATGCAAATTGGTGAGGATTTTTATCAAACCTTCCCCAGAAAGAGGGGTGCAAGGTTTTGGTGAGGATTTTGGGGGGAAAGACGTTTCCAAACAACTCTTTCCCAATAATAAACCCGGTTAGACATTTGGTGGTGGCAGTGAAAGTCCAAGGGCAAAAGGTAAAATAGTTTGTACGGTTGGGGAAGTTTTAACCTAAAAGTTAAAAGTAAAGCTTTAAAAGTAAAAGATAAAAGTAAGCTTAGGAGGTTTTCATGCAGGTCCCCACATCTGTACCCTAGAGTTCAGAGTGGGGAAGGAACCTTGACATGGTGGCAGAGCGGTCAGATTAACTTGAAATCATTTTGAAATCAATTTGAGATTTTTTGAACCAGAAACACAGATTTTAAAAGGGATTTTTTTTTTCCTTTGGGCTGCTGGAAAGCAGGTTTCCAACTAAAAGCAGTTAAGGGTTTTTTCTCTCTGCTTGGGGGCCAGAGCAGAGACAAAAGGGAATTGTCTCTTGTGAGCTGGAGTTTTCTCTACCTAAAAGCAGGGTAGTTAACCTCCTGCAGGGAAATTCACAAGTCTTCACAGACCTGAAGTTTTTTGCTTTTGTTTTGTTTTTCTTCTCCTAAGAACAACTAGAAGGGTTTTCTGCCTATTTGCCTGGAGACAAAGGTGTTAGGGGTTTTTTTTTAGGATTTCTCTGTAGGCTGACAATCACTATCAGAGAACATAGGTATCCAGACAGCACAGCAAAATTTTACAAGCCAAGGTTTTTTTGTTTGTTTGGGTTTTCTTTCTAACTCTCGGGTGTAAAGTTAGTTAAAAACAGTGAGAGTAAGATGACAGACTCCACGGTTCAACAAAAGCTGGAATTAGCCAGATTGGAGGCTGAGGAAAAAAAAAAAGGAATATGAAAGACGGATAGAACTCATGTGGATGGAGATGGATGTACATGTGGCCAGGGAAAAAGAAATGGAGGCTGCCCACAGGAGGGAAATGGAAGCAAAGGACAAAGAATTGGAGGCGAAGGAAAAAGAGAGAAAGCATGCACTGGAGATGGAGAAGGCAAAGGCTCAACAGAATATACCAACAAACCCTAGCAATCCTTCTCCAGGTACCACTTCCAATCTCAGAAAGTTCCCCACCTACAATGCAGGCGATGATACCGAGGCCTTCTTAGAAAATTTCGAAAGGGCCTGCTTTGGGTACAACATCTCTACAGACCAATACATGGTAGAGCTGAGGCCGCAGCTCAGTGGACCTTTAGCTGAGGTGGCGGCTGAAATGCCTAAGGAACAAATGAACCAGTATGAACTGTTTAAAACCAAGGCGAGAGTCAGAATGGGGCTAACCCCCAAGTATTCCCGTTGGCGGTTCAGAGCCCTAAGGTGGAAACCAGATGTGTCATTTACCTGACATGCCTACCACATTGTGAAACATTGGGATGCCTGGATATCAGGAGCAAGTGTTAAATCTCCAGAAGATTTGCCCTTCCTAATGCAAATGGAACAGTTCTTAGAGGGTGTTCCTGAGGAAATAGAAAGATACATCCTAGATGGGAAGCCCAAAACTGTAATCGAGGCGGGGGAAATTGGAGCCAAATGAGTGGAGGTGGCAGAGAAGAAAAAAACTGGTTGCAGTTGGAGCAGATACCAGAAGGGACAAGCTCAGACCACACCCTACTACTGGGGGCAGCCCAAGGCCCCACCTACCCCCCAAGGAACCCTCCATACACCTTATCGTCCCACCACACCATTCTCCAGCAACCCACCTCGCCCCAGTGACCCATCACCTGGACGATGTTTTAAATGTAATGAACTGGGACATGTAAAGGCCAACTGCCCCAAGAACCCCAACAGATTACAGTTCATTGAACTGGAATCAGCCCAGAGGTCCTCAGGCCCAGATACCTCCCAGATACCCTCGGAGTGGAGGGAAACTGTGAGTGTGGGCGGGAAGAAGGTCACCACGTGGAGGGACACGTGGAGGGACACCGGAGCACAAGTGTTGGCTATCCATGCTTCCTTAGTGGACCCCAATTTAATCAACCCAGAGATCCAAGTGATGATTCAACCCTTCAAGTCAAACTCTTTCAATTTGCCTACAGCCAAGTTGCCTGTCCAGTACAAGGGCTGGTCAGGAATGTGGACTTTTGCAGTCTATGATGATTATCCCATCCCCATGCTGTTGGGGGAAGACTTGGCCAATCATGTGAAGTGAGCCAAGAGGGTGGGAATGGTCACCCACAGCCAGGCTAAACAAGCCGTCATGCCTAGCTCTGTTCCAGAAATTTCTACCCGGACCCAGTCAGAGGTGATGGACCCGGACCCCAGGCAAATGTCTGCAACAGCAGTTGTAGATCCAGTCCCGGAGACCCAGACAGAGCCAGTCCCAGAACCGGAACCGACGGAACAACCAGCACCAGACCCATTGCCCGCACTGAATCCAGTACTTGCAACCCCAACACCAGAGGGCCCCACCAAACCTGAACTGGCAGCAGCCGATAACCCTACACAAGAGGCTCAGCCAGAGCCTGAACCCCAACATAGTGCACCAGCGGAGAGCGGTTCACAGTCAACGGAAACAGCCCCATCCCCTACATCACTTCCAGAGGGATCAAGCATAGGTCCACAAACCAATGAGGAACTGATGTCTCCAGCATCAAGGGAACAGTTTCAGACCAAACAGGAAGCAGATGAAAGCCTCCAGAGAGCTTGGACGGTGGCACAGAGCAACCCACCGCCTCTCAGCTCTTCTAGTCGATCCAGGTTTGTTGTAGAAAGAGGACTTTTATACAAGGAAACTCTTTCTGGTGGACACCAGGAAGACTGGCATCCTCAGAGACAGTTGGAAGTTCCAACTAAGTACCGGGTCAAGCTCTTGAGCTTAGCCCATGATCATCCTAGGCCATGCTGGGGTGAACAGGACCAAAGACTGGTTGGGGAGGTCATTCCACTGGGAGGGAATGGGCAAGGATGTTTCTACCTATGTCCGGTCTTGTGAGGTATGCCAAAAAATGGGAAAACCCCAAGACCAGGTCAAAGCCCCTCTCCAGCCACTCCACATCATTGAAGTTCTGTTCAGGGAGTAGCTGTGGATATTCTGGGTCCTTTTCCAAAAAAGACATCCAGAGGAAAGCAGCACATACTGACTTTCATGGATTTTTGCCACCAGATGGCCGGAAGCAGTAGCTCTAAGCAACACCAGGGCTAAAAGTGTGTGCCAGGCACTAGCAGACATTTTTGCCAAGGTAGGTTGGCCCTCCGACATCCTCACAGATGCAGGAACTAATTTCCTGGCAGGAATTATGGAAAGCCTTTGGGAAGCTCATGGGGTAAATCACTTGGTTGCCACTCCTTACCACCATCAAACAAATGGCATAGTAGAGAAGTTTAATGGAACTTTGGGGGCCACGATACGTAAATTTGTAAATGAGCACTCCAATGATTGGGACCTAGTATTGCAGCAGTTGCTCTTTGCCTACAAGCTGTACCACATCCCAGTTTAAGGTTTTCACCATTTTAACTTGTATATGGCCATGAGCTTAAGGGGCCATTACGGTTCATGAAGCAGCAATGGGAGGGATTTACACCTTCTCCGGGAACTAACATTCTGAACTTTGTAACCAACCTACAAAACACCCTCCGAACCTCTCTAGCCCTTGCTAAAGAAAACCTACAGGATGCTCAAAAAGAGCAAAAAGCCTGGTATGATAAACATGCCAGAGAGCATTCCTTCAAAGTAGGGGACCAGGTCTTAAAGGCGCTCCAGGCCCATAAAATGTAAGTGTCATGGGAAGGGACATTCACGGTCCAGGAGTGCCTGGGAGCTGTTAATTATCTCATAGCATTCCCCACCTCCAACTGAAAGCCTAAGGTATACCATATTAATTCTCTAAAGACCTTTTATTCCAGAGAATTAAAGGCTTGTCAGTTTACAGCCCAGGGAGGAGATGACGCTGAGTGGCCTAAAGGTGTCTACTATGAAGGGAAAAGTGCTGGTGGCGTGGAAGAGGTGAACCTCTCCATGACCCTTGGGCGTATGCAGCGACAGCAGATCAAGGAGCTGTGCACTAGCTATGCGCTGATGTTCTCAGCCACCCCAGGACTGACTGAACGGGCATACCACTCCATTGACACAGGTAATGCTCAGCCAATTAAAGTCCAACCTTACCAGGTGTCTCTTCAAGCTAAAACTGCTATAGAACGGGAGATCCAAGATATGTTACAGATGGGTGTAATCCGCCCCTCTGGCAGTGCATGGGCATCTCCAGTGGTTCTAGTTCCGAAACCAGATGGGGAGATACCTTTTTGTGTGGACTACTGTAAGCTAAATGCTGTAACTCACCCAGACAACTATCCAATGCCATGCACAGATGAACTATTAGAGAAATTGGGATGGGCCCAGTTCATCTCTACCTTGGACTTAACCAAGGGGTACTGGCAGGTACTGCTAGATGAATCCGCCAAGGAAAGGTCAGCCTTCACTACACATGTCGGGCTGTATGAATTTAATGTACTCCCTTTCGGGCTGCGGAATGCACCCACCACCTTTCAAAGACTTGTAGATGGTTCCTAGCGGGATTAGGATATGCAGTCACCTGCCTTGACGATGTGGCCATATTTTCAGATTCCTGGGCAGAACACCTGGAACATCTACAAAAAGTCTTTGAGCGCATAAGGGAGGCAGGACTAAATGTTAAGGCTAAGAAGTGTCAAATAGGCCTAAACAGAGTGACTTACCTTGGACACCAGGTGGGTCAAGGAACTATCAACCCCCTACAGGACAAACTGGATGCTATCCAAAAGTGGCCTGTCCCAAGGTCAAAGAAACAGGTTCAATCCTTTTTAGGCTTGGCCAGTTATTACAGGTGATTTGTACCACAATACAGCCAAATCGCCACCCCACTGACAGACCTAACCACAAAGAAACAGCCAAATGCCATTCAGTGGACTGAAGAGTGTCAGAAGGCCTTTAACCAGCTTAAAGCGACACTCATGTCTGACCCTGTACTAAGGGCCCCAGTCTTTGACAAACTGTTCCTAGTAACCACCGATGCGTCCGAGCATGGTGTTGGAGCAGTTTTAATGCAGGAAGGACCGGATCAAGAATTCCAGCCTGTAGTGTTTCTCAGCAAGAAGCTGTCTGAGAGGGAAAGCAACTGGTCAGTCACTGAAAAAGAATGTTACACCATTTTCTACGCTCTGGAAAAGCTATGCCCATATGTTTGGGGACGGCGTTTCCACCTGCAAACCGACCATGTTGCGCTACAGTGGCTTCATACCGCCGCAGGAAATAACAAAAAACTTATTCGGTGGAGTTTACCTCTCCAAGATTTTGATTTCGACATCCAACACATCTCTGGAGCTTCTAACAAAGTGACTGATGCACTCTGCCGTGAAAGTTTCCCAGAATCAACTGGTTAAAGTCGTCCTTGAGATGTGGAAAATATTGTTAGTCTTTATATACTTGGTAGTATATTTAGAAGTGCATGTGTCTTATTAACTCTGTTTTTTCCTAGAGCTCCAGGAAGAAATCCCAGCCAGCGTTTCACCCTATCTGTGATTTGGGGGGCATGTCATAAATATAAAGGGAAGGGTAAACACCTTTAAAATCCCTCCTGGCCAGAGGAAAAATCCTTTCACCTGTAAAGGGTTAAGAAGCTAGGATAACCTCGCTGGCACCTGACCAAAATGACCAATGAGGAGACAAGATACTTTCAAAGCTAAAGGGGGGGAGAAACAAAGGATCTGGGTCTGTCTGGGTGATGCTTTTGCTGGGGACAGAACAGGAATGGAGTCTTAGAACTTAGTAAGTAATCTAGCTAGATATGCATGAGATTATGATTTCTTTAAATGGCTGAGAAAATAACCTGTGCTGAATGGAATGGATATTCCTGTCTTTGTGTCTTTTTGTAACTTAAGGTTTTGCCTAAAGGGATTCTCTATGTTTTGAATCTAATTACCCTGTAAGGTATTTACCATTCTGATTTTACAGAGGTGATTCTTTTTACTTTTTCTTCTATTAAAATTCTTCTTGTAAGAAACTGAATGTTTTTTCGTTGTTCTTAAGATCCAAGGGTTTGGGTCTGTGGTCACCTATGCAAATTGGTGAGGATTTTTATCAAACCTTCCCCAGAAAGAGGGGTGCAAGGTTTTGGTGAGGATTTTGGGGGGAAAGACTTTTCCAAACAACTCTTTCCCAATAATAAACCCAGTTAGACGTTTGGTGGTGGCAGCAAAAGTCCAAGGGCAAAAGGTATAATAGTTTGCACGTTGGGGAAGCTTTAACCTAAGCTGATAAAAGTAAGCTTAGGAGGTTTTCATGCAGGTCCCCACATCTGTACCCTAGAGTTCAGAGTGGGGAAGGAACCTTGACACCAGGGATCTAGCCAGAGCTAAAAGCATGAGCCTCTACAGCTTATAGAATGAGCTGTGGAGCTGGCTAGTGTACTGGCCTCATATTCCGCATGGACTGGACACAGACGCTAGAGCTGACCTGATGTTAGCAATGATGGGAGATGTTTATATATGTCCCTAGTGCAGACAAGGCCACGGCACTCTCTCATGGAGACTTTATTTTTGTTCTTTCTTGTCTTCATAATCTAAACTAAAAGCCCATCAGCCTGAAGGTCTCAGGGTGCTCTCTGTGTATGGAAAACATAGCAGAGTTGGTCCTTGGCCCCACTAAGTCCCCTTAGCACCATTTTGGCACCCTAAAGGGGACCTGGAACTTCTCCCAATGGGCAGCTGGGATCCCCCGGGCTAACATGACCCCATGTCCTGGAGTTAGCAAGACAGGCTCAATTTTACCAGGACAGTCCTGATTTCTCAGAGGACAAGCTGGCAACTTCTTCTAGGTACCCTGGAAAGTCCCTTTTGCCATGTAGTAAGTCGAAACATCTGCGGCTGTTCATTTTGTCCGAGATGCACAGCCATTCCAGGGTGAATTTGCTCCATGTTTACTGTCCAGAGGAACAAGTGCTGACCATGATGTCCAGTGTAGGGAGTGGAGGGAAGAGCCGGAACGTTGAGATGTGACCATTAATGATCCCAAGTCAGTGTTTTGTGCTAAGCTCACTTGGGACGCTATGTTCCTGGGCAATCCCTCCCCTTAGGAATACACCCTTGTTGCTCTGGAGTCAGAGGCCAGACCTCATGAATGATACCAGTGCATCTGGTATAAGCATCTTGTGACCCTAGAGCATGTCACCACAAAATCGTCTTGCTGCCGGACTCTCAGTGTGGGCCACTGCCCACATATATTTGCTCTACGCAAAAAGAGAGTTTGTTATCTTATTTTAAAAAGCTTGAAGTACTGAATAGTGGACATTCATCAAAAAGTATGGGCGAGGAAACATCTGCATTATCTGATCACTTGACAAGTTGTGGGGAGACCACAATGACTGCAAAAGTTGAACAAATGGACTCTGAAGTGACAATGGAACTACAAAATATTGGTAATTTTGTCATAGTAATGGAAGAAACCTATCCTGAAGACATTGCATTATGGCCAAAATCTGTTTCATTGGCTATGATAGAATATTTCTTAGTAAATAAACCCCAAAATATGGATAATATGGAAAATTTGAGAAAAGTGTATGAGGTTGCAGGACAAAAGCAATTTAGAGGGCCACATAAGTTCCAGTTTCTGAGGATGAAGAAAAATGGGATGACAGAAATGAGAATTTGGTTGATTTGTTGAGAAACCACTAAGAGTCTAATGTTGTTTTTAAAAATTATTCCCTGATCATAATAAAGGAAAACAAACATTCATCACTGGGCACTCTAATTGGAGAAGCGTTACAAGACATATTGCTAATCATGAAACTTCCAGAGTGCATATTAATGCTATGCGTAAGTTCGTTCAAAGGTGTAAATTATCTGGCAGAATTGATTCTGTGTTATCAGCTTACTTTGAAAAGGAGTGTGCTTATTGGCGGAAAGTGCTGAGATGGGTTGTTGCCATGATCGGACTGCTGTCTTCTTTGGGACTACCTCTTAGACAACATGATGAGTCATCATTGTCAAATGGAAAAGGTAATTTTTAACCTGCTTTGAAGATCTTAGTGAATTTGATGATTTTCTCAAAGAACATTTGAAAAATTATCAGTTTTGTGGCTCAAGGAAGACCAATTTTTTAACGCACCAAAGCTACAATGAATTCATCACTATAATGGCAGAGCGGCTCAGAAACCAATTCACTGATGAAGTAAAGGATGCCAAATACTATTCCATAATAATCGATTCAACACCAGCTGTGAGTCATGTAACCCAATTAACATTAATGTTAAGATACGTGACTGGCCATGGGGAAGCTGTCGAGCGATTTCTTTGTTTTGTCCCGCTAAAATCCCACACTTCTGAATGTCTAGAGATAACTGGTTTGGAAATCATTGCACATGTAGGTTTGGACATCAAAAATTGTCACAGGCAGAGCTTGGATAACGCCACAAATATGGCAGGAAAATATTCAGGTCTACGGGCAAGACTGAACAATACAAGCCCCTCCGCTTTCTTCATACCATGTTCCAGCCATTCCTTAAATGTAATCTGCAATGCTGCAGCCGAATCTTGTGAAGGAGCTACACATTTTTGACTTCGTTCAAAACATTATGCCTATTTTCCTGTTTCCACGCATTGGTGGAGTAGGCTACAATCACTCTTGGAGCAGGCAAATGAAAACCCTTTGACAGTCAAAAGAATTTGTGACACCAGGTGGTCTGCTCGTGCAGATGATGTTTTGGCTTTGAAAATGAGCTATGATGATATAAAGAAAACCTTATTAGTCAGAGACACATCAAATTCTGAAAAACTGCATGCAAAAACTGAAGCAAAATACTTAGCAAAAAGTTTGAAAGGTACAATATTGCTGTTTTTACTCTTTTGTGGAATCGTTTACTTCAAAGAATTAATGCCGTCAGCAAATCGCTGCAAAAGGTTGATACAAATTTATTGAATGCTGCACAGTTGTTAGCCTCAGTTAAAAGTTTTGTCGTGGAAGTTCAAAATTACTATAGTCTGGTGGAAGCAGAGACACTAACACTAACAGAAAATATAGGTTCCTCTGATATATC
Organism: Dermochelys coriacea; assembly: GCF_009764565.3. Taxonomy (NCBI): domain Eukaryota; kingdom Metazoa; phylum Chordata; order Testudines; family Dermochelyidae; genus Dermochelys; species Dermochelys coriacea. The sequence continues at coordinate 35,889,731 of NC_050077.1, read as the reverse complement.
TGATGAGAAGCATAAAAAAAGCTGGAAGTTATTTTTCAGTGAAACTAGAGACAATGAAATCAATTTAAAAGGGAAAGAGAAGATCATCATTGAGACCATCACTGTTATCTGTGACACAATAATAGTGCAGTTGCAGAACAGAGATGAATCTCTAAAGAAAAGGGTTGATTTATTTTGCTTGTTTTTTGACAGAAAATGCAAATGCTAAAAGCCACTACAGTAAGAAATTAAGTGAATTCTACCAAGAGGACATAGACACAAATATTTTGAAGATGAAGTGAAACATTTCATCCATTTTATTGAAAATGATGAGGTCTGTGCTTCGAGATCACCAGCTGATTTGTATAGACTTGTACATGATGGTTTGCAGGCAACCTTTCCAAATGTAGAAACCATTCTGAAAATATTTTTAACAATACCTGTCACAAACGCTTCTGGTGAACATTCTTTTTCTGTATTGAAACAAGTTAAAAATTATTTGTAAAACACGATGAGTCAGGAACATTTGACAAGTTCGGCAATATTGACAATCGAAAGTGCCTCTTTACAAAATATTACTTACGATGACTTAATTGACAATTTTTTAAAGAAAAAGGGTAGAAAAAAAGCTATCTGAATACATTTTTTTTCAAATTGAATAAGTTTCTTCAGAGGAGGTTAACTTTTTTTTCCATTCATGAGTCATTTATACTTTTTATTTTTATGTTTTTTTCACATTAGCATAATGCAAATACAAGCTTTCACCTAGACCAGAAGTTCTCAAACTATGGTGCGAGAACTCCATTCAGGTGGACCGAGGAAAGGTTATTTAATTTTTTTTTATAAAGCATTCTTATCCAAAGCACTTTACAATCGTTAGCTCACGGTACGAATAACATTTGCAAAGATCACTAAGTGGTCCACCGAGACCCCCAACGATTTTCAAGTGGTCTGTTGAAAAATAAATTAGCTTACAAAACAATCAAGGTACCTCATTTTATTTTCATTTACTTGCTATGACTTAGAATATAGGAGGAGGATGAAGAAAAAAAGAATGAAAAACTGGGGGTTGTGGAGGGAGGAGATAAGAGAGAATGTTCTTTTTCTTGGCTGGGTCCGAAGGGAGGGGTCCCGAAAGTGAAGCTGTTCACAGGGCCCCACTAACTCTAAATCCACCACTGGGCAGGGGTGGGGATGGCACTGTGCATCTGAGCTACTCAAAGGGGTTATGGTCACTAGGGGACCTTCATAGGCTGGTGCAATTTCTATCAGCCCTGAGGCTGACTGGAGGAAGAATGGAGGGGATTGGGATGGAGAATGGACGGAAAAGGAGGGGCAGACAGATGGAGGAAGAATGGGAGGGAAGAATAGAAAACAGAGGGAGAAAGTGGGGCGAGTGGGAGAGATCTCTCCCATTTCTCTTTCCTACAGGGCTAGCAGGAGGCAGAAAGGCACAAGAAGGAAGCAGAGCAGAAGGGAGGAAACTGAGAGACTGATTCGGCTGCAGAGAGGGAGGCTTAGGGGGACGTGAGGAGAGAAAGGTGTGAAACAGTGGGAAAGCAGAGGGAGCAGTGCGGTGAACAGCATTAGGGAAAATCCAGGGGGTGTCCTGCAGTCCACTGTCCCCTCTCACGGTGCTCCCCTGGCAGGGGAGGGGCTACAGTGTGATTTCAGGGGAAGTTGGGCCTGAGCTGCACATGGATTTGCTGCAAGTGGGGCACAGGCCAGCCGTGTGCAGTGGAGGGTCAAGCAGATTTAACTGTCCTGAGTCTGAGCTCTTACCTCCCCTCGACTCACACACAAAGCTGGCCACAGTGCCCCTGGCGCAGGCTGCCCAAGGCCCCTGTCTCACCCCCCCTCTTGCCCTGGCACATCTGGAGGCCGCTCGGCACTGTTCCTTGGTGCCTGAGGTGCTGTCCCATTTTCCTGCTGCCGCTTTGCATATTCCATGCTGCTGGCGAGCAGGGCTGAAAAATGGCCATTTGCAGCTCCCTGCCACTTGGCTGGCAACTGGCTTCTAGCAGAGAGGAGCTGCCACCTCCGCAGCCCAACCCTCCTCAGGGGCCGCACTCCCCCCCACCTGCCTCAAGCTCCCTTGCGCCCACACTCTCCCCACCTGAGCAGGGTCTTGCTCTTGTCCCACAGAAGGGGGCTGGTCCCACGCGGCCACTGGGGCTGAGTGTTGGCTGGGCTTCACATGGATGCTTGTGGGACATGTGGGGTGTTGAAGATTGTGCTCTGCCTGCCTAGCACCTACCAGCTCATACCCCAATGCTGCAGCTTTCAGCCCCTTGTTCTGCCTGCTACCACTTCATGCTCCATTCCCCTGGGTCCTGTCAGCCCACCTTGCGCTGTTCCATCCACCCCCACCCCATCTCATTCTCCACACCTGCTCTGCCCCCCCCAGATCATACTGCTCCGTGGGTCACTCAGTGCTACATCATTCATTTCATTTGCAGGATTCGCCTCAGACTGTGCTGGAAGTTCTCCTGTCACTGCTCATTGAACCCGAGGAAGGCACGGACGGGCCTTCCCCATCACTGCTTTATGCACCATACACTGTTGTAGCTGCTGCCGCTTCTGGTGTCTGGTGTCAACAGGTAGGCGGTGGCCAGTGAAGGTTGGAGAGACTGACCAGGAGCAGCATGGTCTTGGCACGGTACCAGGATGGGGCAGCAGTGGCCCTAATGGGCTATTCAGTACAGTGCCTAGAATGGTCCACAACAGCATCTGGCCTGCTACAGACAGACTGGTCTGAATTCTTGGTGGTGAGTACTTGGAGATGCCACAACATCACAAGCCTGCTCAGCTGAATCCTGGCCCTTCTCCATGACCTCAGCACTCAAGGGTAATAGAGCCCAAGCCTTGTGCAGGAGAGAGGGCCCAGAAATCACTCTTACTCCATTAATGGCTTATGCTGGTTTGATGGCCACCATGTTGACGAATACACAGGGGATCTCCAGAGCATCTGAACATGAGTAAGTGTGACTAAGTGTGCCAATGTGAGTGTGTGTGCTGGTGCTTACTCCTGTCCAAGAACTATTGGGCCCAATCTTCAGCTGGTGTAAATTAGCATAAATTGCCATTGATTTCAATGAAACTGAACACCTGGCCCTACACAGAAATTCTTCTATAGACTCTTTTCTTAGGAAGCCAGATTAGTTTGCCTGGACTGTGGCATTCCTATTTGACCTAGATCTCACATCCACATGAGTTTGGTAGAATCTGCCACCAATCCGGCACCATTGCTGCCTCTGCTCAGAGGAGGCCCAGGGTTAGAATCAAAAGTCGTGCCATGAGTCAGGATTAAGGAACATTGGAAGATCCAGGCCTTGAATAGCAGGGAGTGCTGCCGCACAGGACTGGCACAAGCTGTGTGGGGAAGAAGGAATAGAAAAGCATGGATGCTGTGTGTGAGGACTGAGGTGCACTGATAGGTTTGTAGGGAAGGGTAATGAAGACTAGGATAACAAAGAGCTCTGCCAGTCAGAAATGAGGGGCAGTGGCAGAGCTATACAGGGACTTTACCCAGCAGCTGCCTGCATTGTATGCACACACCAGGCCAATATTATTATTATTTTAGTAGTATTTATTGTTTGTATTACAGTAGCACCTGGGAACCTGTAATGGAATGCTAAACTGTATGCTACTGTTCAGCCACTGCGTGGCGCTTTGTGTAAAAGCCCATATTTAAATGACTCTCACCCATACCTGGCAGGGAGCTGATGATGAACACATGTGGTGTGTATAAGCAAGCTCTGTAGCCAGTCCATAGCTGGTTCAAAAGTACATGACATGGTGTCAGGAATAAACTAAAAACAGAAGGAAAACAGCAACAAAGGGTGCAAGCAGAAGGAGCAGAGTTTGCTGGGTGTTTGCAGGATCCCATCCACATGCCACTCTTCAATGCCCCAGAGAACTCCACCTTTGACAACCTTCACAATGGACAGACTGGAAGCAGTGTTTTGCAAGATTTGAATTGCAAACAAACTCCATAAAGAAACTGGAGATATACAGGTATCTCCTTTAATTTATGCTATAGGGAAGCAAGCAGCACATACCTTTAAATCCTTTGACTTTATTGCAGTCACCAAGATGACTATGAAAGGATTGCACCTATGTTTGATGCTTACTTTAGCAAAATGTGGTTTATGAAGAGCATGTTTTCCCCAGAGAATTCAAGAATGAGGAGAAAATGTTGAATCTTTTATGAGCTCTGCATACATTGGCTAAAAACTGATTTTGGAAATGCAAAAAATATCAGAGACAGGCTGGTTATTGGATTAAAAAATAAAAACCTTTTACATCAACTACAATTGAAGAGAAATTTAACCCTAGCCAGAGCTATATATGATAGCAAAGCAGTCAGAATTAGTCAAACAATGGAACAAAAGGTGGGAACAACTTGTAAAACTTGAAACTAGCTTAGAAGCTATAAACAGACACTTGAGTGTTAAAAGTCATTATCATAAAACCCTTGAGGCAAGGAGAGAGAACTTCCAGGCTAAGAGGGACAAATTCCAGCCTACGTGCACAAGGTGTGGAAAAAGTTATATCCCAAGAAATGATGTACACTTAGCCAGAGGCACAAGGTGTAACAAATGCATGAAATATGGACATTTTGAAGCCGTTAGCTGCTCCAAAGCAGTCAGGGAGTTGACTTATATTACAGACAATCAAGAGCCATTGTTTCTGGGTGCTATCACTTGTGATGACATGGAGCCTACCTGGAGAGAGTGAAACTGAACTTCATGGTAAGACTAAAATTGACTCATGAACTGATGTCACAGTCATCTCAGAAGGGACTTAAAATCATCTTGAACCCTGCACAGAGCTGAAGTTGTCTGACACAGCTCTGACTAGTCCTGGAGGTATTCTGAATTGCATGGGCCAGTTCACCACAGAAACAACTTATAAAGACAAAAGTTAAGCATTCAGAGGGCATGGGATCAAAGACCAACAACCTTCTCATGGCAGCCATGATAGGCCTAGTGAGAAAGATGGAAGGACTCAAAAGAGGATTTGATGCTATTGTACTTTTGAAAGGAGATCCAATATAAATCAACTTAAGGGATGATACTGAACCATACAGTGTATAAGCACCTTGACCAGTGAGCTCTTGGAAGAGACTAACTGGACATTTATGCAAATTCAGAGGACATTGTTATCTGGTCATTGTGAACTATTTTTCCAGGTATACAGAAATAATGTACTTGAAAGACACAACATGTTGCTGCATTATTGAGAAACTGAAGTGCACTTTTGCTCACTTCAGTATTCCAGAACAGTTAGTGATGGACAACGGACTACAATTCACTGCAGCAGAATGTAACTCTTTCTGAACCAAATATTATTTTGATCATATTACTAGCAGCTCACATTACCTGCAAATGAATGGAGAGGCTGAGAGAGCTGTACAGAGAGCCAAGAAAATCCTGCAGCAGAAAGATCCATTCTTTGCTCTTTTGAGTTACAGATTAACATCAATAGTGGCTACTGGATATAGTCCAGCACAGCTCCTGATGAAAGACAACTCAGGTTCTTTTCCAAAGTTGGAATGGTAGTTCTATCTCCAGAGTGGCCAGACATGAAGAGAGTAGCCAAATCAGATTAAAAGGCTAAAAGTACTTATGAACATTTTTACAACAGACATCACTCAGTTAGAGAACTGCCGGGTCTAGAACCTGGTGACCATGTTCATGTCAGCTTGGATGGAGAGGAAGGCTGGACAGCTCCAGCTGTCATAAAGAAAAAGAATTCAGCACCTAGATAGTATGTGATCAGTACCAACAGTGGAGAGTTCAGCAGAAACCATTCCTCAGAAAGAACAATCAACAGAACAAATTCTACCAATGGAAGATACAGATCAAGAAGAAGATGACTCAAGTCAGTTACTGCAACAAACAGGCAGCCTGATGACCAAGTTGTTGTGCATTTTTGGTTCATGTAGTTAGAAAACCAGTACAATTCAGAGACATTTAACAGACTGATATGTACTGAACTTCAAAGATAGCATGATAGTGTAAATGATAGGAATGTAGAACGTAAAGGGGGAGAGGTAGTGTGTATTTTACCCTGTAAAATACCTTATTTAAATGACCCTTAGTCATACCTTGCAGAGGATTAAAGGATCTTATGATGAACACATCTGGTGTGTATAAGCAAGCTCTGTAGCCAGTCCATAGCTGGTACAGAATTTCATGACAGAGCTCCAGACATGGACCAGGGCCCCATTGTGATAGGCACTGTACAAATACAGAACAGGCAGTTTCTGCCCCAATGAGCTGACAATAAAAATGTTTCCAGCTCCTCAATTCCACAAGCCCCATACTGCTCCCAGGGCCTGTTCTCATAAGGGATTGGAGCTGGCTGGGCTGCATCTCATTTCTGCATTTTCTGGGCTCCAAATAAGCTCAGCTGATCAGGAAAATGCCACCACTCTGTGCTGGAGAAGATGTAGGAATCATTTGCCCCCTTTTCCTTTTGGCCCAAATATTAACAAAATCCCAACCCCAGTGCAGAGATCTGGGATTCCCAGGACTACTGTCTCCCCTAGAGGTTGCATTGTTTGGATTCTGGGGTTTAGGCTCATCTTCCCTCCACATACACACCTAAATCACCCCTGTGTGGCTTGGTCCGCAGCTCTAGCAGTTTTCAGCTTGTAGTGCGTCAGTGGAGTAGCGCTGGCTGGAGCGAACACCGCAGCCCCTGTCTGCATTGTTAGAGTGACTCAGTATGACATGGAACAGCTGTTAGGTGGAAAGCAATCTCCTGCGGGTGGTAGCGGGGAGAGAGGAGGGGGGCGAGGGAAGTTTGAGCTGTTCAGTGGATAATTATATCTTTATGGGCTAGATTCTTCGCTCACAGTCAAACCTACGGGTCATGAGAAAAAGAGCAGGGCTGTCAGGCCCCATTAGCTCTCCCAGCTCTGACAGCACTCCTTTGCCACTGGGGGGAACGAGGGGGTGGGGAGCCAGGCTGGATTGAAGCCGAACAGAAGGATGTGCACGGAGCGGTGAGGGGAGCACTGTGAAGAGGAACAAGAAGGCACAGCCAAAGCACGGCCAATGGGCAATGGGGACATCCTCTGCACAGTAGCCTTCATTTAAAGAGGCAGGGAAGGAAGGTAATGAGTATGCGAGAGAGGGGTGTGAAAGCGCAGGAATGGGAGATCAACCCTGCCTTCATTCAGAAGTCACTACTGCACCCTGTCCTAATATCCTGATGGCTGAAGGCATACTTCGGGGGTGCGGGGAGACAATCTGTTTGAGACCACTAGGTAGGAGGCAGCATAGTATAGTGGTTAAAGCAGGGGATTGGGTGTCAGGATTCCTAGATTCTGCTCCAAGATCTGGGATGAGTGGGGCCTAGTAGCTAGGGCAGGGGACTGGGCAACAGGATTACCAGGAGCTTTAGAAGCTTAGGTTACTACGGCAAGTCATATACGCCAGCATTTCCACACTTGGGGTCCTAGAGTTAAGTATCCAATGGCAGCAACATGTCATGTAAAGCGAATTGGGATGGGGAAGATGATTATGCAGAGCCAACGTGCAGGGCTTTGGGTGGGGAAGTTGTGCTGGCTCCCACCAGCTGTTTTCCAAGAAGTGCCTGCATTTGCAGAAGCAGCTGATAAGGAAGAGGGGCTCAGTGGGTGCAGGACTGCGGATGCAGTCAGGGATGGAACCTGGGCTATAATACACATGAGTGCCAATGAAGCTGGAAAAGGTGGGTGTGAGCTGCCTCCGAAATGTGTGGGTCTCGGCTGGGGACTACCCCAGAGATCTTGTTGCAGTCTGGGGCCGGGGGCGGAATAGGCATATATGTTACAATAATTAGGTGCAGCTGTCAGATAAACTAACCAAGCCATGCAATTGCAATCAATGCGAGCTTTGCCATTGGCTTCTGGGGTTTAGGCTTTGCAGTCTTATTGTTCATGCAAATGGCACTTTGTGGCCGTGGGTTTGGTTGGAATCCATATTACTGCACCTTGGCCATGATAGCAGCCACATCCTCGCGAGCTGGCTGGTTTGCCAGCCTGTGGGACGAAACCTGACGGTAGAAGTGATGTTGAGATCATTGCCCCGCTTCCATCTGGCTGGTGCTGAGATGTAATTAGCATAGATAGAAACACAGTAATGGGCCTTCCTTAGGTGCCAGAGATCCCCAGCAGGACACCCTATGGCGGTCCCGCCACGCAGGCCCCATGTGCACAGGCAGAGCCCCTGCTGTTCCCTAGGGAGGTTGTCCTCGGTGGCAGGGGAGAGCTGGAGCTGCGTGGCTGGCTGGAGCAGTGGCAGGGCTGGCACAAGCTCCCTGCCCCTCTCTCTCCAGCATGACTTTCCTACCAGCAAAAAAGAAAAGAAAACGGAAATCCTGGCGGTGGCCAGTGCAGTGAAATTTCAACAATTAAGCAATAATGTTCTCGAAATCGGTTGCTAAGGGCAACTTGGGAAGGCTCCCAGAGCAGCCCATGGGCTGGCTGGTGAAGGCGCCTCCCTCCCCTTCCTCCTCCAGGGGAAGGGCTCCTACTCAGGCACACTGCCTCTCGCTCACACACCAATTAAAAAGACCCACAACAACCACCCCTAGAACCAAAGCCCCTGATCTGTGGGGGAGAAGCCAGCCCAGCTTTGCAGGGAGGGATCGAACTCCAGGGAGAGAAGGGCCTGATGAGTCTTATTCACCACCTGACAACCCTCCATGTGGTATCAAGACCCAGCCCCTCTTCAAGGCAGTCTAAAGCCAGTCCTGAAGCCGTTCCTCAGACCCAGCTCCTGGACCAGCCTCTCCAGCAGTTACTGATGCCCAGCACCAGGGCACAGCATGCACCAGGCAAAACTTCTAACAGGCCAAATTCCGAGCACCTGCTAATTCCTTTGGTCCAGATCCCAGAGTGCTGAGCGCATCCTCATCTAGGACTGACTCCAAAAGGAGCTTTTCCTGCCCACAGTCTGAGTAAACCCTCAGGGCTGGATCCTGCTGAATACTGAGTAGTCTGTTAGTCCGTGGCGAGTACTCAGAGAGCCAGACACTGCTCAGTGTGTGTGTTCTCAGGCCTCTTGTCCTTGATGACCTCTTGTCATGCATCACTGTTCCCTCTAAGCTGTGCACGCACACAGATCCTAAACCCCATGCACATGGTGACACACACGTACACAAAAATTTGCACAGAAGCACAATTTGCACAGAAGAAATTTTTTGCGCACACAGCCTGTCAAAAATTTGCACAGAAGAATTTTTTTGCACACACAGCCTGTCAAAGGTTAGAGGGAACATTGCCATGCATGTTTTGCCACACTAGGACTTGAAGCCTGAGCCTGCCATCAGAAAAGTGCCCATCCATGTACTGGAGCAGATTGTCAGTAAGCTGAGGCAGTTCTATTACTTCAGTGAAGCTCAGTTAGCTCCAGCTGTGGGGCTCCCCATTGGCCCTATAACAACCCACTCGGTGACTTCCAGAGCAAACAAGTGCTGTTTGCAAACCAAGAGGATGTGTTTTCTGAGTGCCCTGGTGGCCACCAACTCCACCTGGGATCTGAAAGCTGAGCGGGGTGCTTTCTGCCTCTGCCAACATAATAAAGACTTTGCCCCTGGAGCCGGGTTGCTCACTGCATTTATCATGCAGGGTAACATCCAGCCCACACTCCCACTGCTGAATTGAACTGCAAGGACAATAGGAGTAAGAACTTGTATGTGTCAGTAAAGCAATGTGTTGGCTCAAAGCCACACAGGGACTCAGGCCCTCCAGCCACTGAGAGCCTAGGCCCCTGCGACTAGAGCTGAAGGAAGCTCTGTGTTAGCAGCTTGCCATCTAGGGCCAAAGACACATAGTGAACAGTTCTGATTCCACCTAGCAGAGGGCAGTGGTGACAATGGTAATTCTGCGGTGTGAGTTAATGAGGAGCTGCTGGCCTTGTTTTTCTGACTAGGAACTACCACACTTCAGTAACTCACACACCGCCTGGCAGAGGCCCAGCTAGCAAGAGTGGCTGCCAGACATCCAAACACGTTCCAGTTGCTCTCTGGGGGAATCCAGGGGAGATGCCATTTCGCCTCATGCCCCAGATGGCTGTGTTTGGTACATTCTGCTCGTGGGGTGTGCAAAGAATGGGAGTGGTGGCTAGTGGAGTTTTCCATTGTCTCAAACTCAGCCCATGTCCTTGCACGATGGAGTGTTAGGGTCAGAGGCAGATGATTATTTATTTCTCTCTACGTGTCCACGTGATTAGTCAACGGGCCCAAAACCATGGCGAGGAGGCTGGGCAGGATCAGACCCTGACACTGGGATCTCTTCAGGAAGGGGGCCTTGGCCTAGATCCTCAAAGGCATTTGGGCGCTTAACTCAAAGGCATTTGGGGGCTTAACTCTAAGGCATTTGGGTGCTGAAATACCTTTGCAACTCTGGGGGCCATGCTCTTGTGCTGGTCTGCAACACCTAGGATGCATCTGGCTCTAGATCCACAATGAACATACACTGAGGGCTTCATTCAAGGCTTCACTGTGGCTGCCTCAACTGCATGCCATTTGAGAAGAGTGGTGACATGACATCATCAGGCTGTTTTCTGCAGCTTTTCTTCTCAACAGTCTCTCCCCTGTGCTGATTGGTTGTGTGCTCCAGCCCCTCCCACTCCCTGTCCATCTAGCTCCTCCCCCCTAACATAACCCCACCAAGAGGATTTAAAGAACAAAACAAAAGAAACAAAATTGTGGCATTAACATGATGTTTGTCATCATCACGTTGCCTCTCTACTGCTGCGGGTTGGGCACAACCACTGGCCTTCATTTAAGCTAACTGTAAGAAACAAGTATCAGAGGAGTAGCCGTGTTAGTCTGTATCCACAAAAACGAAGAGTCCGGTGGCACCTTAAAGACTAACAGATTTATTTGGGCATAAGCTTTCGTGGGTAAAAAAGCAACAGTGTGTGTAACCAGGAGCCGCAAGAGTGTGTGTAACCAGGAACTGCAGCCTCTACTCCAAGCCCAGGCATGTCACCACTAAAACAATGGTTAAAAAAAGGTTTGTGAGTCTGTGAAAGAGAGGCAGGAAGCTCAGAGAAGATGGGAGTGGAGAGAGAAGCAGCAGAAAGCCAAGGGCAGGGAACAAGCACTGGTAGCAAAAAGGTTGGAGCTGTTGGGCTAAGTGCTGGCTGGAAAAGGGGCTTGGACACTGTCTCTTGTTGTTTGATTCCTGATGAGTCGAGGAAAACAGGACCTTGGACATTTTTTGTAAACAGACAGGATTACACCAAACACCTGACTCCGTCACCTGCTGCTCCTCCTAAATGGACAAACCTGCAAGATCCCACGTTTCTGGCTAACTGCAGGGGTCGAAAGGGGTAACATACTTTCCCTCCACTCCCTTTGTCTGGCTTGTCTATTTAGTTTTCAAGATCTTTGGGGCAGGGACTATCTCTCATTATATGTTTGCACAGCGCTTAGTGCAGTGTGGCCCCATTCTCGGTTGATCCCTTGGCACTAGGTAATAAACCAGATCAATAAATAATAAAATTAATAGAACAGCTCCCTCCCGTCATTAAAATGAGCCCTGCCACCTTCCCCAGACCCTCTTCCAGCACCGCTTACGTCCCACTCCTAGCAGCTACTCTTGTCCACAACACAGAGCTCTCCACTGGCCTAGCCAGCCCTGAGCCACCCCAGTGAGTAATGACTTTCAGCCACTAGACAGGCTGAATTTAAACTGGTGACTTGGCTGCCAAAAACTCTATGGTCCATTCCCAGACCAGTAAGCCATCAAGACTCCCACGGGCAGCATGAAATTAGTAAACTGTTATCTATGTGTTTCCCTAGAACATTGCCCATGGGGAGTTTTTGTGATGTCACATATTGTAAACTCTAGGCTTTGGACACTTGCAAAATTGTTGTAAGTAAGGGACTGGAAGGAAGCAAAGGAACAGTAACTTGGTTATTGACAAGTCTGATAAATTCCAGACAATTCTTCCAGTGTCACAGCTAGAGGTGTGTAACTTACAAGCAGAGCCATATTTACCCTCCTTTTCCTGCTTGAACATCCAGGAGCAGATCACCACTTCTTCCACCTCCATGGATTGTTTGAAAACAAAGGCCTTTTTTTTTTTTTTTTGGTACTCTGTGGCTTGATTGCAAACAGCTCTCTGGAAGTATTCACTACCTGAGTGGCGCTGGTTTGTTGCAATTGTTTAGATAAGTCATGTGGTATTGTTTCTTTCTTCTGGTTGGATGAGTGTGCAATTATTAATCGTGTTTACTATAGTAATGCATCTAGACCAACCAACACCAGGCCTCATTCTGTTAGATGCTGTACACTCTAAATCAGTGGCGCTCAACCTTTCCAGACACTGTGCCCCTTTCAGGAGTCTAATTTGTCTCACATACCCCCAAGTTTCACCTCACTTAAAAACCTTTTGCTTACAAAAGTAAGCACAGCACACCATTACTGAAAAATGGCATACTTTCTCATTTTTACCATATCATTATAAAATAAATCAATTGGACTATAAATATTGTACTTACATTTCAGTGTATAGTAGAGACCAGTATAAACAAGTCATTGTCTGTATGAAATTTTATTTTGTACTGACTTTGCTAGTGCTTTTTATAGACTATTCAGACAAAGGACAAGCATGTCTGGTATGAATATTCACGTGTAACATTAGCATTTGGGTTCCATGGGACTTTGAAGTGCACACAGACTGGTTAGCTAGGGAGGTGCCATGATTCACTGGCTAAGGCAGTGGGTTAGGAAACAGAAGATGTGGGTTTTACTGCCACCTATGCTGCTGTCCTGCTATTTGACCTTGGGCAAGTCATTTTACACCTTCCAACCTTTGTTGATAAGATCTGTCTCTCACCAGGTGTCTGTATAGCACCTGTACAGTTGGCTACTGATCTCATCTGAGGCCTCTAAGTTCTATCACAATACAAATAAGTCAGAGAGAACAGGTGGGTGAGGTAATATTGGACCAACAATAAAAGGTATTACCTCACCCACCTTGTCTCTCTAGTATCTGGGACCAACACACCTACAACTACACTGCAAATAATAATTCACGCAGTCGAACTGGATCGGACAAGCAGCGGGTCAAGAAAATTGAAACATCAGGGGGCACTCTCACGATACCAGCCCAGGCCAAGAGGCAGGCACTACTTCCCCAGCTGCAGAGCGCCCCTTGCCTTTAGGAGAGGAACTGAGCCCCTCTACTGTACCCACTGGCGGGAAACCAAGCTGAAAGGCTGTGAGCATGGCAACGTGAAATCATTTAAAAATTCAAGGTTTCAGAGTAGCAGCCGTGTTAGTCTGTAGCCACAAAAAGAAAAGAAGTACTTGTGGCACCTTAGAGACTAACAAATTTATTTGAGCATAAGCTTTTGTGAGCTACAGCTCACTTCAATTTGTTAGTCTCTAAGGTGCCACAAGTACTCCTTTTCTTTCTCCTTACAGTGTGTATGGTAACACCCATTGTTTCATGTTCTCTATGTATATAAATCTCCCCACTGTATTTTCCACTGAATGCCTCCAATGAAGTGAGCTGTAGCTCACGAAAGCTTATGCTCAAATAAATTTGTTAGTCTCTAAGGTGCCACAAGTCCTCCTTTTCTTTTTGCGAATACAGACCGGCTGCTACTCTGAAATCAGTTTCCTGAGAGCATCTAACCAGAATCTCAAAATGTATCATTTTCTTTCCCCTGCGGTTGGTGTCAGGGAATGAAGAGGCATCGTACAGAACTGTGATAGTTCTAGCTATGGGCTAGAGGCTCAGCCCCGTGTAAACCTGCCGAACTCCTTTGATATCAGTGGGGTTACACTGGTGTATACCAGCTGGGGATCTACCCCTGTGATCCTTGGCAGCAGAATAGTCTAGCTGGAAGAAATCAGAGTAAAGCCAGTTCAGATGTTCCTGGAAGTGACACAAGTTCCATTTTTTCTCAGGAGCCGCTCATGGAGAACTGACTTGCAGCATTTTCCATGGCTGTTGTTTCAGAGATGTGGTTGTGGGCAGGAGGAGTCGACAGCCTGGGGATTGGGCTGGGAGGGCTGGTTTGTGGACGTAACTGGGTAACAGGCAGCTGTGACTAAGCTGAAGACAACAATTTAGGGGAAGGATTGGTGGTAGCTAGGTGGAAATCAAGGTCGGGCTGGTTGGGGTGCAGGTTTTTGGGGAACAGGGTAGGTGGAGTAAAGTTAAGAAATTTGAGGGGCTAAGGTATGCACTGCTGTAGCCAGATGGCAGCCAGTTGGCATTGGGCTGGGGCACTTTGCTTTCGTATGCCTCAGTGGGGAGAGGCAGTTGCCACAGAAGCAGTGGGGTGCACTTAGTTTGGTCAATGCCACGTGTGAGCATCCTGCAGACAAGAGACACTTCGCCGCACCCTTAGGGAACTTGCGAAAAAGGCATCACTCAGCGTGCTCCATGTCCTGCCAGGCTGCTGCAGGCTGTCCCAGTGCTGGGGCTGGCAGAGGAGACATTGGAGCAGAAGACGAATGCGATAAGAGTCATGGGGAAGAGGAAGAGAGAGCCAATAATTGGTCCCTGTGCACACATGTGCCCCAGAAACACACACATGCCTAAACATACCACCAGACACGCATATGCCCAGACACAGACCCATGCTCACCAGGCCCACAGGCACACACCCACACACACCGGGCCCCCAGACACACACCCATGTCAGGGTTGCCAGGTGTCTAGTTTTTGACCAGAACACCTGGTGGAAAAGGGACCCTGGCAGCTCTGGTCAGCACAGCTGACTGGGCTGTTAAAAGTCTGGTTGGCAGCAGCAGCCGGTTCCGCATGGCTACTGAAAGCGGCCAGCATGTTCCTCCGGCTCCTAGGCACAAGGGCGGCCTGAGGAGTCTGCAGCACAGGTGTGGCCCCCAAGTGCTGGCTCTGCAGCTCCCATTGGCCAGGAAATGTGGTCAATGGGAGTTGCAGGGGTGGTGCCTGCAGACGGGCAACACATAGAGCCACCTGGCTGCCCCTGCACCTAAGAGCCAGAGGGATATGCTGGCCACTTCTGGGAGCCACCTGAAGTAAGCACTGCCCAGAGCCTGCACCCCAGCCCCCTTCCCCAGCCCTAAGCATCCTCCTGCACCCAAACTCCCTCCCACACCCCAACCCCCTGCCCCAGCCCAGAGCCCCCTCCCGCACCCTGAACCCCCTCATTTCTGGCCCCACTCTGGAACCTGCACCCCCCTGCCCCAACCTGGAGCCCCCTTCCACACGCCAAAACCATCATCCCCATCCCCCTCCTGCACCCTGAATCCCTTGGTCGCAGCTGGAGCCCTCACCCTCTCTCGCACCCCAATTCCCTACCTTAGCCCATGAAAATGAGCAACTGAGCGAGGGTGGGGGAGTGTGAGCGATAGAGGGAGAGGGGATGGATGGGCGGGAGCGGGGCCTCACCCCCCTCAGAGAAGGGGCAAGGCAGGGAGTGAGGCAAGGGTGTTCAGTTTTCTGCTGTCAGAAAGTTGGAAACCCTAACACGCACACAAGGCCCCACACACACACCCACAGCCCCCAGACACACTCATGCACTCGCCTGCACACACCCAGCCACATGAGACTCTTGCCCTTCCCCTCCTGCAGCAGAAGGAAACAGGCGAGATTAGAAAAATCCAGATCAGACGCAAAGGCCAGGCAAGTTGCCAGCCCTCTGGGGGCTGTCCTGGCCTTCATCACCCCTTGAGAGAGGTGCAGTCTTGTCTCCGCCCTCAGTCACCAGGCTGCTGAGCACTGAACAGCCCTGGAGGACGAGGTGCGAGGACACACACTCCTCAGGCTCCAGCCCTCCCTCTCCCCTGGTATGTCTCTGATGCTGCTGCACTGCAAGTTGTGCTGCGGTGAGGACTTTTGCTCTGATTCACTGATCCCGTTTCGCCAAGGCTCAACTCGGCTCTCAAAGCCACTGGGCCCGGCTGTTGTTATTGTTGGTTTTCGCATCCTTCTCTTTCTCCCTGAGCGGTTTGGAGGCTCCGTCATTACCCGGCTTCCCCAGCCACCTGTCGGGGCCTACTGACCTCAGCGTCGCCTTGGGCTCGCCCTTAACAAACAGGCCAGGGAAGATTTCTCAAGCTTCCACCGCCTTAATTAGCAAGTGCTGGGCTAGGGCCATGTGTCCTGCTGGCTGCCTGCAAGCAGGCGATGGCGGTCCGGAAATGCACCCAATTAGCCAACCACTCAGCTCCCGGATGGGGTGAGCAGCCCAGTCACTGCCAGCAAAACACAGGGCCAAAGAAAAGACTGACACCAGGTTTTTTCTCCCCAGTTGTCTAGGCCTTATCCTCTTCTCCACAAGGTTTGTCCCTGGTGTAACCCCACTGGCTTTCATGGAGTCACTCCTGCGTGGCAGTAGGATTGGGCTAGCTGTGCAAGTCTCTTAGGGTGTTTAAATCTTCGCTTCTTTTAGGGCGTTTTGATTTCACTCTGATTTTACACTGTTGGGATCTCACAGAGGGGTAGGACCAATGTCTACCCAGCAGTTTGAAAGGTGATTGGTTACTTTGTATTCCTCTCTTATCCTCTACAGAGAAGGGAGCATTCCCACTCACCCACCAACCACTCAGTAGCATTCTTCAGCTCCGACCATTGGAAATTGTACAGCCATTTCACGCTTTCACCATGCACTGCAGTCTGGTGCCCTGCATCCATAGACATCTTAACCCACAAATCCATTAACAGTTTGGCTGGGGGGGTTGCTTATATGATGGCTGCCTTCTTGGCCAATGCACCAGGGAGTCAACCAGGGACCTCCGGAGCTGCTATAGCTTGAGCTAAAGAGCCAGTCTCTTTAGCGGGTGCCCTAGCAGACTCTTCTCCTCTACAGCCAGGGCAGAGAGAGAGAGAGAGGGATCTGTATTACACCCACACCAGTGGGTTACACTAACATTGCTAAAGGTGCCAACAATGGGAAGATGCAGACCAGCACTGCTTCACATCAGCAGCCAAACCCCCAGGGCTGCAAGGATTGAGATGTCCCAAGAGCCAGGGTGCTGAGTGAAATATAGTGGGGGATCAGAGGTGAGCGACTTGGCAAAAGAACTGAGATTTTTGTGATAGATTCAATTAGGTTTTTAAGAGCAATAAACGTGCATTTGCAAAGACAACAACTTTAACAGTCCATGTTCTGTGGGAAAGTGTGCTTCCAAAGAGCAGCACGCTCCCTTTTTATACCATTGTTCTCTGCCATTTGCCCATCTCATCATGATCTTTGGTCTAATTTAAGGGGTAAGCCCTTTGGGACAGGTACCGTGCTGTTATGTTTACAGCTCCAGGAGGCTGGGCTAGCGAAGGCCAAGCTGGGAACGCAGCCACCTCTGAAGTAGAATGCAGCCTTTGTTTATATGATGGAAGCTAGGATTAAAGATGTGCAGAGGGATTATAAGAGATGTCTTTCACATCTCACCTTTCCCAAGTAATGCCTGAAATTGGACCCTTGGTACATGGCCCCTTCTAGGCCCAAATATTTCCCATGCCCAACAGAACTCTGAGAACTTTCAGATCGGTATACCTGTGGAAAGCAGTCTCCCTGTGGGAGCACAGAATGGCTGGGGTTGCATAAAAAGACCAAGAGCTAATGGGCTTTGGAGATTCCGGTCCTGTCCTCCTAGTCAGCTGCCAACCTTTCAAGCAGAACAGTCATGCCTTAGCCATGCTAAGTGATGCAATCCGAGCAGCAGGGTCTCAGTGGGGGACTGCCCCTCTCACCATGCCCAAAATGGAGGGAGGAATTTAAGGGATCCTTTTGTGGAATGGTCACCATGGTTCTGGCATCCCTGAGTCCTGCCTTGCCTGGTTCTCAGGGCACTTCCTCAGGCCAATGTAGGACAGGCCTCACCTCCACCATTGCTGCAGCTGCAGTGGAAGGAAACACCTCACCTGCTGCACCTTCTGGCTCCCCCTCCCTTCAGACCTGCTCTCACTACTTCCCTACCTCGCTGTGGCCTTCCCCTTCTCAGCAGGAAGCAGACATGCCCCTAAAGCTCTCCCAGGCTAGAGATTGAAAAGTTCTGACCCAAAAACATCTCTTGAAACTGGGACCTCTTCTCAGTTGTCCCCAGTCCACCCCTCACCCCCAACTGCCTCATGTCCTGGCCCCCTGGAGTGGACACAGGAGAGAGTAGTCCTGTGCCACTGTACGGCCCATGGAGGAGGCCCCATTCGCTTGTCCAGCTGAGCACCCCAAAGAGTTAATGCAAAGCATCAGCCATTAGCATCCTTGCTAATAATCCCAAATACCATGAGCTGCCAGGCTGTCACTTTCATTAGTGCTTGGAAGATGAGCCCTTTGCAAAGGACAGGCTGGGGGAGGGAAGGCTGAGGGGCCGTTCGGCTGACAGACATCAAACCGCCTTCAGTGACGTCAAAGGTCACCTCAGCACTTGCTAAGGACTGCCACCTCCCCCACTCCCCCAGCCAGGTGGGGGAAGGTGCGCAGGTCCCTGTGCCATTGAGGTGGGTGATGACTGGAACGCCATGCCTCGCCGAGCTGCCACCCCGCTCTCAGGGCTCTCGGGAAGCGCGCTGGCCGTTGCCCCGAGCGCCTGCATTCAGGGAGGTGTGTGGGGCTGCTGTCACATCGCATTAGCGTCCTGGCCCCAGTGCGGTGACTCGATTAAGTCTTTAGCCGCAGAACCAGTTTAAAGAGTCAGTGATTCACTCCACTGGCTGGGCAGGCCCAATCACAGCGCAGGTCACTGATGAGACACTGGTAGATCCCAGGGACACGCGGATGAGGGAGAAGTGGGATTTAAAGGCGAAAGAAAGAGACCACTTTTTAAGTCTCCCTTAACACCTCCCACCAGGATTGTAACACTGATCAGGTTGCGAGGTGGGGGGTGGGGAAACGGTGGGGTCCGGCTGGCATGCAGAGGTGTTTGCCATCTGAAGAACCCTTCAGGTCACAGCCCCCCATCTGCTGGCATGCACTGAATGTAAACTTGCCTTTTCGGTGTGTTTTGCCCTGGTGAAAGGCAGCAGATTGACAGCCCCAGCAAGGAGAGTGCTCTGCTTACCCAGAGTGGGCCGTGTGGGCCTGCAGACGGCTGGTCTTGGGTCCAAGGTGTCAGGTGATCTGGGTTCAAGGCCCAGCACTGCCGCAGACTCCCCCTGTGATCTCGAGAAAGTCACATAGGGCTGGACTTTTCAGAAGGGCTCAGCTCCCATTGATTTCAGGTGGAGTTGTGGGTGTGCCGAACCTCTGAAAAGCTGGGTGTAAAATGGGGTGAGTCCCCCCTCCTCTACCTAGTCTATTTAAGGTGTGAGCTCTTTGAGCAGGCGCTGGCTCTCCCTGTGTGTCTGTACCTTGCATGGCACAGTGGGGTCCCGCTGTGGGACCAAGCATTCGTTCATTCTCTGTCTGTTTAATCCTTGTGGTCACTGACAGCAGCCACAGCAGTACCACCTATGGTGTCTGGAAGGAGATTGGTAGCCCACAAGCAATGGACTGAGACCACAGTTCGTTCCACACACTGTCAGCTGGCTAGTGTGCGGCCACCGCTAGCCTTGGCCCCAGGCCCCCCGCCCGTGTGCAGAGGTACAGGGGTGTGGTTGGGCCCCCCTGGGACTGTCTCTGTGGCACCTCACCAGCCTCCTTGGCCCCCTCTGCTGACCCCATGGATGAGGGGTGTCCGTTGGTGCTGCCACGCCCACACGCTTATTCCCCATAGACCACCCCACAGCCATCAGGAACTGAGCACAGTCAGCACTGATATGGGCTGGTGTGAGCCACTCACCTGGTGGTGGAAGGGTCCGTGCTGAATGCTGATTCTCTGAGCCAGCCAGATTCTCTCAGCCCCTCTGAGCTTTTCACACCTACAAGCCTGGCTTTTGTAAATTGCCTGGGGATCAGTCCACTGGCAGGCAGTGCCATACACTAGAAAACGCTGCATTCATGTGGCTCCTAAACTAGCCACATTTGTACTTGTTGGTAAACTACAGTCAAGTTAACACACAAAGTGTAAGTGGAGCTTAATGATGTTTGGCTATGGGTATGTTGTCCCGACCTGTTCATTCTGTAAAAAGCAGCCAGGCTGCTCAATTCCTCTCCTCTCTCATGTTTTATGGCTCTATCATGCTGCTCAAGCCACCACCGCCACCTCTTTTCTGTTTCCCCAGGCAGCAACACACCCACCAGCTAGTGTCCCAGTTCCCCTGACCCCAAAGGCCACACCCCCGAGCCAGTCCTACTGAGTCACCCTAAGCTACAGCTGACACACCTCAGCAAGGCTGAAATGGCACCATGAGCTCTCACCCAATGAAGAGTTATTTGTGGGTATGTCACTCACCCCCTCTCCCGGTCTATTGTCCTGTTCTCCCTGTACTTCAAAATCTCATCTACCTCCTACTTTCACGGGCTGCCTTCCATACTCTCCTGCCAGCTGTGACAGAATAGGCCCCTCTATTCACAATATACACACTACTGTAATAATCTGTGCACAAAGTATGCCTTGTAAGGTATCACTTGAAAACTCATAATTTTCTGAGCAGTGTTGTCTTGGTAAAATATGTGTAGGAACATTGTATGGGAAGTTATAAGTTTCCCCTGTATGATGTTATTAACACGTTCCAAACTCCACAGCCCTGCCCATGCAGAAGTCAGGTCTGTCCTAAACAAAGGAAGGACTGTGTGCTTGCCTTAGTTTGCATTTAAGCAGTAAACAGAGTTATCAAGCAGGGAGGGAAAACAAAGGAAGTTCAAACAGGTGAAAAAAAACTATCAAGGACCATCCTTCCACATGGCCTCTGTCTCCTGGTTGGAAATGGTTTTCTCAGCTGGAAATGGTTTTCAAGAGGGGGCCTGACACTATAAAAAGGAGGGACAAACACCCCAAGGCACCTCCCTGCCCATCTCATTCTCTGCACCTGAGCAGAGAACAGGAAACAGCCATCGGAATCCGGGGGAGAGGTCCTGACCTACAAAGTTTGGACAGTGATCTGCCAGAATATGTGGTGAGAATGTTGGCTTTGCAACTAAGAGAGTTTCTTAAGTAGATACTAGTAAGTGTTTTATCTTTATTTCTCTTGTAACCATTTCTGACTTTTATCCCTCATAGACTTTAAGGCCAGAAGGGACCGTCACAATCATCTAGTCTGACCTCCTGCCATTGCAGGCCACAGATCTTCACCCACTTTACTTGTATAATAGACCCGCTGGCTGAGTTACTGAAATCCTCAAATCATGATTTAAAATTTTAAATTACAGAGACTGTACCATTTACACTAGTTTAAACCTGCAAGACACCTGTGCCCCATGCTGCAGAGGAAGGTGAAAACCCCACCACGGTCTCTGCTAATCTGATCCAGAGGAAAATTCCTTCCTGACCCCAAATAAGGCGATCTATAGACCCTGAGCAAGACCCATCAGCCAGACACTTGGGGAAGAATTCTCTGTAGTATCTCAGAGCCCTCCCCATCTAGTGTCCCATCACCAGCTGTTGAGGATATTTGCTGCTAGCAGTCGCAGCTCAGCTACATGCCTCATTACTTGTACTCACTTAAAATCTATCTTGTTGTAGTTAATAAACTTGTTGTACCTAATCCAGTGTGTTTACATTGGAGTGTCTGGGTAACTCTATTTAAAATAATGAGCTGGTGTATTATTCCCTGAAGAAATAACAGACTTAATATATGTGTACTGTCCAGGAGAGGGTTGGGCAGTACAGGACGTACATTTCTGGGGGAAGATCCAGGACTGGGGGTGTATTGGGGTCACCCTGCAGTGTAATCAGGACTGGTGAGAGCCAGGGTGTGACTGGTAGGCTGCAGCTGCCTACAGACCCTCAGGGTGTGGCTTGGATGCTGGAAGGTTCTGTGTGAGTGGCCCAGGTGAGAGCTATGACAGCAAGGCATTGTAAGGCTCTCTGGTTGCAGGGTAGGGGTGGCACGGCCCCCCACTAGTCTGGACTGTACCCCTGGTATGTCACACTAGCCAACAAGCCTTGGCTTCAAATTTAGCCCTGCCTGAACTGCTCACAGGCTCTCCAGAGCATCAATCCATGATCTCATGAAGAGAAGGCCCAAGCCACATCCCTCTATTCCTCATGTCATTTCCTGATTTGGAGGTTTAGTTTAGTTCAGTGGATTCACCCTTTGCCTGTTCTGACCCAAAGGATGGGTTCTTGAGCATGAGCCCCATCTGTCTCCTCTTCCCCATCCCTGAAAAGCCCTCGAAGGGTACATCTATGCTGCAAAAAACAAAAACAAAAAAAACCCCACAGCTGTTACCTAATTTGTTGAGTGGTTATAGATTATATTGACCTTCCAGTTAGTCACTGATCTGTCTTACAAGGTGTATGCCTGTAGATTTCTTGCATTCCTTCTAAATAAAATACCTTTAAACTGCTATGGGCTACATGGCAGCAAGGCTCAGAGTCCAGATCAACTGACTTGGGCTTGTGCGGCTCACACTACGGAGCTAAAAATAACTGTGAACGTTCCCATTTGGGCTCTGAGACCCACCACCCTTGCCTAGGTGGATCTAGAGCCGGTGTCCAGGAATTAGTTTTTCCAGGAACTTCTCTTCAATCCTCTCGTCTCCTTCACAGTCCCAGAGACCAAGCCCAGGTAATACAGCCTCACTATTCCTTCCCATCTCAACTTCCAAACCCTATTTCTCTGCATTAAATGACATGCCACAATGCAGAGAGCATGCCAACCGGATACTACATAGAAACATAGGAATGTCCAGATCAGATCAGATCCAAGGTCCATCCACCCATCATCCTGTGTCCGACAGTGGCCAGCACCATGTGCTTCAGAGAAAGGTGCAAAAATCCTAGTTGCAAATGGGAGATAATCTGCTCCCCTACATCGGTCTCATTTGATAGCTATTGTCTCAAACTCTGAAGCAGGAGGTTTAATATTGCTTTGTGAGCAGTAACTATGATAACTCTGAAAATCTGTTATTCACATACATGTCCAATCCCTTTTTGAATCTACCTCAATTCTTGGCCTCAACAACATCCAGTGGAAGGGAATTCCACAGGCTAATCACACACTGTGTGAAAAAAGTATTTACTTCATCCATCTGAAATTTTCCACCTTTCCTATTTCATTGACTGTCCCCTATTTTGTTCAACTTCTCCATCTCTGGCTTGGAGAAGATGTTCACCACAGGTGCCATCCAGGGCATCATGAGCTGCTCCATGTATGGTGTCACTTGATGATTTCTATATCAGATGTGTTCAGTTATTTATCTTTAACTTCCAGTCCTGCAGACGTACCTGGGTGCTGAGACCTAAGCTGGATTCTTCCTTCTCCCACGTAATGACAGTTCTACAGACAGCTGGCAACCATCTTCCATATATTTGTAAAGGAGTAACTGAGTGGAGCCTAGCAAACTATTCTGTTTATGATGCACTAGTACTAGCCCCCAGGCTGCTCTCCCAGAGCGATGCTGGCTCTGCAGGGCTAAGGGGAGGAAAAAGCAAGCCCCATTTCTTTAGTCACTAAAGTCCCCAGTTGGGGGTCAGAATTCATGCAGGAAGCTGGTGCATGCAGGATTTGTGGATGAGAAGGCATCGATCCTCTGTTTGGTGTTGAGCTGCACTTTAAGGCTTGTATCTTTCCAGTTAACTTGAAGAAAGACCATGATCTTCTACAGGGAAAACTCTCTTAGTTGGTGCAGTAATTATAAATACCAGGTTGGCAGGTGGACTTCATACTGGGAAGATCAGACTCCCTGGCTTCCCCACCCTCAGGAGCAGAACTCAGAGAGACTGACTGTTCCTTGAAAGTCACCAGACGCTGAAGGGAACCTCAAAAGCTGTCTTAGGAGAGGCCATTCCAGGTGGGCATAGACATGCAGCTCTGGTTCTTCTCTTCCCAGTAGCATCACACAGAGTCCACTCCATGGGAGCTCAGGAATCCTCATCTCCTCCCTCCCCTTTTGGGGCAGTCACTGGGACAGAACTGGCTCCTGCTTATACATTAGGAGCCGGGTTAAGACTCTGTACATTAACTTCATTCTAAATGATGGATTTAGCCTGGGAAGCCACAAGCTGCCAACTCTGGTAACACGAGCCAGGTGTAAAGCCACCTCTCACTGATGCTGGGCCTGGGTCGGGCCCTGAGCAGAGGCTGAGATGAAGGAGGCAGAGGAAAGGCATGGTTTGGGATCCTTCAGTTGTTTGCCGGATGAAAGTAATAGTCAATTTCACGCCAGTGTAACATCCCAGATTGGCAGCCCCAGCACGGCATGAGCAATACAAATCCCTGCGCACCCATCCCTGCTTGGAGCTAGGGAGGGCATGCTCGGCTTCAGTTCCTATGGCCTAGTCTATCTGTAGCCTCTCTCCCAGGACTGCCAGATAGGGCTGCTGTGTGGATGGGACTCTGGTCTACCAGGGGCTAGATTGAAGAGTCACCATCTCTCATCGCTAGATGGCCAATGGTAGTGAACTGCTGTCTGTAATAACCTGGTCTGGGTGCAACTGGGAGAAGGCTTCATTATCCCGTACCAGTCCCCAGCAGCCCCTGGCTCTCCAGGTGCGGAGTTATTCAACATGCACGCTCGAGATGCCCTCACAGTACGTGCCTTAGAGCGCAACGCTAGGACATGGCCCTTTGGTGAACTGGAGAGATGGCCGCGGCCCCAGGGAGTTCTCCATTCGCGTGTACATCTCTGCACCTGGTTGTACACAATTCCCATGTCCATAGGGTGCTTAGCTCCATGCCAGGGCCTTCTCCTCACTCCAAGGCAACAGCCAATCGGAGGGAGTCTCTAGCTGCCAGGCGGCCACAGAACTAGTGTGGGATTTCCCATGGATGCCCTTGACTGTGTTGCTAACAATGCTAGTGGACTCTTGCCTGAGCCTTCATTCAGAGCCTGGCCACTGGTCCCTGGGAAAAGGACCTGACCCGATTTCTGTGCTGGGGCTCTGAGGTGCACCTCAGGCAGTAGACACCTTGGCTGAGAAGCAGGGACTGAGCAGCAGACAGAGGCAGCCAGGCTGCCTGACAAACCAGCAGGGTGGGTAGCAGTAATTATCACGCAGCCGACAGCTGAAGGGGAGCATATGGTAAGGGAAAGGAAACGAACTTGTATTTTTCCGGCCCCCAAGGCTCAGCCTTTCAGGCGCTTGTCACAGTTGATTTTCGCTGCCTGACTGGCAGGGCCAGGGCCCCTCAGTTTCACTTTGTTCCTGAGTTGTGTCATTCTGTTCTCCGAAAGGGCTCTGTGCAGAATATGCACATAGCTTTCTGTGCCTACTGCAGTACTAGGCCCCATTCCCCTGCCCCACTGCATCCCTATCCCATGCACCCTGCCCCACTGCAACCCTATCCCACCAGCCTGTTCCATACCCCTGCCCCACTGCATCCCTAAACCATCATCCTGCCCCACGTACCTACCCCACTACAGCCCTATCTCACCATTCTGTCCCATGTGCCCCGCCGCACTACATTCCTATCCCACTGTCCTTCCCCATGCCCCTGCCTCACTGCATTTCCATCCCACCATCTTACCCCATATCCCTACCCCACTGCAATTCTATCCCACTATCCTGCCCCATACACCTGTCCCACTGCAACGCTATCTCACCACCCTGCCCCATGCCCCAGCCCCACTGCATCCTTATCCCACCATCCTGCTCCATACACCTGCCCCACTGCAGCCCTATCCTAAGAACATAAGAACAGCCATACTGGGTCAGACCAAAGGTTCATCTACCTCAGTATTCTGTCTTCCAACAGTGGCCAATCCCTCACACCTAAAACACCATCCACCCCATCCCTTCCCTAGTGTACCCATCCCCCACACCTAGCACACCCATCCACACCTTCCCTCCCTAGTGTACCCATCCCGCACACCTACCCTCCCTAGTGTACCCACCCCAAACCTAGCACACCTGCATCCCATCCCTCACTAGGGTACCAATCCCCAACACTTAGCACACCCATCCACCCCATCACTCCCTATTGCACCCATACTCCACACCTAGCACACCCATCCACCATAGTTAACACACCATCCAGCCCATCCCTTCCCTAGTGTACCCACCCCCAAACCTAGCACACCCACCCACCCTATTCAGCCATAGTGTACCCATCCCCCATGCCGAGCACCCCCATCCACCTCCTCCCACCCATCCCCCACACCACTCCCTAGCGTACTAAAACCCAACACCTAGCACACCCATCCAATTGTAGTGTACCCATCCCCCACACCTAGCACATAATTCACCCCTTCCCTCCCAAGTGTACCCATCCCCAACATTTAGGACACCCATCAACCTCATCACTCCCTCGTGTATCCATCCCCCACACCTAGCACTCCCACTGACCTCATCCCTCCCAAGTGGACCCATCCCCCACATCTAGCACACCCATTTACCCCATCCCTTCCCTAGTGTACCCATCCCCCACACTTAGCACACCCATCCCTCCCCTCATGTACTAACTCCAACACCAAGCACACACATCCCTCCCTTGTATACCCATACCCCACATCTAGCATTCCTTCCACCCCATTACTCCCTTGTGTATCCATCCCCAACACTTACTTAGCACACCCATCCACCCCATCCCTCCCCAGTGTACCCATCCCCCATACCTAGCACACCTGCATCCCATCCCTGAGGGCACCGTAGCCCCGTTCTCCCATCACACTCCTCCACAACTTCCAGACCCTGACCAAGATCTACTTTCTTTTTTCGCTTTGCTGGTTGTTTACATTAGATATCTTTGTGTTCCTGGGCGATGCTCTGGAGGGGTGGGGAGCTGGTCCGTTAGGATGTCTCGGATGCCCTGGAAGTGAGACTTGCTCTAACTGAGAGGGCAGTTACTTACTTTTATTCAGACTACTTTGACAACTATTTAACTCAAACCCTTTAATAATCAGTGTGGACAAATTCTCTTCCATTAAAGATCTGATGTCCCAGGCATTAAGATTCTACTAATAATGCCTAGCTCTTCCATGGGAGTTTCCCTCCCTAGCTCTCACAGCACTTTATCCAGGAGTCCTATGCCTTTATCCCCATTTTACAGATGGGGAAACTGAGGCACAGTGACTTGCCCAGCATCCCCCAGCAAAGCAGTGGCAGACCAAGGACCTCTTGAGTCCCAGTCTGGCACCTTAGCCATTAGCCATAAAGGCTGGGAGAGCTCATTAGGCAAGAGACCCTCCCAGTACAACAGGGCCGGTTGGAAAAGATGCTCCTTCTATTTCTAGGGTAAGACTCGAACAAAACAACCCAGTTTGTTAATACAAGCCCTATCAAGTTTTCACCAGGAAGAAACAATAAGGTCTCCGGTCATTTTATCCCCCTCTGCAGGTCACCCATAAAGCTGTCAGTGTTTGGCACATGGGATCAGCATACACCCTCCTGAGACAATAGAAGAGTGTGCGTGCATGCAGGTGGGTGTATGCATGCAGGGGAGACACAGGGTGCACCAACGTGTGAACAGAGCATGCCAGCGACAGCAGATGTGCATGGCAGTGGCTGTGGTCGTGTGTTGTGTTGTGTGGGTAGCTGTGTGCATGGCTGGCACAGCATGCACCACTATGAAAGCCCCTCCTAGACGGGAGGAGCACGGTGCACATGTATCTGAGCTCTGTGTGTGTGTGCGCGCGCCCGCGCGCGCACACACTGAACACCCCCTCCCTGACAACAGGGGTGTGTGATGAGCAGAGGTTTGTGAGCGGGGAGGTGCAAGTATGCACTGAGCATAGCTCCATTAGTGTCGCAGGGTGTGTGAGCTCACAGGTGTACACCCCAGCAGTGCTGTGTAGCGCGGGTGCCCCTGCTTTGCAATGCACACCAGCCACAGCCCACCTCCTAAACGAGACCCAGGCTATGGTAACCGGACCTGTCTGTTACTCAGAAGCGGGGCCAACCCCTGGCAAAACATCTCCAAGCTCTGAACCACAGCTCAGCTAGTCCCTCGGCGCCTTTCCAAATGGGAGCATGGGAACCCTGAAGCTCCAGATAAAAGAGAAACCTGCAGGATAGAAAGACTGAAAACTCCAGCTCCCAATGGCTCAGCTGTTGCTCTGCAGTCCCTGAAACAGTTTCAGTTCACTCTTCTCAGGCTGCTTTGAAAGGTCTCAGCTACACGTAGGGAAGATGTTTGTATTTATTTCTCTGACACACAACATGCCTGATGTCTAATAGGTGAGGCTGGTCCAAGTGCTGGATCTAAGACTAACTAAACAGAGCCAGAGTGAGCCAATGCAATACACACTTTGGACTCTGCAAGGTGGCGTCACAGGGCCATGTGTCTGATTGAAGACCAAATTCTGTTGTGTCCGTACAAGCAGAGATTAATAAGACTGGGCCTTTTCAGCTTTGAAAAGAGACACCTGAGATACGATATGAGGTCTATAAAATCATTCTGGTACACAGAAAGTGAAGAAGGAAGTGTTATTTATTCATTCATATCACAAAAACCAGGGGTGAGCTAATGAAATTAATAGGAAGCAGGTTTAAAACAAAGAAAAGGAAGTATTTCTTCATGCAACACCCAGTCAACCTGTGAAACTCATTGCCAGGGGATGTTGTAAAGGCCAAAAGTATAACTGGGTTCAAAAAGAACTAGACAAGTTCCTGGAGGATAGGTCCATCAATGGCTATTTGCCAAGATAGACAGGGATGCAACCCCATGCTCTGGCTGTCCCTAGGTTGTTTCCCAGAAGCCAGGAGCGGACAACGGGTGGATCATTTGATGATTGCCTTTCTGCTCCTTCTCTCTGAAGCACTGGCACTGGCCACTGTCAGAAGACAGGCTACTGGGTTAGATGGACCACTGGCCTGAACCGGTATAGCCATTCTGATGTTCTGCTGTCCCACAGCAGGCTGAGGGCAGTCCTGCTCTAGAAAAACTCATTGGTGTTTGGGGAAGGGAGAACACTGGGGATTTACACCCCAAACAAGTCAGGGGCAGGGAGAAGCCTACCCGGGAGCGATGGTGCCCTCCCTTGGATGCCTAGATCCTATAAGTCTCACCTGGCTAGTATCTCTGGCTGGCTCACAGCTGACTGCACGGGGTAGCATCTATTCTCTATGTGCGTGTCTCAACAGTTTCAAACCACAAAGTGTGGCACCATGCCAGGCAGCTGCACGCCTCAGGTATGCTGTGAAGAGTGTGCATTCAGAGATCCTGACACAGCAGGGTCAGTGTCACAGTCCTAGGACTCTCAGCAGTGCCTGGCTCTGTGATCACAGCAGAAGGCGGCAGGTTTGCAAACAGGTGGTGACATTCCTCGGGCTGAGGGCCTCCGTGTAGGGACCCACAACAGCAAGAAGCCAAGGGTGGAGGAGGACAGAGATTGCAGGTCAAAACTGATGTGCATTAAGAAGGCTGTGGGGGTCCAGGTCTGGAGGGATGGCAAAGAACAGTGACAACAGCAGTCTAATACCTCAATAACTAGGGCTGCAGGGCAGGGTTGAGGGGTGTCGGCAGAGCTGAGGATGCAGGACTGGAATAGTAGGAGCGGGTGTGTGAGCTTTGTGTTGGCATTTAGGAGCACTAGGAGATCCACATGGGATGCTAGCATTGATAAAGCAGGCGGTGCAGGCTAGGTTGATGTGCATTAGCAGCACATTGGACTGGCAGGAGTGAGATATCACAGCTGAGGTATCTGTAGGATTCACAGATCTCAAAATGGAGAAATCATCAGGAGTGGGCACCATGGAAGTA
The DNA here is from genome assembly GCF_009764565.3 of Dermochelys coriacea. NCBI lineage: Eukaryota > Metazoa > Chordata > Testudines > Dermochelyidae > Dermochelys > Dermochelys coriacea. Next base: position 35,860,119 of record NC_050077.1, on the reverse strand, counting down.
GGACACCTCCACAAATGTATCTCCTTCCAAGAGCCCAGTGCCATCACTCCATGGGTTCCTCTATCCCCCAGTGTCTTGGTGCTATCAATGCAAATCAGGAGGGGACTTTTCTGAAGAAGCAGCAGTAGGGGATCATAGAATATCAGGGTTGGAAGGGACCTCAGGAGGTCATCTAGTCCAACCCCCTGCTCAAAGCAGGACCAATCCCCAACTAAATCGTCCCAGCCAGGGCTTTGTCAAGTCTGACCTTAAAAACTAAGGAAGGAGATTCCACCACCTCCCTAGGTAACGCATTCCATTGTTTCACCACCCTCCTAGTGAAAAAGTTTTTCCTAATATCCAACCTAAACCTCCCCCACTGCAACTTGAGACCATTACTCCTTGTTCTGTCATCTGCTACCACTGAGAACAGTCTAGATCCATCCTCTTTGGAACCCCCTTTCAGGTAGTTGAAAGCAGCTATCAAATCCCTCCTCATTCTTCTCTTCCGCAGACTAAACAATCCCAGTTCCCTCAGCCTCTCCTCATAAGTCATGTGTTCCAGTCCCCTTATCATTTTGGTTGCCCTCCGCTGGATGTTTTCCAATTCTTCCACATCCTTCTTGTAGTGTGGGACCCAAAACTGGACACAGTACTCCAGATGAGGCCTCACCAATGTTGAATAGAGGGGAATGATCATGTCCCTCGATCTGCTGGCAATGCCCCTACTTATACATCCCAAAATGTCATTGGCCTTTTTGGCAACCATGGCATGCTGTTGACTCATATCCAGCTTCTCGTCCACTGTAACCCCTAGGTCCTTTTCTGCAGAACTGCTGCCTAGCCATTCGGTCCCTAGTCTGTAGCAGTGCATGGGATTCTTCCATCCTAGGTGCAGGACTCTGCACTTGTTCTTGTTGAATCTCATCAGATTTCTTTTGGCCCAATCCTCTCATTTGTCTAGGGCCCTCTGTATCCTATCCCTACCCTCCAGCGTATCTACCTCTCCTCCCAGTTTAGTGTCATCTGCAAACTTGCAATCCACACCACCCTCCAGATCATTTATGAAGATATTGAACAAAACCGGCCCAAAGACAGACCCTTGGGGCACTCCACTTGATACCGACTGCCAACTAGACATGGAGTCATTGATCACTACCTGTTGAGCCCGACAATCTAGCCAGCTTTCTATCCACCTTATAATCCATTCATCCAGCCCATACTTCTGTAACTTGCTGGCAAGAATACTGTGGGAGACAGTGTCAAAAGATTTGCTAAAGTCAAGGAACAACACGTTCACTGCTTTCCCCGCATCCACAGAGCCAGTTATCTCGTCATACCCTTGTCAGGTATTAGAGGCCTCTGTAATCTGTCAGGCAAAGGCATCCCAAGATCCTGTGGCTGGAAGCTGAAAGTAGACAATTCAGAAAGTAGCTACCAATTTTTAAGTGTGAGGAACTAACCAATGGAACAATTTACCTGGGGATGAGGGAGATTCTGCATCACTTGGAGTCTTCAGATCAAGATGGGTCGTCTTTCTAAAGAGTGGGTTCTAGCTCAGACACAAGATATGGGCTTGATGCAGCTGGCAACTGGCTGAAATGCTCTGGCTTGTGTTATACAGGGCAGACTAGATGATCATAATGGTCCCTTCTGGCCTTAATCTCTGACTCTATTACTGGTTTCTAATCCCAGCTCTGTCACTGACCCAATGAGTGTCCTTCGCTAAGTCACTTCACTGCTGTGTTGCAGTGTTCCCATGGGGAAAATGATCCTTTGTACAGTGCTTGGAGATGTGTGGTCACAAGATAATATTTCAGTATGATGATTTCATACATGGTGTCAGCACCAGTTGCCCTGATGGTATCAGCCTTTGGCACAATGGGTGGGACTGTTTCTCTCTGATGCGGACTTTGCTACAGCTACCTGTCCCCATGTGGCTTTCAGCCTGGATTGCTGCACCACCCCCGAGGACCATCTTGAATCTACAACTGGTGCAGACACAGCAGCCCCCTTCCTTAGCAATGCTAGCCCTAGGGAACAGCTACATTTGCACTACAACGCATGTGCTGGCACCCTGGCCACTTCTTGCTGCAGGGTGAGGTGTTAACACTGAACTGTAGAGCCCCATGCAGTTTGGAGCAGACTCTCAGTTGTCGTAAATTATAGCTCTCCTAAAGGACATGAAGCTTCACTGCTTTACACCATCTGAGGATCTGGCCCTTTGTGTCCTGTCAACCTCAAGCCCTTTCACCCCACCAATCTGCTCCAGAGCTGAGATCAGCTGGTGTGCTCTCACTCGGGGGCATTTTCAGTTAATGTCCCTCAGCGACGGACTCTGCCTCCCACTGCTTGCTCCAACAGAGCTAAAATCTGTTGCAAAGTCCATGTTCAATGAGGTGTTTGCCTCGGGCACCGACTGTGGGAATACAGCGCTGAGCACAGCTGAAGTCCAGAGCAGGGTTGATCACATTTGGTTTGACACTGGTCAATGCAGCATGTATTACTTTAAAATCCTGCCTTTGTGTGCAAGTATGATCGGCACCTTCTCAGCTAATTAATTCAAATAAAACAAAGGCAGCAATGGACTGATTCTACCAGATGAAATTTACATTAATTATTATAACCTATACAAATGGTAATGAAATCACAACAAAAGCAGCATTTAGCACTTTCCAGCTTCAAAATACTTTACAAACATTAACTAATTAATTGTCAAACCACCCAATTCCATTGAGGTTGACCACCATTATTATCCCCGTGGTATAGATGGGGAAACTGAGGTACAGGGGCGAACTAAATGACTTGTCCAAGGTCACACAATGGGCCCATGGCACAGGAACTGTTGACTCACAGTCATGTGTGCAAAATCCCTAGGCTGTGGACCGGCAGAGGTGAAAATGGATCTCATTGAAAATTAGTACTCATGAGCGGGGGCACTTTGCCCCATACATCACTGGGGCAGCCAAGACAATGTCACATAGTAGGATCTGCGTCTGCCAGCCTCACTCGTGCCCAGCAGCATCCTGAACTCATGCCAGCGGGCGCGTCCTGGGTCTTTCTGGAACACAGAGTATTGGCAAATGGAATCATGGGACTGACTAATCAGCATGAACCATGGAGACACCATCTGCCAGCCAAGAGAGAAGGGGAGTGTGGTTAGAAAACAGGCACTGCCCTGCCATCTCCCGCACTGCCTCCAAGGTTATGGGATCTGGAGCCAGCAGGTGCAGGTGTCGTACTGGGCCTGAGTCACCTTGGGGTGTATGTGAATGTTTGGTGCCCACATTCATCACACAGAGTCCCTTCACAAACCGGCCTGCCTCGCCCCAGTAACTACTGCCTTTATCCCCTTGCTGGTCTGTGTAGACACAGCTGCAGCAAGGTTGCTAGCTTGGTGGCCTAGCAAAGAGGAGGCTGCTCGGGTCCAGCCAGCAGGGGGTCAGTGCTAAGGAGGTAACCCATCTAGGGCACGGGCCTGGTCCTTAAAGGATGGGCCAGGCACGACGTGGCTCTTATGCCCCATGGGCTCTGGGAGCGGGGCCACTGTCAGCTTCTCTACAAGGGCTGGTGAAGGTGAAGGACCCCCGCTACAGAGGGGGAAAGGGCGTAGGCACAAGAGCCTCTTCCACAGGGTCAGTTTGGGGTTCTTCTCTGCCTGAAAGATGTACCCAGCATAGGCCAAGCCTGACACTGAGGCCTCTCCTGGACTTCCAAAAAAATTACCATGGAGACAAGAGAGGCCCCGGGTGGGTGGTGGGAGGAAGAGGGGAGGCGAGTTTAGAGAGTGAGCCCATCCTGCCCTCACCCTGCAGCAGTGCCCCTTATCCCATGGGGATGGGCCTGGCTCCCCACCCTGGGCATTGTGACCTGGCCCGCAGGGTTGCAGCGCTGCTTCGGTTTGGTCCCCCCCGAGTTACACGGCGACCCCATGTGCCAGCTCACAATGCCACTCTCACAAGTTCCATGGTTTTGGGGGCCCTCTCCAGTGGCAGGGGGGCAACTGCCCCTTTTGCCCTCCCGTTCCAGGTGCACCTGATTCTGCTGCTTCTCCTCACCTGAGTAAATTAACAGACGAGGCAGCCTTCGACCCGCCAGACTTCAGAGCCCCACGGACACTGCCCAGGGGAACCCACCTGGGTGCAGAGTTCTGATGGACCCTGGGGACATCCATCCGAGCTCTGCATGCCCTCGTTCTCCTCCAATCGCCGGCTTCTACGCAGCACGTGAAGCCGCTTAGCAGCCACTGTTTTAAAAGGATGAATCCAACTTTTAAAGGGACTTTGAAATACCCATCCAGGAATTTATACAAGGAGCCACTGAGGGAGGATGGGGGACTCACCTTTCCAACGAATGGAGACTGCAGCCCTAGCATTTCTTGGCCTCCGAGTGTGTTCAGCTGCAGCTTCCTAATTGTCCCAGCTGTGTATCGCTACCCCATCCCCCCGCCTTCTCCACCGCCCCGCGGTGCTAACCTGCGGGTCCTTGACTGGTAAGCCCCGATTACTGACCTGCTATTTGCCTGTCAAGAGTTTGCTCCACAGACAAAACACCCCCTGTCAAATTAGTGAGTCAGAAGACGTAAGAGAGACCACCGCTGCTAATTTGTACATTAACTGGTTCTGACAGAAATATTTCACAAGTGAAAAAACAGAAAATGTGCCTCAAGAAAACGGTCAGCCTCCATACCGGCAAACTTCTGCTTAACTGGTTAGTGCAGGGGGAAAAAACCGCAAATGCCAGGCAAGGTGGGCAAAGCTCACAAGCCCCACTTCCTCTGCCCCCCCATCTTTGGGGCAAGAGAAAGTGGGCCAAATGCACAGCCAGCTGCACCAGCAGTTCTGGGCCATATGCTGCTGTTTTTAGGAGGTGGGGTTAGAACTCTGGCTGGTTCTGGGTTGGATCTCAGCCGCGGTGAGAAGATTGGGGTTTTGGGGTTGTTTTATTCAACTAGGGCTCAGAGCTGATCCTGAACTAGCAGGTTGGGTTGCAATGGCAGGTGCTCAGTCCCTGGGTTTGCAAATGTTGCAAGAGGCCTAGTGCAGGGAGGGCCTGCCAAAGAGAGAGGTAGAGCAAAGAGGTAGATTTAGAGGTGACAGGGGGAGCACGTGCCCCTTCCCCCCCCAATTTCTGCCAGGGTTTGCCAGCTGCACCTGGGCCCCCTCCCTGTGTGGCAGCTCCTGGAGCTGGCGAGCTGCAAGTTGCAGCCATGAGGATGGATAGATAGCAAACAGCTTGGAGCTGTAGGGAGGGGCCACTGAGGATAAGGGGAGTGTGCCTGGGGGAACGTGACTCAAGTTGTTCGGGGAGGGGGGACCTTTACATTTTGCACTCCTGCTACCAGCAGGTACCAGTCATCTCTGGGTAGATTTAGATGTATATGGCCTCAGCATTCACAAATGGGGCTAGAGTTTCTGAAGTGCTCCACATTCAGCTCCGCCCCGTGAGATGCTCATGGCCAGTTTCTAAAGCACCCACCATGCACCATCTGGCCCCAGACCTACAAATGCTTGTGTCCATGATCCACTGAGTCACTAGGATGGCTAACATGGAGGAAGTGAGTTAGGCATTTACAGGGTCGTTCGTATGGATTTGCTGGCCAAACAGCAGCAAAGTGGGGACCCAAGAGCTCCAGATACTTGCAGGGTGTGTACACGCCAAGGCACACAAAGAATACTCAGGGGGGCCCCCAGGGGATCAGTTGAGAAGTAGTGGGATGAACCTGGGTGACGGGGAGTGCTTGCTTCCCAGGTGGGATCCACTAGGCTGGGGAGGAAGTGGTAGAAGCTGTATCCTGGACTAGATGAAGCACTAGCGCATCCACAGTCCCAAAGAGGCTCTGAAGCTTTGTACTGGGGACTCGTATGTTGACCCCAGCTAGGTCTGGGCTCCAGACAGTCTCTGGAAATTCTTCTAGATCGTGTCAGCTCTTCAAGTCCTCCTTCTCCATTCCTCTGTCTTAAAGCTGCTCCTTGGAAATTCTGCAGTTTATCAAACCCTTTTGTATGACATCCATCCATCCATTTAGTTTTGGGGCTTCCAGCCCTATACAGTCTTCAAACCTTCTTTTCATATGCCCAACAAGCTAAGCTGCATTCCTTCCACTCTTCTATAATTGATACCACCTTCACGCTTCCCCCAGTTCATTCATTGTGAACGTAGGCCATCCTTGTAACTCCAAGCACACATCTTAACATTTGCATTGCCCCCGTATTCCAGCTCTGCTCCTGTCTCTTCCTCTGTGCTCAGAATTTGGAGTCATACCCAAGTACAGGCCCCTTGTAGATCTCACTTTTCAGTTGGACAGGTGTTCTATCACAGATCGCACCACTCACGGTTCTCCATTTAGTCCACGTCTCTCAGTTTGATGTGGAGTTTATTATCAAACCCAGTTACTTGAGCTTCTGTACCTTTGGGAGTGGCTGACCCCCCCAGACTTGCAGGCTTGTTGACTTCCTGCAAGGTATCATCGAACCTACAGACCATATGTTCTGTTTTATTTCTGTGGATTTTCATGCGATTTCTTTCAAGTCCCTGGAAATTACAATATGCAGATTATAGGATCGTTATTTGTTCCAGTACCATAGGTCCCATAGATGCTAGGTGCTGTACATACCAGAGCGAGAGACAGTGCCTGTCCTGACCCCTTTACAATCTGAACAGAGGGTGAGAGGGGAACTAAGCACAGAGAGTGGAAGGGACTTGCCCCAGATCAGTGGCAGAGCTGGGAATAGGACCCAGTTTTCCTGAGTGCTAACCCAGTGCCTCACCCACTAGGCCATGCTGCCTCTCACTGGTGCAGTACCAAGTTTATCAGACTCCAGATAGCCCCAGCCAGAAGAGAGGGGGATGAGGACAAGAGAGAGAGAGAGAGAGAGTGTGTGTGCGCGCACGCCAGCCATGCATGAAGCTCAGGGACACTTCTAAGCATGAGTCAATGGGACCCAACAGAGCTAGAGCCTATATACTTTAAGGAACCAGCCTGAATCCTGGAAGAGCACACTACAAGCATGGCTTTCAGACATACAGTGGGGTGGGGCTGGGGACAAGAACACCAATGTCTGGTCCAGATCTTCATAAAGCTGCACTGATTGACACCAGCTCAGGATCCGGCCCACTGCATCCATGCTAACCTCTGACCTACAGCTGCATGACATAGCCACACCACCAGGACTGAGTTCCTCTTGCATGCCAAGCATCTGAGTCTCTTCTGCTTCATAGAGCAAACACACCTGGGCAAAGTGGGTGTCCCACGGTACATGGCCTGACTATTCCAACCTTGGAGAACTTGTATCAGATGCTTGCTTCAACTGCTGATACTGCTGACATGGGCAGCGGGTCAAGCACCCTTTCAGGGAGGCTAGCCCCCGGCCCTGCCCTTTCTGATGGAGCCCCACTCCTCCGCACCCCGCCGACTGCCAGACCTCCGAGCCCACCCACCCCCTCCCGTGGCCAGAGGAGTCCCAGCCAAACCGCCCCACATCCCAGGCCATTGGTAGGGTTGCCAGGTGTCCAGTTTATGACCAGAAAGAAGCACTGACCAGACACCAAAAGTCCGGTTGCCACCTGCAGGAGCACGGGTGACACATGGGGGGACATGCGGGGGCAAGTGCCCCCTGAGATTGGCTTGCCGGGGTGGGGAGAAGGCTCTGTCAGCCAACTTCTCTCTCCCGCAGGCAGCCACCACGCTGGGTTGGGCTCTCACGCATACCCAGAGTGGAGTGGCTATTGGGAGAAGTGGGTGGTCATAGAATATTAGGGTTGGAAGGGTCCAATATTAGGGTCCAACCCCCTGCCCAAAGCAGGACCAATCCCCAACTAAATCATCCCAGCCAGGGCTTTGTCAAGTCTGACCTTAAAAACCTCTAAGGATGGAGATTCCACCACCTTCCTCAGTAACCCATTCCAGTGTTTCACCACCCTCCTAGTGAAATAGTGTTTCCTAATATTCAACCTAGACCTCGCCCACTGCAACTTGAGACCATTGCTCCTTGTTCTGTCATCTGCTACCACTGAGAACAGCCGAGCTCCATCCTCTTTGGAACCCCCCTTCAGGTAGTTGAAGACTGCTATCAAATCCCCCCTCACTCTTCTCTTCTGCAGACTAAATAACCCCAGTTCCCTCAGCCTCTCCTCGTAAGTCATGTGTTCCAGCCCCCTAGTCCTGTCCCTTCTGCTCCCCACACGGGCCTGGCTGCCAGGGTCAGAGGCTGAGTGAGCCAGAAACATGCTGGGGAGCAGAAGGGGCGGGACCACCCACTTCTCCCTCCGGCCGCTCTGCTCTGGGTCGGCGTGACAGCCCAGCTGCCCAGTGCGACAGCTGGGCTGCCTGAGAGAAAGCCTGGCTGTGGGAAGCGGCAGCAAGCCACCCCCAGCCCAGTCCCAGCTGCCGGGGACAGCGGCTGAATGGGCTGGGGGGCAGGTGCAGCAGGAGCCAGATAACTGGTGGGGTGGGGAAAGTGCAGCAGTCCCCAAGCTAGGCGTGGGGGGCGGAGACTGAGTGGAGGGCAGTACCTTGAGGGAGGGGGTGGAGCATGGGGCTGGGCCTTAGGGGCAGAAGGTGAAGCAGGGGTGTCCAGATTCCAGAAATTGGAAAGATGGCAACCTTAGCCACCGGCCAGCCTGAGCACCGCTCCAAGCCCCAGGGCCACCAGCTGGCCCAAGCACCAGCCCGACTCCTAAGCTACCTCAGGCTGCTGTCAAGCCCCAAGCTCCCGGCTGCTGACTCGAGCTGAGCCCCCACTCACTTCGGGGAGGAAGGGGAGCAAGGATGGGGTCTTGGGGCCGAACATGAGCAGGGCCTCAGCCTGGGTTAGGGGAGGCTTAGCCTGCCCTGGCCTATGATACCTGCTGCCCATGAGAGCAAGTCTGTGCTTCCCTCTCTGGCTTTCCCTTGCAAATGCAGCTGGGAACCTGTAACTGTGGAGATATATTCCTCCTGGGAGTACAATAGCCTCTAGAGATGTAAGACTGGGGGATCACGCAGAGCTAGCCTAACGGCCAGTGTGTGAACCCAACCAGACCTGCTTGGTAAGCACAGTTGTATCCCTGGGCCCCATCTAAGAGGGGGACGGATGTAAAATTCCAGCCCAGGATAGGGAAAGGCCTGAGAGGGTGAACGCAGGGAGCCCAGCAAGTGGACAGCATACAGCTAGACCCGTAACTGTGGCAGCCTCCACAGGGAGGAGATGAAAAAGATAAGGATAATCTAGTCTAGAGGGAAGCTAAATAAGAGGAGATGAGACAGAGATGCATAACATAATGGAAAGCGTAGGGCAGGTCAGTCAGGTTCCCCTGCGTGCTCTCTCAGAATAAAAGAACAAGAGGGAAGCCACTGAAATTAAGTGACAAAAAAATGTAAGCCCGTCCAAGGAAGTCCTGTTTGAGATGAGATAATTCACCTGTGGAACTCACTGCCACAAGGTATCAAGGCAGAGAGATTAGCAGGATTTGTAAAAAAGGCTTAGCCATTCATATGAATAACAAAGATCTTGTCCTACAGCAATGCCAGCCCTGCCATGAACCAGCCACACAGAGGCCCGGTTTTCAAATGAGTTCTGAACATCTGGCCATGTCAATGCAGTGGCCAGCTGTTCAGAAGTGCTCAGCATCTAGTAGCAGGCCTTGAGACAAAGGGAAACTCCCTGTGGTGGGTGCTGAAGGAAAGGACTGGAAAGGCACCTCTGTCCCATAGCGTAAGCACCAGAGCAGACCAGTTCCTGCAGGTCATGCTGCAGCATCACAGGTGGGCGGCTAAGTCCAATTCTTGAGCAACTGTCCTTGCCACTGATAACGCAGGTGTAAAGCGCAGGGCCAGAGGATGAAACCGGCACACTACTAGAGCGTGAGGCTGGCTGCACTTTTCACTCTTTTCCCTTTCCTCTCTCAAGAATCTCTCTTCAGCCTCTTTGCCCCCCTGTCACAGCACTGAGATCCTGTGGGGCCTCTTGCTAGGTTTTCCCAGCTTGCCGTGGCGACATTCTAAGTTTTCAAGTCCCTCTTGCAAACATTCTCGAACCTGAGCCGAGGTCGGCCCAGTGTCCTTGGGGCAGCCACCAGTTCTCCGAGAAGGACGTACTTTGGAATGCATCCAATGATCAGCGCAGGTGACTACGCTGGTGTTTGAAAATCTGGTCATCAGAACCACGGCGATCAGCATCCGAGAAAAACCTAAGTCAGACAATCAGCTAGAACAGAGAACAATCCACTGGCTCTGCCACAGGTGCATCTGTTAATGGCTCCGTGCTTGCACTTACCCTCAGCCCACTAAGACATGAGAGAGATGCGGCTGAACACACCACAGATGGCCCAGGGGATCAGAGCAACATCCTCCAAACCACTCGCATTCAGCCAAATACCCAGCATGGCAGCCTCCCTTCTCACACAGTGCGCTGCTGAATTAGTGATTGGCTCACCTGTCAGTCAGCAGAGCTATTAACGCCTAGTTCAATTCAGAGCGCTTAGTGACTGCAATCAGAGACCAACAGGGGAAGGAAGAGAAGCCATCATCCAGGGATGCTTTCAGTCAGGCCTGGACTGCCGCTGTGACAGCACTGCTCACACGCTTGCTCTGAGAGATCACAAAATCAGTGAATGCCTCCTTAGCACCACACATGTCAGTGCCCCTTTCCACATGGAACACGGCCAGGCTGACTCCAACGGGCCTACTCAGAGCACTAGACTGGGACTCGGGTTCTGTTCCTGACACCACACTGCACAGTGACCTTGAGCATGTCACTTCACAGCCCTGTGCCTCAGTTCCCCATTTATGAAGTAGGAATAATGATGCTGGCCCGTCTGGGGAGTGCTCAGAGATCCGCTGCTCAGTTCTTGTAGAAGAGCTAAGGATTACTAGGATACAGTTAACCCCATGCGGGACCAGGACCCGCATGCTCAGCACTTTGCAGAATCAAGCCCTTGGTAGAGACAGTGAGGCTAACTCTCTGAGGGCTGGTATCATGCGTCTCGCCTCCCCCTTGGCACTGAGTCTTCTGTAGGGCAGATGACTTGGGCAGCAGCAGCAAAGGGGTGGGCTGAGATCTATGGGACCTCTCCCTGCCCCTGTCAGGAGCTGCCTGTTTGGGGCATGGGATGCATCAATAGGTTTGCAGGCAGTAGTGGGGGTCCCCTCCTACCTAAGCCATTAAAGAGGAAGCAAGAGCCAGCTTCAGGGCATCGTCTGTCCTCACTGTGCAGTGAGCCTGTAAGAGCAGGACCTGGGTTGGGAGTTGTCTCCCTGCCCTCCACACAGGGCCGGCTCTAGGATTTTTGCCGCCCCAAGCAAAAAAATTTTTGGCCACCCTTGCTTTTTTTCGTGCCCCCCTCCATCTCTGGCTCTGCCCCAATTCCACCCCTTCCCAACCTCTTCCCCAAATCCCCAGCCCCGCCTCCTCCCCCAGGCGTGCCGCATTTCCCTCCCATTGCTTCCTGCGGCTCCCCCCCGCACAACCCCCTGCCTTCGCTCACCTCTGCTCTGCCTGCTCCCCTGAACATGCCGCCGCTCCGCTTCTCCCCCCTCCCTCTCAGGAGAGGGAGAGGCAGTGCGTTCAGGGGAGCAGGCAGAGCAGAGGTGAGCGAGGGGGGGCGCGCAGGAAGTAACGGGAGAGGAACCACTCCCTGCCCCATCTCACCTCCGCTCCACCACCGCTGCCTCCCCCGAGCGCGCCGCCGCTTGGCTTCTCCTCCCTCCCTTCCAGGCTTGCCGCGCGAAACAGCTGTTTGGCGCGCAGCAAGCCTGGGAGGGAGGGAGGGAGAAGCAGAGCGGCAGCTGCACACTCAGGGGAGCAGGCAGAGGCAAGCTGGGGAGGCGAGGGCACATTTCTAGATAGGGGCGGCATGGCCGGTGCCGGAATGCCGCCCCTAGAAATGTGCCGCCCCAAGCACCTGCTTGTTTTGCTGATGCCTAGAGCCAGCCCTGCCTCCACACTCCCAACCACCCCATCGATTCTTTTCACACCTGCAATAATCAACCAGTTAAAGCCCTGGATACTAAACATGCCTCCAGCCAATCAGAGTGTTACTGTTCACTGATGCACCCTCTGTCCCTCCCACAAGGCCTCTCTTTGGAGGTTGTGATTGGTCAAGACTACAACAGGCTGATTTGAGGTATTGTCAGCATTAATACCTAGGGCTCATATGGCACCATTCTGTCATAGACCTCCAAGCCCTTTATAAGGGACACCAGTATCATGACGCCTATTGTACACATGGGGAAACTAAGGCATTAAGTGGTGATATGTCCTGCCCAAGGTCTGAGCCAGGAACAGAATCCAGGTCTCCTGGCTCCCAGGCCTGTGCTTTATCAACAAGGCAACACTGCCTGTCCTCTGCAGTCGTTAGCGTATATCCCAACATTATCATAGTGTATTGAGCAATCTCACAGTTAAGCTTTTGTTTTATGACCTTTTATGAAGGCAAATCACCTTTCCATTCCTAGCCCAATGCCATTTTGCATTTGGTTCAGATGCTGCCTGGGCAGACAGAGAGAGACAGTGCTCTAGGGAGCCTTGATGTTCCTTTCTTGTTTGGCAGCTTCTGTGCACAAGAACAATGGTGCTGCCAACCCCTCACTCACCTCAGAGCAGCACTGCCTCAAGAGCTGTGGCTGCTTTTTGGGGAGCTCACGCGGGATGTATCAATATAGAGAGGCTGTTGGAAGGACGATTCTTTTCCAGGTGTGACAGCAACGCACTTCAGAGGCTCCTGCTCCCAGGGGCCCTTGAGGCTCTGTAGCGGCTGGTCCCTCAGAAGGCAGGAGAGCTAAACGCACCTGAGGGAGGAAATGCAGCGATCAAAGGGACGTGAGCGATCGCAGCTTCCCTACTCGGCTTGGCCACTTTTGGCAGAGTGGGTCTTTTTGAAAACACGTAGTGCAAGCAGGCAGGGTGGGGCCATAGTGTGATGGTAGCGGCTGGGCATTAGAACACTAGGGAAGGTGATATATTGGGAGCGCTTCTAAAAGCTCTGCTCCAGGAATTACTGAGGGATAGGACCCAACGCAAGACCTTCTGCTCCCAAAGCACAGGTCCCTGGAGTGAAAGGAGGCTTGTGAGGTGCTGTTAGTAGAGCCAAGCCTCTGACATGCACTGGAACCATTCCAATGCTGTCCAGCAGAGGGCACCACACTGTTCATTTAAATACCATCATCATCTTTGGTAGTGTCATGCGCTGGGAAAGGGCGACCCATTGGTCAAAGGGCAGTACCTGCCCGGCTCGGGGCACGAGATACTGAAGAGGGGTAATAGGGCTACCAGCCCTTTCCTGGGGTGCTAGCGGTGGTAAACTTTGGTACCTGCCCCTCTCTGTGGGGTGTTGGCGACGGGGGGTATACAGGGGTACCTGCCCCTCTCTGAAGGGGGGTGTCAGAGAGGGGAGTATACAGGCGTACCTTCTCCTCTCTGGGGAGGTCTTGGGGGTATACGGGGTACCTGCCCCTCTCTGGAGGGGGGTGTCAGAGAGGGCGATATACAGAGGTACCTGCCCCTCTCTGGGGGTGGGGTTGGGGAGTATACAGGGGTACCTGCCCCTCTCTGGGCGGTTGGGGGGTATACAGGGTTTGACTGAGGGCAGGGGGCAGCCTGCCAGGTCCTCAGAAGCACCAGTGCAGCTCGTTGGGTCCTTAGGTCCTTGCCCCAATGAGTCTCCATGGGGAGAACTGGTGGTGAATGCAGGGGGGGTGAGGGGGTAGGTCATTCTCTTCAGGGCCCCCAGTGCAGGAAGGACTCCATGGCCATTCAGGAAGGGAGGAGCTCACAACTCAGGCCTCTCCCCCCTACTCCAGGCCCTTCTCGGGCTCTCCTTTCATGGGGGGGACGAGACTGGGGGGCCTTTGTTCTGAACCACACAGCTCCCGTCCCTGCCATGAACCCCAGGATCTGACTCCCTTGTGCCCCAGAAGGAGCTGACACCCTGGGCAGGGGTTGGGGTGGGCACCCGTCTGAGTGACCCATGCGAGTGGCCAGGAGCAGGCAGCCCATCCATGTCTAGTAATGGCTGATACCCTGAGAGCTGCCAGAGACCCAGCCAGGATCGAGACCCTGTTGTGGCCTGCACTGCCCAAACACACCTGGGGACATGGCCCTGAGGGGCTCACACTGGTAGCAACAGCACAGAGCACACATAGTGGGTACGGCAGGATGGTGAATGGGGGACGGGGGGCATGGCACTGGGGCACAACAAGAATTCATCTGGTCTGTGGAAGTTGTAGCTCCTCGTGGGCTCTGGCAGCTTCCTGGGGCCCATGATCCCTGGCCTGACCTCCCGAGGCTCCATGCCAGGCCAGCCCTCTCTCCCGTGGCAGTAGCCACATTGGTGTGACAGAGCATTTTGAAAAGCGCTGATCCACCAGCATGAGGGGCTCTGGTCATCCCCCCGCCAGGCAGGTGGGAGGCAGGGAGTGCACTGGCTGCGGCTGGCTCCTCGGGATAGCAGCACACGTTGCGTGATCTGTTGTGGCAGCTTCCCTGCAGCCTGGAGCCAGCCTGGAGCTAGCACTGAGGATGGCTTTAATTGCTTTCAGATTCACTAGTGAGCCCATGACAGCCTGGGCTATGCAACTGGAGCAGCTGCAGTGCGGCCAACTGCCCCTGCTTTGCTAGGGACAGGGCCCGGTTTTCATCCCTCTTCTGGCTGCTTTTGAAAGGAAAGAATGAAAGGAAGGCAAGATGCTGCCTGTGCCCCTTTCCAGACTGGCAACCTCTTCGCTTAGAGCCAGACGCTATAGCAGCTTCAGGCAGCCCTCTGGCCCAGCGCCTCCAGAACCCCGTGACATGGGGACCCCCCAACCTTCCTCTATTAACTCCACTGGGTGGTAACAACACAACCAGTAGCAACCTGCTGCCCCTCACCTGCCAGCTGAGGTTTCCATGGCACAGCACAAACCTCGACTGAGCCTCATGTCTCTGCTACGGTGTCTGGTCATCAATCCCATTTTACAGAGGGGGAAACTGTGGCACAGGGCAATGACATGATTTGCCCATGGTGACATGAGTCAGGGGCTCCCAGAACCCTGCTCTAACCCATAGGCGCAGACTTCCCCTCTGCCCATTGGGTGCTCGACCCCACCCTGCCCCTGTCCTCACCTTTTCTCGTCCCTCCCCCACCCCCTTCCCCTAAGTCCTTGTCATTGCCTTGCCTCTTCTCCACCTCCTCCCCTGAGCATGCCTTGTCCCCACTCCTCCCCCTCCCTCTCAGAAAGTCCTAAGTGCCACCAAACAGCTGTTAGGCGGCACGGGGGCGGGAAGCACTGGAAGGGAGGGGGAGGAGCAGAGATGCGGCACACTCGGGGTAGGCGGGGAGAGCTTGGTTGCCAGTGGGTGCAGAGCACACACTAATTTTTCCCCGTGGTGCTCCAGCCCCAGAGCACCCACGGAGTCGGTAACCTCACCAGGGCTTCTGGGCCCTGAGCTTCCACCCAGCCAAGCAGGCTAGTGCTCTGTAAACTCAGCTTGCCTCCCACCCCCACAGTTAACCATCTGAGGGCTGGGAATGGGGCTTTAGCTCTCACCAAGGGGCTGTGATGTTTGCCCTGAGATGAGCGATAATGGGAATGTCACAGAGGGATGGGGGGGATTTGCAGGAGGGATCAGACCACAAAGAATGTCAAGCAGGCGAGGGTGATGACAAAGCGATGATAGAGCCAATGGGACTATTCAGTCTGAAGGGCCGTGAGCACAGTCTAATGGGGGTCATGCCTCAACTCTGCCTGGGATCATGGGCAAGTCACTGCCCTTCTCTGTACCTCGGTTTCCCAGCCTGGCTCCTGGGGCAAGACGACGCTGGGGAAGCACACTGGGATTCTCAGCCGGAAAGCGCTGTAACATTATTACTGAACAGCCGCATAACTGCGGGGCAGGAGACACAGGGCCATTCCTTTTGAAAGGGACAATTGCCATCAGACATCATGCACCCCTCCCTCCCGCTCTGCTCAGGGTTCAAGCGAGGTCCCCCTCCCCACCCACCTAGGCATGGACAGCAGGGCTCACTGGGCAAGGGGCTCCACAATTAAAAACCTGCACCCCATTGAAGCTGCATGGGATGGTCCCTCTTCACCAGGATTCCTGCCATAGAACAGCATTCACTTTCAGCGCGTCTCTCCCCAAGCACCACTAAAGCACTAGCCAGGCTGGAGCTGCACTGTGTGGTCCAGCGCCCCTCGGGGGATAGAACCGGGCACCCAACCTTCTGCTACCTGAAGCAAAGCGGGAGCCCCGTATGGCTCTGGCAGCAGTAGCCCCATACACCACTTGCTGTTATCTCCCACTGCAGGGAGACAAAGGCCCCCACCTTAGCCTTGGGGATCAGGGCTTTAGCATCACAGGCTTTTAAAAGGCTCAGCCCTGTTCACACTGCACCCAGGGCCCATCACTGCAGGGCTGTAGCCAGGGCTCCCACCTGCCGCACAGCCCTTTATGTAACAGTTTGGGGACAGCGCAGAGGGGCTCAGCAGCCATCCCCTCGGTCACGGGTCCCCAACAAGCACCCCCTGTCAACTGCTCCCCAGACACTGTGAGGGAACCCAGCCGCTGGGCCCCAGGTGTTTTAAACTTGAAAAGAGCCCAGCAATTTCCCGCAGTCTTGGGGTCCCTAGGCTCACACTCAGGGCATGGACCCTCTATCTTGCACCCCCCCTCCTGAGACCTGGACCCTGCTTGTCCGGCTACCTCATCTCATAAACACAGCCTCTCACAGATGTGAGCCTTCTGGGTTAGTCTAACTCTCTCAGGGGGGCCGTGGTCAGTGTAACCATACAATACTGAGAGCCATTGTGTTCAGGAGCCAACGCCATCGCTCATTTACGTAACAGATACAGCACAGGAGAGGCCAGTTCCACAGAACACAACAACCTGTCACGTCCACCCCCCATCAGCTCACCTTGGGAAGCCTGGGTGACCACCTGTGTTCAGGTAGGCAGGGCCCCTGCCTCCTCAGGCCCCTACATGCTGGGTTGCATCTCTCTCCTCTTGAACTGAAGGAAAAATGGCTCCTGAGCAACTCCTGGCCTTTTACAACTTTCAGGCCCCCCATCAGGTGATGTCCTTCTCAGGTGATCACGGACCTCGGCCAGGTGACTCTGTTACCGAGACAACTTCTGCTAAACCAGTTCTCCTGATTGAAGCCATCTGTTGCAATTAGAGAGCTCTTAACATCAACAACACTCTTTTGTTGGCCCTTTGCCACCAGTCTTGGGCATTTCAGTTCGTCGTGAAGGCAACCAGCCAATGGAGAAAGCAAAGGGGGGCTGCACATTCAAAACGGAATCTGTGGTCTGGGAAAGTTCCCTGCAAAGGGTTCCTAAGCTCACACAGCAGTCACACATTGTATGGCCAGATCCCCCAAATCCTCACATCTCGCCCACCTGACTTACCTTGTGACAGCTCAGTACAACGTCTATGCAAGTGAGCCAGCCCTCTTCAGTACCATGGCAGTCCTGGCTGACTTTGGCAATGAGGAGCAGGCTCTTGGGACAGGCAGACCTTCTGTTTAAACCCAAACTCCTAGGGCATCAGCTGGGCTGGGGGAGGAAATGCTGCTGGATGCACTGACATCCTGCTTGCTAGACAGGAGCGCCAGAGCAGCCACAGCTTTAAGGCTCTGGTATTCCCATCTTCCGCAAGCCACCCCAGCAGGTAACGAGCCCTTCTGCAAACGCTTGCAGTAGTTCTGTCACTGGAGCCATAGATCTGCGCAATAACTGACCCCAATCAAGACAGGAGGGGGAGAGGGGCCGGGGCTGGGAATCAGGACTCCTGGGTTCTATTCCCATCCACTGGCAGGAGTGTGAGCTAGTGCATCAGAGCCGGGGCAAGGGAGTCAGGACTCTTGGATTCTGTTCACAAGTCAGGGGAGTAGGGTCTAGTGGTTAGACTGGGGGCTGAGAGTCAGGACTCCTGGGTTCTGTTCACATTACCTGGCAGGAGTGTGGTCTAGTGGATTACAGCAGGGATTCTGTTCCCAGCTCTGGGGAGAGGGGTAAAGCATGAGGGACTGAGAGTCAGGACACTGGGTTTTAGCCACCTGGAAGGAGTGGGGTTTACTGGTCTGAGAATCAGGCCCGTTAGCTCAGAGGATTAGGGTTGAGTGGTTGGAACTAGGGCCTGAGACTCAGGACTTCTGGGTTCTCCTTCTTAGTGCCACCCTGACCTGATCTGTGGCCTTAGGCTCGGCACCTCTGTCTGGCCATCCAAACTGTCAATCTTAGGTGCTTTTAAGTTGTCCATCACCACAGCCTGCAGGTGTCAAGACTCCACCCACCCTGCGCCTCAGTTTACAATGGAGGGAATGGCTCTTCCCCAGGGGCAGTGGTAGACGGCATTAATGGCGGAACGGGTGATCAGATCCCTGGCGGCCAGGTGCTAGAGGAGCAAAGGGGCTCAGCAGCAGTGGGTGGCGATGCGGAGGGCACCCCACTGTGAAGCAGGGCAGGCCTCTCACATGTCCTGCGTATGACTGGGTGTGATGTGCACACACACACACAAACACTCCAGGAAGGGCTTTGCCCGGGTGGCTAAATGGCAATGGCAGCTGTTCCCAGGTCAGCTCTCTGAGCAGCTCCGGCAGACCAAGGCCTCAGGGTGCCATGGTCAGCACTGGAGTCCATTGGCAGACCTGGGGGCAGAGGGTCAGGTCAGGGGTCTGAGGTACATGGCGTGTGGAGGAGGTGGAGCCCAGCACTGGAGTAGCTGGGGGCTGTGGGTCAGGACTGAGGGGTGTTGTCAGAGCTGGGGGGGGCAGGACCCCTACACACAGAGCTCTGCCAATGCCTCTCAATCCCAACCCGCAGTCCCTGCTAGCCCAGCCCTGGGTTCCTCCACACACAGCCTTGCCAGTGCCCCCCAATCCCGACCCAGAGCTCCTGCTAAGGCTGCCCCTGAGCAGACACTCCCCATCCCACCAGCATCGTGTTCTACTTCTGTGCCTCGGGTTTGAACTCACGTAGCATAGTGCCAGTGCATCACCTCACTGCCCCGTTCCCTCCTAGGGGTAATTACCTGCCTGGTCATTTCTGCCCACCCCGCCCCCATGCTAGGCACGTGATGCATGAGCAAGCAGAACCATCAATAAATCCCTTAGCCCAGCCACCTGTGGGCAGCTTTCCCAGGCCCCACTCCAGAGATGCCAGCCCTTCCTGCTGGTTCATAACACCCTCTGCCCCCTTCAGGAGAGCTGTGCCCTGGACGCTAAGGCCAGCCAGGGGAGGGCTGGGGCATTTACATGCTCACCTGTGAGGATTTACACTGTCAGTGCCCATAGCAGAAGCCGGGGGCTTTGGAAGGCACTGGCTTTCAAGGGTGGGACATCCCCTTGGACGTGACAGCTTTGGAGGCTGCGCTGGAACCATCTCAGGTGGGGTGTGAGTTGGGCCGTTGATCCTACTGGCTCTGCAGTGTGCAAGGAGCTGCATGAACCACCAGCGGCACAGGGACTGCAGGCTCAGAGGAGACCTGAGCCAGGGGTGCCTTGGCCAGCAGCTCAGGAGAACAGGGCCCAGGCCCAGGGGGAAAGGGAGGAGGCCAAGCTGAAAGCTGGAATCTTTCCTGCCGGGGAGTGGAGGCACTGGCAGCTGCATACGGCCTAGAGGCCCATTAACCCGGCCGCGAGCAGCCTGCATTATTGACAAGGTTGAAGCCAGGCCCTGGCGCAGGCAGCCACCGAGCCAGCCCAGCTGCATGTGCACGGGGCCGAGTGCGCGGCAGGCAGCCCCCAGGCAAAGCACTCTGCCTGCTCCACAGAGCCCCCCTCCCTGGCAGCCTGCTCAAAGGAGTCTCTGAGTGGGAAGTGTTTCATGGCAAGAGGGGGTTGGCTCCTTGTTGGAGTGGCTGCAAGGTGTCCAGCATATGAGCAGGCCTGGATTGCTCTGGACCCAGAGTATGGGGGGGGTAGCTTGGTCCAGAGACAGAGATCCCAGGGGAGAGCAGTGTGTGGTTTCCCCACCCCTACCCCTCAGTCACCAGGCTTTGGCTGTGCTGGCTGGGGTTTCATAGGCAAGATCCTGGCCAGAGACATGCTCAATACCCAGAGCATGGAGGTGCCGTGCCCATGGTCACCCTGCCCCGCAAGCGCCACCCCTCCATACTGACATAGGCATCACATGCAGGTGATGTCACATAGGGATGGTGCATGTGACAGCACCAGGTATCACATGGGCACAGGGGGTCTCACATGGGGGTAACACAGGGGGATGGTACAGGGGATATCACATGTGGAGGCATGGGGGGTATTGGGGGGGCATGGAGATGGCTTGGGGTGGCATAGGGATTATCTCATAAGGGTGGCACAGAGTTGGCACAGAGGCATCATCCATTGCAGAGCACCACGCTGAGGCCCCTTGCAAACCCTATCTGTTCACCCAGACACTGACACTCCCCACCCCGCCAGTTGTTCTTTTCAAACCTCCCTTCGTCTCAGAGGAGCTCCGCGGCGTGAAATGCACAATATGCTCTATCTGCCCTGTGGGAGCCATAAAATATTCACCAGCAGCTCCCATTATCGTCAGATGCAATCAAAGAGGCAGAGCGTATGCGAGGCCCTGCTCGGTGACATGGCCCCGCGCTCTCCTGAACGGGGCAAACTGGCCACATGGCCCGGCCATCACTGGCCCCCACCCCAGCAAGGCAGGGAGACTGCGAAACAGGCTCTGCTCAGCGGGAACCCACCGCAGATGAGGCACTGGTGCTAGCACCCGACAGGCGGCCAGAAGCCTTCCAGCTCAGCGGCTGCGTGTGTACAGAGAGGGGCCGCTGAGGCTACCTTGGTGCACATCCACCAAGGCACAGGGTGGGGATGGGGTTTGCACCCCCTTCAGGGCGGGTGTAGACCAGGCCGAGTATTGTCCTGATTTTACAGTGCTCTTCTCCCATCACGCACTGCATCCAGCAAGGGTGCCCTTCCCCCAGTCACAGTCGCTACTGCCGCACAGCTCCTCCTGCCCTTCCCGCCCAGCACAGGCATCGCCTTCCAGGACAGCCTGGCCTTCCCAGGGTTCAAGGGAGGGATCCTCCACTGTTGGCACTGAGGTCCTGTCCCAATCCATGCGCCTTGCCCATGGCCCTGGGGCAAACACCTGCCTTTGTGCCCCTGCCCAGCTGGCCCCTGACACTGGAGCAGGTGGGGAGGTGAGCCAGCTGGTTCTAAGCCAGCCAGTGCTGTTTTTCCGAATCATTGTCCCCTGCCTGGTAGCGATTTAGACTCGGATGTGGGTTTATCTGGTATTCTCATGTGGACTTGCTGAGGACACAGTGGGGGCAGTTTTTCACATCATGCAACCCACCCCCACCAGTGATGGTGCGTGCGAGGTCATGCCGATGGGGGCAGGGCACTCACAGTACCAGAATGTCTGCTATCCTGGAGATGTAGCAATGCACACCCTCCCTCGGGGACTGCCCCCAAGCCTCTCTGCAGGGGCTGATGCCCTGCGGCAGGGCCATGACACATGCAGGCTTTGCCCTACAGGATGATGGGAAGAAAGTGGCCATGCCCCAATCCCAGCTCCTGCATCAGAAGCCATTGCCTTTAGCAGGTGCATGTGTGAAAACACACAAGGCAAATCAGGACCAGGCCGGCCAACGGGACAATTGACAATCCCACAGAAATCACTTTAAAGGTCTTTCCTCATGGCAGCTTTGGCCTTGACTCCAGCTGACTTTCAGTGAAGGACATCACCTATGGATTCACCAGTACCGCTTCCCTGGAGGCCTCCTACTTCTAAATCTAATTACCACCACTGGGGATAGAACTTCAGCTAAACAAGTAACTTCATCCTCTCTGGCAGCAGGAGTAGGCTCTTATCCTCTCTGCAGAGTAGCCACCAGAGAGGGAGGTGCTAGACCTGCAGGGTGTTGGAGCTTGTTGGCTTGGCCAATTGTTGATTGTACAGCCCCAGGTGATCTGGCTCCAGGACGGTCACTGCCCAGCATGTGTTGTGTGAACTGACAGCTGGTAGGGTCATGCACAGCCCCTGAGCTTCAAAGCAGGACACTGTGCAGTGGTGAATAATATATTTATATTGTATAAGGGGGAGTTGCCAACAGAGCTGGACGCTGAGGCCACCGAGTGCCATCACACTGCTCTTTAATCAGTAAATGTTGCCATCATACAAATACTGGTGGAGAAATACGGAAAAACCCAGACATTGTTTGTCCTAGCAGATTTTTTTAAAGGAGTCTTTAGATGTAGCAGGTGGCAATAGAGCCGGACGAAATATTTTGCGTGAAATTTTTTTCTGGCACAAAAATGAAGATCCAGCAACACCTAAACATTTCCCGTATCTGTGTCAGCTTCATCAACCTGGTCATTTGCCAAATACCCTACCAAAAAAATTCTGAAATACCCCAAACATTTCATCTTCACATTTTTCAAATGAAATATTTCAATGTTTTGGTTTGAAACGACTTTTCATTTCAAAATTTCTTTTAATTTTATTTTTGAAAATTCAAAAAATGTTTAAAAATGGTCATAATGGAAATGAAACCTTTTCACTTTGTCATAATGAAACATTTCATTCAACCCCAAACATGGTTTTTTCCACTTTTCAATTCCCCAAAACTTTTGAAAAGTTTTCGTTTTCCATCTGATCCGAGACTAATTTTCTTCTGACTTTTTGCCATTGAACCAAAAACTTCATTATTCACCCATCTCTACTTGGCAACACCTCTGTTTGCCAGCGGCAGAGAAATCAGCATGCTATTTTGGTTGCGAATGTGACTGTTAGGTTACAGAATCTTTCTATAGTTCTGAGTTTTGTCTGTTGACTGGTAACGATGGGGGCTTGAATGTGAGGTCATTAAGGCTCAGATAGCATCTGTGGTCTCAAACTGTGGTCCCTGGATTGCTGGTGGCTCATGGGGCATTTTTGCTTTTCCTCAGCGCTGGATGATGAATCTGTGAGTCTCCAAGCAGTGCCTAGTCCAGGACAAGTGGAATTCCCTGAAATTTAGCCAAGCACATCTGCTGGGCATGCCAATCCACCGGTGGCTGGGCAAAAAATGACATCAAAAAGAGCCTCAGCATCAACTAATCTGTGTTGCCAGTGTCTGTGTTCTTGAGAAGTCAGCACTAGGCTGGATAGACACTACAGTGATGGACACCTTAGAGATGCAGATGGTCAATAGCAGAAGCAGCTGCTGCTCTTGAGGGAATCCAGTGCTTGACTGGGTACACTGCTGGAGGGTCACCTATATATTTAGTCTGCAGAAGAGGAGAGTGAGGGGAGATTTGATAGCAGCCTTCAACTACCTGAAGGGGGGGATTCCAAAGAGGATGGAGCTCGGCTGTTCTCAGTGGTGACAGATGACAGAACAAGGACCAGTGGTTTCAAGTTGCAGTGGGGGAGATCTAGGTTGGATATTAGGAAACACTATTTCACTAGGAGGGTGGTGAAGCACTGGAATGGGTTACCTAGGGAGGGTGGTGGAATCTCGATCCTTTGAGGTTTTTAAGGCCCGGCTTCACAAAGCTCTGTCTGGGATGATTTAATTGGGGAGACTCAGGCCAGACAGTGGGTGCTGTCCTCATTTTAAAGACAGGTTCAATCATCAAATAATTATTATTAATTGGTCAACTGCTCATTGAAAGGCAATTTTCCACACCCCTCTGTCTCAGAGCTGCACGTCCACAGCTCACCCAGTGCCCCATAATCCTGACCCCCAGCTCCCTCACTATCCCAGCCCTGGGGGACCTGCTCAACAGAAGAATTGGGGCACGAGCTGCCCAGGCCAGGCCGACAGCCAATGGCCACAGCAGCCTCAGCTTAAATCCAGACTCAGGATACTTCCCTCAGGTGCCTCAGTCTGGGCCCCCCCAAGTCAACTCCAGCACCACACAGCACCTCTCCCCTTCTTGTCTCCACCCCACTTCTCTCTAGCTTGACATCCAGATCTGGTCATTCCTGTATTGTTCCCGTCACGGTGCTTAGAGCTATTTGGGAGTCTCCAGCATTAAGCTGCCAGGATCTGTCAGGATCTGTCTCGGTCACTTAGCTTTGCTCAGTAGCTACCTGTGTTGAACCTACCTCTCAATGTGCATCAGGCCTGAAATCCTGCTTGCCACAGGCTGGCCCGACCGACTTCCAATCCCCTTCCCTTGCTCTTCCTGACAGACCTTCCCTTTCACATCCCCCACCCTCAAGATTTAGCCTAGCAGTAGATTCAAAAGGGACAGCTGATTTCGTGGTTAGATGGAGGTGCTTCCACTGGGTCTTGGGGTAGTCCATCAGCCATAGCCCTTTTTCAGGTATCCCCACCACTAGCAACAGCAGGTTATTATCCAGTGTAGCCCTGGCTAGTTTAACTTGCCTCGTGGTGGTCACTCTGACCTGTGTAGTCAGGCTTAGGGCCCCTAAAAGGCAGCTAACCCCAATATTGCATTTTAGTATGAATGGGAATTTGTCCAAACATTTGTATCAGAAAGTGTGTTACTCGCTCATTCCTAGCCCTGTGTTCTTTGTCATCCAGTAAGGGAGCAGACGTGTTATCATGTGACCTTTGGTGACCAACCACAGGACAGAGATGGCAAAGAGTCAAGGCAAACAGTTGGCAAGGGTCCTGTCATCTGAAAACGCTGTGGTAGAAACTTGCGAAGAAGAGAATGAGGATGCATCAACCAAACCGGGGGTGCAATGCACCAGGAATCTTTCAACTCTCTCTGCTAATAACCATGCCTACAATAAAGGGAAATCTTCTCACAACCTCACAATTTTGCTTTGGACTGGCATGGGAATTAGGCTCCAGAGAAAACCAGCCTGGGGGAATATTACAGAGGGAGCCTAGCGAGCAGTGCAACAATCAGTGAGTGGAGTGAGGGTGCTCTGGGAGGAGCGGTAACATCCTAGGTGGCAGGGAGACAATGCCCCAATTCAGGAGCCCCCTGAAAGGCTCAGGTCATCCCATATAATTCGCACCTCAGCTGCCAGCACTGCTGGTAACAGACATCAGCCACAGCCACCATCATCTTCTTGGTGACTGTCCCCATAGCCACTATCACTGCTACTGCTGGCTGCAGTCCCCGCACACCTTCCACCCATGCTGCCAGGAACGGAAACTCAATGGACTCTCAAAAAAATGGGGGATGTAGCTAGGGTGGAAGCGACGGGCTCCTCTCCTTGACTGTTCGCCAGAGGTCAGGCTGTAGGGGCCCCTGTTAGAGACAGGCTGCGTTAGTCATTCCCAGAGCTAGAGAGAACCACAGGGTCGGGTCTGCATCCAGCAGCCTCAGGAGAGGATCCCCCTTTTTACTCAGCCTTACTGATCCCAGCCTGTCTCCTCTCTTCGCCAAGGGACAGGACAGAGACTAGGCCGAGCTGGTGGAGGAGTGGGGTGAGTTAAGGAAGCCGAGGGCAACTTGAACCTTGGGGGTGGGTGGCTGCAGAGCATGGCCCAACACAGCACTAGGGTCTACGGCAGAACACTGAGGCAGCATCCAACAGGTCCCCCCTTCACTCCTCCCCCTGTATTTGACACTGCCCTCTATGCCCCAGCAAGAGATGGTGGGAAGCTGATGGGATGCAGCAGGAAGGGGAAGCAGCTGAGGAGAACAAAGGGTTGAAATAATAACTCCTTCCCTCTCCAAGTTGTCCCTTCCTGACCAGAGCCAGGCCCCAGAGCAATGGGGAAAGACGGGGAAGCCGAGGAGACACTGCGCCTGCCCCCCTCCCCCCCAAATTAACTCTCCATCTGTTTCTTCTCAGCTGAGGCTGATGGCTTGTGACAAGGCCTCCTCACTGCAAATCTGTTTTGCCTGGAAAATCTATTACAAGTTGCTCTAAGAAAGACAGAAATCCTCTCCTTCTGTCTCGCCGCACTGGTCTCTCAAGGTGCCCACCCCAGGCAAGAAAGAGGTTTGGGAGCTGGCGTGCGTGGTCTGCTGCCTCCATCGAGGTGGAAAGCTCGCCCGCTGACCGTGAGGCCAGACCTTGGGCTGCCTCCCTTCCTCCCCTAGGCTCTCGGGGGTGGAGGGCATCCTGCCCATCTCAGGGGGCCAGGCCTACCTTGCCTGTTACAGTCAACAAGAGGACACCCTGTTGTACCCTTGTGGGAGGAGGATTGAGCCTCTTAGGGGCTGTAAATGAGAACTCTACACAGTCCAAAATAGATGGGCAATGCAAATCCCATCAGTTATTCCAGTGCTGGGTAACCCCTCCCTCCCAGCACTGCTAATGAAAATCCCATAAGTACCTACATGGGAAACAAATATTTAATAATGGGCTCTTCAATCTAGCACAGAAAGTATAACACAATCTGAAGGCTGGAAGTTGAAACTTGATTAATTCAGATCAGAAATAAGGTGTACATTTTTAGCAATGAGGGTAATTAATCACCAGAGCAATTTACCAAGGGTTGACTCGTGGTGGATTCTCCAGTGCTGGCAATTTTTAAATCCAGACTGGCTGTTTTTCTGGGAATTGTTTTGGGGCAGGTCTCTGGCCTGTGCTATGCAGGAGGTCAGCCTCCATGATCCCAGCCTTGGAATCTATGAGTTTGGAAAACTGGGGTCAAATTCACCAAATTATTCTGATGAGGGAAAAAAACCTAAAAAAGAATTCTAAAAAAATTGAAACCCTGTTTTTTCAATTTGAAACGACGACTCCTTTCAAAACTTAATTAAAGAACATTTTAAAAAGTCACTCAGGAAAAGAAAAAGAAAATGTTTCCTATGAACCAAAATTTATTTATTTAATTTTAAGTTCACTGAAACTTTCTGAAACTTTGCACATTGGATCATCGTCAACCTGAAATGAAAACTTTCTTCTATTTTTTTTTTCAGAACAGCCAGTGAACTGAAAAATCAGGTACTTGCCCAGCGCTAGTGTTTAGTGCTAATGCCAGCTGTGCCACTGGATCCCTTTATAGATTAAGCTAAGGTCCGGCCCTTCTCTGCCTCAGTTTCCCCATCAATGCTATGGGATTACCAGGTTTGGCCTACCTCCCAAGCAATCATGAGTGTTCATTACTCACACACCCATACGTTATCGCAAGACCAGCGATGAGCTGCACCCCCCCCACCACTGTAGGAGCCGACAGGGGGGTTGATTAGCACTTTTGGGGCTTCTTTTGTTCTATTAATAACTTCAGAGTAGCAGTGCACAGACAAGGCAACATGCCTTTCAGTGAGTCACAGCTACAGACGCAGCACTCAGCCATGTGTTGCCCAGGTGTAATGAACGGGTGGGTTATGAGGGCAAAGTCCCCTGGTGCTATGTTGCTCAGCGGTGGGTGTCAGAGGCAGCTGTGGGTCAGAGCCCACACACTGTAGGGTGCACAGTCCTCTCTGGGGGCACGCTCAAAACCAGGGGCAGAGGAGTGAGCTGCAAAGGCCTAGCAGCCCCCCGAATCCATCCCCTTTCACGCACATAGCAGAGTGGCACTGTTAGTGCCACGGAAAATCCAGGCATTGTGCTGATGGCCAGTGGGGTAGAAGGCCAGGTGGAGAACAAGCCGAACCCCTCTGACTCTTTCAGTGTGAAGCCAGCCCTGAACCCACTTGGCTGGCATAACTTGGCTGGCTTCAGATCCAAAGGCAATGACTCCAGTCGACTGACAAAGGGATGAGCTGGGGCAATTGGCTCTGTGGAGCTGCCTTCTGCGCCATGCTGAAAGCAGCAAGTCGCGTGGCTGGAGACAGTTCTCACGTGGGTAGTGCTGCACTCGGTGCACCCACATGCTTTGCTGTGCTTTATTATTTACAGGGGATTTAGTGACCCCACAGCCCCTCCTCCAGTCCCTTGGGGTCCCAAGAGTAAAGGCTCCAGGCCCAGTGCAGTCCCACTGGTAGGCTGAGACAGAGGAGGGAAGGATGGCCTGGAATACTGGAGAAGGGCTAATGTGGCGCCCATCTAGGGGGAAAAGGAGGAACCAGGGAACTATAGACCAGTCAGCCTGACCTCAGTACCTGGGAAACTACTACAGCAATGTATGAAACATTCCATTTGCAAGTACCTGGAGGATGAAGGGATGATCGCTAGCAGCAGCATGGATTTACCAGAAATAGGGTAACTGCTTTGTTGGATAGGTGGAATGTGGTGGACATAATATACCGGGACTTCAGCAAGGCTTCTGCCACAGTCCCACAAGACAGTCTGATAGGTAAACTGGAGATATGCGGGCTCGACGGAACTACCATTACATGGATACAAAATTGGTTAAACAACGACAAACAAAGAGTATTAATGGAATGATGTAAGATTGGAGGGAGGTCTCAAGTGGGGTTCCACAGGGATCTGTTCTGGGGCCAGTGTTGTTTAACATGTTTATTAATGATCTGGATGTAGGTATAGACAGCAGACTGATCAAATCTGTAGATGACACAGAGCTGGGGCAGAGGGGCGTTGCCAATACTTAGAAGAATACATCTAAAATTCAGAGGGTTCTTGATAAATGGGAGAACTGGGCTATAGATGACAAAATGAAATTCAACGAAGACAAATGTAAGGTGCTATGCTTAGGGAAGGAAAACCAAATGCACAAATACAGAACGGGGGAAAACTGGCGTGGCAGCAGCACTGCTGAAAAGGATCTGAGACATGTGGTGGATCACAATCTCAACATGAGTCAGCAACGTGCAAAAAAAGCAAGTGCAGTTTTAGGTTGCATTAACAGGCATAGCGTGCAAGTCACGGGAGGTGATAGTACCATTCTACTCGGCGCTGGTTGGGTCTCAGCTGGAGTATTGTGTCCTGTTTTGGTCACCAATGCAGAGACAGCCCAGGCCTGCCAATAGTGGGGGGAAGGAGCAGAATGAGGGCAGCTGGCTTCAGCAGTGTTACTGAGCATGCTCAGTACAAGCCAAGCAGTAAATCTGTGGGGGCTGTGACACTTCATCCTCTTCCCCCCATCCCCATGCGTTGTCTGTGCACCAATGTATAGAAAGGATGTTTAGAAACTGGGAAGGATCCAGAGTCAAGCAACAAAGATGGGGTGGAATCTACGCCACATGAGCAAAGGCTGAAAGGACAGGGGATGTTTACTTTGGAAAAGAGGAGATTAAGAGGGGGACATGATAGCAGTCTTCAGATACTTGAAAGGCTGCCATAAAAAAAAGAGGGCAGGACAAGAGGCAATGGGTTCAAACTAGAGCATAGCAGATCTAGACTGAATCTCAGGAAAAACTTCCTAACTGTAAGAACAGTGGGACAATGGAACAGACTCCTTGGGAGCTTGTGGAACCTCCTTCACTGGAGGTTTTCAAAAGGAGGTTGGATAGTCATCTGTCTGGGATGGTTTAGACACAACAAATCCTGCATCTTGGCAGAGGGTTAGACGAGCTGACCCTGGCAGTCCCTTCTCACCGTATAGGTCTATGGCCCTGTGGATAGGACACTCACTGGGAACTCAGGAGATCTGGACTCAATGCCAGGCTCTGTCTCTAGGTGATTTTGGACACTCAGGTCCAGATCCTCCAAAGTATTTCAGCACCTAACTCCCAGTGATTTCCTTTGAGACACTGGGCCTCAACACCCCACCTGTGCACTGGGGTGAATACGTGACTCTCTCACGGGGGTGTTGGGCCGGTAAAGATGGTGAGGCACGCACATACTCTGCTGCTCTAGAACCTGCGCTGGCACATGCCCTGCTCTATAGTGACTAGCCCGCCATCCCAGGGCATGGGACGCTGGGAGTGGGCCTGCGCAAAATGCATCCCAGGAAACTTTTTCTTTTCCCTTCCCTGGTCTCAAAGATGAACACCTTTGCAACATTCGGCTTTTTTTCAAAATTTTCTATCCCCCCCAGCAACATTTTCCTTTTCTCCTTCCCCTCCCCTACCTGTTTGCTCGGAACCCGCAGAACCAAACAACTTTGGCTTTTTCGCAATGAATCACTACCATCCTCTCCCACCCTGTAACTGACCCCTCTCCCCGTGGGATCCCCCATCACCATGGGGCCGATGACCCCTCAACACCCTTACCACCACATCCAGTTTCAATTAAAGCAGGATGACCCGCTAAATCCCAGCTCCTGGAGCCCCTGGTAGACGCAGGAACCTAGGAGTGACTTTAAATGTGGCTCAGAGCCTGTGATGGGGAATGAGTTGGTATGATGGTCCCAGCGCCACGCCCATGGACTTCGGACTGGCTGTGATGGAGGAACTCTGTGAGATCTATGTAGCAATGCAGAAGCAGCTGAGTCCCTCCCCCCACTGCACACCGCTCTTAGCACCAGATGGCCTGCAACGGTGCTGTCCGTGCCCCAATCGACAAGCTGCCAAATGCAGCAGAGCATTGAGTGAGATGCAGCACTTGCCTCCCTCTCCGTCTGGCATCTCGGGGCACCAAACTCCCTGGGTCTGAACCTCCCATCAGTGCACAAACCCTTGGCTCCCAAGAACACGTTAATCCTACAGTCCCCAGCAGGGGGAATAAGAGGCAGAGCTGGCCAGCCAGTGATGTGTGACCCCTGGATCTTTCTCCCCAGTGACAGTAGCTGGCGCTCCCCACTTAGTCCTGCTCTGCTGAGAGATCATGGAACCTCTCTGCTCTTTGCCTGACTCCCAGACCTCCTGGTTGCTAGGTTGCCCTGACATTGCCAAGGGCGGATCAGTGCGTCTGAGTTACACTAGGGATAATGCACCCACCTCTGCCCACTTCACCTTTGTTCCCACCACTAGGCCAGGCGGCTGGGGACATCCGCTCGCTGAGCTGAACAAAGCAATGGCCATCTCTGCTGTCAGCAGGCCCTTCATCCAGACCAGCGTGCAGGAGACACAGCATGGGGCCAGCACAGGCAGGGAGCCAGAGTGAACCACAGGGTCTGTCCATGTCCAAAGCCTCCCCTGCACCCTTTATAGGCACTACAGCCACATCCTCGCCCTTTCTCCACCACTAGGAGGCTCTAGAGATCCCAGGGCACCCACTCAGTCCTGCAATTAAATTGATGCCACTGCAAACAGTGGCTTAGCTGGCTGGGGGGGCAGCAGCCTGTAATGCAGCACAGGGCTCTCTCCCAGGAGGCTGACAGGGGTTACAGGCTGAAGGGGTCACCCCCATCCCTCCAAGGGATCCTTCCTCCTGAAAGCAAGCCCCCTCCCACTCCTGGGGTGACATGTGGAGGGGATGAATGGCAGGTGCCCCTTCTGCCCAGCAAACTCTGATTCTGCCTCAGCGCTGAGTCCTCCATGCACAAGGCAGATACAGCCCCTTCACGAGAGACTCTGGGAAGTCAGACTCCAGGGCCCAGTCAGTCCTTGGCCTTTCGCTGTCACTGCCAATAAGGGGGACACTCAGTGCCAACAGCGCTGAACTCACACCCCCAAGCAGGCCTTGCCATGGAGACACCCACCAGCCACTGCTGACTTGGGCTTGATTTGAACTAGCAACCCAGCGCAGGGGCTCCTTAGACCAGACCAGCACCCTCGGAGTTCAGACATTGTCCCTCCAAATGCCAAGGTCTGGACAGCAGATGGCTAAGAGAAGTGATGCCAGTCGGCTATGAAACCAAGCGTGGTGTGGAGAATGTGAGTAGGGATGTGAATTCACCCTTCCCCACAAAACCAGGGGTCACCCTATGACGTTAATAGGCTGCAGGTGGCATACAAACAAGAGGAAGTATTTCTTCACACAATGCACAGCCAACCGGTGGAATTCATTGCTAGGAGATGTTGTGAAGGCCAAAAGGCTAACAGGGAGGTGGGACGGGGGTGTCAAACAAGCCCTGAATGGTTCATTGAGGATGGGTCCATCAATGGCTATTAGCCAAGGTGGGCAGGGACACAACCCCACACTCTAGGTGTCCCTAAACATCTGGGTGCCAGAAGTCAGGTGTGGCAGACGGGTGGATCACCCCATAACTGCCCTGCTCTGTACACACCCTGAGGCTCTGGCATGGGCCAGCGTCAGAGCCAGCAGGGCAGCTCTCAAGTTCTTCGATCCCCTGGGCTCCCCTGCACTGGCTGGGCAGACAGCCTGTGTGAGGTGGGCAGCAGCTTTGCAGGAATCTTGGTCCAATGTTCCATACCAAGACTTGGAATGATCCTCGTCCTTCCCAGCTGGGAGCAGTGATTGGCTGCAGGGCTGGCACCCCACGAGTGCTGCAAACTGGTGTCCAGGAGGGCAGGCCTGGAATGCCAAGGGGCCAGGCCCCCAGCACTGCCGTATGCCAGATAACCCCACCCTTTTCCCCAGCGTAGCCATGGGTTAACCCCGTTTACTGGGCATGGTCACACCTCGGGGTGGGGGGAGGGAGCTTCACCTTCCAGTGAAACACACAAGGCCAAGATGCCCATGGCTGGAGTTTGGGGAGGGCTCAGAACCCAGCCTGGCTCATTGCAGCTGAGGCTTGGGCCCCGCTGCACAGGGTGTGGTCAGGAGGGCTGGGCAGAGATCCACAGGAGGGGGAGGGGGCACAGTAGGAGGCGGTGGGATGGGATTCCACTACGGCTTGGGAAGTGTTCAGCTATGGGGGCCAGACAAGCCCCCTGGCCAGAGAGAATCCGTGAAGCAGGGGTAGAGAATGTGCAATGAAGATCCACAAATGAGATGCCTAGTCCAGATCCCCCACCACCTACCCACTGCTCCCATGGCCACCCCACCCGACGGCAAAGGGCAGGGCAGGGCAAGAATGCTTGGTGGGCTGTGACAGCCTTGAGCACTGCTGACAGGGGGGCATGCACTGAACAGAGTGCCCTACCCCAGCAACCAAAGGAAAACCTGGGACAGTCCAACAGGGGTCAGGCAGAACAGGTTGGTATCCTAGAGAGAGAACCAGGCCTCACCTCAGGCCAATGTATTTCATGTGACGACTCTGCCCCTCGCTGGCTGGTCTCAAAACAGATTTCTGCACAGACATTGTATTTCCACAACCCCTAGCCAGCAACTAGCTCATGCGCTGCCCAAGCAGCAAGGAAGGGTCTGGCCAATGTTTCCATGATGGCATCAGAGAGATTTAGCCCCACCCAGGATCTCTCTCGGTGATTCAGTCCAGATGGGAATAGGGCAGAGACGTTTGCAGGAACTGGGGCATTATGGATTTAAATCAGTTTGTTTCTGTCCATGCAGGAGCACGCGCGCTCTCTCTCTCTCTCTCTCTCACACACACACACACACACACACAGTGTGTTGCCAACGTTTGCACTTTTATGAGTCTCACAATAAGTGATGTTTTTTTCTCAAAGCCCCAGCTCCTGGATTCAAGTGAAAGGCGAAAATCCCACCTGTCATTTAAAAACAAACAATGTCGAGCTTAAAACAGGCCCCAATCACCCACGAAAGGGAAAGAAACCAGAAGACAAAGAAAATGAGCCCCAGTTTTATTTTTAAAGCTCATGATTTTTAAGTCAATCTCATGACTTTGAGGCCTGACTCTGGATTCTTGAACAGTTGGGGTTAGGAACACCATCCACACCCACACCCACACCATTTATAACTCACCCTTTATGCAGACCCTTGGGCCCAGATTCTGATGCGGTGTGAACGGGTGCCACTGCTGAACTATGTCCCCTTACAGCAGTGGCAATGGTGGATAGCTGAAAAGAAGCTGCTAGAAACCAAGAAGCCTGGACATTCTCATAAGGAATCTCAGGAAATGCTGTCTCAATTAAATTACTCTAAAATGGATGTGAACCTGTTTGAAAGACCGTATTGAAAGTGTAGTTCACTGTCAAATGGGGGCCACCATAGCTAGATCGGTCCCACCGGGGGCAGTCCTGCATCTGATGTTATTCACTATTTTCATTCAATAACAAATAACGGAGTGGAGCGCGTGCTTACAAAATGTGTGGCTGACATCTGTGTGGCGCAAAATGTGTGGCGATCTAGGGGTCGCCCGCACTAGAACTCAAAAACAACCTCAATAAATTGGAGACTTGCTCTGAAATGAACAAGATGCAATTCAATAAAGACAAGTGCATCGTACTACATTTATGAAAGACAAATAAAATACACAGCTCCAAAATGGGGACTAGCTGTCTAGGTAGTAGTATGGCTGAAAAGGATCTCTGGGTTACAGTGAATGCCAAATTGAATAAGAGTCAACAATGTGATGCAGTTGCAAAAAAGGCTAATGTTAATCTGGGGTGAATTAACAGGAGTATTGTAAGTAAGAGACAAGAGATAATCATCCGGCTCTACTCAGCACTGGTAAGGCCCCAGCTGGAGTCCTGTGTCCAGTTCTGGGTACCCCACGCTTTCGGAAAGATGAGCAGCCCCAGTTCGAGCTCTTATGCCCAGCCATACAGCACACTACATCCCCAGTGCCAGTAAAGAATGCAAACATCCCAGATCTCAATAGCACAGGTCCTGCTCCCAGCACATCCCACGGGCCAGGAGATGTGCTAGTCAAAGCAGTAATATTGCCCTCACCCACACAATGATTGCTGCAGTGACCACTTCCCCCTGCTAAGGAGTCTGCCGGCCCAGGGACTATTTACGATGCAGCAGGTCCAAGATTTCTCAAGGGTTCAAAGAATCAGAGCAGCACCGGGCTGCTGGCCTGATCCATGGGCCAGTTAAGGAACATAGCAAATAACAGACATGACAAGCTACTGGTGTGTTACTGCTACCCTCTAGTGGACAGAATTAGCACTGCTGCACAGGCCTTATACTACTAGCTACCAGGAATTCTCTCTCAGCTCAGGGCAGGATGGATCCAAATTCAGTCCTTTTTGTTGCAGTGAGGCTTCGAGTGACAACGGGGTGCAGCACAGTTATAATACCACATAACATTTATGTCCTGCCACCTCTCTAGGGCCCACAGCTCTTTATAAAGGTTTCATTATTCCCATTATACAGATTGGGAAACTGGCACAGAGCGAGGCAGGCTCTTCCCCAAGGTCACCCAGAGAGCCAGGAATAGAACCCGCCTCTCCTGCTTCTCAGGTCAGCACCATACCCACCCAGCCACATCACCTCCTACATACTGTGCCATCCCAGCAGGCCATGGATTTGTTAACTAAAATTCAGAATTCAAAGGATTTGGAAAATTTGAGGAAGAACCACCATAAAATTGGTGAATTGTAGGAACTGTCACAACAACTCAGACAAAGGTTCCATCTACACCAGCATTCAGTCGCAGTACCAGCTGCTTTAGAGGAAGATAGAAGAAACCTTGCAGTAGCAGTTATGGGATAACAAACTCTCAGGGAAAGTTTCCTCTTGACCCCCATTAGGGAGAGGTTGACTTGTGCCCTGAAGCATGAGTGTTTATATTTCCTCCCCAAACTCTTGTTTAGTTTTTAATGTTTACTATAACAGTTCTAGATACTCATGTTATCCCTAGACGTGTCCAGTCCATCTTTGAATCTTGCTAGGTTCTTGGCCTCTGTAACATCTTGTGGCAATGAATTCCACTGGAT
The DNA here is from genome assembly GCF_009764565.3 of Dermochelys coriacea. Taxonomy (NCBI): domain Eukaryota; kingdom Metazoa; phylum Chordata; order Testudines; family Dermochelyidae; genus Dermochelys; species Dermochelys coriacea. The sequence goes on along the minus strand of NC_050077.1, from coordinate 35,824,866 downwards.
AACTGTGTGCAGCATGAAGTCATTTCCTCTTAGTTTTGAACTTTCAATTTCATTGTTCTTGTATGAAACATAGAGAACCTGCTTCCCAGCGTGGGCTTCTAAGTGTATGACTGAAAATGATCTACACAAATAACAACAAAATAAACGAGGGGCTTAATTAAAAAACAAAACTTTATTTGGTCCATTGGAACCTGAGTTTGAAAACCACCCATGGATAATTCGTATCATACAGGGATTACAGATCTGATTTACAATTGATAAAATAGCCTGTGTTTTGTAAGAGCTGGACAGTATTTACAGGGTTAAAAATATTCACAGCTCAGAGAGAGAAAAAACGAGAGAGAGAGAAAGAGAGAGAAGAAAAGGACAGAATCATCCAAAGAAGGAAAGGAAAGAACAAAACATATCGTTCGACGAATAAAAACTACAAATAACAGAGCTTGGCTCAGCTGCTCCCTGCCGTTGGGGGGCCAGCAGGGTCTGAGAGGCCGTGCACACGAAGGGGCAATATCCCTCACAGCAGAGATCCCCCATTCCCACCCCCCTCCTTCCCAGGGAGCACAGTGCAGATCATAAAAACAGAAGGGAGGAGAGAATTGTCCCACGCTCACAGCCTGGAAGGGAAACCTGGGGTCAAAATAAGCCTTGGCATTGCCAACCCCCTCGGTGCCCAGCAGAACGCCAGCCTTCCCCCAGTCTGAGTCTCTACAGCACAGCTGATCTCTCAGGGGTGAGATGCTGCTCACAGGGGACAGCCTGGCAAGCTACCTGTGCAGGCCTCACAATAGCACACATCTCTGCTGGAGAATCTGAACCCGGAGCGCACCGGGGGCCTAACTGCCTAGGGACTGAGTGCCTGTTTCAGGATCTCAGAAAACCATCATGTTAATAAGGGCAGGTAAATGAAACGGGCGGCTCCAGGGCTGAGCTAGAGCTGATTCCATCTGAGCATCACTCCCCCCTCGCTAAAAACACAGAACATTTCCCAGGAGCCTTTGGGGGAAGATTAGTGCAAAGCTTAAAACCAGAGTTAAAACCGCCCTGGGATTTTCATGTCAAAGGGCCTGCTATGGGAGAGAGGTTTCACTGAGCTGGGGGAGTCGCGCTCTGCACAAAGCCGAGTGGACTCATCTGCCGTAGGACCTGGCTAGCTCAGAATCCCACATACAGAGGTGGCAGCATGGGGGTCTTGGGCCCACCACACTAATCAGCCATGAGCATGGATCTCCTGCTAGCACCCAGTGGCACCAGTGGCTGCACTGTCACTCCCATGACACCCCATGCCAATGCCCTCCAACAGGCCCCACGACATCAACTGCACAAGGCGTTTGCTGCGGTTCCAGACTCACTGCCTCTGCTCTGGACGTGACCCTCACCCCCTGCTCCCTCTGCCCTGAAAACCCACAAGGTGCCTGGGCAGAACCCCCTCCCTACCAGCAGCTTTGGGACCCCTGCAGAGTGGGGTATTTGGGGGCAGGGATTCCCTGACTAAGCTAGTTGGGGTTTGATTGGCCGTTTAAAGCAATGATCATTTAAAAAAAGAAAAGTCAGTGCATGGCAAAACTGTCAAACAATGGGGGAAGGGCGTGAGTCTGCTCAACCCCCAGCCTGTGTCCAAGCCCCAGTGCTGGCTGGTGTACCCACTACGCTGTACCCACCCCATACACTGACAGCCCTGGAAAATCCCTGCTCCAGCTGCGCCTTTCACCTGGGCCCAGCAATGTGCTGCACTGAACCATCAGTTGAGTTCAATTTTTTGTGCAGCGGCAGCTCCATTGGCTTCCCTGGTGCAGAGCAGGCCAGGATCAGGCCAGACAGCCTGTAGTTGGGCCGTTTCTTTGGCTGGCCTCCCTGCGCGCCTGCACCAGCCCTCCCAAAGCTGGGACAGTGGTGCCACGGGTCGAGAGGCGCACTGGGGAAGGCTGGACTGTCAGTGCCAGGGGACAGTTCTCCAGCACAGCTCATGGCTTCTCTCCTAACACTGCTCCCCACGGCCAGTACTGCATAGTACACGTGTGTTCCTCGCACACACTGAGCACGGGCTCTGGGAGGGGGCTGGAATCCCACACATGCCCCGTGTCTCATAACGCAGAGAAGAAAAGGGACATTTCACTCCATTTTGGTAAAAGACGCTTTGTAAAACGTTAACAGCTGCTTTTCAGAAGAAATCACTGCCCCCCTCCCAGGGGAAAAAGCAGCTCTGAGCAGCCTCGTTCTGCCCGCTGCAGGAGGGGGCTGCCCGCAAACACTGTTCTTTGCCCTGGTGAAATATGGGCAAACATCCCCCTGCAAGCCATGGGACAAAAAACTACTTGTCCCAGAAACCTCTGGTGCATAAGGCTTTACCCAGAGCTGGTTTGGGGGGCTCAGAGATCAGAGATGGGATCACTGGCCAGGAACTTTTACCAGATTTGTGGGTCATGTAAATTCCCAGCCTGATCTTCCTCTCCCTGATCTTTGCCATCAGCCTCCTGTGAAGCCACTGGCATGAGATGCAGCTGGAGGCAGAGATGCCAGTGCCCCAGGCCAGGCCGGGCGGAGGCGATTCCATGCACCCATGGCCATTTAAAGCAGCAGCACCTTCCCGACAGCCCATGCGAGCCCACTTCACCTGGGCTGGCCCCCTGGCTTGCTCTGTCCTTGCCAGGAGCTCGGTCTCACACTAGCTCTCAATTCTCTTTGGCTGGCAAACAGCCGACAGGAGGGCAAGGCAGGGCCTGAGGCCGGCTACACCGGGCCCCACCAGCTTGCTGCAGCCATGCTTCCACAGCGTCCAGGTGGGCGATCCTGGAGCCGGGCCCCGCGGTACTAGGCGGGCAGCAGGGAGCGCACACAGATGGACAGATGTCAGTCAGAGGTATATTGTTTTTTGCAGCATCAGGTGCCTGATGCTAGTGGAGGGAGCAGAGTCCTGAGTGGCCATAGGGTTAGGAAGGAACCTGCCTCCCTGCCCCCGTTCTCCTCCCCCAGCCTGGCCAAGGCTCCCGGCTGCCCTGGCGATTGGTGGCCATTCCTCCAGACCAAGCGCATGCGCTGGAGGGGCGGGGGAAGGGCCAGGATCCTGAGACTGCCCCCGCCCCGGCTGGCTCCCTGTAAAGTGCATGCGTTGGCGGACGGGGGTTGTGCGGAGGCAGGGAGGGGAGCGGGGGGGGGGGGGGGAAGGATCCCCAGCCCTGAGGGAAAGGCGCTTGGCGGGATGCTGTGGCACTGCCCCCTGGTGGCTCAGCACCACCGGGTCGGGAAGCAGCCCGAAGCAGCCGGGGCCAGGGCCTTGGTTAAAGCAAGAAGGCGGAAGCAGGAGAGGGGCAGGGAGGGCTGGGCTGGTTGTCATAGCGGCCGGGGCCTGTGCAGCCCCGCCACTTCAGGGGTGAGCAGTGGGTTGTGGGTCCCTTTCGTTGACATCCAGTCATTGAGGAAGGCCTGGGCGGCTTTGCGGTGCGCTAGGCGGTGGGTGATGGAGAAGCCGGCATTGCCTTCCAGCTGAGAGAGGATCACCAGCACCTGTCTGCAGGGGGAGAGTGATCAGTGTGGGTGCGGCCGGAGCCTGCTCTCTACCCATGGGTGCAGCTGCTGAGAGACACATGCTCCTACGTGGGGCTCCCTCATGGCAGGGCCTTGTTAGGGCCACAGGGCTCAGGGGCTCGGCCAACAGCTAGGCTCCCTCGGCAGCCCCTTTCTTAGAGGCGCTCTGTGGTTGGGCTGGAGGCGCCGGGTTCCCTCACCAGCCCCTGCCTCATGGGGGTCTCTGTGATCAGGCTGGCGGCACCAGATCTCCTCGCCAGGCCATGCCCTGGGGGGGAGGGGTCTCTCAGTCTGGCCCGGCATTGCAGGCCCTGTCATATGGCAGCCTCATTTCTGGCATTCCCCGGGGTGTCCCCTCACCTGTGCAGCGGTGGCACGCTGTCCTGGGTTTTCAGGCTGCCCCGCGTGGACACCACATTGAAGCTGTCCGTGCAGTCGCACTGGACGTGCAGGTAGGACTTGGGGTGCCGGTTCTCCACCACCACGATCAGCCCTGCCCAGCCATGCGTCAAGTAGTAGCAGGTCATCCCCTCGCGGCCCTGCCAGGACAACCAGCAGGGTCAGACGGGCAGGCCCCTCCCGGGCAGGCCCCTCCCAGCCCCCGCGCCAGAGCCACAGAGTCAGTGCCCACCGTCACAACAGGAACCCAGCCAACCAGAGGAAGCTGCTGGCCTCTCCTGCTCACTCCAAGCCATCCAAGGCACCTGCCCTCACTATGCATCACCAGTATTTTCCCACCTCAGCACCCAGGGGAGGGAGGGATGATCCTGCAGGCACAGGGATGCCCTGTATCCCCATCCCCTGCCCCCCCTGCTCTCCAGGGACCGAGCCCATTCACACCCCATGCACCCCAAGCAGGGTACCTGTGGGATTTGCCAGCCAGGTACTGCCCTCCCATCAGCCCACCCTACCCACCTGGCAGGGAAACCTGGCCCCCAGAGGTCAGGGCACACGACTGAGCTGAGCCAGGCTCCCTGTGGGAGAGGGACGGAGAACCTGCAGCAAAGAGGAGACCCCTCTAGCCACAAGCAAGAGCCACCAGTCCGCCCCCGGGGGGGTGTCTCCATAGCCAGCAGCAGTGGTGAGCTAGGTATGAGCGGGCAGAGTGCCAGCCGGAGCTGCAACATCCACCCAGCTATTCGTAGTGCGCTAGCTCCAGCCCCGCTAGCGCACATCCCTCTCCCAGGGCAGGGAGGTTGCAGCACAGACGGACCTGGGGCAGCCCGTGTGTACTGACCCGTCAGCCAGCAGCTTGGGACTCAGCTGGGTCCCGCACCCACCTCGTGCCGCTCGCCCTTGTTCTCGGTCAGCAGGATGATGGCGTCGGCCAGCGTGGTGGGCTGCGCCTCGACCTGCTCCACCATCACCAGGCGGGAGCTGTAGATGGCCAGGATGTAGCTGGAGCTGTCAGCGGGGGGGCTGGAGGCTGGGGAGAAAAAGATGTCTTCAATGAGGGGGCGCACCAGGCCCTCCAGCCCCCACCATACTGCCCGTGCTTCCCCACTCGTCCAGCTCCTCCATCAGATTCCAGTTCAGCTCCTGCTGCTTGGGACAGGACGCTGCCCAGGGCACCCTGTTCCCTTCACCAGCACCTCATCAAGCTCCACTGACATCACAGCTCCCTTGGGACAGGCCTTGGTCACCCCCGGACAGGGGAAACCGAGGCACAGAGCGGCGGTATTACTGGCCCAAGTCACATAGTGCCTGGAACAAGACCCAGGAGTTTGGATTCCCAAAGACAGGGATTCTTGAGTTAGTCTGCAGTGATTGGAGGTGACTCACTAGCCAACTGGTGGCATGGCTGGCTCTGGGGGAGCTCCTAGGAGGGCCAGTCTAGCAGGCAGAGCTGGCATTGGGCACTCGGCCAGGCAGAGGGAACTCTGTGCCTGCAGGTAGCAGGCTGGGGAAGGGCTGGGTGGGCTGTGCTGATGGTGGCCCTCTTTCCCCTGTGAGATCACAGGAGATCGCCTGTGTGTCATGAAACGGAGATGGGGCGCAGTCCTGGAGAGCCAAGGACCTGGACTCTCGCCAAGCTGCCTTCCCTCTCCCACCCACCCACCCCACAGCCCCTCAGGGCAAGCTGCAGGGACATGCCCAGCCAATGGGGAAAGCCAGGGGGAGATACCACTGCCCCCCGCCAGCAGCACAGGAGCGAGGTGACAGTACAACCGGCCCCACAGCCCCTCCCTGCAGGGCACGCTCAGTGGGCTGGTGTGCTGAGCTGGGAGCGCACCGGGGGCCTCACCCTGGCCAGAGGACGTGCCCGGCAGCGGGGCATTCCAGTGGTTGAAGGCACAGCACACGACAGCATACTCGCCCGGCTCCAGCATGACGTCGCAGTTCACAAATTTTTTCACCGCCCGCTTGCTGTGGGCCACCAGCCGGCCCAGGTTCAGCTTGTTTCCGCTGGTGAAGGTGGCACGGAACACCATGATGCACAGGTCCAGCAAGTGGCTGTCCACCATGTCGGAGCGCCTTCTCGGGGGGGGGATGGGGCGGGGAGGAAAGAAGTCAGGACTGCGCCAGCCATGTCCCTGCCCACCCCGGATGGGAAGGCTCTAACCGGGGGATACGGCTTTACTGCCAAGGTGAGCCGTGCTGCCGTGAGCAGGACAGGCGAGCGGAGCAGATCCACCAGCTGGGCCTGGGGAAAGCATGGCAGGAGCATTCCCTAGCAGCAGCATGAGTGCTTTGCAGGCATAGCTCTGTCATACAGAGTAGGGATACAGGGGTAAGTGTGTACCCAAGAAAGGCTTTCCATGCTGACCTGGGCGCCCTTTGCCTGACACAAACCCCTCCTGCTTGCACCCAGCTCAGGCAGAGGGAGACACATCCTGGGTGCTGGTATCAGCGGATTACAATAAAACCCCAGGCAGATCTTGGTGATCTTTCCCCTTCATGTGTCTACTGCACCGAGTCTGTGCTTTACACTCGCCGCCGGCAGATGGGGCAGAGAGCTTCCTGCCAGGCCCTGTTCTCATCCGCAGTAAGCAGCACCAAGGCATTGCAGCAGAGCCACCTCCGAGGCCAGTCCCAGGAGGGAGGATCCAGACAATTCCCAGCCCAGGCTGCTTTGGGCAGTCAGGGAATAACAACAGCTGGCCTGTTGCCAGCACCAGTCGAACAAGGATCCCAAAATGCTTTTCATGTGTTAATGGCAGGACAGGATTATTATCCCCATTTACAGAGGGGAAACTGAGGCCCAGAGCATGGCAGTGGCTTGCCCATGGTCACCCAGGGGCGAGGGGCAGAGCTGAGAATGGAATCCCAGACTCCTGGCTCCCAGACTTGTTCCCCCCTGCACTGCTTGTCTGAACTGGATCCAAGGCATTGCTCCTTGCCCAAGTGCCACACCTGGTTTCCCTGCCTCACCTGCTGCCCTCCTGGAAGAGGGCGAACTCCAGCGCAGCACGCTCCAGCACCGTCAGCGAGGTCACCGTCACGGGTCCGCTGGCCTTGTTGGGGAAGGTGCCCTGCACCCGAACCTCATGCCAGTCTGAGTGGAGCTTGCAGATATCCACCGAGTCAAAGTATCTGCCAGGAGCGGGGCCAAAGCCAACGTCAGTCCCAGGCAACGGTAGCCATGGCTGCGCTGGGGCTTGCAAACCCAGGCTGCACCAAGGCCTTGGTGAGTGGATCCAGCCCCACCCTACCCACCGCTGGGCAACAGAGCGCCTCCAAGGAGGATGCAGATGGCTACCCACGGACAGGAGCCGCACTGCGGGTGGGTCAGGGCAGTGCGACCCACATCCTCTGCAATGGAGGGGGGCTTCCCAGCGAGCAGAGGCTGGGCCAGACTTGTCCCTGCCAGCACACCCCCACGCTCAGCCTCTCTCCTTGCACGGCTCCCAGGCTGGAACCCGAGCCCAATGGGGTGGCCCTGGGTGGCGGTGCTGCCCAGCAGGGGGTGCTACAGGGACTGCCCCGGAGATCTGGCACAGGCTCCCCAGCCCCTGGTGTTCCCAGTGGAAGAGGCAAGGAGCGGGTGGGAAAGAGGGAGGAAGGAGCAGAAATAAAGGAGAGCAGTACTGGGGGGGTGGGAATTAAATGGCTCTTCCCCAAACAAGTGCAGGCCCCGCCCCCATGCCCAGGGGCCTCAAAGGACTTTGAGGGGCTAGAGGCATATTAGGAGAGGATTCCTCCTTCAGGACACGGCACCGGCACGCTGACCACCACTAGGTGGCGCCAAAGCACCAGGCTTGGCAAGGGACAGGTGATGTGGGCACAGCCCAGCCAGCGCTGCACCCGACCCTGCCAGCCCTGCCCCTGTGGCCCTGAAGGCCCACAAACAACCAGGCGCTCGCATTTAAGTCTCCTCTAAGGTGGTGCACACCACTGGCCTGGGCCCACGAATTGCCAGTAGCACATCCAGCAGGACCTCCTCATCCCAACACTGGCCAGGTCTGACCCTGCATCACATACTGGACCCACTGGGATCGCGGGTGGGAGTCAACACAGACACCTGCCACAGTGGCCGACCCGCTGCACTGCCCTGGCCAGAGGGGCTAACGAGGACTGCCTTAGCTAAGATACCTCCCTCATTTACTGCAGACTCCTAATGGGGCATTTTAATACAGTCTGTGTATCTGTCCATGTTTGACCTCGTGCCCAACTACCCCATACTTATGAGCTTCAGCCCCAGGCTGCCATGGGAACCCAGAGGTCCTCTCCACAGGCTCCAGGCTTGCCTTGCTGTGGAGTACATGGGAGTCCAGGAGCAGGGCAGGACTCAGGCCTCAGGATTTCTCCAGAGCCGTGTCCTGTCCCAAGTGACGGCTTCCCCCATGCCCCTCAGGAAGCTCGGAGAGAGCTCAGGAGCAGCCAGTTTTTTCCTGACTTAGGGGCTAAATTTTCCCTTTTGTAATTTCATTCCATTTACCCTCCTCCTTCCCTTTGAGCCACCTCCCTCACCCCAGGTATTTACCCAATGCAAACCTCGGTACCCTCCCATCCCCAGCTGCCACTCAGCCAAGCTCTGCCTAGCTTGGCTTTTTTTGAAGCTGGACTCTCAGTCCAGGTGGCAGCAGAGTCTGATCTGAGCCCAGGGATGTTGGGATCTGGGGCTCTCGCTAGATTCAGTCCCAGGGGAAGGCAGGACAGACCTGGTGGGGGAGCTGCCCAGCTCCTGTCCTATAACCGATAATGATGAGGCCAGGAATTCGGAGCCCAGCAGGGCGAGGGGGACCCAGTGCAGCCCCCAGGTGTTGGCACACGGGGAGCCCCCTGCTCGGCTTTACCTGATGAAGTCGCCGTACTCCATCCAGAAGACGCCCTCGCTACTCCCATGGGGCATCAGATCATGACGCAAGTGCACCGGCCAGTGGGGCCACTCATCGGACCAGCTGCCATTCCAGGAGAAGCGGCCCCAGGGGTTCCGGAGCCGCAGCAGCCTGATGGGACAGAGGAAACAGCCCCCAGAATCACAGCAGTGCCAGGCGAAGGGTATAGCTACTGCGCTCATCAGCTACAACCCACTAGACATTTTTTATCTCCCGAGACTTTTCCCCCATCCCCAAGGGTGAGCCAGCAAAAAAAGGCAACTTCCTGTCCTCAGTCTGCCAATGCAGCTAGATCCTAAACCGCTGCCACTATCCCAGCCCTGGGCTCCCGGCACAACTCTGCCCTGCCAGTGCAGCTCAGTCCAAACCCACAGCCCCCTGCCTGCTATCCCAGCCCTGGGCCCCCCACACCTCCACCAGTGCCCTTCCATCCTGTATCTGCTGCAACCCGAGTACCGTCCTTGAGCTGCACTCAGCAGAGGCCACTTGCACGGCACACCAAGCAGCAGAGTGGTGTGATGTAAGCAAGCCATTAAAGAGATCCCAAACTGAGCCTACTAGGCTAGCTTTGAAAGCAGGCCTCCCATAGCATACCCCTCCCCATCTCTGCCAATGAGGATGAGGAGGTGGCACGGCATATTGCCAGCGCGGGTAGCAGCCCCACCCCAAGGCCTTTGCAGCCTCAGCTGGAGGCTGGCCTGTTTGTACCAGACAGACAGACAAAATCAGGGGGGCAGGTGGGGAACCTCTCTGTGCAGCTCCCTCCACCCTGGCCAGTAAAGATCAGGGACAGCTAGCCCTGCTAGATCAGGGCCACCCAGCATACAGCAGGCAAGGACACTGGTGGTGCTGGCCTACAGCACAGCAGCATCCCAAAGCATAAACCAGTTTGTGTGACACCAAGGGACAGAGCAAGGGATTCTACTGTGGGGACTTGGCCATGTTTGTTATTGGGGTTCCAGGAGTCCCCTTGGGGCCAAGGCCTGCAGGGGGGCCATTCAGCACACATCGCCCCTTAACCCAACACCCCCATCCTCAGCCACATAACACACTCTCTCCCTTTCCCCGGGATTTCAGTTCGGCCCTACACTGACACCACGAACCCAACTAGAGCAAGGCTCTGTCAGTAACCCCTGGGCAGGCGCAGGGGGCTGGCAAAGCCTCAACACTCCAGGCTCTGTGCTGCTGGCCCCGCCCCCCCCCGAGCGCAGAGGGGACTGGCGACACAACACCATGTGCACCATGGCCCGGCTCACCTGCGGCTCTGCACGTCCCGCACGTCCAGTATTGAGTAGGCGTGCCGCGGGCGAAGACCCATGCTCTCATAGGCTGCGTCATCCACCTTCATGTTGCCCCCGCCGCAGGAGGCGCCCATCAGAAACCTGCAATGGGCAGGGAGGAGAACAAAAGAGATTGACGCCATGCCGTGTGGCACTGACAAGGATGGAAGGAGAGGCTGGGAGCTAGCCCTTCCCCTCCACATAAGGACACAGAGCCAGGGACAATCATTCTCTAATCCCAAGAGGAGCTCCCCTGGTTCAGTGACAGGTGGCCCAGTGCCAGCTAGGAGATGGCCCTGCCCACGGCTGCTAGTGCCAGTCACACATTCTGCTCTCAGGAACATTCGCTCTCTATTCATCCCACAGCCAGGCTCTTTGTCCCGAAGCTCCTCAGGTCTCCCCATATTTTGCCCCAGCCTAAGGCCCCATTGGCAATGCCCAGGGCTAGGGCTGCCCGTGCCAGGCATACAGCAAAACAGATTGCAGTCACCCCATGTAGATGGTGCCTGCTGAGACCACTGGTCTGGCACACAGCACTCTGGTCTGCTTGGAGCAGGTTATAGACCATTGCGTGCTGCACTCTAGAGCTTCCACTGGGCACCCCACTTCAGGCGCAGAGAAGCATTGCATGCTGGGCTCTGTAGTCTTTGCAGATGGCATTACACTATTAAAGAAAAGGGCAGACAACGAACTGTGCAGCAGAACCCTGGGCATCGCATATGGTCTGTTTAATGATCCCGGCTGCACCCTCTCCTGTCAGAGAGAAATATCGCCAGTTCCGAGCACTCAACACAACCTGCCATCCAGGACCCTAACTTCCCCTCCCTTATCCCTGCATCTCCCAATGCCCTTCATTGCAGATCCAAATGAACCCTGCCTTCTTCTAGTCTCACAGATCCGGTTTCACTTCTCACTGCAGCAACATTATGCCCCAGTGGGGGAATATGCAAGGATGGGGCCTTAATAATATAGAAGACTGGAAACAAAACTCATGCAAAGCAAAACATCAAATGAATCATCAGGTTAACAATCAGCCATTTAAAACCCACGAAGTCTGGTGATAACTATGGGAAGGAAGTTCATCAAGGTTGGATTTTCTGTAAAATGAAAACGAACAAGGAGAAAGTCACTTCCTAGCACTATGCCCAGGGCTCTGCTGCCAACATTTATCAGGGCTGCCAAGTGGGGCAGGTTGCATCCTGGGTGACACTCTAGCCTCTCTTCTGTGCTCTCTATGAATAAGAGCTGCCACTCTAGCCTCTCTTCTACAACTCTATGCTCCTGACAGCTGAACATGAACCCCTCCCGCCTCATCTTACCCAGCCTCCTTAGAACTCAGCATTTTGGCCCAGATGAGGTCAGTGTCAATGGGCTCCTCGCGAGGGTTAGTGGAGCTGACCTGCAGCATCAGGCTCTCGCAGGGGGCGCCGGTTAGTGTAGCCAGGCCTTCAATGGCTCGCCCTGCCTGGAGGGCAAAGTATGAACCATGCAGCTTGGCCAGAGCCTTCTCAATGAGGGCTACCCACAGCTGCTTCCTCTGGGCCTGGGAAAGGGAGAGAACCAGGGGTTACAACCACATGGAGGCGTGAAGCCAGCTAGACAGAGTCGCACTCACATTCATGCAAGCCAGGACCTTTGTGCGAAAGTTCCCCCTGGTCTCCTTGACCCCACCCTGCAAAGATCACACAGAGGAGGCGCGAGTTATTGAGTGGCTGCCTTTGAATGAATCTTATCTGACCAGCATCTTGTTCCCATGGCATCACTCCCTCAGCCACATCCTGGAGTTGACCCAAGAGGCTGTGAAGACTCTGCCGACAATGTGGTGGAGAGATGTATTTGGACAGGTTTTCAAACGCAGGCTAATGGCCCCACTTTCCAGTAAATCTGGATTTAGGAATGTTTAATAAGAAAAGGGGATTTCAAATGAGTCTTGAATGTCTGGATTCATACCCACTCCCCCCAAAAGCCAGCCCCATGGATTAGGCTGACTACAGAGCACTTGCAGATTGAACCAATTATATTTCGCACAACATAGAGATGAGATTGTTTCAAGGACAAATAGATGACAGCTCAGAGATGTCAGAGACACAACAGCAAACTTCTCTCCCCCGCAGTGCAGGGACAATGGGAAGAAGTAATTAGACAGAGGCTGCTTTGCAGGAGGAGCGTACCCTTAAATTGCTTTGTTATGGTGCTAGGCTGTGGCATTGTTACGCGGATTATATATTCATAAATAAATACAAAGACTGCGTGAATACAACTAGAAATCTGCAAAGGTTCCATCAGCACTAGCCACATGGCACAGCCTGTATGATTGATTGTGCAGCGCCTAGCACAATGAGGTCCTGGTCTATGCCTGGGGCTCCTAGCACTACCACAATACACATAATAAATAATCTTATGGCAGGCGCTTTGTTAGATGAGTGAGGCACTTGGCAAACACACGGCAGCTCCCCACCCCAGGAGCTTACAGCCCATGGAGATAAAAAACAGAGGAGGAGCAGATGACAGCAAAGTGAGGCGATATCTGGCATGTCTCTTGTTGGGGCTAGATGTTAAGTTACACATTTCAAAAAGTAACAGAAAACACCGCCTACATGCAACCTGGCTAAGCTAACGCCGTGCTGCAGGAACTGTGGTAAAGTGCTTTGAGATCAACAGATGAAGCGCACCCTATGATTATCCACATTGCATGACATTTTGCGACTGAAAGGTGAAATTCCAGGAGGAGGTGACTGGGGTGGGATCTTCTGAGATGCGGGAGAAGAATGAAGCTTCTTTGTGATCTATAAAGAAAGCCTGAAAGTGCTTTTGTGTTTTGTTTTTAAAAGTCCCTTCTCCCTGCCCTACAAAAATGTTATTTATCTCTGCTTGAGATCCTATACAAGTGGGCCCTGATGCTGCTCTTCCTTTGACTTTTTAAAACTCAGGCTTTTGGTTCACATTGGTTATCACTTATAAATTCCAACACCTACAAAACATCTAAGAGAAAAATTCCTTTTCTTAAAGATTCAATTCTGCTCCTCCACCCAAGACCAAAAAGTTCAATCCACATGCAAGACCTGCAAGGAAACCTCCAGAAAACTCAGGGAAGGCCCAACTTAATATTTCTAAGGTAAAATAAAAACATACTTTATTTTGAAAATAAATATATAACTATAATTCTTATCTAGCCTTCTCTGTGCTTCATGAGGAGGCACAAGCTGAGCACAGATGTATTTCCCCCCTTTTTAGTTTCCCTTTAATGGTGCCCTGGCTTTCCTATATATCTCTGTGCACTCATGTGGGAGTTGGAACATATGCCTGCAGAAATCCGGCCCACAGTTGTTTTGATTTTGAAATGAATGCTGAGGATTTTCAGAAAGCTGCCAGCCTAGCAGAGACCCACACTGTTTTCTGTGCCCCTGATTTTCTCAAGTCTCTGACACTGAGGCAGTGCGGTTTGTCCGGAGGATTTTCCGGCCTGTGTTTCAGAAAGGACACTTCCAATCTCCTTCATGCAAATGAACCCAGCAAGCAGCCGCTGGGCCTGTCAGACTGGGCAGGGAGAACAGGCAGTGATGTCCCAAAGGGGCCGAGCCTTTTTTAATCAGTCACAATCCAAGCAGATGCCAGCTGAGCATGCCCAGAAGCGATCTGACAATTGCTCAGAGTATATTTATGTGTAACGTCCCCCTCAAACCAAGCAAAGGTTAACGGAGGCAGTCCCCACTGAGAACGGGGCCCTGCCCTGCTTCAAACTGCGGCCCTCTTTTCTCCCATCCCAAGGCTCAAAAACGGCTCATGCTTAAAAAACAGAAGAGTCTGTAAGTGGAGAAGGGAGGAAGGAAACTCAGCAAGTTACATGCATGTGAGGCCCAAGGAGGCTGCAATAGAGACAGCTTGGCAGCCTAACGCAGGCACCGCCTGCAACCACTGTAACAAAGGGAGAAACTCACCCCACAGCAGGCCGTGGAACCGTGACTGTTCCCCATTACCCACTCCACAGCCAACAGCGAGTCACATGGTGGACTGTGATCAGCATCCCCCCAGCCCTGTGATTTTCATCTACATATCCTGGTGGAAGGGGCTATTCGTGCTGCATCACTCTCTGTCCCACCGCAGGCCTGTTAGAGCTCCCCACCAGCTCACCCATGGAACATCAACCCCTCCAGTCGGCCACCCAGTGGCCAATGGTTGCCAAGGCAGGAGGAGGGGGTGCTGACCTGAGAGAAGAGGAGGTAGCCACACTCATCACAGGGCAGCATGTCATCCACCAACACTGTGGTCCACGTGCCGTCTTTGCACAGCCGCACCTGATAGGCTCCCTCTGGGCACATGGTCCGTGTGATCATCACCCTCTCCACCAGCTCTGGCCGCTCCGCCAGCACCGCCAGGGCGCTCAAGAACCTGGGGAGAGACCAGACAAGAGGCCTCAGGAACCGTGCTGGAGGAGGCATGTCTGCAGCATTGGCATGGAGAGATGGCCTTGAACTGAGAGGGGGCACAGGGCCTGGTGGGCGGGGGAAGAGAACATTCACCTTGGGGATAGTCCTGCACCTGCTCTGCAGAGGAGCCAGGAGCTGGCTAGACGTGCCCTCGGATCCCACCAGCCTAGCTGGACCCCTGGAATAGAAAGGTCCCTCCAGTTGGATTCCTGCCTTCTCAGCTGGCTGCAGGACACCCCAGCCCCAGGGTACCTGTGATCTGGCTGGGGTGGGCGAGGTGCCAGCCCAGCCCCGAGAGCTTTGCCAGGGACTCTAGCTGCAGCAGGCTTGGCCCCTGTGCTGTATCATGCCCTGTGGGGCAAGGAGTATTTTGCGCACTGGCCCTGCCCAATGGATTAGCCCTTTTCACACTTTCTGCCTCCAGGAAGAATAGCAGAATGGTGTCCGGCTTGGCTAAGCATACAGGAGTACACAGCCTGGCACTGCCAGCAGGGAGTGCCCTCCACCTAGAGTCAACACCCGAAAAACTCTGCCTTACGTTCCCCATGGGCTGCAGAGAGGAAAGAGACGAGGCAGCTCCAGAGACCAGGAAGAGAGCAGGCTTTCTGAGCTATCCCAGCCACTCACTGCCAAGTCAAGGGGGCGGGCATGTAGATGGGCATGAAACATGCCAAGTGCTCATCAGCAACCATTCTGAAAGGGACGTTAAACCTTGTGCTTCAGGGTTTGAGACAATTGCTAACTATTAAGTACCAGGATGAGGCAAATTATCCCACATCTGCTACTGCGGGGTTCTTGCCTCGTCATCTGAACCTCCAGCGCTGGCCACTGTAAAACAGGACACTGACTGTGAAGGACCTTGGCTCTTATCCTGCCTGGCCATGCCCAAGTCATCTTACAGCCATGCACATGCAACCACGGCAGAGGGGCAGAGACCACGAGGGAGTGGGATCCCCGCGGCCCTGTCTGAACTTGTCTAGCAGGAGATCAGGAATGGGGCTCACGAGTTCATCCGTGGATGCAGACACTAAATAGGAGAGGAGTCTTTGGCTCTATAATGAGGGGCGAGGACACGCTAGGGACTGGGATAGCAATGGATGTAGGGGGTAGATGAAGGGGACTGGGGTCCGTGATGGGATGAGGGATGACAGCTGGCACAGGGGTGTTTGTGTGAACACAAGAGAGGGTCGGCGTGGCTGGAGTGCAATCAATCAGCTCCTTACCAGCAGTTTCCCAGGAGTCCCTGCAGAATGTCCGAGGGCCGGGGCGTCCGGAACACTGACCACTTGACTGACCAGTCCTTGGAAATGCTACAGTTGATTTCGTGGGGCCGCAGCCACAGCTTCACCCTCTGCTGCACGCTGTCCCCGTCAGGGAACCCCACCGCCTTGGGCCCTGGGTGAAAACTGTCGTCCACAAAGTTGACCTTGTTCTGCAAACACAAGCATACTGTAAAGGAGGAGCAGGTCTGCACAGTCCCCCATGCCCCCGGCAGTGCATCTCCAATGGCAGGGGACTCCTGGCTCCCCACGCCCCCCGGGAGGAAGAGCCAACGTGTATCTGCCACTGCCCTTGCTGGGAGGGTAGGACATGCTGGAGGCCGAGCCCTCGAGCTGCTGCCAAGGAGGGTAGCACCTCAAATGCTCCCCTAAGGCTGGCATTTAGAGTAAGGTGCCTGGAGACTGTAGCGGAGAGGGAACAGCAGCATTAGACCTCACTAGGCTTTTTCCAGGGCTGCTGCTGAGTGGAGCACCTCCGAGAGCGTGTAAGAAGCGGGTCCCTGCAGCTCCCCCTGCAGGAAGCCGAGCCAGGCTGAAGGGACCGTCCTGCTATTCCTCATGGGTCAGGGGCTATCTCACAAAGGGCAAGAATTCGCCCTCGCACACCTCTTCATATCTGGTCCCCAAGGAATGTGCAGCCCCACGAACACGTGGGAACCACAACTGCTTTCCACCCTCCTAAGACCAGTCTTGTGGCTAAGGAACGAGGAGACCTGGGGTCAATTCCCCACTCTGCTAGACTCTCTGTGAGATCATGGGCTTGTCAGTCAGTCTGTAGCTGTGGAGTGGGATTGATACCCCTGCCTTTCTCACACCATGTTCATCTTGGCGAGTTAGGTTGGCCAATGCTGGGGGCAGGGCCTGTCTCTTACCATGTGCCGCACACTGGGGCCTCGAGAAGATAAGAATAGCAGCAAACCTCCAACAAAGCCTCTACTCTAAACCATGCTCTGAACGCTCACTGCTCTGTGCCATCAAGGAGCCTTTGCCAGCTGCTCCCTTGTGGTCTGAGTCATGGATGCTGCAGGCTGCTCAGAAGCACTCAGCTTGAGGAGGCCAAGGGGGGAGGAGCCATTGACCAAAGATACTTGCAGCAGAGAGGTTAGACAACAGCGATAAAAATCAGAGGGCTGCTGCCCCAGCCCCGGACCATCCAATTCCCCTCCTATTATAGGCCCGGCTTGCTTCCACCTGCGCTGCACTCTGTGCAGAAGGGGGAACCAGACCGGGCTGATCACTGGGAGGGTCTCCCCAGGAAGCCAGTGCACCCGTAGGAGGAGGATCTACTGGAGCTCTGGGAATCGAGAGACTGTGCAGGAAGAGGGCTGGCTTGAAGGATTTGTGTAGGAAATAAAGAAAGAAGCATTTTGAGGGCTGAAGTGCAGGTCTACTCTGGGAGACCTTGTAGCCAGCTAGAGAACTGTTGGTGTATCTGTTGTCATAACCCTAAGGGAGCAGCCCCTGAAAGGGGAGAAATAATATTTACTCAAACTGTTTACAACTGGCTCAAACAAACCAGGATCTTTTTAAATTAAAGAAAAATTAAATTGTTATGATAGAAAACAAATGAGATTTAAATGAAGTTCTCTATTTATGGCAGGGGTGGGCAAACTTTTTTGCCTGAGGGCCACATCTGGGAATAGAAATTGTATGGCGGGCCATAAATGCTCACAAAATTGGGGTTGGGGTGCTGGAGGGGGTGAGGCCTCTGGCTGGGGGTGAGGGCTCTGGGGTGTGGCCAGAAGTGAGGAATTCAGGGTTCAGAAGGAGGTTCTGGGCTGGTGAAGTGGGGTGCAGGGGAGGGCTCTGGCTGGGGGTGCGAGCTTTGGGGTGTGGCTGGGGATGAGGGGTTTGGGGTGCAGGAGGGTGCTCTGGGCTGGGATCGAAGGGTTGGGAGAGGGATCAGGGATGGGGCAGGGGGTTGGGGCACAGGGAGAGGCTCAGGGGTGCAGGCTCCAGGCAGCACTTACCTCAAGCAGCTCCTGGAAGAAGCGGCATGTCCCTTCTCTGCCTCCTATGTGCAGGCGCAGCCACGTGGCTCTGCATGCAGCCCTGTCCAAAGGCACCACCCCTGCAGCTCCCATTGGCTGTGGTTCCCGGCCAATGGGAGCTCCACGGGTGGTACTTGGGGCAGGGGCAACATGCAGAGTTGAGGCCCCTAGGTGTTCCTATGTATAGGAGCCAGAGTGTGGGTCATGCTTCCGCGAGCCATGTGGCATGTCTCCCGACCCTGCTGCCTGGCTGGAGCACCGGAGGGGGGCCATGCCGTTGCTTCCGGGAGCCACGTGGAGCGGGGCAAGCCCCATACCCTGCTCCCAAGGAGGAGCTTGAGGGCCAGATTCAAACAGCTGGTGGACCAGATCTGGCCCGCAGATCATAGTTTGCCCACCCCTGATCTATGGGGCTAGCTCTTTTGGCTCCTGCTCCAGTCTGAAATCACTGTGGGAGTTGGGTTACTCATTTCTTTAATTAGTGTTTCCTAATTGTTCACAGCCTTCCTGATTTTGCAGAGGGTTTTTTCCTACTGATAAGTTTCACACTTACAATATTCATCTGTATCGAACAAGAGAAGTCCCAGGTCCTCCTTAGTCTTCTCTGAGGGGAGCGCGCCACACAGTCAGAGACTAAATTCATGAGTAAATAGCCTGTGCTCTATTTGCAACCAGCAACATCTTCTGATATACTGCACGTACAAAGGTGGGTCTGTGGCAGTATCCCCACTGGATAGGTGGGGAAACTGAGGCTCAGGTTGGTAGCAATGAATGCGTCAGAGCCAGGAACAGAACCTTGTTCTCCTGACTCTCATTCTAGCACCCTTGTCACCGGACCAGGAGCGATACCATCAGGATTGGAGCAGTTACTGTTTGTCAGGCGCACGGGGTTCCTGTCACCACCCCTTCCTTCGTGCTCGCTGAGGCTTCCCACCCAACTGCCTTTCTGGATGCAGTGCTTGATCTGGTCTAGAGCATCACGGGCTAGCTCCTACAGCAGCAGTGGGTCCTGGTGGCACCGGCTGCCACCTGAGTACATACCAAGGATTGGGCAGGAGGGTACTCGAGCAGAGCTGGCGTGTGTATTTCAGCCCACACTAGGAATTACACCTCCCAGCTGCTGTGTCCACACACCCTGGACATGATTGTGGGCAAGTCATTCCTGCTCTGTTTCTCAGTTTCCCCCTTTGTACAACAGTTTGCTCGATTACCAGAGGGGAGGGCATGAGGATTAGCCAATGCAGGAGATTCTCAAGTGGTGTAAAACTGTCACAGCTTCCCTGACTTTGATGGAGCTCTGACAATTTGCATCAGCTGAGCATCTGCCCCAGAGTCTGTGCAGTGCTTTAAAACAGAACGTGCTCTATTAGTGCCAGGTGTTACCATTAGAAAAGGAGGGAGGGATGCAGGATTAGGGGATCCAGACAGCATAAGGTAGAGAGAGAAATGAGAAGGGGAAACAATGCCAGGCAAAGAGACAAAAGAAATGGGAGAACCTGAACGAGTTTTATGCCTAAGGTGGCAGAGCAGAAATAAGACTGTAGGTGGGGAGATTAAATCTTATTCCATTCTGGGACACAGAGGGAGGACAAGGCTAAAAATGAATAAAGCCAGGGCCATG
This sequence comes from Dermochelys coriacea, assembly GCF_009764565.3. Taxonomy (NCBI): domain Eukaryota; kingdom Metazoa; phylum Chordata; order Testudines; family Dermochelyidae; genus Dermochelys; species Dermochelys coriacea. The sequence continues at coordinate 35,805,466 of NC_050077.1, read as the reverse complement.
TTGGTTAATACAAAGACCCAGGGAGAAACATTTTGAAATGTACAAGCAAAACAGACGAGAGCAGAACGCCATCAGCAGTTAATTCAAGCAGAACTTCCTTGCTCAGAGGGCTACTAACATATGGAATAAACCACCAGAGGAGACTGCTGATGCAAATAGCATCAATAGGCTTTAAGAGGTTACTCCATATATTTCTGATGCTTGGTGCTAGTCCAAATGGGAACTGCCACAAAAGAACAGAGCAATGATCCATCCAGTCTGGAGTCCAGACTACGGCAGCGGTCTGTACAAAACATAGCCATGGCTTTAAGTCTATCAAACACAGCAGCAGATCGAACTCTTTAACCTCCTCTTAAATTCAGGCACAGAGCGGGAATGAATTCAGTCAGGCAGAATCTCTCATGCTGTTATGGTGGGAGCAGAGATCAAGACCTAGCACACAAAAGGAGAGGAACAGGAAAGAGTGGGGGAAATCTGGAGAGGATGAGAGGTTTACTGCTTTGTTAATTATCCATCATGGTGTATTTCTTTCAGGTCCCAGGATCCTGTTAAGCTTCTCCCTCCAACCTGTTGCAGGAATTCTGATCACGTGGTTTGATCTAGCTGCAAGCTTCACAGCTGGCCAGAGGGAGTTTGCTGTGCCTCTGGGGTCTGGAGAGCCGCAGGGCACTGGGCTAGACCTCTCTGTCTGATTAGGCGTAGATTAGCCATCAGGGAATGAGGTGAGTTATTCTCTACCTGACTGTTTTAGACCCTGATTCAGCAACATACTTAACATGCCCGTAGCCCCAATGACTCCAAATTCACTTGCTTAAAGTTAGGCACATGTGTAAATACCTTCCTGAGTCAGGGCCTTGTGGATGTAAAGGTGCCCAGCTGCCTTGGCAAAGATGGGTGCCGATAAAAATAAATGTAGGCCATAATTTTCTACAGCCTTGTATTCAGAGTCAGCATTCCGGTGGTCAATCTTCAGTGGGGAGCTGTAGGGGGGAAACCCCAGCAGGGCTGAGTGAGGATGGAGGTGAATTCCTCACCAGCAAAAGCTAGCGATGGTACCCAGATTCCACATGCAATAAAAGCTACAATACCCAGGTCTTCTATAGCGCTTTTAATCAGTAGATCTCAAAGTGCTTTACACAGAGGTCAGTATCATTATCCCACTTTACAGATGGAGAAATTGAGGCACCAGTCAGGAAAGTGACTTGCCCAAGGTCACCCAGCAAACCAGTGGCAGAGCCAATTTTGACACCCATGTTTCCCAAGTCCCAGTCTAAGGTTCTTAACACTAGGTAACAGAGCCTCCCACTAGCCCAGAACAACTGGATGCTTTCTCCATAAGGTGTGCCTACATTACAGTGATGAAAACAGGAGAGATTAGAGATTTATTTAGTAGAAGCAATAAATGAAGGTTGCCATCAAAGCTTCCTATCAGAGCAAATCATTGCAGCGTGGCCAACCCTTACAGCAAATCTCATGTTTGTTTTTTTCCTTAAAGCCCTAAAACCTTGGAGTCGCATGAAAACAATAGAATTGCAGCTTTCATTTAAAAACAAAAACAAATCAAGAAATGCCTAGCCTTCCTGGCTGCAGACAGAAGCTTAAGAATGTGAACTCTAAAGGTTAAAAAACCAGATGGCAAGTAAGAGCTCCAAATGTATGATTTTTAAAACCTCATGTTTTTTAAGTCAATATCATGACTTTTTAGGCCCCAAGTCACAGCTTTTTAAATTCTTGGGGTTGGCAATAGTGGTATTATTGCTATCAGTCTGCATCCACCTTTTGTCTCTTGTTTTATTCTTGGACTATACATTCTCTGGGGAAAGAACCATTTTTGTTCTGTTTATACATCACCTAGCACAATGGGGTCCTAGTCTACAGCTGGGTCTCCTAGGCAGTACCAGAATACAAATAATAATGTTCCTTTATAAAATCATTAGGTTTCAGAGTGAACACACTGAGTAGAACTGGGCAGTACACACATCTCAGAACTATTGTTTTGGGCTCTCTGCAAACTCAGGCAGACAGCACTGCAATGGGTCACTCTGTGAAAGTATCCTCTGCAACCATAAGGGCTAGAAACCTAAAAGGAAGATTAAATTGAGCCAGAGAAATGCCAGGCTCGATGGCTCAGAACCAGCTCATTCCTCCCACATGCTATGCAGAGTGCCAGAGGAGCACGGGCACAGAGGGCAGAGCAAAGCTGTGGGGTATTACGGGGCCTGGCAAGCACTCACCTCCTGGCAGAAGCTCACAATGTTTTCCCACAGGGCCTTGGCCTCCCCCTCGTCTGTCTGCCGCCGCTTCTCGGCATCCATGCTCTCCCGCCTCTTGAGCGGCTTGGCGCCCTTGCGCTGGGTCATATACAGCTGCGGGGTGTGGCAGGCCACACAGTGCTTGGCCTTGAGTTCGTTGAGCAGGGTACAAGCGGGGCAAGACCACTGGCTCGGGCTGTCCTGGACCAAGAGTGGCTGGGAAGGGAAGAGGCGGGCCATTTTCCGGGCCGACGGGGCCTTGCTCCCACAGGAGGTGCAACCCCCTTTGTCGGAGCCACAGTCAGAGCACTTGGGGGCTGGATCGCCCTGCGCCCCATGCTCCTGGAAACCGTGCAGTTTGGAGCAACCGCAGGCTTTGCACTTCTGCGCCAGGATGGGGTTCTTTAGGGTGCACTTGGAACAGGCCCAGGTGGTGAAGTCAGGGCTGGAAGGGCTGCAGGGGGTGAAGCGCACCGAGTCCCCCGCCAGGTCGATGGTGTCACTGCCTTTCAGAGCACTGCAGGTCTCGCACTTGCTCGACCCAGCTGAGTTGAGCAGGGCACAGGTGTTGCACTGCCAGTGGGACGGGCTGACCTCCATCTCCTCTTCCAGCACGCTCAGCCGCTTGTTGGACAGCAGCTCCTGGAAGCGGGCAGCAGGGGGCGCCCTGGCCTGGCCCTGCGGAGACCCCTTCTGCCCAGACGTGGGCTGAGAGATGTCAGGCACCTGTGGCTGCAGCTGGGGTGGCACCTCCCTGCGGCTCCTGGGCACAGGGTTGTTCTGGAGGCCAGGGGAAAAGGGGCTGAAGGTTGGCATCTTCTGAATGTCCTGCTCCATGATCACCGGGCTCTGGATGGCAACAGGGTCACTGTCCAGGGTTTCTATGGCAACACCGGGCTGTGCCGGAGCTGAGGCCACATGGAATCCAGCTGGAGCAATGACTTCGGGAACTACCAGCGCCTCTGGGGGGATCTTGGGTAGCGAGAGCTTGCGTGGCCCCCCACAGGCGGAGCAGGAGTTGGCCATGGGGGTGTTGTGCAGAGTACAGCGCTGGCAGACCCAGCCATTCTCCAGCTCCACCTCGTCAGGGCTCTTCCCCCCAGACTCTTCGCTGTTGCTCTCCACCTTGTGTGCCTCCTCGGTGGCGATCCCCTTGGGCTCCACCAGGACAGCGGGCTTGGGCAGGATGCCATTGATGATGGGCAGTGGGGAGCCGCCAGGCCCAGGCTCCGGTGTGAAGCCGCACACCTCACAGGCCTCCTTGCCCAGGAAGTTTCTGAAGGTGCAGCGGGCACACGGCCATTTCTGCTCCTCCACGCTGAGCCGCAGGATGTGGTTGAGGTCTGGCTTCTGGCGAGGGGCCTCGCAGATGGAGCACTGGCGCTGGCCCACTGGGTTCAGGAAAGTGCAGCGGGTACAGGACCACTCCCGCACAGCAGCCATAGAACCAGGAGAATGGGTGTGACTGCAAGAGAGCAGGAGAAGAGATCATTACCAACCCACAGCGCAGGGAGGGGAGCAAAGGAACACACCAGAGCCTAGAACTCTGTGCAAAGGAGCCTCAAACCTGCTACCATCAGATTGGCTCTTGGTAGGGGATGGACTAGGAGGCTCTCTCTGCACTAGCCAGAAAGAACATGTGCATACCTCTATACCAAACACACATAGCTCCTGCTAGAAAGGTGCTCACATGCTTACATAGACGGGTCCTTGCTTACAGTACGGGAATGTACAGGAACCCAACGTACTAGGGACCGGTTTCTCTGGCACTGACAACCCGTTTCTCCAAGCACACAGCACCAACCTGGCTTCCTACCAAACGACTTGAGGAGCAGAAGAAAGGTAGCAATCCAATGCTGTGCAATACCTGTGGTCCCTCCCCAGACAGAGGAACACCCCTGCCCCCCAAGGGAATGCCAGGCTCTCAGTGGATCCATCAAAGACCCGGAAGTGATTCCACTTTCTCCCCTTCCCTCTTGCTTATCACTCCAAGATTTCATTTGTCAGCAGAACCTTCATGGGCTATTCTCTGAGTAATCACACGGCACCAGGCAACACAACACAGATTCAATTGCACTCTGGACTCTACCCCACAGGAGCAGTGCTTTGGCCTAGAACTGTAGAGAAATGCATGGAGCACAGGCTGACAAGTATGTTAATACCACACCTCCAAGCGGCTTTTCTAAAGCAACTTTCTCCAGCTTACACTTGATTAGTTTAAACCGCACCTGTCTCTGTTCACCTTAGGTGAATATCTGGATTACTTACAGACAGACACAGTGATCATGTAACAGAAGACCCTGTTGTAAGACAGATATGCAAGGGGAAGAAAAAGACACTGGTTAAAAAAAATCAAGTTTTTAAAAGAAACAAATGTTCTTACCTGGGTAATTCATATCAATGTAGCTTATTAAAACTTGAACACATTTTAAAAATCTAATCTACATCTCACCCTGAATGGTGAGTATTTGCTTTGTTCCCACTACTCAACTGTGGCACTAGCCAGTTTCACTTTTGGTCTCAGACTCTTTCTAGTAGCACAGGAGAAACTTGCTACAAGGTTTGCAATGTGACACCACAAGGGAAGCTTTAAATCCTAACCAGGCAAAAAACAAACCCAAACCACTTTTCATTGGAAAAGGAAACAAAGTGATGGACACACTGCTAGTGATCTTAGATTTTGTCAGATCTTTTAGTACAGAAACATTTGGTAAAACGCTGAGCCTATGCAAAGCTGGCTATTCCCTCAATGCTGGGGAAGCCTTTACTCAGAGCTGTATGCTTGGAGATTAATCCCTCTGCCTTTCCATCGCACTAGTAGTGTTTTCTGCCTGAGAAACACACGATCTCCCCTAGCAGGGATGCAGGGTCAGATGTATACCACCAGAGTAGCAATGTACCAACAAGTGCCAGAAAACATAGGGTCTGTGCCAACACTCCAGCCGCGGCACCCTTCACCCCAGAGCCTGAGTGAAGGTCAGCACATCAGGCTGAAATGGGAACTTCCTGCCTCTTTCCTCATTTATGGGAGGGATTTGAAGGTTAGACAAGTTATAAATCTAAACAGAAAAATTATAAAAAGACAGAGAGAAAAATCCCAATCTGTGTCAAGGGGATGGGACCCTTGAAAGGGGAGCGGGGCCCATACACCTGACTGGTCAGCTGCCTCCTAAACGTGTATTAAGAGAAGGCACCTGGGGTAACTCAGGAAAGATCAGGAGAGAGCTGCCTGAGAAAGACACAGGAGCAGCAGAGGAGAGCTGGGCCAGGGAGCCACTGCAAAGACTGAAAGGTGAAGAACATTGTTGGTGAGGACTGGCCAGAGCTGGGATGCCCTGGCAAGTTTCAGGGGAGCTCGTGCAGAGGCCCCTAGGAACAAGGGGAAGAACCCGCCTCTGTATGGGAAGCTGAGCCCAATGTTGGAGGATGGACTGGCAGGCAAGGGACCCCTGGGGGAGTGGAACGCTGCAGGAAGCCCCCTTGCAACAGGCTGGAGCAGAGGGCTGCGGGAAGCTGAGCCCTGGCCCAAGGGGTGGTCCTGCAGGCATGTCCCCCGAGCATGGGTAGGAGGCCCAAGCAGGAAGGAGGCCAGACGTGGGACTACGGAAGAAGAGTCGTGGGAAGGAAGCGATTCTGGGAGCAATCGGGTGGGTGCTCCGGAGCAAAAGGCAGAAAGAGGAGAGGGACAGACCCGTTAATGGAATGGTTTCATCACGAGGGTTTTACAGATTATTGCATGTACATTACGCCTAGAGGCAGGCTTTTGAATTGGCCATTGAGAGAGACTCAGCTCCTTGTATGGCCGGACCATGTAGTCTATGTTGCCAGATTGGGGTTGCCCTATGACACCCAAGCCCAGTGGGCCCTCAGCAAACAGCCCTGATCCTGCCATCAGGTCCATCAAGGCAGACCCCTTCCCCCACACTGGGGATCAGTGCAGCACAAGGATCCACCTGTGCAGGTCTGACCTCAAGATCAGGCTCACAAAGAGAAACCCAGCAGTTCTACAGCAAAGGAAGCTACACCCCAGGCCACTAAATAGCACCTCCTTGCAGTACCTCTCCCTTGGAAAGAAGAGCTTTGCAGCACGGTCTGAGGGCTGACAAGTTCCGGCTATTCTGGGCCACAGGGGAGGAGCAAGATCCAGACCTGAGGGGCTTTCACACTGGATGACAGGCGCCTCTGGCTCCCAACTCAAGTGCTCCTACTGATCTCAGCTGCAGCAGAACAGCATGGGGAGTGAGGGATCTCATCCCTCAGCCAGACAGTCCCAGAGCTTTAGGAGTTAGTACAAACACCTTCAACTCAGCCCAAATGTCTACAATAGCCAATGCAAGCCCATTGTGCCCCGGCACAGCGCCCTGATTCCCGAGCAGCCCAGCCCCTTCTGCACCAGCTGCACTTTCCAACACAGCCCCAAGATGAGCACGTTGCCACAGCTGAGTCTTGAGGCAACAAACCCATGCAACAGGGTAGTGAGAGCCACACAGGAGGGGAAAAGACACAGCCTCCTGGCCACATGCAAATGAAAACAGCTGTCTTCACCAGAGCTGGAAGACAAGGCAACAATCACTTAACAGTGACACTCCCAAATGGAGAGCCCAGGTAACCGAAAGTGGGAAGCCCCCTCCCCACACACACCCCACCACCACCAGAAGGGCCGCTGTGATCTTTGCCATCTCTTCTACTGGATTTTCCCAACCCCCCAAGAGAATACTTCTCAGAGATTCAAATTAATTCTGAGAGCCCGCGCAAAATCTCTTTCTGATTCACATCATGCTCTTTAATAGTTTGTACTTTACCATTTGTTTATTGGAGTTATTTCAGGAAACTTTCATAACAAGGTGAAATATAAAAATTGATTTTCCTTTCTTCTGCCTTGAGTCATACAGCTGTGAGCTACCACGAGATGATCAGCAGCCTCTCATGCAAGTCTCCAGCTTACTGGAGTCCACTCTAGCTATTTCTACCCACTATTTCCATTTGTATGCTCTACACATACAGATACACACCTGCAAACACACACACACACACACACACACACACACACTTACTTACCAGTCTCTGTACTATAGCTGAAGCCAACTGACCCAATCAGGACGAGGGCTGCAGTGTAGGGGCTGTACAAACCCATGGGGAGACATGGTCCTTGCCCCTAAGATATGTGTGCACACGCAGACAGACAGAGTGACTGACCCTCATTTCATACTCTGATCTGCATGGGTGGGCCCCTTTGGAGCCCCCTGACTTCGTGTAACACACACACACACAGGTATGTGAAAATTCAGTTGTTCCCCCAGTCCCGTGGCCACCTCCCTCTGCTTCCTGACCTCACAGACACTTCTTAACTCTGGGGGAAGCAAATGAGACAAACTGTCTGTGCTTGCCTCCAGGATGGGCATGGCAGGACAGGGAATTTGGTTTACAAAGATCAGTCACCACTCAGCAAACCACAGACCCAAAACATGCACCACCAAGGAATCAAATGGCTCCTTACTGCCCGGTGCCACATACAGGAGTCTCTTAGCACACGCAGCTGCCACCTGGGAACAACCGAGTGCAAAACCTGCTGCAGCTCACCAGTGGAATGAGCTTCAGCAGTCTCAGTGCAGCGCCTCATCCACATGATAGCTCAGCATGATCACATGGACTTGGGGCGCTAATAGCAACCAGAGGCTACCACCACCTGAAAGCTGTTAGCTTACATACATAAATGAAGCTGGCAGCTGCAGCCACACCATCAACACGCCACTGCAGTTGGCGCCACGTTCAGCACAGAAGCCATAGATGGACTGGGCTGCAGAGACTGAATTAGCCCGTCCCTGCTGTGGCATGTCACTGGAGAGGCCTGCGCTGCTGAATCCATCCTCTTGGCTGAGGCTACAAGAGTCAAGGACCACCAATCGTCAGGTGTGGGGAGGGAGAAGAGGAATCCGCATGGATCTCTTGTCATATACTGGCCATAGACAGATTAGGCACCTCAACGCTCCCCATGCCCAAAATGGGGCAGCATCCCACATCTGTCAGCATCTGCACAACAGGGCCCAGGTTGGCCCACAGCCAAGCTCTTGTGCTGGGCCATTCCCAGCCCGAGATGCTAAACCACAAACATCCCCTTCTCACGAGCACGCTGCAGGCCCAGAGGAACTTTTACCTTTGCTCTTCACCTGGGTGAGTGTGGGGAGTGCCCCTCAAGTGCTGCAGGGTCATACTTTGAGGATAGACCTTCAAGGAAGACCAGTGGGGTTCATGATCAGTAGGCCACCCTTTTCCCACACCAACTCAGGACTGAACCCAGACCTGTGTGTGACAGGGGACATGGGTGGGATATAAACGCAGGGACCCTAAGTAGGAACAGGAGCCTATGGAACTTCTTGGAAAAACAGAGCTAGAACCCCTGATGCCCTAAGTAAACTTCACTCTGGGTAACCCCAGGTTCTGCTTCTTGTGCCTGAAGTCCCCTCTGCAGTTTTGATTGAAGAGGTATTCAAGGTATTTGATTGAAGGCAGTATTCTTCCCTTCCTGCCTTACAGCATTCTGTAATACTGCTGTGGGGTGTTAACCAGCCACCAAGTTCCACCCCAGAGCTGGCTGCATTTCAGTGGTGGACAGAATTAGCCTTTTCTATAAATGTGGCAAAGTGTTTTGCAATCCTTTGGCACTGTAATACATTATTATTACTGCTTCAAGGAGAACGACAGCCTGCTAGCCTCTGTGAACGTGGGCACCGGTGCAAGGAAAGATTTGAACAACAGATCCCACACACCATGCAGACCTCCCATCTAAATCACAGGATTCAACAGGTCTGTCCTCTCAATTAAAAAAAAAATCCCCTTTATATTTACACTACTGCCAAGTCCACTCTCCTCTTCATCACAAGGGGCCTGGCTCAGAAAAGGGAACGTGTATCTAAAATCTCACTAATGGTGTATTCACCACACCAGCAGCCCTCGCATAGGTCAGGTGGGAAATGCCCATTTGCTTATGACATGAGCCAAGAAGGATGGGGAATGAGCATTAGTAGCATCAGGTAATACTGACTGAGCTGCTCAGAAGCACAGTGCCCATTGCAAAAGCCAATCCGGTTAAGTTGTGGAGGGTGGGGATCAGATGAACGAATTCCTGCTCCACTAAATCACAGACAATCTGGGGATGCTCTGGCCTAGCTGCTTCCAATGGGAACTGAGGGCATCAGCACTTTGCAAGGAGAAGATCCTAATTACGAGCCTCTGCCCTGGGCCACCCTGTCTGTCTCTGATTCAGCCCATACACTCACTGACCCACTCTACCAGTCCTCATCAGCACTGACTCTGCTCTCCAAGTCACAGAGAAACCAGCCACTGTTCCCAGCCTGACCCTCCTCTTCCCCTTTCAGCCTCCCCAATCAACCTGACGCCCTAGCCCAGGAGCTCCTACACCCATCCCTCCCAGAAACCTGCTCTTGAGGGAACCCCCCAAACCATCCCCTCCTAGGAATCCCTGCCTCCCACACCTCAGTCCCCGCTCCTTACCCCTCCCTGCTGGTGAGCCTCAGGTCTATCCACCCCACCTCCCTGGCACTGAGAGGAGCCAGAGCCCCAGCCGCTGTGGTTTCAGCGCACCAAGGGTCCAGTATGCGCAGCAGCACATGGCACTTACAAAATTGCTGCATGGCCACTGGTGTGGACATGCGTATGCACAGCTTGCAAGGAAGGGGGAGGGCAAGGAAGTGGCACATTTCATTGGCAACTGGCAAGGCAGTAGAAAAACCAGCCAGCTGGCAACCCTGCACTCCAGCCACTGCTCTGGTGAGCAGATGCAGCCCATGTCCTGTGGCACGGTCGAGAATGCACAAAAGGCCCCATGGGACAACTGGGGAAGCGCTGAGCTACACGCAAAGGCCTGGCCTACACCAGACAGTTGTACCACTTTAACTACACCCGCAGAGCTTAACAAACACAACCCCATCGTGCGAATGCACTTACACTGGTATGAAGGTGCTTGGGAGTCACACCCCCGAGCTGACTCAGTTATACCGGCACAACTTCCCAACTTGCATGGAGGACAGGTCCACCAATGGCTGTTAGCAACCCCATGCTCTGCGTGTACCTAGCCTCTGACTGCCAGAAGCTGGGACTGGATAACAGGGGATGGATCACTTGATAATCACCCTGGTCTGTTCATTCCCTTTGAAGTCTCTGGTGATAGCCACTGTCGGCAGACAGGATGCTGGGCTAGATGAACCATTGGTCTGACCCAGTCTGGTCACTCTTAGTGCATTCCACTCGATGGCGTGAGTTCACCTCTCCGAGAGATAGTCACTAGGTCTACAGAAAAATTCTAGCTGCCCTATGCTGAGGGTTCGGCCACCTAACTACTGCGCTCAGGGTGCCTGATTTTTAAGTGTAGAGCAGGCCTTAGAAAACAAACAATTGTAAGGTTATGCATTTAGGGATTAATAACAAGAATTTTAGTTATAAGTTGGGGACGCATCAATTAGAAGTAACAGAAGAGGAGAAGGACCTTAGAGTATTGGTTGATCATAAGATGACTATGAGCTGCCAATGTGATATGGCTGTGAAAAAAGCTAATGCGATTTTGGGATGCATCAGGAGAGGCATTTCCAGTAGGGATAAGGAGGTTTTAGTACCATTATACAAGGCACTGGTGAGACCTCACCTAGAATACTGTGTGCAGTTCTGGTCTCCCATGTTTAAAAAGGATGAATTCAAACTGGAGCAGGTACAGAGAAGGGCTACTAGGATGATCCGAGGAATGGAAAACTTGTCTTATGAAAGGAGACTTAAGGAGCTTGGCTTGTTTAGCCTAACTAAAAGAAGGTTGAGGGGAGATATGATTGCTCTCTATAAATATATCAGAGGGATAAATACAGGAGAGGGAGAGGAATTATTTCAGCTCAGCACCAATGTGGACACAAGAACAAATGGGTATAAACTGGCCACCAGGAAGTTTAGACTTGATATCAGATGAAGGTTTTTAACCATCAGAGAAGTGAAGTTTTGGAATAGGCTTCCAAGGGAAGCAGTGGGGGCAAAAGATCTATCTGGTTTTAAGATTCTACTTGATAAGTTTATGGAGGAGATGGTATGATGGGATAACGGGATTTTGGTAAGTAATTGATCTTTAAATATTCAGGGTAAATAGGCCTAATCCCCTGAGATGGGAGATTAGATGGATGGGATCTGAGTTACCCAGGAAAGAATTTTCTGTAGTATCTGGCTGGTGAATCTTGCCCATATGCTCAGGGTTTAGCTGATTGCCATATTTGGGGTCGGGAAGGAATTTTCCTCCAGGGCAGATTGGAGAGGCCCTGGAGGTTTTTTGCCTTCCTCTGTAGCATGGGGCATGGTTGACTTGAGGGAGGTTTCTCTGCTCCTTGAAGTCTTTAAACCATGATTTAAGGACTTCAATAGCTCAGACATGGGTGAGGTTTTTCATAGGAGTGGGTGGGTGACATTCTGTGGCCTGCGCTGTGCAGGAGGTCGGACTAGATGATCAGAATGGTCCCTTCTGACCTTAGTATCTATGAATCTATGAATCACTGCAGTGCTTTACACTGCCTTGAGTTCCCAACCTGCCAGGTGCAGGTGGTATGAGCTCGAGGATCCATCTACCCACGTCAGAGTCTGGCAGTAAGAAGAGGTACATGAACCAATACGGTCTGGGAGCTGCTGTTTAGAGCAGTGGTTCCCAAATTGGGGTTCGCAAACCCCTGGGGGTTTGCAAAATGTTACAGGGGATTCGCCAGAAAAAATTCACTAATGGCAGCCAGAGGATCCCGGGCATTGGAGGCAGCAGGTGGAACCCGGTTGCAGGGCAGACAGCCTGAGCCCCAGGGAGAGATTTAAACTTAAATCCCTGGAAATATTTATTTTTAAGGGGCGGTAGGGGGTTCACGAGATTTCACAATTTAGTGAAAGGGGTTTGCAGGCTGTTAATGTTTGGGAACCACTGGTTTAGAGCCTTCCCAGGGGCAGATTTCAAGCGATGCCGGGGGAGACAGCGAAAGGGATACAAATCCCAGATCAGATGTGGGCCGGCAGAAAGTGTGGGGCATTCACAGAAGCAAAGGAAAAGGAACCGTGAGACTGAACCTGCCTGAAGGGGCAGAGGCTCCTTGCGGAAGCTCCAGGACATGGGACTGCAGGGAAAACTGTGTGCCATTGCCTCCGGGAAACTTCCCTTCCAATAACATTTCCAAGGGCACGGATGTGTCAGAAGGCCACTGCAGTTGGAATTTCCAGCCGAGCACCACCCCCTCCCCCATGCAAGAGGCAGTCCAGAGCATTCCCAGATGTACAGGGAGAGAGAGACGGAGAGGAAGTGAGGAGAGAATGGAAAGCCCATTACAGAGATACAATTGTTCCTCTGCTGATCTATCCCTTAACTAAACGGGACAAGATGACTCGGGCTGGATGATGCAGAGGGGAAAGCACTAGCCAGTCCCCTTTGGAAAGCTGGGCTCCCATCCTGACTGGCTCTCCGCTGTGATGAGTTTGATGGCCTCTGCTAAGCTAGCAGTGAATATTTGATCACCACCACATTTGGCATGCTTGTGAGAGAGGCCCAGGGCTGGAATAAGCCAGGGGGCTGCTGGTGAGGCAAAGTTGGGGGAGTGGGGCGGGACTAGAATAGCAGCATCCGGATAGTACTGACAGTCGCTGGCAGGATTGTGGGGGCGGAGGGGGAGGCTGGAACAGCAGTCCTCACCCCCTGCAGCTGCGAAGTGAGGGGCATTGGCGCATCAGCTGTTCCCAGCCCTTACTACCCAACCCACCACATTCATCTACTCTAAAAAGAGGAGGACAACAGGTCCGATGGGAGAGGGAAATAGACTCTTACTTTCTTGAAGGGGCAGCATCCACCCCTGTACTAGCCATCCCTATTCTGTAGTAACATCCAGCAGGCAAGGGGCTGCTTGACAGGGCCCTTCCCTGGGGACTTACAGCACAGTGAGACTGGAGGCCTAACTAGAGCAGGGATCAAAAAGAGCAGGAAACAAGGTGAGGTAGGGGTCTGCTTCATTATACCACCGCTTTGCAGGGAAATGAGCAAGCCACGGGCTGGCGCGCTGCCACCAGCTGTGCATTATAGAACAGATGCATACTGGTTTCTCCCATGTGAAGGGTGCTAGCCATGCCCACCCCCCATCTAGCGGGTTAAAGGAGTTTTGGTACAGTGTGATGAGAGAGAGGAGATCCAAGCATCAGAGTGAAAACACATAATGGTCCCCATTACACCGGTACTAGCCCAGAGTGACTGCGTTGACAGGAACAGAGTTATTCAGCATCTACAGCTGCTCAAGGGTCACCAGAATCAGGCCCTCTCTCTACAGAAAATTCTTCAAAAAGATCTGAAGCCCTTAAACCTGTTGCCTCAGTTCTCTCTAGTGGAAAAATCAATTGTTCTTGTTAACAAGGTGCAAACTCGGAATTCTCTAATACACAATATATTCTAGCCAAATACTCCTGCTTGACAACACAAGAAAAGCACTAAGCTTCTTTACAGAAGCTATCTGACTTGATTTTCCTCTAGCAACAAATCATAGAAATATCAGGATTGGAAGGGACTTCAGGAGGTCATCTCGTCCCACCCCCTGCTCAAAGCAGGATCAATCCCCAATTTTTGCCCCAGATCCCTCAATGGCCCCCTCAAGGACTGAACTCACAACCCTGGGTTTAGCACGCCAATACTTAAACCACTGAGCTATCCCTGCCCCCCGATAGACAGATGGAGCACAGCAAAAGCAACCCTTCTGCATTCACGGATATTTCCAATCTCAGACATTGCTCCACAACGGTAGCATGGACTGCTCTGAGGCACGTGGATCTCAATGTAGCCCCACAGCCGTTTCACAAAAGCTCCACCCAGGAGGCCTAAGAGACAGTCTCTACTCTTTCTCTTGAGAGATACCCCATGACTGTAAAAGCAGGAGATGCTGTCAATCAGGTAACAAGCCAGATGCACCCAAGATTGGAAATAGGTGGCTCGAGGTCAAGACTGAAGTGCAGGCCAGACTTTGGCCATACCCTAGGCATCAAAACTAAGATTAACAAATTCATGTCACTTGTAATCTAATGCAGAGTTAACCCTCCTGTCTTCAGGATGAAATGCCAGGGTGTTTGCTCACCGCTAGCATGTCTCAAAACATGGTTTGGCAAGTATTTTATACCCTTTCCACCGTGACCCCAACACCTGACGAGAAAAGAACTGTTACCTAAATGAGACAGGTCCCAAGCAGGAACCCTCATCAAATCCTGGTAAATTACAGTACAGGCAGGAAGAGTCCGACCATTATCCCAACACTTCCAAGCCTGTTCCAGACAGCCAACCACCCCGCCCCTGCCAGAACTAGGCACTGACAGCCAGGGCTGCCCAACATGAAAAAAAACACCCAAATGCAAGAAAGCTGTTCCTTTTTCCTTTCCACCCTCTGCACCCAACTCACCTCCTAACCCACGCCCCCAGCTGTGCTGAGGACTTGCTGTGAAGCCAGTCACTGCTGCCTGAATACAGCTGTTCATACTAGATCCAGGCAGGGGGAGCCCATTTCCCGAGAGGAGCAGGTCTTCTTGGTCAGCAGCCGAGCAATTGCCATCCTGCTTCTCCAGGAAGGCCCATTGTGATGTCACAAGCGCTGCTTCATACATGGGTGACTCGCCCAGCTCGAGCCAGAAGAGTTTCCTCTGCACAGCTGCATTTCCAGCTACCCTTTGGCTTCACTGTACTCAAACTTGCCCACATCTCCACTGACTTCAGAGATCAGCTCTGCTTTATCCACCAGGGATGGAGGCACCAGTAAGTGGGCAAGATCCTACTAAGAGTAAGTCTACACTACAAAAATAGGGCAAATTTATAGAAGTTGGTTTTGTAGAAAAGCGTTTTTATACAGTCTATTGTATGTGTCCCCACACAAATGGTCTTTTATCTGGCATTTAGTCGGCGGAGTGCATCCACGGTACCGAGGCAACCATCGACTTCCGGAGTGTTGCACTGTGGGTAGCTATCGCACAGTTCCCGCCATCTCCGTTGCCCATTTGAATTCTGAGTAGAAATCCCAATGCCTGATGGGGCAAAAACACTGTCGCGAGTGGTTCTGGGTACATATCGTCAGGCCCCCCCTTCCCTCCTGCTCTCCGTGAAAGCAATGGCAGACAATCGTTTCGCGCCTTTTTTCCTGGGTTACCCGAGCAGACGCCATACCACAGCAAGCATGGAGTCCGCTCAGCTCACCGTCTCTGTATGTCTCCTGGGTGCTGGCAGACGTGGTATGCATTGCTACACAGTAGCTGCTCATTGCCTTTTGGCAGCAGACAGTGCAGTATGACTGGTAGCCATCACTGACGTACTCCAGGTGAGGTTTTAGTCGACCTGGGTGAGGTTAGGGGCATCTGGGCAAACATGGGAGTGACTCAGCCAGGTCATTTCCCTTTTAAGTTTCATCTCATGGCGATTCAGTCCTGTCGGCAGTCCTACTGCACCGTCTTTTAACGAGCAGCCAGGAGATGACGATGGCCAGCAGTCATACTGAACCGTCTTCTGCCAAGCACCCAGGAGATGACGATGGCCAGCAGTTGTACTGCACTGTCTGCTGCCAGCAAGATGTATAAAGATAGATGAAGTGGATCAAAACAAGAAATAGCCCAGATTTGTTTTATATTCATTTTCTCCTCCCGCCCTCCGTGGCCTGCTAAACCCAGGGTTTTGAGTTCTATCCTTGAGGGGGCCATTCTGTTTCTCCTTGATGCAAAGCCACCCCCTTTGTTGATTTTAATTCCCTGTAAGCCATGTTGTCAGTCACCTCTCCCTCCATCAGAGCAACGGTAGACAATCGTTTCACGCCTTTTTTCAGCGCAGACGCAACAGCACTGGGAACATGGAGCCCCCTCAGATCAGCGCGGCAATTATGAGCACTATAAACACTGCATGTGTTATCCAGCAGGATATGCAGAACCATAACCTGCAAGAAAAGCGAAACCAGGAGAGGAGGAGACGACTGCAGCGTGGTGACGAGAGTGATGAGGACATGGACATAGACTTCTCACAAAGTATGGGCCCCTGCAATGTGCACATCATGGTGTCAATTGGGCAGGTTTATTGTATGCAACGCCAATTCTGGGCCCGGGAAACAAGAACAGGGTGGTGGGACCGCATAGTGTTGCTGCTCTGGGATGATTCCCAGTGGCTGCGAAACTTTCGCATGCATAAGGGCACTTTCATGGAACTTTGTGACTTGCTTTCCCCTGCCCTGAAGTGCAAGAATACCAAGATGAGAGCAACCCCCAAAGTTCACAAGCGAGTGGCGATAGCCCTGTGGAAGTTTGCAATGCCAGACAGCTACCGGTCAGTCGGAAATCAATTTGGAGTGGGCAAATCTACTGCGGGGGCTGCTGTGATCCAAACAGCCAATACTAACACTGAGCTGCTGATATCAAGGGTAGTGACTCTGGGAAATGTGCAGGTCATAGTGGATGGCTTTGCTGCAATGGGATTCCCTAACGTGGTGGGGCATCTTGGCACTGGAGCACCAAGGCAGCGAGTACATAAACTGAAAGGGGTACTTTTCAATGGTGCTGCAAGCACTGGTGGATCACAAGGGACGTTTCACCAACATCAACGTGGGATGGCCAGGAAAGGTACATGATGCTTGCATCTTCAGGAACTCTGGTCTGTTTCAAAAGCTGCAGCAAGGGACTTACTTTCCAGACCAGAAAATTACTGTTGGGGATGTTGAAATGCCTATAGTTATCCTTGGGGACCCAGCCTACCCCTTAATGCCATGGCTCATGAAGCTATATACAGGCACCCTGGACAGTAGTCAGGTGCTGTTCAACTATAGGCTGAGCAAGTGCAGAAAGGTGGTAGAATGTGCATTTGGGCATTTAAAAGCACGCTGGAGCAGTTTATTGACTCGGTTAGACCTCAGCGAAACCAATATTCCAATTGTTATTACTGCTTGCTGTGCACTCCACAATATCTGTGAGAGTAAGGGGGAGACGTTTATGGCGGGGTGGGAGATTGAGGCAAATTGCCTTGCTGCTCATTACGTTCAGCCAGACACCAGGGTGGTTAGAAGAGTACAAGAGGGCACGGTGCACATCAGAGAAGCTTTGAAAACTAGTTTCAGGAATGGCCAGGCTATGGCGTGAAAGTTCGGTTTGTTTCTCCTTGATGGAAACCCCCCCGGTTTCACTCTACTTTCCGGTAAGCTAAGCACCCGCCCTTCCCCCCCTTCGATCACTGCTTGCAGAGGCAATAAAGTCATTGTTGCTTCATATTCATGCTTTCTTTATTTATTCATCACACAAATAGGGGGATAACTGCCAAGGTAGCCCGGGTGGGGTGGTGAAGGAGGGAAGGACAAGGCCACACAGCACTTTAAAACTTCTTGAATGCCAGCCTTCTGTTGCTTGGGCAATCCTCTGGGGTGGAATGGCTGGAGGCCCCTCCACCGTGTTCTTGGGCATCTGGGTGAGGAGGCTATGGAACTTGGGGAGGAGGGCAGTTGGTTACACAGGGGCTGTAGCGGCAGTCTGTTCTCCTGCAGCTCAACCATACACTGGAGCATATGAGTTTGATCCTCCAGCAGCCTGAGCATTGACTCCTGCCTTCTTTCAGAAAGCTGACGCCACCTACCATCTTCAGCCTGCCACCTCTCCTCGTGGTCATATTGTGTTTTCCTGCACTCTGAGATTGTCTACCTCCACGTATTTTGCTGTGCTCTGTCAGTGTGGGAGGACGGCATGAGGTCAGAGAACATTTCATCATGAGTGTGGTTTTTTTGCCTTCTATTCTTCGCTAGCCTCTGGGAAGAAGAAACATATCCAGCTGGTGGAGGAAAAAAAAGGGAGAGTGGTAGTTAAAAAGATACATTTTATAGAACAATGGGTACACTCTTTCACAGTAAACCTTGCTGTTAACATTACATGTTAAGCACATGTGCTTTCATTACAAGGTCGTATTTTGCCTCTTATTGAGGGTATGCCGATTTGGTACGAGAGATCACTCACACAGGGCCGGGCAGCAGAATTCGGCTTGCAGGCAGCCATGGTAAGCCACATTCTTTTGGCTTCTTTAACCTTCATAACATGTGGAAATGGCTTCAAACACCAGCGCCCTTATTTCCCATATGAAGTAGCCATTGGGTTGCCCATTAAAAATGGGCTGGCAATTTAAAAGGAGGGGCTGAGGTTTCCGGGTTCACATGCAGCACAAACCCAACTAACCACCCCCTGCACGCACACACACAATTCTCTGGGATGATGGCTTCACCCCCTCCCCACACTGCGTGGCTAACAGCAGGGAAGATTTCTGTTCAGCCACAGGCAAACAGCCCAGCAGGAATGGGCACCTCTGAATGTCCCCTTTCTAAAACCACCGTTTCAACCAGGTGACCATGAATGATATCACTCTCCTGAGGGTAACACAGAGAGATAAAGACAGATGATGTTTGAATGCCAGCAAACACCAGGACCATACGCTGCAATGCTTTGTTCTGCAATGATTCCCAACTACATGCTACTGGACTGGCATGGTAAAGTGTCCTACCATGGAGGACGGAATAAGGCTGCCCTCCCCAGAAACCTTTTGCAAAGGCTTTGGGAGTACATCCAGGACAGCTTTATGGAGATGTCCCTGGAGGATTTCCGCTCCATCCACAGACACATTAACAGACTTTTCCAGTAGCTGTACTGGCCGCAAATGCCAGGGCAAATTAATAATTAAACACACTTGCTTTTAAACAATGTATAATATTTACAAAAGGTACGCTCACCAGAGGTCCCTTCTCCACCTTCAGAGTCCAGGAGCCCGCCTTGGGTGAGTTTAGGGGGTACTGGCTCCAGGTCCAGGGTGAGAAACAGATCCTGGCTGTTGGGGAAACCGGTTTCTCCACTTCCTTGCTGTGAGCTATCTACAACCTCCTCCTCCTCCTCCTCCTCTTCCTCACCCCCAAAACCCGCTTCCGTGTTGCCTGTCACTCCTTGGATGGAGTCAAAGCACAGGGTTGGGGTAGCGGTGGCTGCATCCCCTAGAATGGCATGCAGCTCATCATAGAAGTGGCAAGTCTGGGGCTCTGAACCGGAGTGGCCTTTTGCCTCTCTGGTTTTTTGGTAGGCTTGCCTGAGCTCCGTAATTTTCATGCAGCACTGCTGCAGGTCCCTGTTGTACCTCTGTCCTTCATGCCATTGGAGACTTTTTCAAATATTTTGGCATTTCCTCTTTTCAAATGGAGTTCTGCCAGCACAGATTCGTCTTCCCAAACAGCGATCAGATCCCGTACCTCCCATTTGGTCCATGCTGGAGCTCTTCGGTGATTTTGGGACTGCATGGTCTCCTGTGATGATGAGCTCTGCATGGTGACCTGTGCACGTGAGCTCGCCTCGCTGGCCAAACAGGAAATGAAACTGAAAAGTTTGCGGGCCTTTTCCTGTATACTTGGCCAGTGCATCTGAGTTGAGAGTGCTGTCCAGAGCGGTCACAACTGAGCACTCTGGGATAGCTCCCGGAGGCCAATACTGTCGAATTGCGTCCACAGTACTCCAAATTCGCCCTGGCAAGGCTGATTTCAGGACTAATCCCCTCGTCGGGGGTGGAGTAAAGAAATCGATTTTAAGAGTCCTTTAAGTCAAAAAAAAAAAGAGCTTCGTCGTGTGCAGGGTTAAATCGACATGATGCTGCTAAATTCGACCTAAACTCGTAGTGTAGATCAGGCCTGAGTCTCTCTCAACCTCAGCATCATCCCCAGAGCCATCCTCATCCCCCAGAAAGCACTCCAGGGCCTAAACCTCCTAGAGTTGACTCCTGAGCCACCGGCCAAGTCAAATAATGCTCCACCTTTCTCTAAAGCAGTAGTGTGCTTCTGCAAAGGAATTTAATAGAGCATAAATCCCCAAGGACTTTTAGAAACATACAGACTTATTCATAAGGGAAAGGGCACTAAAGCCAATGACAGAAGATCACAAGGCCAGGTTTAGCTCCCAGCTCCGCTACTAACTCCCCTGTGTGACCCTGGGCAAGTCACTTTGCTTGCATGTGCCTCGGTTTCCCCATGCAAAACAGGGATAGTAATTTACCTGTCCCTCAAATGGAGAGAGAGTCAGGCTCATTGAGGTACAGATTCTGTCTACACCAGCTATTGGGGCTGGAATGCCTTGAGCTCACAGCTCACATCCCTGTTATCCCAGTGGTTTTTAAGGCACTATTTGTAACACCTTTGCTGCCAGGTTTAACTCCACTGTCTACAACAGCTGCTCCTCGGCCCATGTAGGAAGCCAACAAACCTTGCAGATCCAATAGTCTGGCCAATTCTACTCCACCCTACAGCACAGAACCTTGCATTTGGAAGTTACCCATCAGGCCCAACCCGCCCTGCTCTAGCCACTGGGCTGGGTATACTGGAGCAGCTGCTGCAGGAATCCAGCATGCATTGGTACAACTGCCGTGCTGCTGAAAGGTTGAGCAAGAAAAAAGCCTGTTTCATGAAACCGCGGTCTCACTATGTGTGGCCACACCAACCACAAGCTCAGATGGGGCTGCGGTTTGAACCACTGCAAACCTAGGCTACTCCTTGGTTCCCTCGGTCCAGTAGAAAGGGGGGGAGGGGTACAAAATCCATCCTCTTGATGAAATAAAAGCTTCTTGTTCCTGAAATATTAACTGAGTGCTCCAGAGCTTTATTTTAAATGTATACCTTTTCCAATGCCTGCCTGATCTTTGGAGTCAGCGTAGGCCAAACCAGCCACCAGCTCCCAGGAAAGCAGCTCAGAAGGGGAAGAAATTTACCAGGGGTCAGGTCATTAGTCCTTCATGCCAAACTCTCATCCAGCCGGCCCCCGTCCTTCCAGAAGTTTCTCTCCCTGAATGCAGCAGAGACAGAGTTATGGGCCATTTACTGAAGCAATGCGAATGCATTTGTGCTGAAAATGGCACTTTCCACTGGTAATAACTTGTGAATGAGTTGAAGCATGAGGACTGTATTTGCAGAGTTTAATAAGGACATGGGAGTAGGAGGATTATTCATCAAAATATAAAAGTGTAAGAAATCCAATTCTGCAGCTACAGAATGGGCAAAGGTGTACAATTGGAGGGCAAACTATAAGAGGGGGCAGTGGTGTTAAGAGGACCATTAATGCATTCATGTCACACACGCCCAACAGCCTACAACAGACGCAAACTGCCTAACTCCAGATCACGTATCAATCCCTTCCCAGCTTCAGTTTAGCAGCCTTCCTGCCCTAGTAGGTTAGCTCTACTAGCTCTGCCGTAGCATACACACCAGTAAACATACTGTGGAATCCCACAAAATATGCCAGACTGGAGGATACTGAGGATGGTGACTTTTAAGCAAAGGTTTCTGGTCAAAATATAAGAACCCAATCAATGAGAACCCTGTAATAAAAACAGACTCAGAACACTGGGAGTTTATTTTGTAAAAAACTTTGGCATTAGCAAAATAATGCAAAGAACCCATGGTAAACTGAGGTGTTTTGGGCACCAATTTACATCAGTTACATCATTCCATAAAGCATTTCTTACATGTCCTACACTTTTCACTCACCATTCTTCTGATCAAACAGGAAAGCTGGGGGCTTTGGAAAGCACTCTGCTGAAATATGGAACGAAAAGCTTTTTTAAGCACTTACGGCACAATCCAGCTACTGTGGCTTGGCTGGATCAGGCCCTTAGGGCAAAGTTTCTAAATCTGCCTCTACTGGGTGCCTGCAGCTTTGCGAGCAATGGAATCTAGGGCGAGATCCTCAGTTATACTAAGGCCCCATTACACTGCTCTGGCAGGGCATGGAAATGGCTGTTCAAGAACCTCACCTACACAGTGGGCCTCCTGGCTAGGGAAAAGGCTCTACAGAAACCCTGGTGCCCTCTCCCAGCATAGAGGATGGACCACAGGACTGTGGCTCGAGTGCATTGCACAGGGGTATTCTCTACTTCCCACTGCTCAAGAAGGCCATGGAAAGAAGAACATGAGAAGCCCTGAGATTGGCCTAACACACACCGGGGCTGGTAGAGCCCCATGCACAGACTCAGAATACAGGAGCAGTCAAGGTAACTTTTCCCCATCCCTGCCCCAAACACAGGAACACCCTAATGAGAACCAAGTTATAGATGTCTAGCTCCTGGATTGGTGACAGCAGATGTTTAAAGATGACTTATTTGCATCCACAAAACTGCAGGTACAAACATGTCAATCAAAACTGCAGGTGCAATTCTAGAGACTAGCAGGTGAGTCCTCAGCTGTGACCAAGCACTTGCCCTGGCACAAATCAGAGCAGCCCAAGGGTTGCTCTAAGTTGCACTGCCTGGCAGCAGCCCCTCACCTCACCCCAAGGACCCATTCTGCCTGGCAGTGACACGGAGAGAATAGAGTTTCAACCACACTGCCTTTTCCTAGCTATGGCCTCTGCACCAGGGCCAGAATGAGGGGCCAACTTAGGAAATCCCTTACTAGCCAGTTAAGCTCTGCACTGCAGGTAGAGGGAGGAGAGCAGGATCTAGTAGAGGTTATAGTGCATCTGAAAATACAGCCTTTGGAGTTCTAAACCTGGCATCAAGTTTTAAGTGTCCAGAAAGGGGGACTCCTCTCCAACCGCCCTGTACCCTGTAGCTCTAGCGTACTGCACAGCCTCTGATGTTCCTACCCAACAGCTAACACAGAGGAGACCCAGAATTTTATTATTTCTCCCATAAAATCATCAAAGCGGGATCTCAATTTTTAAGGTCTGCCTGATGAGAAAAACTAGGATGTGCATCGTTAGCCTTTAATTGGTCTTAATATCTCAGGACACTGAAGCAATTACCTTTTGGGAGGAAACCGGTTTGGCTAGCAGCGAGCTGTGTAGTTACAGACATGTCGAGACACTGTAATCTTCAAAGGCTCACTAACAAGTGAAAAGGTTACCCAGATCTCCATCTGGAGCAACTGGCACAATCCCAAGGGGTATGAAAGGAATGAAGACAGCCCAGAAATTATTTCAAGGAGGTGTGCAAAGTCAGCAGTCCATCTTAAGCTAAGAGTTGGTCTTGTCACGGATTATATAAAATCTGGGCTGAAAATCCTATGGTGAAGAATTCTCTTCTTAACACAAAGGGAAAGTCATTTCACCCACTCCTTGCGTGCTCCTGGATGTAACATGATAAAAAGCGTGGCAGACGGGAAAGATACCCAGTGGGGAGAGTCTAAGACCTTCAATTCCCTGCTCTGCCACAGACTTGCTGCGTGACCTTGCGCAAATCACTTAGTCTCACTCTGCCTGGTTCCCCATCTGTACAACAGGGACAAGAGTCCTGCCCTACCACACAGGCAGGTGGAGGAGAGAGACACTAAAGATTGCAAGGTGCATAGATACTGCTGTAATCGGGGCTGTACCAATACCTCTGAGAGAGAGAGAGTCCGATTTGGGAATCTGGATTCCATGTTTTTCTTTTAATAGAGAGGGATTTCAAACATTTTTCACTGGAACCATTGACAGATGCAATAAGCTTCATACGAAATGGAAAGGAGGGGAGGGGCGCACTCAGAAATCTCTCCCATGATTAAAGCATCTGTATCAAGATCCCAGATCATAACAGCTTTGGGGAGATTTTCAGTCAGGCTCTGGATTCTTGGGCCTTTCTAGTTGCAATATTTTAAAAAAATGCATGGAGACCAATTATATCCAACTGATAAAATGAATAAACCAAACCTCACTCCTGGGGTCTGAGAGACACATTTCTGCAGCCAGAGCTACAGCCTAACAGCTTTTCAGTGAGGCCAAGTTACCATTGCTGTGTAAGTTCAGTCATTTTTGGACTCCATATATGTGACTTCTCAAGCTCGATGCTGCATTAGCACAAGGCTTCTTGCATTTAATTTCCCTAAAGTTTTGAGGGGAGGGAGGGAGAGGGGAATAAGGAGAAAGCACTATTAAGGCCTGTTTACATCCAAAAATTGCACTAATTTACTCATTTGGGGCACAAATTGATGGGGTCAAATTGTGCATAGCAGGGGGCTGCATTTTCATAAATGGGTTCAACAGCACCTTATCTATAGAGTTAGCTTCAATCAGTGAGGAACTAACCATAGAGCCATTTATGAGTGTGCACACCAGCGGATTGCACTGACCAGCTCCAACTTCTACGTAGTGCTTTTCATCAGTAGATCTCCAAGCACCTACAAAGGGCGGAACTACTATCATCTCCATTTTTCAGACGGGGAAACTTAGGCTCAGGAAGGTGAAGTGATTTGCTCAAGGTCATCCAGCAGAGCCAGGATTAGAACCTCATTGAACTACATCAGTTTCTGCACCAATTTAGTTGAATCAGTGCGACTTTGGGGAGAATACAAGACCTAAATCTCTCTAAAGATTCACTGGCTCTGCAAAAGTACCTAAGATGTAGACCCTTAAATACATGCATCTCTGAGGATAGTTCTTTAAAAGGCACCTGGAAAAAAAATCCTATAGAAAACCTAGTGTGTGAGAATTCGGGAGCTGACTACTTTAAAATGACATGAACCAATGCACCAAAACTTGAACAATTTCCACTGTCATGATCCTGCAAGGTTCCAAACATCCTTAAATTCAACTGGAGCCAATGGGATTAAAGGGCACTCGGCACCTGAGAGATCAGGCCCACAATGTAGGCTACAGAACAAGTCGGATATTTCTAGCTTCAGCTTTTGTTCCATTTGTGATGGAAGAGCAAAAATTCCAGTCAGAACACAAGGGGGAAAGTTGTTTTGTTTATTTAGAAAGTTGGGGGAAAGTTGGTTCAGCTGGTTATGTTTATATTTTAAAGAAATAACATTCAAATATTTGGCCTGAGAAGAGGCATGGAAATTTTCAGCCCAAAAGGAATTCGTCCGATAAATTTATGAGCAACTGAAAACGTGGAGGATTACGAGGGAGGGCAGAACTCCCTTGCTAGATCCTGTGGTGACTGGTGCTGCAGAAATATCATTAAATAAAACAGGTAAGACAGCTCCCAGGGTTGAAAACAAAGATCTGAGCCCTAACTATGAAAGCCAACGGCAGCATGTTAGAACAAAAAAGGACATGCACTGATTCAGCATTACAACTGAGATTTGAAAACATGAGGGGCCAGATTCTCAGCCAGCTGTAAAACAGGATTTCACTGGATTTCAAAGGACCTGGGCGTGGTACTTCACCAGCTGAGAAGCCTGGTCCATAAACCTCAAGAGATTGCAAAGCCATTTTACCTACAGCCAACCTGGGGTAACTTGGCCTCGGGCCCTTCACAGGTTACCCTATTGGGTACACTAGATCACTGGTTCATTTAAAACCTGAGACATAGGTGCCACCTTGCCAACGTTAATGGCGTGCTGTGGGAACCATAATGGGCTTTTTGTGGAGGGTTGATTTTTTTGAGGGGGGGACTAAAAAGAAAAAACAGAGCTTGATCACATTGTTGGAGTGTGTGATGGGAGTGGGATATTCCACAACATGGTGAAGTGTCCACATCCCCCCAGTCCTGAGGCAGTCTCACTCCAAAGGACATCAGAGGGAGCCTTTCCCTTCATGGGACCTGCAGGATCAAGCATATTCTGAGGAGTGTTTTACATATGGGACTGTATGTTCAAATGCACACTTGGAGAATATTAAACAACAGCTCTAGGCTTATTTCAGGGTAGGGACCTCCAGACAAAGAAGACACCACTAAAAACTCCACAGCTCTGCCACTGTGGGGCCAAGGACTGGATCCAAAGTCCACCGAAGTCAATGATAAGACTCCCACTGATTTCAGTAGGATTCAGATCAAGCTCCGATCACAGCACACAAGCATCTCCTGCTCCAAGTACAGGGAGATACTGGTTACAGCAGGGGCCTCGGGCTGGAGTGTAGCCTGGGCTGCCTGTGCACAAGGGGCCATCTCTGGAGCTCCACATGCAGTCCGCTGTTGCCATTGGCAGCAGGTTGGTATGCTGTGTGACTTCCAAACGTTATAATTTCATAGGTCACAGCCAGAGGGAGTTCAGAGAACTAGCTGCCAGTTACCCAAGGACAGAGTAAAAAGAAAAGGAGTGCTGTGGCACCTTAGAGACTAACAAATTTATTAGAGCATAAGCTTTCGTGAGCCACAGCTCACTTCATCGGATGCATTTGGTGGGAAAAAAAAAAAGTTGTTTTTTTTTCCCACCAAATGCATCCGATGAAGTGAGCTGTGGCTCACGAAAGCTTATGCTCTAATAAATTTGTTAGTCTCTAAGGTGCCACAAGTACTCCTTTTCTTTTTGCGAATAGAGACTAGCACGGCTGCTACTCTGAAACCAAGGACAGAGTAAAAGTCTGGACAATCTTGTAGCTGATGTAACCCCCAAGAACAGCCATGCAGAATTTTACCAAAACACCCCCAAAGGCTGATGGGTTTCGAAAGTGTATTGGCTTGAAGTCGGGGCATGGGATGCTGATGCTCTTGTCTGAAGGAAGTTTTGGCGCTGATGGGGTTTAATTGTTCTCTCACCACACTGTAGATCCTCTGCCCCCTCAAATCACCTTTGAAGGACACAACTAATACAAGACCCAGTGAATCAGATGACATGTTCCTCCCTCCTGTACCAATGCCAGTGAGCAGCCGGCTGAGTGGAGGGGGAAAAGTCATCACAAAGGGATCTGCAGTTTGGTAGCCACAAAGTAAGGCAGGCTATGCTCAACGGCATGCCAGGGATTTGTGCTCTTGGGCTCTGGTGGGTGTCGGAAGTGCTGAAGAGCAGGCACACGCAGAGCCCAGGGGGTGAAATGCTCACACCACTCAATTCCTAGTACTTCCAGAGGATTGACTGGCACCAAAGGGCATTGAGTTGCAGGAGCTCAACGGCGCTGGAGAGGCTGGTTAGTATGCAAGAACAATGGGGAGAGTCCCCAAGGCTCCAGAAAGGATCTGGAGATCCCAGAGCCAAGGTACAGGAAAATCTAGACGATATGTTGAATGTTCCCCCCCCCCAATACCTGGCTCCATCCTCCTCAGGCAACCCAGCCCACGCTGCACAAGGCTGAGACACTGGCAGTACTGCAGCAAGAAGTGGATGACACCTAGCCCTCACTCTTCAGCCACTGACACCACTCAGTCTCTTGGTGGCTTCTCCTAGGTTCCTCTTCTCCTACGCTTGGAGTTCCAGTTTCTTCCGGCACCCCCTCAAACACCACCCCCTGCAGTCCTATCTTCTCCCCATCGGGGCAGCAGTCAGCCAATGCCCTGCTGACCCTTCCCATCAGCCTTCCTCTCTGACAGACACTTGGCTCTCCCACCCTCATCCCCAGTGCCTGCAATGTCCTCTCCCTTGCCCTCACATTTGACCTTCACCCCGATCAGTTCTCCTAACTGTGAAATTGGCTGCCCTTGCCTTTGCTGAACATTGCTCCTGCCATCAGTCTTTCCACCATCATGTTCTCTCTCTCTCTACCCATCACCTCATCTCCTTCAGCACCACCCGCTCACCTCTCTTCTAGGCTTTTTGATCAGACAACATCCATGTCTTCTCCACCCCCCAATTCCCTTCTCCCCTGTCAAATTCCTCCCCTCCCCTCCACCCTCTCCTGCCAAAGTCTGCCCTGCTAAGCCCCGACCTCCCAAGTTCTCCATGTCCCACTGAATACCTCTCAGCATCTCCTACTTGGTGTACTGCAACTTCCCCCCCCCACACAGCTACTTCCCCCCCCCCCCACAAGACACAACAGCTAGGACCATCTTTCTTGCTCATGGACGCAGGCATGGTAACCAGAATGCCAGGAATCCGGGTCTCTGGTCTAGGCAGGGTAGTGGAGTAAAAGCAGCCCTGCCAGGCATCAGGAAAGTTTGCGCTGAGAGGAAGAGAGCAGCTCCACATACCAGCTATGGTTAAGCTACAATGCGACATACTGGAAGCCAGCGGAAATCAGTACCAGCATGGAAAATGTTGTGGACATCCTCTCAGAGCTGGGAAGTTAATTACACTAATTAACTCTACATCTTAGCTTTTTAAATCAAAAATCTCTGTCCTTCTAAGAGGGCACAAACCTCAGGAACAGTGCCACAGAGCCTGCCACCACCAGCAGAGGAGCGAAGACTATGTGTTGCGGCTAGCTCCTCTCAGAATAGCATTACGAATAGCTTGGGGGTGCTGAAGGATATCACTCTCGCTGGCCGAGGTTTCAGAACTGCTTTCTGAGCCCTTCATTCATGCCAGGACAGGCCCACCTGGGAGACTCCATCAGCTCCAATTTATAGCTGAGCTGCACGGAAAGTTGGTACAGCAAGGAGAGGTGTCCCTTCCACTCCAGCCAAGGATGCAATTCCTCCCCTTGGTGCAGGCTTGCATAGCTTGGGGGTTGGGGACGCACGGCTTTTTCCTGCGTGTTCTCCTCGATTGCCCATCTTAACCTTCTACCTTTGAGAGTCACTGAGCTGGCTCTTCTCCAGATGCACACTCGCCCGTCCTCCCAGCTAGCCCGGATGTGGCACCTGGCATATACCAGAGCTGTACATAAACTTGCTGCATCAGCCAATGGTGTGGTAGGATATAGAGGGCTGATGCACTGGCCTGTCACTTCTAGAACCACAAGGTCAATGGTAGATTTAGACATAATTAAATGAAAAGGTCTCAGCTTTTTCCTAGTGGATCTCGGAGCCACAACACAAGACTTCCCTATAATTTGCATATAATTTGGGCACAGCTGATGGTAAATGCTCGAGAGAAGCCCAGGTCTGGAATAGCAGGGGATGCTGTCAATCAGGATTGAGGGGCAGTAGTAGAGCTGGGTGTGGGGAGCAACGGGACAGACTAGCAGGAGAGGTGCACTGGACAGAACTGGGCCTCAGTAGAGCTCTGTGCAGGAAACTGCACAACCTGGCCTGAATGTAGTCAGCACTAACAGCCCCTCACTTTGAGGGGCAAAACACTGCCCTCAGTTTAAGACATTAAACTCCTTCCTCCCAGAGCAAAATGGAAATTAAAGGTTATTTGCTGCCTTTAACAAATACTTTTGTGTTTATGAAATCCTGCTGTGTTTGATGCTCTACAGAGCAGCCCCCCTGCACTCCTGCCGGAAGTAACTGTCCTGCACAGTGGGCACAAAGCTTCACAGCTCCTACCACCACATAAGACCTAACTAATATCTCCCTTTCCATTTGCTTCTGCCTTGACCTGAAGCAGAGAACTGTGTCATTCCCTAGCCCCTGCTCTGTCCCTGAGCAATAGAGAATCCTCTGGCTCCTGATCCCTCCATCAGGGGAGCCTGCAACACATACATCTGGCCTACCTAGAGTGCTTTACAAAGCCCTAACAAATCAGGCCTCAAAAGCTAGGAGAATGAGCCCCATTCCACATATGGGGAAACTGAGACACAGGCAGGCAAAAGCCCCTCTCTCCATCTTCCGCATTAGCCTTTCTCCTTCTAGGGTGACCAGATGAAATGAAGAAAATATCGGGACACATGGAGGAAGCAAAAAAAAAAAAAAAAAAAACAGCGGCTGAGTTGACGAAGCAAAAACAAAACAAAAAAAAAAAAACGCTGGAGCAGCCAAAGCCACAGTATCGGGACAAATGGCATCCTAACCGATGGACACGGGACAAAGACCTAAAATCGGGACAGTCCCAATTTTATCGGGACGTCTGATCATCCTACTTCCTTCTCATGCCCTTCTCTCAGCCTGCCAGCTCTTGCTGGCCTTGACCTCACAGGCAACAAGCTCCACAAGGGTTCTTAATTTGTCCAACAGGCTTGGCCCAGCTGTGGGGTTAGAGGCTAATCAAGTGAGAACGGGACTGGCCCATGACTACACGGCAAGTCTACGGCAGAGAAGGGAACAGAAGCCAGATCTCTCAGCCCACAGTCTTGTGCTTCCAGCTCCCAGGCTGGGATTCCAGAACATCTGCACGACTTGGGCCACCTCCCAACAGACTGCTCCCCTCCCACTGGGAGTCTGCCGGATGCACTTCCCGCCCTATGGAAACAGGCTCTCTCTTGCTGGGAGGAACTGCAGACCAAGAGTGACCTTGATCCAGGCAGTGCCATCTGCCTCCCTGGGGCAGGTTGATGACTCAAGAAGAATAATGCTATGCTTTTGCCACCACTGGTGGTTCTCTCGGGGGCAACAGGTGAGCAGGACCTGGGGACCTTCCAGCTGGAGAAAGCCTGCAGGGGAAGCACTGGGCCTGGGGCAGATGGAGATGGTCAGTACTTCCCTCCAAGAGGGCCAGCTGTCCCAAAGGAAGCTACAGCAAGGCCTCTGCTCATGACACCATCTCTTGCTGCAGATATTGGCAATTCTCTTTCAGGGAAGAGACCGCTGAGCAGGCTGCTTACTCTGGTGGTGTCTGACATCCCCAGATTTCCCTGAGTCCAGTTGATCGGCTTTTTGACTGGGGTACATTACACAAACTGCACTAGTGCCCCAGTAGATGATCTCCTTCTAGTGATGGGCAAGGGTCAGATGCTCAAGGCAATTCTCTGCAAGCAGCCAGCTGCCTTCGATGCCACCGATCATGGGGTTCTGCTGACATGTCTGTGGTCTCTATGGATGTCATCATTGGAGTGGCTCTGCTGCTTTCAGGGAAAGGGATCCCAGGGCAGATGAGAACAGCATCCCTCCAGGATGCACCAGATGTATATTTCTATGTGTAGCCACCATGAGCAGGGGAGTAGCGACCCTGCCAGGAAACGCCAATTGCATTGCAGGGCTCACAATATGAGTATTCCTAGACCATGCTCACACCATCGTATGTAATGTAACTAGGTACTGGGGTTCTCTGTCTCTCACACACACACACACACACACACACACCCTCTAGTCCCCTTCCAGAGGGCACAGCATTAGAACAAGCTCACATTTTCCATCAGCTGCTAGGAAAGAGTTGTGCTGGGAGATTTGGTTTAGCCTGCTGGATAGGGGAGCCTGATGTCCATGGGTCTGCCTGACCTGGCAACTGATCGAAGGAAACTGTAGCCTTACTTTGTGTCTATGCAGAGAAGATTGTTGGGGCTGCCTGACCTCCAAGGGATGTCACTGTCTTGAGTAATGACAGATCCCATTAGCCTCAGAGCAGCCCCTACCTCTCCCGTCAGCACCTCCTCTCTCCTGGATCTTCCTTCCTCCATCCCTTCCCAAGGTGTTTCAGGGCTAGCAGACGAGTGCAACAAAGCGCAAAATTGTCTGCTGCTGCCACGCTGCATCCATCCGACAGCCTCTACCTTCCCCACGGACTGGAGGCGGGGGCAGGGAGGGGGCCATGCAGCTGCTGCAGATGCTATGCAAACTCGCTACAACATTTTCCCACCCATGGGATGGTGGGAAGTAATTCACTTCGACAAGTGGCTAATCCCTGCTTCAGACTCTGCCTTTTCTGACAAAAAGCTACTGCCACAAGTCCAGCCCTCCACAGACCCTACGCACTTCTACCACGACACACAGGAAGCAGGAGGGGCAGAAGCCACTGGGCCAAATTCTGCACTGGGGTAAGCAATGTAACTTCACCCATTATTAAGAGAGAAGAGAAAAGAATCAGGAACAAAAGAAAAAAAATATAAACCCACGCCCCCTTTGCACAAAAGCCTGTCCCCCAGTGGGGACTGAACTGACAGCATCCTTACGCTGGTGGCTCTGTTGCGATATCTGGTCCTACAAATTTACCTTACACTGGCAAGCAAGTGGATGTTCACAAAAGGTCACAACAACCTAGAACAATAAATGCTGACAGAAAAAGGGAGACAGAAACTGAATTAGTCCAAACCAAATGTCGGAAATTAGATCTAATTGGCAAACAAAATAACGAGGGGATGGGCTATTCTGCCCACCACTCTCTTTCGCAGCTCTTAACAAGAGAAGACTTTTTTAAGGGACATTAGCAGAAGCAGCTGTCTGCCAACAACCACTGCAGAGAGCTTTACTGTCAGGCCTTCCACCCAGGCCTTTCTCCTGGGAGTCTGGAATCTAGCACAACACCCCTGGGCCTTCATTATCCTGATCCTCTTCCTGACCAGGCTGGGCCAAAAAAGGAACACAGATCACATAGCCACCTCCACAAGCTAAATCCCAGCCATCACCCAGGATGTGAGACTGCCACTCCACCTCACTCCTCCATGTATGCGTTCTCTTTCCTATCCCTCTCCTTTTTCCTAGTAAGAGTCTGGCTTATCTGGCCAAAACATGCCACAACGCTGCCGTAAGAAAGGCACCTACAAGCAATGCCCTAAAGAGATAGATACTAGTACAAGTTTGCCAGGTCACAGAGTGTGTTCTTCCAGCAACGAGGCAGGCCAGAGCCAGGAGCTGCATTTTCTATCCTTGCTGTTCTTTTCTTCCCCCTTATGTGCGCTTTTGGCTTGTTTGATCTGTCAGGGAATGGGATGGGAGTTTAACAGCAAGAGCAATGCAACAGCTCCAGCCCATCTCAGCTAACTTTACTCTCTTTGGCAAAAAGGACATATCATTTTTAATACCATCTAACTGACCATGAAGCAAGGGGTTTTTCCCTCTAAAGACATACTCTAGCTAAGGGAAAGGGAGCAAGGAATGCTGTTAAAATGAAAGCCTTACTTAACACTTCACATTTCAATGCTTTCACTATTTTTCCAGCTCTTCAATAAAGGGTTAAAAGGAGTGGTAGCGGTGTTTGCACCAGCTCTCTGTATGCCAACTCCTGAACCTTGTTTAACACAGGGTTGGGTTAACACCTTTGATTCTTTGGGCCCAAATATTCCATTGAAATTAATACAACAGCTCTCCATTCCCTGGCCTTGCAGCACTCATTAGTAATCCCACCTCCTCCAGCAAACCCAAAGTGAAGAGGCAAGTAGCTGCTAGGCCTGGATTTATGGTGGCATTGCCAGTGTAACACATGCCAGCCAGCCACTGCAATAGCAAAGCTCAGCTCCAGGACAGAGGGCTGGCTGGCTGACTGTACACACGTGCTTGCCCCAAGATGCCATCAGTCAGCACTGTTAGGACACTGCTGCTGAGAACTGCGACATAGCTAAGTGATAAATGGGTTAGTGAGTTTCATCCCCAAGCATCTGAGGTGTGTACTGTGGAATTACTTCAGTCCTGAAATGCAGCGCCCTCTGGAGTGAGGCACCGCAGCTGTTTAATGGTGCACAGCAGCTCGGGACAGGAAGGGATGAAAACCATACCTAATCAAGCCTGCAGGGAAGGTTACATAGTCCTGGTGTCCTGGCAAAGTTCCAGGCAGCCTAACACATCTAAGTCATGGAATCTTTAATGGCCACAGCTAGTCAGGCCCCCCATGGTCAGGTTTCATGTCAGCTGTACAGCACCCCCCAGCATTGTGATGGACTATTGATTCAGAGCAGATGCAGACACCAGATATCTATGCAGCAGCACCACCACCAAAATGCTGAGATGGCTGGACACTGCTTGACTTGTAATGACAGATTAGTTCACAAACCAAGGGGATGGGGCAGCAGAACAGTCTCAACACAGCGATGGGACTGAATTTCCCACTTCCCCTCCCACACCATAAAGCCTCTGGCTGCCATGTCCCACTGGACCTATGGGCCTTCAACAGCATCCTCCAATCAGCAACAGCATGAAAAGAGATAGTGGGCTATGCCCAGACCCCTGTATCCTGGCATTATCCGAGTGTCTCACAAACATCCCTGAATTCAGCCTCACAGGCAGGTCAGTGTTACCCCATTTTACAGGTGGGCACCAAGAAACCACAGGATTCGCTCAAGACCAAATGGAGTGTGTGTCAGAGCCAGGAACCAAAGGCAGATCTCCGGGCTCTCAGGCCAGTGCCTTACCCACAAGGCCATCCTTCCTTCTGCCCTCACGGGCAGACATCAACATGCTCAAACCACCAACACAACTGATGATCCACTACCCTGTTTTCAATCAGCAAAAAGCGAGGATTCGATGGGCCATGGAGCCTGAACTCTCCACTCGCCCTGAGCAGTGCAGCTTTGCCAGGTCAGCGCTGCAATCTCTAGCAGACCAGCACAGGGAGCCTGCATAGCTGCTGCCAATGCTTCCTAGACACAGGAGCCCTCCAGGGCTGTCAGTCAGGCACCTTTCCTTAGCACTAGAGTCACAACCTGCCTTCCATGCTTGTCCTCGGCTTGCTGGCGACCCAGCCAGCCAGCTGGCAGCCACCGCGCCTCGGTGGGTCTGAGAGCACCTCCCTCAGGAGCAGGAAGATGAAAGACCTAAGAGCACTCCCCTCATTCCACTGACGCTGCCTTTATGGGCTTTTCCCCTACCCTGCCAGATACACGACTCCTTTTATTGCCAATTTTCCATGGGCAGTGAAGTTCCGGATGCTCCGGCGTGGCCTCTCCAGTTTATTTGAATCATATGGGCATATGGTATATTACTCCAATTAAGGAGGGCGGCGGGAAGGGATTTTAAAAGGACAAACCACCAAACTGCTTCTGTAATTCAATGCATGCGAGGGCTGTGGACGGGCCTGGGGCATTAGATCAGGGACTGGTTGACCCGCTTCCAGGCCTTGGCCTGCGTCACACATGATCCTTCAGGGAGACTCACACCAGCAAACTGCTATTTGTGGCACCGCCATGAACTTCCTCCCACCGTCAGCTATAGCAGCTACTTCTCCATAGAGCTCTGTGGTCCTACAATGTAAGGAAGTGGCTGCGCTCACACTGAGACGCTGGGAGCACAGGAGTGGTCAGAGCCTGAGACAGAGGGCAGACAAATGGGGTCTGATTCAGGGCTGAATCGACCGCCCCGGGCAAAGCTACCCATCCCAAGCCCCAGTTTTACTATGACTACAAATCCCAGCATGCTGTGCAAAAGCAGCCAGGCCTTACGCTGAATTCCATGCCCCCTCATGCCTAAGCTTGACTTGCAGCCTGCAGCAGAGTGAGGCCCCGTTTAGAAAAACTGGGGGCAACCTCAAGCAACAAAGACCCCCAGACTTCAGCATCCTGAGGCAGTCTTCCAGGCAGAGAATCTTTTCATCACCCCACAAGACTGACGGGGGCACCATGCATGGCAGGACAGACTCGGCAGGTGCATCATATTAGCACAGAGAAGCAGTATACTTCCCTCTCCGTCATGGGGCCATGTGTCGTTAACAGCTGGCAATCTAGCAGGGAAAAGCTTTCCCTGGAGACAGAAGACCTATACAGGGCCAGCTGCTCTACTGACCCAAACTGTGCGGCATACTTTCCAGCAGTGGGCTGGCTCCATGGGGGAAGCCAGCAACCCCACTGAGAAACCTTTTCAAAAAGAGCCCTTAAATAACCAGCACATGGTCAAAGGGCTTCAGCTCTGCCCACGAGCAGCCACTGGGCAATGGTACCACAGGCTGATCTTCAGATACATTTCCAGGGGGATCAAACAGGATCTGAACTTGGTCCCTCCTCCTGGAGTGCGGTGCGGAGTCACAGTGATGAGAGCCCACAGGGGCAGAAAGGAATGAGAGCAAAAGAGCTGAAATGAACCCATCCCATTCAGTGTTGCCAACTTAGTGACTTTGTTACTAGATTTGGTGACTTTCTGGTTTCGCTAGAGAGAAAATAAGTGTCAAAGTGACCAGTGACAAATCTAGCAACTTTCACTGCCAATTACAGTGACATTCAGAGAAAAAATGTCACCAATATCTATAGTCACAAAATCATTCAAAGCAGCTCAATAGTGTTAATAAAATCGATTCCATGATCTTCTTACTACATTCTGTTGCACACCAAGTCAATGTCATTACATCTCAATTGAGCGTGTCTGCTGAAGGAATCGCATTCCAGAGCTTCTTGGGCTGAGATCACTATAATCTGTAGGTGAGGAAAAGAAGTGGAGGCTAATTAAATACTTTGCTATAGCCAGGCGCACTTTGGAGAGAGCAGCACATTAGCCAGGGCTTGTATTTACCCAAATGTGTTCTTTCTCACTGCTCCATCGTAGGTAGCACAGCCTGTGATGCAGGGAAAGATGGCCAGTGAAGTGGGCAGGGCAGGAGAAGCAGGTTAGCCAGTAAGGAGAGCCGCACAGATGGAAGGTGGGGTGAGATGACACAGGGCCATGTGCCCCAATGGGATGGGAGGCACCGTGCCTCCAAGAACGAAGCCCTTACTACAGGATCAAAGGTGGAGCTAGCTTGGTTTTAGTTGCCCTCTACTCCTTTCCCTAGCTTGACCAGGGGTTAGCTGCCCAGCTGTTCTCGGAAATCAAACCCTGGAAGCAGGGGGAAGGGGTCTGGGTAGCGGATTTTTGGTTTTAAATCTACTTTCTTGTCTCGCTGCAGCGCAGAGTTCAGGTTAGGTGAATGCCCTCTCCCCCCGGCTCTGGGCTCTCCCTTTCACTAACCTGTCGGCTCAAAACCAGGCTGGCAAAAAAGGGAGGCTTAGCTGAAATTAACCAACACCAGCCAGCCTGGGCTGCAGTGTTCAGAGAGCTTTCCCAATGAGCAGCGGGCTGCAGTTTCCTTCCCAATGAGCAGCGGGCTCCCTCCTAATGATGACAGTGTACTGTTGTAGTTGCTTCTGGTGTGCACCAGAATGTAGTAAGAAGAGCATGGAAGAGCTGCTTGTGAATGGAAATTTTGTTCTGTGACATTTTTGACTCCTTTTGAGGTTAAACAGCTACATCTAGTGACTTATCAGGGTTTGTCTGGTGATCTCCTGCTATGTGGATTTGGCAACACTGAATTTAACTGGGGAACTGAAAGGGTGAGTTGGCTCAGGGAGGAAGGATGGCCTTGCAGTTAGTGCAAGGAGTCAGAGCCTTGGGCTCTCTTCCTAGCTTTGCCACTGACTTGCCGTGCATCTTTGGGCAAGTCACTTAAAAAGTGGCCCTCAGAGAGGTAAGAAAATGGGTTTGTGCCCTTTTCTGCTTCTTTATGATTTGACTCCAGTAGGGAGTCAAAAAATGTTTGAAGGGTTGTGGTTTGTTCATTTTTTAATTAGATATGTAGGTCTCATCTATCCTGGATGACTACAGATTTGGAGCCAGAATGCTTCATATTCAAGTATTTGACAGAACGTCAACCACGACTACTTCGGTTAGACTAACGTTCTCAGCAAACATCCTGCAGAGCTGCAAGAAGTCTCCCTGCAAAACTGGGGACAGCCAGATGTGCCCAGCATGGTGTTTCTAGGCTTAAAGCATGACTATTAAAGCTCTCTCACACGCACACCGTTCCACCATTCTTCATTTGTCTTAAAGAAACAAAGGGAGCATGCAAACGCACGCTTTTCCCAAGCTCCTTTGCAGGTTACCTGGAATTTCAATTTCCTCCTCAGTAAAACATGCCTAATGATGCTCAGCTACCTCCAGAGGAAGCTGTGATGAAGATATATTAATGTTTGTGTAGTGCTTTAAGATCCTGAAATGCAAGGTGCCAAAGAAACGCGAAGCACTGTAAAGCACAGGCAGAGGTGCCTGTATGCTCTGTCACTTATAGGACAGAGAGGGCTATATGCGGGCATGCAGGGCATGTGTCCAAGGAAACATCTCAACATGGGTGATTAGCCAGAGATAACATGGGCCTGATTCTCCTCTAAGCTATACTAATTGTGGCAAATTGCTGGCACTACTATGATGGGTCTCGCGCTTTCTTATCTTGGGGGGGGGGTGTTTCAGGGCACCGTTTCTTGTCCCTGAACAAGGGGGAGGGATAGCTCAGTGGTTTGAGCATTGGCCTCCTAAACCCAGGGTTGTAAGTTCAATCCTTGAGGGGGCCATTTAGGGATCCAGGGTAAAAATTGGAGATTGGTCCTGCTTTGAGCAGGGGGTTGGACTAGATGACCTCCTGAGGTCCCTTCCAACGCTGATATTCTAGGATTCTATGATTTCTATGAACTGGGGTATTAACTGCCCCACTAGTGTCCTAGAGAAGGGGAGTGGAGAAGGAGAGACCCGGGCCTGCCCTCTACTTTGGGTCCCAGCCCAGGGGCCCTAGGGATAGTGGTAAACCACTTGAACTAGCAGTTCCTTCCCCTGGGCTACTTCCCTCTCCTGCCCTTCAGCTTGTGGAGCTTCCTACCCTCCCTCTGCACAAACCAGGTGACCCTTTACCTAGGATCTTCTTAGCTCACCACAGCACTTCTCCAAACTCTGCTCTGCTTCCCTTCAAACTGCTTTCTGCTCCAACACCAATCCATTCTGCTTCAACTCCTCCTCTTGTCTGATTGAAGCGGGGGGGGGGGGGTTATCAGGTGACT
Source organism: Dermochelys coriacea (assembly GCF_009764565.3). Taxonomy (NCBI): domain Eukaryota; kingdom Metazoa; phylum Chordata; order Testudines; family Dermochelyidae; genus Dermochelys; species Dermochelys coriacea. The sequence goes on along the minus strand of NC_050077.1, from coordinate 35,767,085 downwards.
GGCTTCAGGTGCTCTAATTGGCTTCAGGTGCTTTAATTAATCTATAGCAAACTTTCTTCCCTCTACAGGGAATAAGGCTCCCTTCTAACACTCTCCTGCTCCCCTCTCGCCATGCTGTATCACATATTTCCCCCCCACACCCCGCTCAACACCATAGGGTTGGGCTACTTGGGACTAGAGGCAGTGCTGTCGTGATAGGCCATCAGCTTTGCCGTGTTGGCTTCCGTCCCTATGCTGTACCCGGAAATGGAAGGTCTTCGGGGATAGAAACCACCTAGTCACTCTTGCATTCTTCTCCTTGTTTCTGTGCATCCACTGGAGTGGGGCATGGTCTGTCACGAGGGTAAACCACTGCCCCAGTAGTTAGTAGCAGAGAGTCTCCATAGCCCATTTTACTGCCAGACATTCCTTTTCAACGATGGCGTACTTTTGTTTCCTGGGAGGAGTTTCCGGCTGAGGTACAAGATCGGGTGTTCTTCCTCCCCTACCATCTGCGAAAGGACAGCTCCTAGCCCTACCTCTGAGGCATCTGTTTGTAGGATGAATTCCTTCTCGAAGTCTGGGGCTACAAGTACTGGATGGCAGCAAAGAGCTGTCCTTAAATCTGCAAACGCTTCTTGCCGCATCAGTCCACTTTACTATTTCAGGACCCCGAGCCTTTATCAAATCCATCAATGGCCCTGCTCTTGTGGCGAAATGAGAGATGAATCTCCGATAGTATCCTACTATCCCTAGAAATGCTCTGACCTGCTTTTTGCTGACTGGTCAAGGCCAATCTTGTATTGCCTCCACTTTGTTCCACTGGGGTTTCACCAAACCTCTACCTACTACATACCCGAGGTATCTGGCCTCAGCTAGTCCTATCACGCACTTGAGAGGGTTGGCAGCGAGGCCGGCCTTCCACAGGGCATCTAGCACCGCTTCTACTTTTCCTAGGTGCGTTTCCCAGTCAGGGCAATGGATGACTATGTTGTTTAGATGGAGTCCAAAAGGGAGGACAGTGTATTGGAACAGGCCATCAGGTGTAGAGAAGGCAGTCTTTTCCTTGGCATTCTCGGCCAGGGGAATTTGCCAGTATCCTTTGGTCAGGTTCAGAGTGGTTAGGCAGTGGGCCTTGCCTAACTGATCAACTAGCTCGTCAATGCGTGATATCGGATAGGCATCGAATTGGGATACTTCAACTTCCAGAAGTCGTTGCAAAACCTCAGGGTGCCGTCAGGCTTGGGGAGTAGGACGATAGGGCGGGACCACTGGCTGTGGGATTCTTCAATAACCCCGAGTTCTAGCATCTTCTTCACTTCTGTTCTAATTTCTTCCCTTTTAGCTTCCGGTATTCGGTACAGTCTTATCGTCACCCTTACTCTGGGACTGGTGACAATATGATGTTGGACCAGTGTCGTACGGCCCAGCTGTGTACAGAACACGTCCTGGTTCCATTGGATCATATCAATGACCTCTGTTCATTATTCTGGAGTTAACTCAGGAGATATCTTCACCTGCCCCTATGGGTCGTCTGTCTGGGGTGGAGCTCCTCAAATGACCAAGCACATCTCTCAGTCAAACCAGGGCTTCAGTAAATTGATGTGGTAGATTTGCTCTGGCCTTTGGCGGCCTGGTTGTCTGACCTTATAGTCCATCTCCCCAATGACTTCCACTCTTTCATATAGTCCATGCCAGCTGGCTAGGAGTTTGCTTTCTGCTGTCGGCACTAGCACCATCACCCGTTCCCACGGCTGAAATCTCTGTACTTTCGCCCGATGGTTATAATATGTCCACTGGGCCTCTTGTGCTTTTTCCAAATGTTCTCATACTATAGGGATTACTCAAGTTATTCGCTCTCTCATCCATGTCATGTGCTCAATGACATTCTCTCCTGGGTTGGGTTGTTCTTTCCAATCTTCCTTGGCAATATCTAATATTCCGCGTGGGTGGCGTCCGTATAGTAGTTCAAAGGGAGAGAAACCAGTGGACGCCTGGGGGACTTTCCGTATAGCAAACATTAGATACGGTAGAAGGGTATCCCAGTCTTTTCCGTCCTGTGCTACCACCTTCCGGATCATACTTTTAAGAGTATGGTTAAACCGCTCGACCAGTCCATCTGTTTGTGGATGGTAGACTGAGGTCCGTATGGCCTAGATGCAGAGTAGGGTACATAAGTCTTTAATTAATTTTGACATGAAGGGGGTTCCTTGGTCTGTCAGGATCTCCTTAGGGATGCCCACTATGGCAAAAACCTGGAGTAGTTCTTTTGCTATTGCCTTGGATGTGGGGTTTCTTAAAGGAATGGCTTCTGGATACCGCGTAGCATAGTCAAGGATGACTAGTACGTTTCGGTGACCCCGTGCCAATCTTGCCAGTGGTCCCACTATGTTCATGGCTATCCTCTCGAAAGGGACTTCAATAATAGGCAAAGGTACTAGTGGGGCCCGCCAAGTGAGGTTAGGAGCTATGCAACTGGCATTCAGGGCAGGAGGCACAAGCTATGCAACTGGCATTCAGGGCAGGAGGCTGGACCTCTGTACATATTCCTGGCCAATAAAACCTTCTTAGGATTCTATCCAGTGTCTTGTCTACTCCTAGATGTCCCCCAAACAGATGACTGTAACTAACTCTGTACTGCCCTTGTGTGTTTCCGTGGGACTAAAAGTTGCTCTGCTTCTTCCCCTCGTATTTGTGCTATCCTGTACAACAGATCGTGTTTGAGCACATAATATTTCCTTGGGCCTTTGGACTTTCCTTCCACAGGTACGCCATTTAGTTCCAGGACCTCCTTCCCCACATTCACATATAGCGGGTCATTGGCTTGGTCCTGCCCGAAATTCTCACGTGCAGTACCGATCTGACCTAATTCCAGGGGGCTTGTTTCTACCCCACCCCCTGGGTTGCCCTTACTTGAGCTAGGAACCACCTCCGAGTACTCACTGGCCTGAATTATCTCCTGGCCTCTTGAATGGGTTTGCCTACCAACAAGGGTGGTTTTCTGGTTCTCTGCTAGAATCCTGGTCCCTAATCTTTTATCTGCCCTGCTTTCCCACCTAGACTTTTGGGGTTTTCTGGGGGATGAGAATAACTCTCAGGCAAATTCAGCAAACATTGGTGTGAGGCTATCTGTAGGTGCCTCCGTCTCAGCCCGGGAGTTGCTACCATCCCCTGGCTCTATTGAGGGAGTAAGCTCTCAAACCTGGGGAAGCCCCTACCAATTAAGACAGGGTAGGGGAGCCTGGGGACCACCCCTGCAGTCACCCTGTTAGTATTCCCCTGGATCTCAATCCATACCGGGATTGTGGGGTAGAAATTTACGGTGCCATGAACACACATTACCCCTGTGTTTTTGGCCCGGGTTAGTTGGTCTTGCCCCACCAACTTCACCGAGACCAGCGTGACAGCACTCCCGGAATCTACTAATGCTATGGTCTCAATACCATTCATTTTTACTGATCTTGTATACTCATGCGAGGTCATTGCGACCCCTACCAGGCCCATTAGGCCACAATGCTCCCCGTGATCCCCCAGATTACATTGCATAGGCTCTTCCCTGTTGGGGCAGTGGGTTGCTATATGCCCCAATTCCCCACACTTCCCCTTATTCCAGTTGCCACCCTCTGCCTGGGGCTATTTGGCCGGCCCCCCCCAAGCCCTCTCTTCCCAAACCCCCAGGTTCCTTTTTGGCCTTGGGCCATTCCTTGGTGTCTTTCCTCCCAGTTATGGTTCTACTGGAGTTCACGACAGTCCGGGGCCTTGGGTTTGGGACTGATTCCTGGTTTGCTGTGTCTCACCCCCTGGGGTCTGGAACAGTTTGCGGGCTGCCAGCTCTCTTTCCACGAGGGAGACACACTCGTCATAGGTGGAGGGGTCATTCTGGCCAACCCAAGCTTGGAAGCCTAGTGGTAGCCCCCTCATATACCGGTCCAGTACCAGGAGCTCCATCATCTTCTCAGAGCTGAGGGCCTCAGGGCGAAGCTATTTCCGGGTCAGGTGGATCAGGTCAAACAATTGCGATCAGGGTGTCTTGTCCTCCGTATACTGCCACTCATGGAACCTCTGGGCGTTACTCCGGATCTGGCCAGGATCTCTGCCTTCAGCTGGGGGTAATCTGCTGAAGTCTCCACGGCCATATCGTAGACGACCTTCTGGGCTTCCCCACACAGGAACAGGCCAAGGACACTAGACCACTGATCTCGGGGTCAGGCCTCCCACAAGGCTGCTCTTTCAAAAGCCAGAAGGTATGCCTCCACTTTATCCTCAGGCAGTGGCTGGCCCGTATGGTCCGGGTCCCATCGCATTTGTGGTTCAGCTCCATAAGGACCTTCATCTGTTTCACCAGCTCTTGCAGCAGGGCTCGGTCCTGGGCAGCCTGACTCATCAAGAGACGATTAGTCTCCTGCTGCATCCGAGTCGCCTCCTGTTGGGTGATTGCTTGGACCTGGCTAGCCTCCTGTTAGGCTGCGGTGGCTTGTATTAGGGTCTTGACGACATTGTCCATATTGGGGACGGGAGAGTTTGGCTAAACCTGGTTTAAGTCCCCAGCGTGTAGATCCCACTTCTTACACCATGTGTGGCAAATTGCCAGCACTACTATGATGAGTCTTGCACTTTCTCATCTTGGGGGGCGTTCACGGCACCGTTTCTTGCCTCTGAACTGGGGTATTAACTGCCCCACTAGCGTCCTAGAGGAGAGGAGTGGAGAGGGAGGGGACCCGGGCCTGCCCTCTACTCCGGGTCCCAGCCCAGGGGCCCTAGGGATAGTGGTACACCACTTGAACTAGCGGTTCCTTTCCCTGGGCTACTTCCTTCTCCTGCCCTTCAGCTTGTGGGGCTTCCTGCCCTCCCTCTGCACAAACCAGGTGTCCTTTTATCTAGGGTCTTGGTCTTCTTAGCTCACTGCAGCACTTCTCCAAACTCTCCTCTGCTTCCCTCCTAACTGCTCTCTGCTCCAACACCAATCCACTCTTTTTCAACTCCTCCTCTTGTCTGATTGAAGCGGGTCGGGGGGGGGTTTTCAGGTGACTGGCTTCAGGTGCTTTAATTAATCTATAGCAAACTTTCTTCCCTCTACAGGGAATAAGGCTTCCATCTAATACTCTCCTGCTGCATTACATAATGTAACATCATACACAGGAGAGCAGCTCCTGATTTACACCAGTGAAAACAGAGAGTCAGACCTATGGAGTTCGGTGTCAAGAGTCCATCGTCAGTTCCAGAAATGCAGGATCTTTCCCACTGGGGACAGCACGTCACAGGCATCTTATTCGAGGGGGAAGGAATTCACAGCTTGCGCAGACAATCATGAGATGAGGTTACAGGGGCTCAATGGCCCACAGAGGGGAGAATCAGAGGCAAGCTGCTGGGATAGTGAGACAGACACAGGGGTTTCTATTCTATCAGGACCAGCTGAGGGGCTCACCCACAGCCTCCATTCCCAGCGACAGTCCTCCAGCGTGGGGGGAGGGGGATTTACTGGTGGCTGCCCACCTGGATTGCTGCTCAGCTGGGATTTATGCTGTAATTTGCAGCACTGCTAAATAAAGTCAGCAAAGAAAAAGGAGAGGGGGGGTGGATGGGTCAGCGGTGGCAGCATGGCTCCAAAGCTCCCATCACTCACATCTCCACTAAGCAAATCAGAAGGCACTTCCAGCTGTTGGGCTCCAGCCTCCAGTGCCTGAAATGCTTATACCTGGCTTCACTTTATACGGACACGCAGGGTACCTCGAACAGGAAGCTTCCCTGCCTTTACTGCATCGCAGGGGTCAGACTCACTGAGAGTGGACAGGCACAGGGAATGCAAGCAAATGCCCTGGTGCACACAGAGGCCCATGCCCAGATTTGTACAATGTTTCCCAGGTTCCTTGCATCAGGCGAGGGGCAACTCCGCCAACATCTCTGCATCACCCATTGGCACACTTCTCTGCAACCCCTAGGAGAAGCGTGTCAAAGGGCTCTACAAACTAACTGACATGTGAACTAAGGCCCTCATGCAGAAAGGTACTAGAGCACATGAACAGCCCCAGGGAAGCCAGACAAAGTTAAACACATATTTAGGCCTTAATTCAGCAAGGTACTTGAGGGCACAATCCTGCAAGGTGCCAAGTAACTCACAGGGAGCGTCTCCTGGGTAGAAGTCAACCAGTGTCAAGGGCACTCGGCAGATCCCATGGAACATTCACTGCATGCTGCAGAATTAAACTCTGTCATGTTCCCACTGAAACAGCAAAATTTCCATCGGACTTCAATGGTAGCCACATCCCTTCACCATCAGTGAAATGCAGACTGCTCTGACAGCACCACATCAAACAAAATTCAGGGGGAGAGTAATTATGATGGGATAGCCTAGTTTTGGCAATTAATTGATCTTTGACTATTAGCGGTAAATATGCCCAATGGCCTGTGATGGGATGTTAGAAGGGGTGGGATCTGAGTTACTACAGAGAATTCTTTCCTGGGTGTCTGGCTGGTGAGTCTTGCCCACATGCTCAGGGTTTAGCTGATCGCCATATTTGGGGTCGGGAAGAAATTTTCCTCCAGGGCAGATTGGCAGAGGCCCTGCAGGATTTTCATCTTCCTCTGCAGCATGGAGCACAGATCACTTGCTGGAGGATTCTCTGCACCTTGAAATCTTTAAACCATGATTTGAGGACTTCAGTAGCTCAGACATAGGTTAGGGGTTTATTACAGGAGTGGGTGGGTGAGATTCCATGGCCTGTGTTGTGCAGGAGGTTAGGAGACGAACATGATGGTCCCTTCTGACCTTAAAGTCTATGAGTCTCATTTCCCCTACTAGAATGTAGTCAGCTCATTGGGGCTCAACATCCCAGGTCCCACAAGTGCTGCATGCTCTTTAAGGGACCACGAGGAGTCAGGACCACAGTTTTACATCTCATCAGACCCAGCCCCACTACCATTCTGGTAGATGTGGCTTGGGACTGACTCCAAGGGCACCTGTGAGCTTACAAGTACTATTTCCTGAAGCACCTCCTTACATTGTGCCACCCAACTACTGACCAGGCCCAATTCCATTTTGCTTGGGTGGTCAGATGGGATCACAGCAGTGGATAGGATCTTCAGACAGCAGCTCACTAAGTCTGGATCAGTTCATACACACAGCTGTTCCATAAAGGTCATTTAATTCCTATATCTGTGACACTCCTGCCCACTGGATATCGTTCATCTCTTTGGCTACCTCTTATATTGGTGACAGCCTCTGAGAAGCTCAAAGGATAAACGCTTCTATCCATACTGATCTCATCCTTTGCTAATCAGCCAACATGTCTTCCCCTCTCCTCCTTGTGCATCTCCTGGAGGTGCTTAAACAGACCCCGGTTTTGTGGTGCTTCCTCTCTTCCCTGTGCCGATGATAGCAGCTCTGGGGCCAGCATGCTAACTGATCCTAATGGGCCAGCGAAAGAATATGAAATATTGCTTTGGACTAGAGGTGCTGACTAGATAGTTGCAAAGCCAAGATGGAAATTCACCTCAGCTATATCTGGTTCACAGAGCACCCTGCACAGTAAAGAGGGGGCACAAGTCTATGCGATCCCAGGGCCTACCAGACAGAAACCCTCTCTCTGGATTTCCTGCTTCACTAAAGAGAACAGCAGAATGCACCATAAAATGCCAGGACTTTTACTGCCCTTGGTATTTGTGATGTCACAGGATGCTGCACTATGGGATACCATCAGTGAGCCAGGAAGCACCAAGAGGATGTCAAGGGGTGGAAGTGTACCTTATAATATGCGGAAACCCTGACTTCCTCGGTGCCTGCCGATTCAGGGGAACATTCTGCACAGAAATCCAGGCTATTCAGCTTTGCTGTGTGGTTCACCTATAAAACAGTCACTCTTTTGGTTTCTCGGGCACAGCAAGGTGAATTAAAAAGGGATTACACTGAACCAGAAAGGGCAGCAGGGACAGACTCAGAGTTGTTAGCAGCGGCTGGACTGTACGTGTTCAGTTCTCACTCTGCGACATCAGCACCGGATGCCCACAGCAAAGATTGCCCCCTTGGCCTCCCAGGGTATCTACCCAGAAGGAGAAAACCTTCACTTGCCCCAGGCAGGCCTCTGAAATACTCACTCCTGAGATATTTCAGTAAGACAGTAACTACCAATTAAGCACCTACGAATTATACTGTACTCTGGAAGACGTTGGACTCAGACTTTATTAAGCCCAACATACTGTTTACTGCCTCCTTCAGAGAATGATTGTTCAAGTTAGCAGCTAAATAGCTACAATCCAGAGCTGGTCACTATCCAACCATAACCAATTAGCCCCTTAATTGCCAAGTGCCATAGAAACAGCACACCAGGAACAATCTGATTCCCAGGCAATCCCACTGCACTACGCTCCTCACTATACAATGCCTGCTCCCCCCACTTGCAGCTTCCCTCCCTCTCTCCCCACTGACTGGTAGCCATAGGCAGCGGTGTGGTGTACTGACCAGCCTGCCCTCACTCTGGGCTTCCCAGATCACTGCATTTCCCACTCTCCACCCCACCACCCACAGCTCAAGCTCTCCTCCAACCCTACAGTCCTCCTTCCCATCCCATCCCCCATGCACACAGATGCTAAATAAATCCAGGCACGTCATCATTCTTGGATTTTTTTTTTAAGTTCCACGATTAAGTAGTTAAGGCAGGTCAAATTCTGCAGCCTGTTTAAACGCACATCTCCTGCCCCTTCTGCCAAGAACTTCCCCTTCCTGAGTAATCTTGGCACAAGCTGGCATGTGCACACTCCGAAGGGAGGGAGGGAAGGCTAAGCCGCCCATGGGTCACAGATGAAGGAGAGAGAGAGAGAGAGAGAGAGAGTCAGCATTCTGCCTGCAAGAGACTTAACACTACACATGACAGATAGGGCTTGTCGACTGCTGTGACCGCTCAGCCACCTTACTATGGACAGTGCACTTGCAGACAGCCTATTAAACACACAAAGCAAGCTGAGACACTCCCCGCCCCATGGCTGGCTCCAGCACCCAGACTAGCACTCCAAGGGAGTGGGAAGTGTCTACATGACTGCAGTGAACCAGAGCATCATGACCCGATTTTATTTGCTCATTAGGAGATTCTGTACTGTCCACGTGCTCTGCATCATGCCTAATTCACCCATCGCCATGGCACTTCGGGGCCGAGGAAGCTGCTGTCAATATGTTGGCAGTGCTGCCTCATGCCAGAGGATGGAATCCCAGGGGTCATGCTATTTTTTTTTTTTAAAAAACACCCCCAGAAGCATTATGTGCTTCTAAATCCATCCCTCTCTGCAGACACACACTAAAGCCACCAGGCAATGCAGCTGTGAAAGACTCTTCACTCAGTTTCCTAGCATGTTAACGACAAGCAGCTACGGTCTGATGAGACTCCCTACTCCAGCCAAGGCTGCATGTAGAGTAGGTGACCCTCAGCACAGGGACCAGAACAAGCACAGAATTGCCTGTGCACACAACCTCAGTCCCCTAAATGCAGTCTGAATGGAGATACCACCTCCTCTGGCTAAGGGGAAAGAAGCTGCTGCTTTCCTGCCATTCTGCTTTTGGCCTGCATGGCTATCTGAGAGGCACTCTCATCATGCCAAGGGTCAGCTGGAAAGAAATCGCTTGCATCACAACTCAGCCAGGGCAGACCAATGCATAGCTCCCAGTGGGCTCTAAGGGGAACCACAATAGCCATTCGGTGGGATTTTCGAAGACACAAACTCTTACTAACTGTCAATGGGAGTGAGACACCAAACTGATACTGGTGCACCCATTGTCTTTTATACAAAGGCGGGCACCTGTGGAAACTACAGGCCCCAGCAAGCACTGTCAATCTGAGCACTGCATGCTGGGAGCTCTAGTCTCCAGGGTCTTACTCACTGCATTGAAGATGAGGGGGGCTGCAATCTGATCCATTGTACACAAGGCAGAGGCAGCTCTCGGGCTCCCAGCAGGTTGTCAGGCTGGCCTTCCACAGGACAAACTTTGCGTGGTTCTGGCACCCATCCAACAACTGTACCTTTCTGTGAAGCTCTGTCAGTATGTCTGGGCATGGGAAGGGAGGTAAATGGCAGGGCAAGGAGACACTTAGGGTACACCCTGAAACAGCAGGGCCACACCCTGTACAGATTCGGGGCTGAACTGCCTAGCAAAGGGACAGATCCCAAAGTGAATGTGTGCGTAACCTTCCAGTCGGGGGCTGCAGGCAGTTTGCTGCTGGATTTGATAACCTGCTGTACCAGAGAAGAGCTTCCACCTAGTACAAGCCATCTGTAACACAGGCTCTTTCCCCCCACCCCCTTCAGTTGGTTTCTTCATAACTCGTCATTGCCGACTTCAGTTCCATTCCCAGGGATGCAGAGAGAGACCATTTCTGGCATGAATGACGGGATGTTCTGTTAGCTAGTCCTCACAAGCTGTATTATTTGTGCTCTGCTAGTACTATGCCTGGAGGCCTGGTGAGGCTTGCAGTGGGTCACTGGGCAGCTTTAGTCCTGGGGGAAGGTGCCCTAGTAGTTACTGAGAAGGCTACGCACTAGAGGGAAGAAGGCTGGAACAATGCAGCAACGAGGCCTCACTCAGAGCAGAGCACAGATGCACACTGTAATCTACAGCCCAAAGATTTTTACATTCCAAAAGCACTGACACTTCATTCTCCCAGTCCTGATTAATTTTCTTGTTGTTACTCCACTCCCAGAACAGTTGCCCTCCCCATCACACTGGCCATCTCACCCTGGATTCAGATGGACCACTTGCAATGGACATGGCCCAGAAGTCTGTTTCTCCCAGGTACAGCAAACAAGCCTGAGACGAGATGAATGCAGCTTTGACAGAGCCCTTCTATCCCACTCCATGAGCTGCCCAGGGACTCAGGGGCGGGGAAAAATCACTACCTTTTAAATGTTGGCTTCTAAACCATCTTGTTAACCAAGACCTGACTTTCCATTCTGTAGGAGCATAGGTGGTGTCAGACCAGATTACACTCAAATGCAGCATCCTGCCTCCTGCAGCGGCCCATATCTGATGCTTCAAAGCAAAGCAAAAACCACCACCCAACAATCCAAGAAGCTTCCTGCCTGACCCATGCTGTGATCAGCTGTCACCTCAAAGCCGGCGATTCGGTCACCCTTACCCTTAGCTGCTGGGACACATTGCAAGGGAGTGGGAGTGCAAGGGTTAACACAGCCAGTTTCTCAGAGGGGCAGACATTCCCCAGCACTCTGCAGGCGCAATATTGGCTCTCTTATTTCCCCAGCCTTAGCATGACCTCTGGGAAATCTTCCTACCTTTGCCTTCCTTGAAGTGGCTGAACCATGCCTGGGAGCTCAGCAGGTTCCCCCTTCCTGATGCCAGCATATTAATTCCATAGTTACTTCTGAGAGGCAGCTATGCACGATGTCTCTCAGCGGACCCAGAGCTCCTTCGGGATGATCTGCCCTGAAATATTGATCCACGCTTCCGCCCCAAACCTGTTTCCTTTCATGCAGCAGAGGAGTTTGCAGTGAAGCTAATAGAGCTGTTCAGGGGAGACTCAACAGAGCTCTCTTTTTTCAGTGCTCGCTCTTCCCCCTCCCGCCAATCCCCTCTCCCTTCCCTGCCCTGCCCCGCAAGCCCCTAAGGACTTTTGTCCGGGCATCAATGAGGAGAAATGCATCCAGAATGCTCCAAACCCGTCTCCAGACCCCTCCCCAAGTGGGTACGGCAAGCAGTTCCAGTGGCATGGTGGACCCACCAGCTGCCAGAGCAGCTTTCACACACACAGGAGACAGCTTCCTTGATAACCAGCCCACAGCTCTGGACTCGCTCTGGAAGGGATCATGAGGACAGGACCATGGACCTGAGTGTATTCACAGCAAAATGCTAACCTGCTTCTGTAAAGCAAAACCATCAAGGCCTCTGCAGACTGGGAGACAGCCACAGATCTGTGTGTACATGCACCTGGAGAGTATCAGATATCACAGCGATGGGTGCAGCAAGAACCTAGAGGAAGTGGCAAAATGGTCTCTTGCTACACCAATGGTGAGCATCTTGACATTAACACTATTTAAAACACAGGCCAGCTGTGCTTTCTCTGCTGCACTATAGCACAGCTCTGTGCTGCCACAGCCCAGGCAAAGGGTCTCAGTATTTGCTTTCGAAATCCAAACCATGGGCTCTAAATGCAGCTATTAGATTTTGCACTGGGCTGGCCCTTACCATGCAAGTTCTGAGTCCACATGCAGATTCCTGGGGAGGGCCACAGGAAAGAAAAGTTATAAAACCCTTCCATTGCCCTGGAAAGAGGACACGTAGCCTTTCACTTCTAGGTCCTGGCTTGGAATCCCGCCCAGGTTGGTAGGGCCTGAACTCCATTACCACTGGAGGGCTGTTCAGTGACCTACGTGTGGCTCAGTCCAGGCCCCAGTGAACAAGCATCCTCCCTCCCAGAATTCACCCCACCAGGGTCAGAGACACCAGACTCCCTTTTTGTCCCAGGCTTATTGTGAGGGCAGCACAAGGGGAAAGCTTGTCCTGGTGCTGCTGCTGCTACCTGTTTGTGGGCAAACTGAGCGCATCAGTCTCCAGAGCTACCACGCCACCACCAGTCACCAGCACGAAGGTGTACATGCATGGACTCCACAACCCTGCCCCACCCCACAAGTATGTCCTCTGAGCTCTCCACAGCTCCAGAGCAACATGTTCAAAATAGCGACAATTTAAACAACCAAGAAGCTTTGCAGACCAGTGTCTGGGTCAAGCTGCCTGTGTGCTAAACATACAGGTGCTACTGAAAGGCTGGGGATGTCTCAGGAGCAGTTGGGGGGTCCATGAGGAAGCCAAGATATCACCCCAAGCACCATGTGTTTCAGAGAGACCTGGCACCCAGAGAGTTACAACCCAGCATTCCCAGCTAGATGGTATCCGTGGCAACGAGTGACAGTCTTATTCCACCAAGTCCCAGCTGAAGTTCAACACCATGGTGATTCCCAGAGGGAATAACAGCGAAGCGCACAGAGCTAAGCCAGACGTGCCCATCTCACTGCTACCATAGCACCCGCTGCTGGGGGGGTCCCAGTACTGGCATTACAGACGGATCCCAGTCAGATGACAGCCCAGAGGGAAGCAGAGAAGAAGTGGAGACCCTGGCCCCATGTCTAGCATGAGCAGGAAGGGCGTCCCGAGACACACAGGCCTTGTCTGTACCATTACGGTTTGGGAGACAGGGTCTCTCTTCCCGGCTCCACACATGGAAACAAGCAGCATAATCTGCTGCAACTCAGACACATCATGAGTCAAACCAGAGCCAGGTCTTCTCCAGCCGCATCTTAGCCGGGGGCCTCTTTGAGCCTGGTCTGAGAGACCTGGAAGCGGAGACTAGGAAGCAGTTTGCCAGTTCCAGAATCCCCATGCGCACAAGCCGGTTTTGGCTGGCACCGCATAGAAGTGGCTCCATTCATATCCAGAAGCTCTGGAAATACACCCCTGACATCCCTAACTGAACCTCCCATCTCACAGCACAGTCCCTGGTTTGTGCCGTTCAAATTAAATGGCTCAGAGAACAAGATGAGAAGAGGGGAGTTTAGGGGGTAAAGAGCAGAGGGGAAATAAAAAGTTTCTGGCAGGTCTAACCCTGCTCCATGTATAACTGTGGTGAGGGAGCTCTCAAAAACATGAGCCACCCAGTAGGCAGTTGTGGCCTCTGGGAATGAGGTAGTTGGCTCTGTTTGAGTTGGGCCAGAATCAACGGGGCTTCTAGAGAGACTAAAGGATCCTCAGAACTCCACACAAAAATTCCCCTACAAAAACACCGGTTAGAGCCAAATTTCCTATATAAGCTTATTTACACAAGACCTGGAGAAATGTCCCAAACTAGCGATCGTATCATTTTTACCTACACAGAGACACGGCTCAAGGTCTGAGCAAATGGGCTGGAAGCCAGGAAACTCATAAGACTGACACAGACTCTGCCACTAAGGGCTTTTCTACACTTGCAGTTGTAGAGCGCTTTGGGTTCAACCAGCCTTCAGAGAGCGCATCAGGGAAAGCACTCCAGTCTGTCCACACTGAGAGCTGAAAGTGCACTGGCGTGGCCACATCTGCAGCAGCATTGGGAGCAGTGCATTATGGGCAGCTATCCCAGCATTCAAGTGGCTGCAACGTACTTTTCAAATGGGGAGCGGGTGGGGTGGAGTGTGTTGTGTGTATGTGGGGGGAGAGAGAGTGGGTTTTTGGGGGGCTGAGAGTGTGTCAGCACACTGTCTCGTAAGTACAGACCCCCCTCCTTCCCATGCCTCTCTCTCTCTCTCTCTCACTCACTCAAAGCAAACATTAGCTGTTTGGTTTTTTAAATGGAGCTTTGAAAGGGCCACTTCCGCATTCATCCCGAGTTCACAACAAAGACAAGAGAGGCCACTTCAGTTAATGGGATTATGGGACGTTTCTGGAGGTCAATCAGAGCGCTGTAACGTAAATCCTCGTGTACAGGACCTGCAGGTCTCACCCAATACGCAACAGCCTTTAATCCTCTGGTGGTGGTGGAGTATCAGGAGCGCTCCAGCCAGGGAGTTAGAGCGCTCTATGTGCCTTGCCAGTGTGGACAGGGGAATAAGGTAGAGCGCTCTAGGAGGCTTTATTGCAGTGTAACGTGCAAGTGTAGCCAAGCCCTAACTCCTTTCCGTGACTTTGGGCAAGTCACTTCCCCTCTCTGCCTCAAATATAAAGTGTGAACAGTGTGACCAGCCAACCCTCCCAGCGCCCTTTCGGGGTAAAGCCATTTACATCTCTAAAGTTCCAGCCCCCAAGCCTCCACCTTGGGTGACACACATGTGCAGGCACAGCCCACCAGCATCAATAATGACAAATATAAATTCTGCTAATCTCCCTAAATAAAACCACCCGGTAACCCAGTGCATGGAGATGTGCTGGGACACCAGAGGATGGAAGGGGACCAGAGATTTGGCTGCCTTCCCCCAGTTAATATGCAGAACACCGCTGAGGTCAATGATCAGCTAATGGCACCATGTGCAAATTAAGAAATCGGGAGAGTTTACAGCCATCCTTCACCACTTGTTAACACTCCCAATGGCCTTGTAGGCATGCTGAGAAAGTAAGGGCAAAAGCACAGAGCATGCAGAACCCCACCCAGGAGAGCCAATTGTCCAATGCTAGCCAGGCTGCTGTGGCTGCTCCAGATTTGGTGATGGCCATGCTGATCTCAGCAGGACTGGAGAGAACCCCGAAGCAGCTTGTGACTGTAGGTGACAGCATTGCCCAAGCCGCTGCTGGCAGGAGCAGAGGTCGCTGGCTCTCAGCCAGCTAACAACAGCTAAGCCAGCTCCTTGCCAAGCAGCCAGCATGATCACTGGCCATAAGGAGGGGAGGTGTTGTCTAGTGGACGAAGCGCAGGAGTGCTCCCATATTTTAATCCTGGCTTTGGCACACCCAGTGTGTGGACATATCTCTTTCCCCCACCACCCCCACTTATGTGCCTCAGTTTCCCCATTTGTAAAATGGAGAGAATACCACCTCCCTTGCAAGGGTGGTGGTCTAACTACTAATGTCTTTTGAGCCAAAAATTCAGTAGAAGTCATGTTCTACTCCCTACAGTGATTGGGGCCTACCAACATTTAATTCAATAAAAGCCTTTTTAAAATGTATTTGATGCCACAGCAGAATTTTTAGAATTTCTACAGTGCTTGGAAAAGTCAAGAGACCGTGCTGCAGAATTCCGCTCCAGCTTTTCACAGAGCCCATGGGGCTATGGGCTAGACCAAAACTGGCTGCAGTCGAGGGGACCAGAAAAACCCAGATTGAGCTGGGAGCTGTCTCACCACAACCTGCCTCAGAAGGAGGAAGACTGGCAACACAGGTGACAGAAAAAAATTTTCAGCGTTAAATTAAACGCATTTTCACAGCGAAATCCATCCAAACTGCTTCATGAGGTGTCTACACACAGGAGCCACCAGTAAACCACTAAAATACAGTCATCTCTGGGGTATAACGCATCAGCTATCTAACAGCACATAGCAACACAACAGATTAGTACAGAAGGTACCGTATCAGTCTGCAATTACAGGGGGGAATTCAGAGAGGCAGAATGTAATTACTCAAATTTGAATTGAGCAAGAATTTTTTTTACCTCCCTTTATGAAAAATGCAGGGGTGAAAGTAAGTCGAGTGACTTACCGGTACTCTGGGGTCAGCTCTGGCCCCTGGAAGGGGCAGGGCCTAGGGCAGAAGGGGCAGGGTTGAGGGGGTCAGAGCCAGCCGCAGCCCACCCTGTAAGGTAAATGACCCCCCCCCCCAGGGTAGCAGCAGCAGCCCGGGGCTCCAGGGGCTATTTAAAGGGCCCAGGACTCCCCTGCTTCTACCGCCCTGGTCCTTTAAATAGCCACCGGAGCCCTGGAGTAGCGGTGGCGGGGCTCTAGCGGCTATTTAAAGGGCCCGGGCAGTAGAAGCAGGGGAGCCCCAGGCTCTTTAAATAGCTGCCGGAGCTCTGCAGCCGCTACCCCAGGGCTCCAGCAGCAGGTCTCTGGAGGCAATTTAAAGGGCCTGGGGCTCCCCTGCTTCTACTGCCCGGGCCCTTTAAATAGCCACTAGAGCCCCACCACCGCTACTCCAGGGCTCCGGTGGCTATTTAAAGGACTGGGGCAGCCCTTTAAATTGCCCCCTGGGGAAGCCGGGCTGTCCCAGTACGGTGTACCGGCTCTTACCGGTATGCCGTACTGGGGCGTACCAGCTTACTTTCACCTCTGGAAAAATGCCATGAGAATTCATGACAAGCAACCACAACCTCTCTCAAGTCTCACTGCAAAGACAGTCCAGAGCCGTCCAACACAAACCCTAGTTCAATACTGATGGAAGACTGCACCCTAACAAGCCACCAGCTCCTAAATGGTCCATAGAAAACTCTCACCCAAGGACTGACTTGCCCTGACTCCATTTAGCTTCCAAGATGTGATGAAATCACAGGCAAAGACGACTCCAAGCTAATCAGAGATTTCAACAACAGAACAATAACCTCAAACCCCAGGGGTTCCCACTCTATAGAAGGCACTTAGGTAGCTCCCAGCATCACAGCACCTCACTAGCTTTAGCAATACACAGCCTCACAACTCCCAGGGAGGCAGAGCAGCGCTGTTACCCCCTGTCCATGGTGGGTAACAGAGAGGCTCAGAGAGATTAACTGATTTGCCCAACATCACACAGGAAACTTACACAGAGCAGGGCCTTCTCCCATGTTCTAAGCCAGCTCTCTAACTACTGGGCCACCCTTTACTTTCCTCCAGGTCCTTCTGTCTTGAGCATAAGAGGAATGCCAAACATGAGGCCTACCCAGTCTGCAGTATCAGCATCTTTAAAACACAGTGCCTGCCTCATTCCAGCCTATAAACCCCTAAAGGGGGAAGGCACCTTTTCCTCCCGCCCCGACATGCTTGCAAGTCTCTGCTCTCCCCCACACTCTACTCACAATCACCACCTTCCAAGCAATTTTTTTTTTTTGAGTAAACAGATCAGTGTTCATTCAGATTACGCAAGCCAGCTAGAGTCCTTTGCTCTGCACTGGACTACATAGACCAATGTATTATTAGCTCAGAAGCTGGATGTACCCAGGCAGGAAATCAGCAGGCAAAGTCAAGTCAATCCTAGAACTTCACTCCAGCCTCAGATTGACTGTGCACTACTGTACTTCCTTCCTGCTCTGCTGGGCTCCAGGGGATAGGACATTCAAAGGCAAGAGCCGACGCCGTCTGCTCAGATTTGTTTTATTTATTTATTTATTAGAAGAGTGTATTCATCCACCCTGCTCTGGATACAGATTAGCTGCCTTTGCTCAATATCGTAGTTCCACAGGCCTCAAGATGGGAGCTGTGGGTACTTTGATATATGGATTGAAAGACCGTCTAATTTCACTGGGGCTTCTGAACGTAGCTCTGTAACTGCTGCCTAAAAGCAAATTCTTTCCACACAAGAACTTCTTGGTGAATCACAACTGGAGATCTTCCTGCCTGCGAGAGCCACAGCCTACTTTTTTTTTTTTTTTTTTTTTTGGTGTGGGGGAAAGGGGACTATTTCTGTATTCCTGCTCTAGCGGAAAACACACAGCTCTCATACAGCTCCCCTAATAAGACACCGGCTTTATCTGCTTGGAAACCAGTTGTTCCTCCTCTTGAACACCGCATCCATCACACCTTTTCCACCATGGAGGCTGACCAGTTAGGAAATTTATATCCATGCTCCAGTATCCCACAATGCACCACCCCTCATCACACAGGTTCTCAAGTCCTCAAAAATCTGAATCAAATGCTGCACTGAATTAGATCAGTCAGATCTTCTACAAGAGTAGCACACATTGCCTTTTGGTATCGCGCAGGCCCACAAGCAGCAGACTGGCTCAGCCCGGCGGACCCTGGCCCCTGCCTCTCCAGCATATGCCACTCAGAAGTTTCAGCCAAAGGATGAACAGTTGTTTGTGCCATTGTTTCTCTCCCCTGTGGGAGGTTTGGAAATTCAGTTTCAGAACCCTGATATGCAGTATAGATGAGAAGCAAGCATTTAAACTGGGAGGAGAACAACTGTTGCACAGACATAGAAGGTACACACTTGAAATCTAAACAAACTAACAGGAGGCCATCCCCAGAGGCTGGTGGCACAGCTATAATGGCACAGACTACATGACATGGCCTTTTTAAAGCCCCCTGGAGCATTGCTGGGAATCTGGTCACATGGCCGAGAGCAAAGGTAACAAATGATTAAATTACACAGTTGCCATCTTACAGGAAAGCCAAGGCAGAGCTGCGAAGGAGCACAGCATGGAATTGTTTGCCCCAGGGTTTCCCCGTGCCTGTGCCAGCAAGACCCAGATGCCATGAAGCAGGGCAAAAAAACTCACTGGGATTTACAGCAGTGGGCAAAAGACAGGTACACGACATACACAAACACTGTCATCACAGCAAACATTTTCAGAGTGAAGCCAGAACAGCTCAGAGACGCTTGGAAGCAAGCTGCTACTCCTACAGTCTCTATACAGACTCAGGCTGGTACAGTCACCCTACAAGCCGAGAAGCTATAAAAAGCAAGCATTAATCAGAGGCTCAAATATTATTAGCACAAAACACAGCAGCCTTTATAGCCAAGGCTCCCTGGGCAGCACACTGTTAGATGCTTTCAACATACCTCTCAACCTGCAAGAGACTAAATATAGGACACCAGTCACCTAATAGGAGGAAAAATCTTAATTGCAAGCAGCTCAAAGGGAGAAAAGATAGTGGGATGTATAGTGATTCAGCTGCATCTGCAGTTTGATTTGCAGATCTCACTGGAGCTGGGGGGATTGGTGATGTGGGACAAGTTCCCCTTGGAGGTAATTGTCTCTGAGGCCTGTTTGGTTTTTGGTCTGTAATTTTTATTTTCATCTTGTTATTTCTTGCCAAGGGCAGAAGCACAAAAACACCATATCTCACTCTTAGGAGTTCATGGACTCTTGCTGCTTATCCCCACCAACCTGGAGTCATAATCCTCCATTTGTGATACTGTCATCACTTCTATAGCAACCAGTTGAGAAGTCACAAGTAAGATGAGAGGCCATAAGCAGCAGGACCAGGGCCAATGCTTAAAGGAATCGAGAGCCCGTTCTCACAAAGGCAGCTTTGCTATTAAAAGGAGCAGGGAAATCTAGGATAGACATGCAGAAGTGCATGTTTCCTTGAGACATCAGCTGCTCTTTAAAAAGGACCCAGCCTGGCCCTACTGATGTCAATAGGAATTTGGCCCCAGATTTCAACTGGACCAAGATCTGGCCTTAGTAAAGCTAACTCAGCACCAGGGCCAAGCAGGGCAGAAGGTAATTTAGCCCCAAATTACTGTTCTGGGTTCAGGGCACAGCTGAGAGGTATGCAATCAGGCTCCTTCCCCTGTTTCTTACCTTCGTGCCCGGTGCTGTAAGTGCTGATGCTGCTGTGTTATAAGGGCACTTTCCCAAACAGGGCCACTGTGGCTACTCCTATACCAGCTCGCAACCGGGTGCCCCGGGTAGGGTGGGCTAGTGAAGCCATGGTCCGACTCCGTCTCTGCGGCCAGCGATGAGGCAGAGCTCCCCATGCTTCCCCCCTACCCAGATCACGCCAAGATTTATCCTAGGTTAGGTCCGAGCCAGCAGAAAGGGGCGAGGTGCTGCGACATGGACTGGCGTAAAGATCCCAATACTGTAGAAAGGGAGGTCGGTTCTGATCAAAAGAAGGGGGGGAAAAAAAAAAGGAAAGGAAAGGAAAGGAAGAGAAAGAAACAAGGTATGATATACATCACCACCACTAGGATTCCCAAAACCTGCTAATGATCTCTCTGAACAAGACAGTTCCAGAGTTTATTGGGGATGGGGAGGTTTTGTTTTAACAGGCCAGTCCATCCCAGTCTGGAGGCGGGAGACACATGGTGGTTTCATAGAGGCTTCCTCTGGCTAAACACCCTAGACTCCTGGCTCCCTAACTTTGGAGGGCAGCTATACCACTCCCAGCTGTACTTTGGGTGTGATTGGCAATGCCTGTGGACGCCTACTCAACTGTTCCCAACCCACCAGGAAGCGCAGTTGGTGCAAGACAACCGAGCAGAGCCAAGCATAGAGGATTGTCATTAAGATAAAGGAATCCAAGGATAAACCGTAGAGTCCCAATCACAATGCCTGAAGCACCAGCTCTTGGGAACGACTAGCACAGAAAGGGTTTCTGAAGGCCCCAAACTCTAAAAATCTGACAAGCCAATTAAGTCAACCCTGAAAAGTAGGACTTGTCTGTTTGACTAGGGCAGTGGTTCTCAACCTTTTTTCACTGGTGACCCCTTTCACACAGCAAGCCTCTGAGTGCGACTCTTCCTTATAAATTAAAAACACATTTTTAATATATTTAACACCATTATAAATGCTGGAGGCAAAGCGGGGTTTGGGGTGGAGGCTGACAGCTCGCAACCCCCCATGTAATAGCCTCATGGCCCCCTGAGGGGTCCTGACCCCTAGTTTGAGAACCCCTGGTCTAGGGCAAGGAGGTGTTTTTTGTTTTTTTAAAGGAATAAAGTTTCATTCCTTTTTTTCAGCATCATCATACTAAAAGGGATGGCAAGCAGATTTTGTGCCTAGGCTGGTAAATTTTCATCAACCATTTTTTGCATTGTGGAATGAAATGTGAAACATTTACACCCTTCCAGGTAGACTAGATTTCTAACAAACAAAGACTGAAACAAAGACTGTAAAATGCAGTTTTTCATTCCCAGGATTATTCCAGGGAATCAAGAAAGGTCTCGGTGGATAGCAGACCCCAGAACACTGGAGCTCTTGCAACAGGTGCAGTTTTGCTAGAAGTTTAGCACCAAAACTAAATGCATTAGTTATTAAATGAATATTATTAACCACCTTTTAAATGGTTTCTTCTTTATTCTCCATGGTCTGTAATGATCGGTTAAAAAAAAAAAAGTCTGAGAATAATTATTTCTTGGCCCTTCCTTGACTTTTGTCTCCCTAATTGGCCAGCACAGATTCTGTGCATCTGCATTACCAAAAGGCAGCACGGCTCTGGTACATTGCTGCCAACACGAGAAACTCATTGATTATTGGGGGACTGGCAAAAATGGTCCCTTGTTTTTTCCTTCAATAACTGCCATCTGAGTAGTTAAGTTGTAAGAAGTTATATTTTCCCTCCAGGGGGTGGGGGAGAGGTGGAATAAAAAAAAAGAAAGATACTTACTATCCAGAGGACATTTCTCGTAAGATTACTGTAATTTTAAAGAAAAGGAGTACTTGTGGCACCTTAGAGACTAACATATTTATTTGAGCATAAGCTTTCGTGAGCTACAGCTCACTTCATCGGATGACGAAGGCTTATGGTCAAATAAATTTGTTAGTCTCTAAGGTGCCGCAAGTACTCCTTTTCTTTTTGCGAATACAGACTAACACGGCTGCTACTTTGAAACCTGTCATTATAATTTTAAAGGTAGGTCAGATTTGAGACATGGTCTGTTTTGCATCTATAAAAAACCTTAACCTTCTGCCTCAGCCGTTGATAACTTCAACAGGGCCACTCTCCTATATGTTCCAGCAGCCACTTTCGCTATACAGCTGAAGGGACAGAGAATGTTTGGCACATGACTTATAGGGCTGGTAGGCTGAAACTTTTTTCCCCTCCAGGATTCAAATTTTAACAGGTGTGACAGGGCAAGGCCAGATGGCTATGGAAGAGTAGTGGGAAATAGATATATTAGCTCCAGGCTAAACAAATCCCTGGTACCAGGATAAGTGAAATGGCAGCTGCTCCAGGTCAATTAAGACACCTGGGGCCAATTAAGAACTTTCCAGAAAGCAGGGAGAAGGCTAGGTTGATTGGGACACCTGAAGCCAATCAGGGGCTGGCTGAAACTAGTTAAAAGCCTCCCAGTCAGTCAGGTGGGTGTGCATGTCAGGAGCTGTGGGAAGAAGTTGTGCTGTTGGAGAGGCTGAGTAGTACACACCATATCAGGCACAAGGAAGGAGGCCCTGAGGTAAGGGTGAAGTAGAGCTTGAAGAAGTAAGGGCTGCTGTGGGGGAAGTAGCCCAGGGAATTGTACATGTCATGTTTCTAAAAGGTTTGCTACCATAGCTGATACTACTAGGGTCCCTGGGCTAGAGCCCGGAGTAGAGGGTGGGGCTGGGCTCTTCCCCCCCCCCCCCCTCACCTTAGCCCCCTGATTAATCACTGAGACTGTGCAACAACAGAGACTGTGCAAGGAAGGATAACTTCTCCCCACCTCCCTTGCTGGCTTATGATTAAAATGGCTCAGTAGACTGTGACCCTTGTCTCTAGAGAAAGAAGGGTTACGTGGAGGGTCACAGTGAACATCTGAGACTAGCGAAATCCGCCAGGAAATGCTGGACCCACGGAGGCAAGGCCAGAGCTTTGTCACACAGGCAAGAGGGAAACTGAGATCAGAAAAATGCAGACACTAATGAATCTCCAAATTAAAACACAAGCGAAGGATGGGAAGGAAATCTAACATTAAAAATCTTTCCGCATACAGAGTTACACAACCAGATAAAGCAACTCCAACAGTCTCGTTTGAAACCATTTCCTCAGCAACTCACCCAAGCTGAGAAGGCCACGCCACTCCTCTTCCCCCTTCTATAAGAGAGAGCCTCAGGGACATGCAAGTTTTAACTCCCCAGACTCTGCTAGGTGGAAGACAAGTTAGCAATGATGCAAGCAGCTGGCATCCAGAATATTACTGCTGCCCTGTCCCATTCCTCCTCCCCTGCCCCTCCAGGTCTGTTACAGGAAGTCTGATCAGCCACCCTGAATGCAA
This sequence comes from Dermochelys coriacea, assembly GCF_009764565.3. NCBI lineage: Eukaryota > Metazoa > Chordata > Testudines > Dermochelyidae > Dermochelys > Dermochelys coriacea. The sequence continues at coordinate 35,743,822 of NC_050077.1, read as the reverse complement.
ATGTATTTTGGGAAACAGATGATGGAATCCTGGTTTAATACTACTCAGTAAATCTCTGTGGTGGGTGGAGTTGGGTGAAGGAAGGGATCTCTCTCTCTCTCATATATAGTCAGGATAACCTAGCTAAGCTGGAGCTGTGTCTAACTCTATTTGGGCTACTTTTCTGTCAGCACTGTGAAATCTGATTGCTTTAGGCAAAGCATTAAATCTCTCATCTTGGGCTGGACCCCTCAGCACTAAGAATGGCCCTCCCTTTAACCAACAGGAAACCCTGTTATTAAAAAAAAAAGTGAGATCCAGTTTGCAAACAAGCACTAGCAGGATTGTAGTGACAGCATTAGATGCTTCCTCATTTCAAATTTATGCAGAACTCACGCCAGCTCCCATGCCTAGAACAGTGGTGGTCAGGGAATGGCTTAATAATCCAACCCACCGTTTGCCCTTCAGAAAAATAAGTGGTGTTTTTAAAAAATGAATGCAAGTTCTAATAATTACATGCTACTTCACATGGGTATTTAGCCATGATTAGTTAATTCTTTGCAGCAGTGTGAAAACAGGTAAAGTGCAATATAAGTGTCAAATATTAAGGGTCTCTCATTCAGTGATTTGTAAAACTCCAAAGGTGGAGAGTGCACACAGAAGGGTAAATAATGCGTGTTAAATATATTTAGCGAGTGATACAGCAAGCCACAGAAAACTTCACACAAGTGGAGGGGAGGAAAAACAAACACAGGCTTCCCCTCCCTAGTTAGGAAATTCCTGGACAGCTGGAGCTGGGAGACAGCAGATTTTTCCTCCTAGTGAAGAAGGCACTTCTTCGATTGATCTAATTTGTATTTGTATGGATTTAATTTGCTCCAGGACACAGAGGCAACATAAGGAAGAATGGGGTGAGGGGTTAGCTAGTAGAAAGGAGTAATAGTTAAGCACCTATGTGTTTTCTTTGAGGGTTTTAAAGTACAGTAACTACTAGGTTTGGAGTGGTACCGTTAATTGCTCCGGAAATACTGTTTTCAAAACAAACTGATTTGATTTTTGGAAATAAATTACCCCTACCACCCACTTATCACCGCTCGCTCACAGATCCCTCCCCACAGCCACCAGCAGCAGCCTCCACAAGGAGTCGGCCGGCCGGCCGGCACTCCCAGCGCCGGCGGACCCAGGGGTGAAGCTCTCCCATGAAGGGCGCGCTCCGGCCAGCCCAGAGCAGCAGGCGGCGGGGTCGCCGCAGCAATGCCCGCTCCGGGGCTCACGCCGCTGCGAAGCCGACCCGGACCAGGCGCGCACGAGGCTCGGCTCCTCGCTCCCGGGAAGAAGCGCGAAGCGGGCTCCGGATCTGCCGGTGGGCGGCTGGGAGCGTTCCGCGGCTCCCCGCGAAGAGTGGCCGGGCCGAGCCCCTGCCCCGCGAGGGAGACGGCGCGCCCGGGGCAACGCAACGACCCCGCCGCAGCCCAGCCCGGCGTGGGGGTCGCTCCGCTCACCGGCCTTTCGGCAGCAGCCGCTCCGAGCCCGCGGGGGGGTGCACGGAGGCGGGGGGCACCCTCTTCCCCACAAACTGTGCCGGCTGGGGGAGGTAGAGCCTCTGGCAGTGCCCTGGGATGGCAGCTGCAACTGCCCGGCCACCTCGCCTCGCGCGGGAGATCCCCCCGGCCGTCTCCCCCTCTCCCGGGAAGAGCAGCGTGCAGCGCCGGACACGCGGCGCGAGGGACTCGCTCCGGGCAGGAGGAAACGGCAGAGCGCAGGGCTGGCCCCACAACGCTGCGCTCGAGGGCTGAGCCCAGGGGCCGAATGGCTCACAGCTCGCACCGCGGTTCCCAAGCCGGAGCAGATGCTTTCAGCCCCAGGGCCAGCTGCGCACCACCTTGGAAACAAAGCGCGATGCCAGGGGGCAGGGAGGGGGTGTATTTCATGCCTGCAAGATTTAACGTCACACACTGAGGGGTGCAAGGGAGTGCACAGCTAGGGGGGTCTGCTCAGTGGCAGATTTAGAGTTAGTAGGGCCCTGGGGGCAGCTTCATTTTTGGGGACCCAGCCCATTCTCTCATCTCTCCCCCACACACACTCCCCATTTCCCCCCCTTCCTCCTCCTCCTCTATTCTAAGTAATGAGAAATAAATTAAAATAAAGTGAGGTACCTTGAGTGGGGCAAGGGTGCAGGCTGTGGGCTGGGAGGGGCAGCGCTTACCTCAGGTGGCATGGCTTCCAAAGCAACTGGCACCCACAGCCCTCCAGCAGCAGTTCCTAGGCACAGGGAGGGGGGGTCTCCACGTGCCGCTGCCCCCAGGCGCTGCCCCCACAGCTCCCATTGGCTGCAGTTCCCAGCCAATGGGAGCTGTGGAGTCGGCGTTCAGGGTGGGGGCAGCGCACAGAGACACACACACACACACACACACACACACACACACACCCCTGGGACCACAAGGTCATGCTGGCCACTTCTGGCAGCAAAGCAGTGCAGAGGGAGGGAGGCAGAGTGAGCAGGGAGCCACCTTAGCCCTGCTGCTGGCACATCTCTGTGCACCCCTTGGGGGGAGGGAGGCAGCGGGCACAGAGCCGCCGCCTCCTCCTCCCCCCCCCCCCACCAGGGGCACACAGAGACATGGCAGCAGCTGGCCACTTCTGGGAGCAGCGTGAGGCCACAGCATTCAGACAGCCTGCCTGAGCCCTGCTGCACCACGCAGCTGGGATTTGAGGGCAGTTTGTCAGTTATTTTTCCTGCATTTTGGGGGGGGGGCCCTGTTGTTGGGGGACCCCATGCCACCACACAGTGTTTCATGGTAAATCTGCTCCTGGATATGCTGGGGGGGGAGTGTCACACACTGATGTGTATATAGTTACAGGATGTGTGTGTGTGTAAGGGGGGTTAGAGTGATGGGTGTAAGCTACGGGGAGTGTGCGTATAAGGGGATCATAGTAATCTGTATGTAAGGCTGTGCATAGCTACACAACAGTGTTTATGTAATAGTCACCCAATGTATAGCTACAGGGGGTGCATATGTAAGGGGTGTTGTATGACTGTGTAAGAGTAACACAATGCATATGTGTTAGTGTCAGAGGATCATAATGGTAAGGGAGGGTCACACACAGTGATCAAGGGGATGTTACAGAGGCATGTGATGTATATGTGCATGGGTGTCTATTGTGTGCATAGAGGAGTGATGGGAAGGAGGAAATGTAAATAAGTAGGCGTTTTGCTCCATTGGGCCAGGACTGAAAGATGCCATAGTGGTGCGAAGCAGTGTGGGTTTCCAGAACATGTGGATAGGACTTCAATAAGAAGCTACATTGCAGGAGGGGAAACAACTACGTTCTTTTCCGTCCTCAGATACCTTTAGGGAGTCACAGCTGCTGGTCTGGGAAAGCAAACAGCCTCCCTAGGATGGCAGGAAAGTGTTTAAGCAACAAAACGCCACCACCTTCAACCCTCCTCTCCCTATATTTTGAGGCTGAAATAAGGTCCTGAGACTTCATGGCCATGACAGCATGCAGGCACCAGTCTGAATGGTCCTGTGGTACAATAGGTGGTCCCATAGGCTTCCCTGCTGGCAGCTGCAGCAGCTTAAGGGCGGTTCAGTTGAAAAGTGGCCAGGTAGAAATTGACACTTCCTTGTACAATCAGCGCCCTGTGTGTAACTGCTGCCTTAGTGACAAAAAAACAAAGTTTTCACTGCCTTTTCCACCAGTTAACCCTACAGAGCCAGCACAGCTAGGGAAAGGACAGACTCCAGCTCACTGCGCATCAGTAAACAATGCTGTATCATGCATCCGATGAAGCAAGCTGTAGCTCATGAAAGCTTATGCTCAAATAAATTAGTTTGTCTAAGTGCCACAAGTCCTCCTTTTCTTTTTGCGGATACAAACACAGCTGCTACTCTGAATGCTGTTGATAGTTTCTGATCAGTTACAAAGTTGTGCAAACCCCCTCACAGCCCGTACAACCTCTGGGACATCAATAGGGTTGTGAGACAGGATGGCCTCATGGCTAGGATACCAGCCTAGGACTTCAGAGACCAAAGTTGAAATTCCATGCTCTGCCACAAACTTCGTGTGTGCTCTTGGCAAGTCACTTAGAGGGGGAACTAAGGCACAGAGAAGCTGACAACAGAACTGCAACATCCCTGGGAGGCAGGGCAAGGATAAATACAGTAAAGATTTTGAGGTGCTCAGATAATACAGTAATGGGGGCCAGATAAGTATCTCTTGTAGAGAGCTATAAAGGAGGGTAAAATTTGCCCTGCAGAGTCTATTATGGGTGGTGATGTGCCAAGAAGAGAGCACCCAAGTCCCCGTTACCAGGAAAGATCCTTTCTACAGAGTACATCAAATGTGGGGTCACTAAATGGCAACTATCAGAGCCGCATACTTAAAACCACCCCTTTAACATCATCATAGGAGCTACACATATGCCACCAAATAAAGCCACATCTCTCAGTTCCACATCTGAACTCCCTATAACCTGGGATCATGGGGATTTGTTTCTGGACTACCTCGGGATGTCGTGGGGGGAGAACAAGCCAAGAGCCAGACTGGTTTGAGCTCCATTTAATACCACTTCCTAATACTTTGCAACATTGACACAGAGGGAGTGGAATCAGGGTATGACACACACAAAAAGGTCACAAGCAATAGGAATAGCAGTTTCAAGCCAGTGTCATGGCATAAACTCATTACTGCTAAGGTCAAAGAAGTTTCCACCTCTTCTGTCTACAGCATGGTGAAAAGTGAAGTAGTGACCACAGCTGGAAGCAGGACACCAGGGCTAGACAGAGCAACTGTCTGATCAGGTACAGTAAATCTATCATGCCTAACAAACTTCAAGACAGAGGATTATACAGATTTGAAAGGGGAATCAAAATCCTAATTAAAAGCTATGGAAAAGCAGCTGACTGTGTCCTTTTAAGTGGCAACTAATCCCAGCACCCATTTCTATTATTGATTTATGAGTAGGAAGTTCATTTTATCTGAATAAGCACTGAGATCACAAGCCAACTGCGATTAAGCAGGGCTGAGTGTACACAAATTTCAAAAAACAAACACTATGGAAACCCGGTGCTCTAAGCCAATTAACATTACTTCAATGAGGTGCAATAGGGCTGCTCATATTTTCCAGTTTATTAGCCAATTGTGGATAGATTTTGAGCACAGAGTTAACAATAGCGTGTGAGCTGGCATGGCTGGTCTCATTAGCAACACTGCAGTAGTTTAAACAGGTGCCTCTCGTGGCTGGGGGAGGAGGAGAAAGACAAGCCAGGCCACAGCATCCAATCTCTGTAAGCACTTAAGAGCAGGTCTGAATTTCCAGAACCTTTCCCCTTCTGTGTTTATAGTCCTTGCAGTAGACCCTTTATCATCTTGGTCAGCCCAGTGGTTTGCCTCACCTTTACAGTCTGCCTATTGAGAACAGTTGCATTATAAGCAGGAAGCTTTATGATGTGTGCTACAAAAGTGCTATATATTTAATAAGCATCTGAGTCTAACAAGAAGATTCCATGAAAGGAAAGCATGCGAGACAGGATAATGCTTCTTGGATGACGCACACACAAATTTCCTCTGTTTTTAGACAGATTTATCCTAACTCTGAATTTCCCCTCCAGCCAGAAAACAAACAGTTTCTCTTTCCTGCTACAGTTGGGTGTTGATTGGTCAAGAGCCGATCCTCCCGTCTGAGGCTGTGCCAGCCTGTGCAGGGTAGGATTGTTGTTATTGGACATTCACAGCTAGAGATAAACATGAGTAAGAACCAGGCACAGTCTCCTCACTCCACCCGCTTTATCGGATCTCCATGATTCAGTGCGATGAGTGCTTCTGACACCATCTTTCCATACAGCAGCATCAACGAGCAGCTAGAGCAATAACAAGGGAAAGCCAGATGAAAGTGATGCTAAAATGAAGAGAGATCATCTGTATTGATTGCCATTTACAAACTATGCACCCCCTTCTGAACCAGCTGCTCTGACAGTCACTTAATGCCACAAAGTTTGGAAATAACCAGGAATGAAGTCAACTAAAAACCTCACCAAAAAACTACGCGAAAGAAACCGTGTGTTTACACAGCTCTTTCAGGCAGGTCTGAATAAAGAACCAGGTCTTTCTCTGTGCCCTAACAATCATGAAAGTCTGGCTGTGTTAGATCATCGGGGAAGTGAATTCCTGAGTCAAGGATCACCCCCATCAATGAGATGAGCAGGTCTTAGCTACATTTTATACAGCATCTATTTCCCCACCCCTCCTCTAACTCATCTAATAGGCTACCCCATGGTGGGTAGAGTGATCACAGGTATGGTTGTATTTCAGTGAAGGTTTTAAAACACATTGCATTCCATGTCAAGGTACAAAACTCAAGATATTCCACAGGGTAAAGGGAATGTATGTTAATTGCATGCCAGCTAAGCCACAGAGATAAGTGGACAAAGGGCTGGCCCATCAACACAGGACACAGCCAACAGCTGCTATAAGATGTGGAGTTTCAGAGTCACCAGCATGCATCAGGCAGGGACTGGAAGAGCCAGATCTCGGAGCAGGAAGAAGTAGGCATCCCACCCTCTGACACTATCCCTTGGGCAATGCAGATCTAGATTTAGTTATAGTTCATCTGGGGGAACATTTGGATGCCAGAATGATGGGTTCTATAGAAAATCCTATGGTAGCTAGGTAGCAATATCTCGCCTACAGAACTTATCCTGTAATGTGAGAGATGAGGGCTACGCACAGCATCCATACTGCATCCCTGTCCCAGTCTACAGAGCTGCTCTTAAGCCCTTGCTGTGCTTTATCAAGCCTCCTTTCATGATACAGGGAACAAAAGACTTACAGATATTAAGTTAGCCAGCTAAAGTTACCAAGAACCCTTCCTCCAGGTTACAGGGTTTGGAGTTTCCCTGAACTAGTCATTTACTGTGTCCTAATTTCCAATGCACTGTCCTAGATTTTGGAGGGCCAGTGTTTCGGAACTGGCCTCAAGCAAGAGGAGAGGTCAGATGAGCGTTACAGGCAGCAGGTTCTTATTTGGTATTTACATTAGAAACAAAACCTAAAAAGATAGATATCAGAATAACTGAGAACTGCTCAAATGTCTGCGCACACACACCAGCTCCCTCTATATAAAATACAAATAGTCTGGTCTACACCACTGTAGACCAGTACACAGATTTTATATTGGTGTAACTACTTCAGTTCCGAGTGAAATAGTTATACAGGTACAATCCCTGGTGTGGATGCAGTTATACCAGTATAAAGCGGCTGTATACTAATCCAGTTTATTCCCCTTCCGAAATGGGAATAGCTATACAGGGAATGTAAGCACTTTTATACTGGTGTAACTGTATCGACCCTACAGAGAGTTGTGCCACTTTCACAACTCCAGTATGACTGGTGTGTTTAGACAAAGCCTTAGCAGCATTTAACCAGCACAGCAGCAATGAACAAAGAAAACAGTCACATGGGGAACAGATGACTTCTTAAAAGGCAAGACTTCAAAATAACATGGATGCTTTCAGATGTGGCTATCCAGACCAGAGCACAAGCAATGGCATCATACTTGCTATAGCTAGGGTCTCCCTCCAAGAGAAACGCACAATACAGAGGTGACCAGCAGCTGACCCCTGTGAAGTGGGTGGGGAAGGAATCCACAACTAATCCAAGACCACCCCCCTAGATTCTCAGAGTGCCATTCACAAGAGCAGCTCAGATATCACCTGCTCGAGAGGCAACACTCAGGTGCCTGGTTAGACATGCGGTCACGCTGCATCACTGCACTGGTAGTTCCTCCATCTCAGCCCTCTCTCTCTCTCTCTCTCTCTCTCTCTGGTAGTGGCTACCACACCCAGTGACAGGCAGAAAAGTTTCACTCTGGAAAACGAGTTGTACGACAATAAGGCACGGGAATCACAACACAAGAGTTGAGTTTGCAGCTCACATCAAACAGAAAGTGATCACAGAGGCTGCTGCATGCGTTGCAAGGAGACCATGCTGCCCAAGGGGCACACTGGCACAGGGTGCAAGCAGTAGACTAAAAAGGGGTATGACAGGAACTAGCCAAGTCACTGACCCAGAGGCAACAGGTGGAATTACAGACCTAAAAGTTGCAATTCTTCAACAAAATACTTCAAAAACAGACTCCAACGAGAAACTGCAGAACTGGATTTAATTTGCAAACTGGACACCATTAAATTAGGTTTGAATAAGGACTGGGAGCGGATGGGTCATTACACAAAGTAAAAACTATTTCCCCATGCTAATTTTCCCCCTACTGTTACTCACACCTTCTTGTCAACTGTTTGAAATGGGCCATCTTGATCATCATTACAAAAGTTTTTTTTTCCTCCTGCTGATAATAGCCCACCTTAATCGATTAGTCTTGTTAGAGTTGGTATGGCAACACCCATTTTTTCATGTTCTCTGTATAAATATATATAAAAAAATATATCTTACGATTGTATTTTCCACTCCATGCATCTGATGAAATGGGCTTTAGCTCATGAAAGCTTATGCCCAGATAAATTTGTTAGTCTCTATGGTGCCACAAGTACTCCTTGTTCTTTTTGCGGATACAGACTAACATGGCTACCACTCTGAAACCCATGCTATTTGTACGAATGTATCATTCTTGTATCTGAAGCTAGAAATATGAAGTATTACTCTGAAGTCCCTTTGTAACTATGCAAAGTGTGAGCCATTAATGGTGGGCTTGGAAACTTGATGGTTCCCATTAACTAGTACAATTGGTTGTGAATGACTCTGTTTACTCAAAAACCTTCCTGGGTAGGTGCAGGCCAGCCCTGAGAGAATGGAGAATGAGGTCTTACAGTGACATGTGATCATGTCACCTGGTACTGGAATCCATCTTAAACCTGGTGCTTTTCCATTTAGAAGGAAGGGTGGGAACCCAGAGAGAGAGAAAAAAAGGATTCCCGCCTTGTGCCAAAGATATAAAAAGGGATGGAAGAGAACAAAGGGGGCTGGAGTCATGAGAAATCGCCTAGTTACCACCTGAGCTGGAACTAACAAGAAACAAGAACTGTACCGGGAAAAGGATTGGGCCCAGACTAAGAAGGAGTATAGTCTGTGAAAGAAGCTTATTGGAACATCTCTGAGAGCGTGATTTACCTGTATTCAGTTTTTTAAATGTTCTAGGCTTAGACTTGCGCGTTTTGTTTTATTTTGCTTGGTAACTTGCTTTGTTCTGTCTGTTATTACTTGAAACCACTTAAATCCTACTTTTTATACTTAATAAAATCACTTTTGTTTATTATTAAGCCCAGAGTAAGTGATTAATACCTGGGGGAGCAAACAGCTGCACATCTCTCTCTATCGGTGTTATAGAGGGTGGACAATTTTGAGTTTACCCTGTATAAGCTTTATACAGAGTGAAACGGATTTATTTGGGGTTTAGATCCCATTGGGAGCTGGGTGTCTGCATGCTGGAGATAGGAAACCTGCTGAGCAGTTTTCGTTAAAGTCTGCAGCTTTGGGGTCATGGTTCAGACCCTGGGTCTGTGTTGCAGCAGAGTAGCATGTGTCTGGCTAAACAAGACAGGTTCTGGAGTCCCAAGCTGGCAGGGAAAACAGGGTCAGAGGTAGTTTCAGCACATCAGGTGACAGTCCCAAGGGGGTCTCTGTGACCAAACCTGTCACAATAGGATCCTTGCAAGGGAAGATCAGGTTAAGCCCAATTTAGCCATGTTCCTAGTTCACTGGAATGTGAGGCTGGCCAAGAAAGAAGTCCTCTAGAGAAAAAGCAGCCAAGCCAACACAAGGCGCAAGTCCAGACCAAACACACCCATCTCCACTCCTTGGGCAGAGCAAAGAAGCAGTAAGAGCTGCATTACCCTAGATCCATCTTCCCCTACCACTTCTCTTCTCTGTCCCACCGGTGGGCCGTGCTCCCCAAACTGGAAATATCACATATGCTGGTGACTCCAGGTAAAGCAGCATGGGGCTCCTTAAAGCTACTTGCCTGCCCTCCCGGTTCTGGAGATGGTCTCTGACACTGCCAACTGCCTGGGGAGCTCCAGTTTATAAGGCTGCAAACTCAGGCCACCATCCCACTGGGCCAAGATTCTCTCCCCAGCTGTTGCAGCACCACTTTGGTCACAATAGTACATGCAACCCAGCCCTAGCAGCACAGAGCCTTCTGATACAAGGAGGGAACATTACCAAAGAGTGAAGGGGAGAAAGCCAGAAAACAGACAGGGAAAAGGGGAGGTGGTGCGGACTGTACTGTGGTAAGGGGATACAGAGAAGGGGAAGAGAAATGACAGAACCCTTCCTGCCATCCATGATAAGAATAGAAAAGGGTTGTGAAGCAGTGGCTTGGGTCTTGGTTTCCACTCTATAGGCCAGATCCTCAGCTGGTGTAAGCCAGCAAAGTGCCACCATAATCAATGCATGTCAGATGCACCAGTTGAGGATCTGGCCTGCTATTTATATGACAGCTACAGTCTGCTAGGATCTGACAGTGGTATGGGGTTGGTGAATGGAGGGAAAATGAATAGATGAATAAACAGTTGTCGAGATAGGCTGATGAGTACCTCACTAATGCATACAATACACTCCGTATTTTTAAGACATTTACAATGCTTGTGGATTCTTCAGAACTACAACTCCCAGAAGGCGTTGGGGCTTCTTACAGCATCAGCGTCTGAACCTGCCTGGAGACAGGAGCCTATCTGTTGTGGTTAGGGGTTACACAGAGACTTTTGCTCTCTGTTCAGAACAGGCTGTCACCTCACTGTTCTGTTACCATTTCTGCTGCCACTAGCTCAGTGAGGGCTCTTTGACACCTAGAAAACTCAGCAGGATCCTAACAGTACGGACTCTGGGTAGCTTCCTACAATCAGCAACAGGGGCAGGATCTCCGGAGGGATCCGTACATGCCCACCCAGCTTTCCGGAGGGATCCGCACATGCCAACCCAGCTCTCCGGATGGTCCCACTGCCTGGGTGTTCAAATACAGTAACAGACATTAATTATTCGGCATGGCCAGTGTGTCATTAGCAATTGCATCTACTAGAAATTTATGAACAAAGGTTCCTCTGAATAGGTTAAATGCGCTTGTCCCCTGTGAGCACTAAGACCTAGTAAGATTTGAAGTTTAAAGGTTAATTTTTGTTATCCTACTGCAAAAAAAAAACAACAGCTATTTAAAAAAAGATGCATTTCCCCCATGTTCTCAAATCTCTAAACCAGCTCAACGGATTTTAATAGAGACACCATATGAGAAATTATAGCCCTGTGACAAAGTCGTGAAGAATCCCTGTTTGTAATTGTTTGGCTCCTTTAATCTACATTTCAGAGTGGCCACAGTATCCCACAGAGACACTAGAACAGCTGCAGCTCAGGGCTGTGGAGTGAATAAGTCAAAACTACAAGGCTACATACTTTTAGGTATATACTTTGTGAATCGTACAAGGGGGGAGTTAAAAAAAACCCTCAAAATTTTACAACAGTTTATCTTTAAAATTATAGGCATGTTTCTGCACCTAACTTCCACATTGTGCTGTCAGTTACAGCTGTGCAAAGTGGGTAAACATCAGTGCAGGCAAGCAGAGAATTTTATTTCATAGTGTTTTGCGGATACTTTGCACTGGCACATGGGATACCAGATGCCAAGGCAATGGAGAATCAGACCCACTGCATTAATTCAGGCCTGGATGTAGGCACTGCTAATAGCATCTAACCAGCAGTATACGAGACATGCTAAAAGTGATACTGAGCAGGCAAGAAACTCCTCCAGACTCTGAGGCCCAGTACAAGTTCATAGATTAAGGCTGGAAGGGACCACTGTGAACATTTTAGCCTGATCTCTTGCACATGCCACAGAATCTCATCCAGTGATTCCTGAAGCAATCCCAGTATGTTCTGGCTAACCTAGAGTGTATCTTTTATAAGACAGCCAGATATTCAGGCCATTCCAACTCCAGCTCCAAAACTATTTATTTCTGTTCCTCATGAAGATGGCCACTAACTCAGAGTTAATGAGACATTTTCAGATTGATGCCAGATGATAACGTGCAGCATAAATGACAGTATTGAGATAGAGGATTCCACATCGCTTTTGAAAGCATGTGTGCACATACGAACCTCCTAACTGTGCTTGGGCCCAGGGAGTTGAACGTAGGTATGTCACAGTCTCACTACCCTGCCTGTCTGCTCTGATCTTAGCACAGGTGGGCAACTGGTATGGACAAGAATTTGAGAGCAAGATCCTTGTCCATTTCAATCCTCCAGTCGTTGGAGAAAACAGAGCCAACAGGGAGAGAAGTGCACAGTACAGCACAACGGTCTTGCCTGCCACCACAGGGAAACCAATTGCCTCAAGTTGAATAATAGGGCTTCATATCTTAACAGCGCTGCACAAACACAAGCTAGTTAATATGTCACCTAGCAGAGCATTTAATGATTTAGCATCCATGTAAACCCTTATTTTATAGGATGGACAGATTTTCAGCAGACAGGAGAACAGTGTGACTGAAAACAAAGTAGTGAGGCCTGCTATGATCTTGTCAGCACTCAGTAGGCTAAGCAGGACTGGGCTGGGTTGATACCTAGATGCAAGATGTCTAGATATTGCAAGTAGTGGTGGTTGGGATTCAGTAGGTGGCGCTCTTCCCTCCAAGTCAGTTATGTCGCTGGCAGGTGTTGGGGGTGCTCTTTCACAAAGGAAGTAAAAACAGAGGTCCTGGCCATTTGCGGTCTTTGCTGATCCAACAGCAGTTTTTTAAGAAGAGAGCCATTAATCCCAGTGTCCTGGCACAATTCCAGTCTGGACCATTCAATCTGGCCTGCCTGAATTTTCACATGGATACAGTATTCCTCACATCCCTTCCAAAGGCTCACGTGGTTTTGCAGTGCACCATTAACCAGGTGTTACATATTGTCCCAGAATCAGCTGCATTTCAATGGTGAGCGAAGCAATTTATATCTTGATGTATACACACCCACACAACATCAGCAAAGCGCTGCAGGATCCATTTGTATGGGAATGAGCATACACAGGCAAAATCATCATTACTTTGAAATGTAGGTAGAAAGATCCAACGTCCAGCTTGAGATTTCTGAGGTCAAATGTGATCATCTCAAGCTTTTCAGAAACAGCCTGCCAGTCCCAAAAGAAGCAAGACACTGTCCTCCTCCCAAAGACAATAAAAAACCCACCAAGAAGTCTCAGTGGCGATGGACTTAACCCTCTAAAAGCCCAAAGGGTGCTGTATTGGCCGCAGACACGCTCCTGTCACATGGGAGCAGCTCTCCAGTCCCTCCTGTTGTATTTAGGTGATTTAGAGTGAAAAGCACAGTGCCCCTGAGACAAACAACAAACCCCAGGGCCTGCTAATTACATCAATATAAAAGCACTATCTGGGCTGTCAAACATTGGCGCCATTGACAGGACAGCAATCCTCTGCGATGTAAAGGCAGGGGAAAAAATCCCGCTTGCTGCTGGTGACCCACTTCTCTAGATTGGATTCAAATTCCCCTCCGGTGCACTCCTCCTCCTCCAACCCGAAAAACAGAGGCAGCTGCTCTTCCCCCAAGAGTGAGGAAATACACACACCCCACCCGCGCCATCCTTTAACTCAGGAACAATAAGCGGCTTTAGGGAGCCACTGTGGCATTTCCCATCCACTAAGGCAAGAGCCTCTAATATGTGAGACAGGTTGCGGGAGACAAGAGTTATGTTCAGGCCCCTATCCCTGCCTCTGCTTCCTCGATAGTGATCAACAAACACTAGACAAGCAATGGCACTCCAGACTACCCAGGACTCAATGTACTGGGAGCCTGTTCTGTTCCATCCCACCCCTTCTAGTCCAAGGCAAAGATGAAGATTCATATATAGTATAACCCAGGGATCGGCAATGTTTGGCAGGCAGCCCTCCAGGGTAAACCCCCTGGTGGGCCAGGCCAGTTTGTTTACCTGCTGCGTCCGCAGGTTTGGCCAATCACAGCTCCCTCTGGCTGCGGTTCACTGCTCTAAGCCAATGGGGGCTGTGGGAAGCAGCAGCCAGCAAATCCCTCAGCCCTCGCCACTTCCCGCAGCCCCATTGGCCTGGAGCAGGGAACCGCGGCCAGTGGGAGCTGTGTTTGGCCGAACCTGCGGACGCAGCAGGTAAACAAAGCAGCCTGGCCCGCCAGGGGACTTACACTGGTGGGCCATGTGCCAAACGTTGCCAATCCCTGGTATAACCTGATAGCCATATACAATACACTCCAGCCTCACAGAGGTACATCCCATGGAGCTACATTTCGGGTGGCAGGGGGAAGGAGGCGGATTAGTGAAAGAAAACCAAGGAGGACACCTTAACTCAGCTGTCTGAACTACATTACAAGCAGGATCTGCTTTGCCCAAGGGGATTCTCACAGCGGGGCCATGTTCACATGTCCTTGTCAGAGCCATGGTGCCCCTCATTCCATCGACCGGCTATTAGCTACTGCTAACGCCCCATGCTACTAGCTTAGAGCAATCAATGTTCTGAACTCCATTCCTTTCCCTCTCCTCCCCAAGTGATACTGGGCCCTGATGCTAGCAGCTCAAAATAGTCCCATCTCCCCCTATGTACGGCAAGAGTTCATGATGGGACACGGGACTAAGCAGAGAAGGGAACAGGGTTTAGATGGAAAGGAAGAGAGGAAAAATGTCTATTCATTTTGTTCTAGCCTAACTTAAAATAACCACATGCCCCAAAAGCGAGGGGCCAGATCCTTAGCAAGTGAGAGTTAGCATCACTCTACTGACTTCAGTGGACCTATGCCAATTTGCAGCAGCAACAGATCTGGCCCGATCTCTCTCTAGGACAGGGTCAGCAACCTTTCAGAAGTGGTGTGCTGAGTCTTTATTTATTCAGTCTAATTTAAGGTTTCGCGTGCCAGTAATACATTTTAACATTTTTAGAAGGTCTCTTTCTATAAGTCTTTAATATATAACTAAACTATTGTTGTATGTAAAGTAAATAAGGTTTTTAAAATGTTTAAGAAGCTTCATTTAAAATTAAATTAAAATGCAGAGCCCCCCGGACCGATGGCCAGGACCCGGGCAGTGTGAGTGCCACTGAAAATCAGCTCGCGTGCCGCCTTTGAATAGGATATGAATATGGCTTGTGCTTGTAGGTGCCAATAACTCAGGGGAGAGGCACTGGCAACTCCTACCAGGATATCCCTCCCCAGTGATTTCAACAGTCTTGTATCAACAGAGGAGCAACCCAGCAAACTTACTCAAAGCCCTCTTGACAAAACCCAGTGAATTCTTTTCCATATGACAAAGCTGATTATACCATACATACTCCAGCCTGCCACAAGGAAAAACAGTGCTGAGGTAATGCCGAGGGCTGGGCTTAAACTCCCAAAGCAGGAGGAATTCAGAGCAAAGATAAATGGTGTCCTCAGGATGCCCCAGTCCGGCGCACACAATCCAGCACGTACCATCACTCACGCCTGTCTGTGCGCCAGGGATACCTGGCTGCCTACATGGGTCAGTCCAGCACCTCAGTAACACAGGCTTTAGCAGGATGCCAGACTCTTTTAGTGGTACTTCAAACTTTTCTGTGGCTTAATATTTATTCAGATTTACAAAAACAACACACACCTGGCTCCTTAATTGTACAATAAGTCGTCAGAATAGGGAAGACTACCCCAAGGAATTGACACCCCCCCCCCCACACACACACATACAAATACATAAAAACCTACCACTGCAATCAAAGGCCTTTCAGCCCCCAAACATCTGGGGAGCAGTGGGGGATGGTGGGCCATCCCTTGTGTCCCGAAATGCAAGAGATCGAGGCTCTGACAGAGGTTGAGTGAAGCATGAGAGACTTTTACTCATAAGGATCATTAGGATCTCATATGTACTCAGGGATTCCAAGTATCAGTTCAATACAGGGTAATGTTTACATCCCGAATGAAGTGGGGTGATGCAAGTCACTTTTCCCAATACACTACTGGACTCTTGATCCCTTAACGTCACAAACCAGATTTGATCCTGGCATGGTCCCATGCCAGTCAATGGGAAAACACCCATTGGCTTGAACGGTGCGGGATCACACTCAGACAATAGCTAATCGATTATGCTGCTTATCGTGCCAGTGGGTCCCACAATGCAGCTGCAAAGGAAGTCACCCATCAGACTCAGTGCAGCTGGTCCCCAGCATGCCTCAAGATGAAAGGAAAAAGATTTCCTGGCCTTATAGATTTCTGTTACCATTTACAAAAAGCCATACCTAATGCGTACAATGAACAGATGGCAACCAGATTTTCCTTTAACACAATAGGCAACCCCTAGAAACTACAGGTCCCAACATGCACTGCTACACTGTGATCTGGTCACTCAGATTCATAAGTAGCATTGCATCCTAGGATGCGCAAGACTCTTGGGGCCACCCTGTCTGTATTAAAAGGCAGCTCTGGTCTATACTTTGCCCAACCTAGCCTTAAGTCTCAGCACATTAATAGCAGGACCTCTGGTAACTCCTGAACAAATCATTACTATCTCCCACTATCAGTGGATCATTCCCCTGTGCATGTGCAGTAGGTACATTAAGGAAAACCATTCATTATGTTTGGCTATTCACAGGCACTAGTGCATATCGTGGAGAAAAGCCTACAGAATATCAAGCACAAATGTATTCTCCTGTTGTAGAAATGAAAAAAAAAAGGCATTTTTAAACACACGTGTGTAATCTTGTCTACCAGCTAATACACAGGATAACCATTCCATGGAATTTGCTTTCAGGCTTAGGAAGGTGGAGGAGATGTAAAACTCAATTGTCTGAATGCAAGAAGGGCATATGAAAGTTATTTAAATAACAGAGGCTTTGGTTAGAGGAAAGAGCCCATTACATGCACTATATCAGACTTACAGTGATGTATTTAAGTCTTATTTGTAGTGTAGTAACACCGAGGGGTCACAAAGACAGATCTAAGTCCCTGAAGAGCTTACAATGTGAGACAGGTGACCACAAGCGGATACAATAAACAGGCAATAGCACCTAAACATTTGAACACATGACCCTGCTTCAGATAGTGACAGGAGTCCTGTTCTAGCAGTTAGAGCACACAAATAGGAGGCAAGATTTCTGGGTTCTTTTCCTAGCTCTGCCACTGATTCACTGTTCAACCTCCAGGCAGTCATTTAACTACACTGTGTCTCCGTTTCCTTGATATAACCTGACGTGAACAATACTTCCCTGTCTCTCAGTGGGATTGGAAGGCTAAATTCATCCCTGTTTGTGAAGCACTCAGGGACTGGAAAGCACCACAGAAGTGCAAAGCATTAATAAATAAATTCATTATATTGGGAGGGATTCACTAAGGTTCCACAGCATTTCTGTTGCTGCCCTGTAATCATTTTTTTTAAGCAATCTGGCTCCAATTATAAATAAAGTCAGAAATATTAAGGGGATAGGCATAATTTTAGGCTCATCATATGCACTATTATAGAGCAATAATTACAACCACAACCTCAGCAGTGCTGCCCATTGGTCCCATATTTACTGGACTATATTCCTATATGGGACTGCATCCAAGTTTTCTTATCCATATTTTATCCTGGCTATTAAGAAGCTGTTCCCACCAATTTGAGGCAGTCCAGCTTTCAGAATGGATCTACTTTGCCAATCCAGCTAAAAATTCCTCTTCATGCAAGGTGACCAGGTGTTAGCAGAAGAGAGCCCAGTAGCTCTGCCCACTTTGAGGTTTGTTATAAAGAGCAGTCCCCTTGCTACACAGCACATCAGGGCCAGGTCCCTGAGCAGTGACAGGTGAGATTAGGCAGGTAAGGGAGTGGTTGTTATTTACAAGAGGCAGAACAAACCACAGCAAAATACTGTGAGGAATAAAAAGCACAGGGCCCAACAAGGAATCAGGTGAGTGTGAATTAGAAACAGCCAACGAAAGCCAAGATTTTCAGTCCCAACTTCCAGAGGGCTTTAAAATGCTTCTGAGAGGGCAATTAGGAGAGTCAGTGAGTTTCAAGCAGCAAACATCTCACCCATCCTGCAACCTCCTCTCTCCCAGTTCATTTAGCTTTTATCTTATTTCAACAAGAGGAGAGAGTCTCCATTGTCCTGTGTGTAATGATCCAACCCGACACCCCCAGCTACACCACTGCCCCCTACACTCTATGGACCCATTCCCAGCCAGGGCAGGACAACACCCCTGTCAGGGTTCCCTCCCCACTCTGAACTCTAGGGTACAGACATGGGGACCCATGAAAGACCCCCTAAGCTTATTTCTACAAGCTTAGGTTAAAAGCTTCCCCAAGGCACAAATCTCTATTTGTCCTTGGTCTGAGATATGCTACCATCACCAAGTGATTTAACAAAGAACCAGGGAAAAGGACCACTTGGAATTCCTCTTCCCCCACTGCCCCCTACACCCTATGGACCCATTCCCAGCCAGGACAGGACAACACCCCCGCCCCCCAACACACACACATCCCCGCTGCCCCTTCACTCTGCATTCCCAGTTAAGACTTTTTTGTGGGGGGGAGGGACACTCCTAGATCGGCTCAGAGCAAGATACAGCTGCACTCTTCTCTCCTGGTTATTCCTACTTGGGTAGGAATGCTGGGGGATCCCCCTCTTTTGGCTGGACTCAGAAAGCTAGATAGCAAATGGGGGGCAGTCCTTCTACAGCCTGACTACTCCCTCCTTTTAGCCAATGGTTTTACAGAAAGGATCCCCTTTTCCTAGCTGTAGAAAACTCCATGGGGAGAGGACTCCCTGCCCCCTTCCTTTGCCTCCCTTCTAAACTCGCCTGGCTCCATGGGGGAGGGGGGCTCCCTAGCGCCTCGTCGTCCCGTCCGCCCGGCTCCATGCGGGGGGCTCCCCAGCCCCTGCGCCCCTCCCCCGCGGGTGGCACTTACCTTCGGCGAGAGGCGGCTGGGCTGCAGCTCGCGTCCCCCGGGCCCCTCACTTTCCCCCGGGCAGAGTAACTTTGACCCTCTCCCTTCACGGCTCCCAGCTGCTTCGGAAACTGTTTCCTCTCCCTTCAATGAGAAGCTCAAGCAGAGCCTGCCCGGGAGTCCAGACACCCGGCCTTACGCCAACTCTGTAGCGCAGCAACCCATAGGGGACCAAAGGCGCTACGTAGCGGAGACAGCGTAAGAGCCATGGTGAATCGCTGAGGGAGACTACAAGCCCCAGGGGGCTTTGCGAAGCCGGAGCGGAAGCCGCTGAGGAACGCGAAGCATTGTGGGAATTGTAGTCCGTTCGGGCACACTGCCACCCCGACAGTGGGTTTGTTGAGGCCGCGGCTACAGCGCCGAACCCAGGAGGCCTCCTGGCCGCGGCGGTCCATTGACCTGAGGTGCCGGGTATGAGAAGTAGCGAGAATGGGAGCCGGGGGGGGCAGAGGGACTCGAAGGTGGGAACTACAAGTCCCATAGTGCTCTGCGCTTGGGAGGCAACTTCCTAGCCAGGTTTCAGCGGCGGGGCACCACCCCGTGCACTCACCTGGGGTTGCTGCTGCCCGCAGCTGCCCACGAGCGGCCTGCAGGGCCGCCCACCGCCGGCAGCGGGCGCTGCAGAGTCTGCCGGCTCAACGCCCACGCGACCCCTAGAGCCGGCTCGCCCCGATCCCAGGGGCTCCAGCTAATGGGACCAGT
Source organism: Dermochelys coriacea (assembly GCF_009764565.3). Taxonomy (NCBI): domain Eukaryota; kingdom Metazoa; phylum Chordata; order Testudines; family Dermochelyidae; genus Dermochelys; species Dermochelys coriacea. Next base: position 35,724,225 of record NC_050077.1, on the reverse strand, counting down.
GGGCTCTGGCTGCCCCCTACCCCACACACCAGGGCTGAGGTGCAGGAGCAGCGCGATTTGCACTGGGCAGCCGCCAGCACAGAGCGGGTGGGGAACAGGCAGGGAAGGAGAGAAGGTGGCTGCATAGCTGAGCCGGGGGAAAGGGACACCTGTCCCGGTTATGGCCTGGTCCCCTGACTCCATCACACATGCTGAGCCAGATGTGACCCTACACTTCTACAGCACCTGTAATCTCAGACACTCAGCACTAGCCTAGCCCATTCCCCCTGCGTAGCTCCAAGGGCTTTACAAAGTTGGGCATCCTTCACCCCCATTCTACAGCTAGAGAAGCCAATGCACACTGAGTGTCAGAACTAACAATGGAACTCAGGAGTCTTGGTGTCAAGTCCCGTTATAACCACTAGACCATGCTGCCTTTCAAAGCAACCCCCACCCAATACCTGGAGGAGTCACTTAATTCACTGCTGAAATGCAGCTACCTCTGGGCTGGAACACAGCACCTGGACCACGGTTTAAGACAGGAAGCTGTAGAAATTCTCTTCTCAATTCATTGGACCGTGGGGAGTCAGGAAAAAACAATGGAGTGCCAGCAGGAGCCCAAATTCAATCCTGTCCCAAGGTAAGGGCCTCTGCTTTGCATGCGGTTTATACTTTGAAAAAAAATCAATACAAAGTAATAAGACTTTGCAGCTTTGCTTCATCTTTAATCAAATTCCAAAGCACTTTACAGACTACTCCCTGCCAGGGAGTCAAAAGTTATTATCCAATTTTTATTTACAGAAAAAGTAAGCAACTTGCCCAAGGCCAGAACAATTTCATAGCAGAATCCAAGAGTTTCTGCATTTAGTGCCCCACTTTTGCAATGAGTTCAGTCGTGCCAACTCTAGGCATTCAAACATCACTAGTCAGGCCCTTCAAAAAGTCATGGGGCTTTTTTAAAAAAAAAAATAAATAGGAGTTCTTTTTATTTGTTTTCTCTCTTTTGAGCCTGTAAGGGTCACGTTTTCAAGCTTTTCTCCACAACTTTGAAGGCTAGAAATTTCCTTTTTAAAAAATGTTAGCTCAGATTCTCACAGTCCCCTGACTCCAGGAGCATCAAGGAGCTGCAGGATTACTTCAAGAAGACACCAAATATGGAGACTAGTGATAAAATTGCATGTTTTGTCAATGCACAAGGGTTAGAATCTTTGACACTGCAGCAACAGGCATTTTAAATGAGGTAGCTACACTTAGGGCTTGTCTACACAGTGTGAAAAAACACACCCCTGGGCAATGCAAGATTCAGCACTGTAAAGCGCCAATGTAGACAGTGCACCAGCTCTCCGTGCTCCCAGCGCTGATAGCTACGCCCCTCATGGAGGTGGGTTTTTTAGAGTGCTGGGAGAGCTCTCTCCCCGCGCTCTGCCACAACTACACAAGCCACGTTAAAGTGCTGCTGCCAGTGTAGACTAGCCCTTAGATTAGAATGCTGGCATCCACTCCCCTGCCCTAACCACTGAACCACCCTGAACTATCAATGGAAACCATACGCAGCACGCAAGCAAGATTATCATAGGTAAATCCCCCCAAAAATGCTACATCTGGGAATGTAGGGACTATACCTTTACCTGTGAAGACAACTGCCTTCAAAGTTGTGTACTACAGACTCCACTTGGTATGTCACGGTGTTAAATTAAATTGCACACAAACACTTTCCAGCAATTTAGGCCTCACTTTTCACCTTTTAAAGTGTCCTATGATCTGAGAAACGTAAATGTGAAAACACTCCTCATTCTAAATATCTACATCGCTTCCCTTTCCTTCGTTCTATTTAAACTATAAATCAACCAGTTTATTGCAGAGAAATTAAGAACAGAAATAGCTACTATTTTTGAAGGACCTACCAAAATGGTAGTTAGTCGCTGTTCTTATTTTGTCACAGAAATTAAAGTGGAAATCATTGTTCCCAGATGCTGATCCGCTAAGTAAGATAACTTGGCAGAATACGACATTAGACAAATTGTTGTTGTTCAAACAAAAACAGTTTTGTTAATTCAGCTGGATTCAGAACGAGGAGAGAAATCAGTGTTTCTTAAAGGAAAAAGGACATTCACTTATTTGGGGTAACATTATCTTTAGGCTTGCAAATAGTGGAGCCTTACAGAGAAAGGGACACATTTCCTGGTTATGGCCTGGTCACCCTTTGTTTCCTTTTTATACTTTCGCCCCCTTGGCCAGTGAAACTAAACCAGTCAGTTACATTTTAGTTTATTGTCAGCTTCACTTCCTGCTCCTAATGTCCTGTCTCACCCCACAAAGCACAAGGCATAAAAATCCAAATAAAAGAAAAAACACCCCACCACTCCAAAAAAATCCTCCCCGCCCCCACATTTAACTGAAGGGTCAAATCCCCAAGTAATCCACCCAAAGCCATCCCCGTACACCCCATCCCCACCCCTTTGAGGTTGTCTTTTAAAGAGGCGCATGGAAACCTTGCAGATAAGGACGGATTTTGTTAGAAACTGGGATTGGTTTATTTCTTTGCCGTCATTAAATTTGGGCCTTAAACTGACTTGACATGGGCCCCTTTAATGGGAATCTCTGCCAAGGGGACCCTAAGCCACTGATGGCTGAATAACTTGGATTCATTTAAGTCCCTCTATTTCTGTGTATAAGATCCTGTGTGCCTAGCAGAACACTTGGTTCCTTGGAGAATCTGCATTCACAACCCCGTGTTCAGCTTGATCTCTCAAGCTCATAGCAGCATGCAAACCCTAGCTGGTGGAACGCACCCTGGGGCTGGGGCTTGGAACTGCACAGATGGAACCATTCTCGTCAGCTGGGAGGAGGGGCACTGTCAGTTGGAGCATGTTTGTGTACTTCATGGGGGTGTAATTTAGACTTCTTTCTCACTCACACACCAATCAGTATAACAGGCCTCCAAAAACTTAAGTGAGGGTTAAGCTGCTCGTTTTTTTCTTTCCACCCCAGATTGGTTTAATGGCTGAGATGGTGCCACCCACCTTCCTACCACCTGCCTGTGGTTTGGGAGGCTGAGCCCAACAAAGCAGGACAGTCACCAAACTACACGCGTCAGGGAAAGCATCAGCAAACAAGGAGAAGGAGGAACAGCTAATTACTGCTCCACCAGGAAACAGATCCTGGATGTATGGATACCTCACTGACTCCATTTCCACTGCACAGCATGCAGGGAAATGAGACAGCTTGCATGGCCACTCACCCAAACAAGAGTCAGAGATATGGGAAACCACAGCCATGGGGATGGTTAAGCAGATGCAGGAGGTCACTGCTGGTGCAACTGATCCTGCAGCTTTATTCAGTTGTTTTGATACAGATCTATGGGGAGTTCCTGCCCCTCTCAGCCTCTTGTCCACCTTCCCTTCCCAATTCCCCACCTAGGGCCTCACAATGCCAGACTCCACTGCTGGGCTCTCTACCCCCAGCTCTTGTCCCTCTGAAGCCTGGTCTACGTGGGGGTGGGGAGGTGAGCTAAGTCAGTCTAAGTTATACAACTTCAGCTACGAAAATAGCGTAGCTGAAGTCGATGTACTTAGAGCTACTTACTGCATTGTCTTCACTGCGGCAGGGCAACTGCTGCTGCTCCCCCATTGACTCCGCCTACGCTTCTCGGAGTCAAAGGGAGAGCGCTCAGCAGTCGATTTATCGCATCTTCACTAGACGCAATAAATTGACCCCGGTGGATCGTTCACTCCGGAGGTAAATGTAGACATGCCCTGAGTTTTATCAAGTATTGAAAAAGCTACAGTCACAACATAATGCAGCTCCAAAAGTGGAGTCCTGCACGAGCCACACTGCCCCCGGTGCAGCTCGGAGACAGCCACAACATGGGTAGTAAGTGACCTTTGTGACTCTCTGGTCCTGAGAAGCACCTTAGAGCAGCCTCAGGGCTGCTCTAAATTGCCCCAGCTGCAAAGAGCTGTTCTGGTAACCTAGGACTGCCAAAGTGCAGCAGCACTCCTAGCCACTCCCCATTTCTCCTCATCTACAGACTGCAGGCCACTGGAGTTGACACACAAGCTGCCTGCAATCTGGAGATTTCCTATGCCAGGTGAATCCCCCAGACAGCTGGCTAAGCCAAATTTAATGTTGTTTGGCACTGGCAGAGTGGCACAAATTAGCCTTAGCATCCCAGGATCAGGCCCTTTTTCTTAAATTAACTGTAACCCATTCATCCCATTCCGTTGCTCCCATCTTCACTCCCTGCATTTGTCTAATTCCAAATGGAAGCTCTTAGGCGCAGGGGCTGTGCCCTTCTGTTTTTGCAAAGCACTGTGTATAAACAGCTGGCACTTTTCAGAGACAACCAGCCCAATTCACCACTGCCATGGGTGCAAAGGAGATGCAAAAGCAGACCCAGGGTGTACCACACTGCACGAATGTGAAGGACTGCACAAGGGGTGGGGCAGTGGTCCCCAATGAAGACCCATCCACCTCACAGGTGGCTCCACCTTAGGGATTTATGAAATGGAAGCAAAACTAGTTGTTCATTCCAGCTTTATGTAAAACAGAGAGAACAGACATGCTGTGTCTGAGCTCAGCCCACTTGGGATCAGAAGCTCCTCTTAGACAATCAATTATATCACATCCACTTAGAACCATACAGAGGGTTCTCTCAGCTCATCCCCAGCTCCCTCGCACCAGTGGGAAGCACGTCTCTTTGGGACAAACAATACATTGCTCACTCCAGCCTCTCAGGAAGAGCAATCAGCAGCCTCTATTGATTTTAATACCTTCACATTTGCTGCACTTCACAGGGAACAATAATTAGAAAATTGTCACTTGAAGCCAACTCAGCCTTTCCCTTTAGCTGCAATGTTACCAATTAAAAGGGGTTAATAGTCAGCAATTTACACACATTAACCTTTATAATGCCCCCTGGAGGTAAATACTATTCCCATTTATAGATGGGAAAACTGAGGCACACAGCAGGGCGGGGACTTGCCTAAGGTCACACAGCAAGTTAGGGGAGGAGCTGGGAAAAGAACTCAGATTGTCTGACTTTCCCCTCAACTTTGGTTCTGTGCTCAAACCACTAGGCCAGTGGTTCTCAACCAGAGGTCCGGGGCTCCCTGAGGGGCCACGAATGAATTTCAGGGGGTCCATGAAGCATGGCTGATGTTAGATTTGCTAGGCCCAGGGCAGAAAGCTAAAGCCCCGTGGTGCAGGCCTGCAGCCCCAAACCCCACCACCCAGGGCTAAAGCTGAAGCCTGAGCAACTTAGCTTCACAATGCCCCCTGTAGCATGGGACCCCGGGCAATTGCCCTGCTTGCTACCCCCTAGTGCTGGCCCTGGCTTTATATGCAGAAAAACAGTAGTTGTGTCACAGCTGGGCCATGGAGTTTCTATAGCATGTGGGGGGGGCTCAGAAAGAAAAAGGTTGAGAACCCCTGCACTAGGCCACGCTCCTGCTCCTGTCTGCATGGGTGAGGGTTCCAGAGCTGGAAGCGCCTGGGGGCGCTCACTGTGTGTTTGTACAGCGCCTGGCACAGTGGGGTCCTGATCTCAGTTGGGTGCTGCTGTAACAAAGGATTGGAGTGATAATCGCCTGTGGGAGATGGACAGGGATCCATTGGCAGTTCATACCCAATGCATGAGGCAAACCGGTTTGTTTGGCCTGGGGTTTCCTCCAACAGACTGTTCTCATGCTGCTAGCTGCTCGCGCTCCGGCGGTGTGAGACTACACGGCATCTGACACGGCAATTGACAGCACCTTCCATCATGCCTCCAACTTTGCCAAGCTCCCACGTGCCCCTCATCCCAGGGCCCAGTGTGGAACTTGCCTCTCATACCCAGTTGCCACTTCCCCCAAGGTCACTAAAAGCTAGAGAGGAAAAATCGTTAGTTGCTTACCGCTGGTGCAGCCCATTGAGCAAACCCAGGGGAGAGGCGCAGGGGCCAGGCAGGGGGCCTGAGAGGGGAGGGGTGAGCTGGAAGCCATGCGGGCCTGGGTGGGAGGTAGACAGAGCCCTGCAAGATCCCAGGCTGCTGCTGCAAATTCAGAGTGAAATAGGGAAAGCCAGAAACAGAGATGAATTTGTTGAGGAGGTTGGGTCTGAAATCCAGTGGGGACATCCCAAGCTCCCACCCCACTAACATCAGGAGTTCAAGCCCTTTTCTCTTCCCTCTTTGATGCCTGCTTTCCCTGTGCAGTTCCTCTCTCCCATCCACATGACCCAGGCCAGCCCTACACTCCAGCATCGGCTCCTTAGCTGGGGCTGATAAGGGCAGGACCAACTTCCCTGCCCCTGCCAATCCTCAGCTATTCCCCTTTCCTTCCTCTCCCCCACCTGCAGCTGGGCTCTCCCCACCTCTCAGCCCCTGGTCATTTCTGGTGCTTTTCTCTGATCTCTTTGGCAAAGAGGTGCCCAGCCCCAGCCACAGCATTCCCAGTGCAGCCCCACCAGAGTCATGGAGGGTCAGGGGGACTCTCTCCCCCTGCTCTGGGATGAGATCGCTCTGCATACACCCTCCCCAGATTTCAGCAGCCCTTTGTGCCTGCCGGACCTTTCAGGACCTGTTGAAACCGAGCTCTCCCTGTTGCCCCTCTGCTCCCTGCTGTGGGGAAGTGGGTGCATTACGGGATGCATGGATCAGGAGCTCGCCAGCACTCAAAGGAGAGCTGGTGAGACCATGCTGGGGCTGCAGAGCACTGAATCTAGGTTTATATCCTCTGGGCTTATCTGGGGAGGAGGAGCTACAGGTTTTACAAAATTGCTGAGGCCATAGCTCAGAGCACCCAAGATCCTAATGCCAGGGGTGGTGAAGGGTGCAGGGAATGCCCAGGTCTCAGCCCACAGAGCTCCCACCTTCTCTCGAATAGCTCATTTTCCTGCATGCCATTCCCATCATGATGGCACCTCAGAGCACCATGCCTGCGCCTCGCCGTGAAAACCCAGTATGAGCCACCTGCTGCAAAGAGGAGGTGCCACCCACCCCCAGAGGCTCCTTGCATCAAGTCTGCAGGGAGCTGGGGAAAAACACCCTGGCCTTGCTGCTGGAAGCCACAGGGCCCCCATGGTGGCTGTGGGGTATGCAGAGAAGGCTCCTTTGGAGCAGGAAGGGGGAGCGACCTTTGGCTTCTGGGCTCATAAAAGGCCCTTGAGGAGGAAGATCCAAGGGGCACACGGCTACCTAAGGGCTCCCTCTCTTCTGGCCAGGGCACAGGGAGCGAATACTTGGCTCTAGAGACCATGGATCCAAGCCGGGTCTTACTGTTCAGCCTCATTAAGGGATGCCAGCCAGAGTATTCCTCTCTTCAACCCACTCCCCTATCCCTGGGCCTCGAGCTACAGCTGGGGAGAGCAGATGTGTTTGGGAGGAACTCACCAGCTGACCAAAGCCTGGAAAATTGGGTTTGCAAAGTGCATAGGAGTTCCCCAGACCTCAGACAAGACCCAAAGACCTCCAACTGGTGGGCAGAACCCTGCCTTATAGAAAGCAGGAGATGGGAAGGCAGTGCAGCACTATATAAATGCTCCTGGCCTGCCCAGCCTTGCAATGTTGGGAGTGTGTCAGTCAGACAGACAGCTGGATGATTGTTGTTGTTAATGTGGCCCCTGTGTTTGACTTAGAGTCAGCTGCTACAGTTGGGCAGATCTGGGTTTGCTGAGCCTTTGGGGAGGGCCAGTTGGATCAGTAGCCAGGTACCCACCATGCCCCACTCATTAGCCGCCTCAGTGAAACACAGCCATGAGGGAGGGTCCCAGTCTGTGTGTATCAATGGGATGTGGGGGGAGGGAGCAGCAGTCAGAATGTGAGGACCCTGCCCTTCCTCCAGGGCCCTTCCACTCAGTTTCCCACCCAGCACTAGGGGTCTCTGGCCCCAGGGAAGGGAGGGATAAGGAGATTGACTGCAATGCAGAGAGCCCCTGGCTGGGGAGCCTGGACCCAGTGCAGGGAGGTGCCCTACATGGAGCTAGGCAGCCTCTCATTCCTTCCATGCCCCTAATATCCTAGTGAATTTGCTGCACCTCCTGCCCTCCCATCCTGCTGCAGCTGGGGGGCTTTGGGTCCCCATTGCCAGGAGCCCTCCCCCGCACTCCCTAGCTGCACCACTCAGTGCTCCAGAGGCAAGGCTGGAAAGATGGGGGCACCCAGGCCAGGCTCACCTGCTGCCCGGAGGTCTGTGGGGCAGGGGGGGAAGTGAGCTGAGGGCTAGAGGGGACACGCCACTCTCAATACAGGATGAGCACTGAGCCTGGCTCCTCGCAGGGATGCTGAGTCAGTCCTAGCTGGGCCGGGGTGGCTCTGAGAGCAAGAGAAGGATGCTCGTTAGCCAGTTCTGTCCCCGCTTGGGGCTGACATGGCTTTGTGGGCCCAACTGCGTTTGGCTTGGGATCGTGCCAACTCCACAGGCGCTGCTCAATCACTGCCAAGGGAGGCAAAGGCCCTGTGCTGCACACTGGGGATATGGCAAACAGCCCAGACCAGCTGCAGGAGGGGCACGCTTGCCCCGCAGGAGCCAGAAACCACCCCACAGTAAGAAGCCACAACTGCAGCCACCCTGCCCCCCCCCCAGGTGCCACGCTGCCCTACCCCCAGCTCACATCTGCATGGGAGACCCTCTGCAACTCTCCTCTGACTCGGAGAGGGCGCTGGGCTGGCAAGGAGAGACTTTGAATTGTTGTAGCATCACCAACCCCAAACATTACAAAATCCCATGCTAGGCCCTGAAAATCATGAGATTCTGAAAATCGCATGATTAGGGCCCTACTAAATTCACAGCCATGAAAAATGCATCACGGACCGTTAAATGTAGTCTCTACTGTGAAATCTGGTCTTATGTGTGCTTTTACCCTATACTACGCAGATTTCACGGGGGAGACCAGCGTTTCTGAAATTGGGGGTTCTGACCCAAAAGGGAGTCGCTGGGGGGTCGCAAGGTTATTTTAGGGGGGCCACAGTATTGCCACCCTACTTCTGCACTGCTGCCTTCAGAGCTGGGTGGCCGGCCAGCAGCCGCTGCTCTCCAGCTTCCCAGCTCTGAAGGCAGCGCCGCCGCCCGCAGCAGCACAGAAGCAAGAGTAGCATAACCGCAATCCCTTGTACCTCCCGCCCTGCCCCAACTCCTTTTTGGGTCAGGAACCCTACAATTACAACACTGTGAAATTTCAGATTTAAGTAGCTGAAATCATGACATTTACAATTTTTAAAATCCTATGAAATTGGTCATGAAATTGACCAAAATGGACCATGAATTGGTAGGGCCCTACACATGATTTTTAACCAAACAAACCATTTTGGGAGATGTTTATTTGCCTGCTGGGTTTTGAGGCTTTGGAGGCACATTTTCACGTTTCTCTCTGCAAGCAGAAGGGCTAGAAATTCAGACCCAGATGCTCAAAGGTATTTAGGTACCTACCTCCATCAAAATCAATGGGAGTTAGGTGCCTAAATACTGTTTGGGCCTTTCTTGTATAAAAGCTGACATTCTCCCATAATCCTATGACTCCTGGAGCTGGGGCTTTAGGAAAACACCAAAGATCTTGAGAGTCTTGCTAAAATAGCAAAAGTTGGGAACACCATGTGCAGTGACTGTTGTGTCTCCTACTCTTTACACAATGAATGTAAGATGGACAGTCCCAGGGGCCTGGTGGACACCAGGGAACCATGCTTACTGAACATACATATCATGCAAGGCCAAGCTGGCTCGCCTCTGGTGTCTTCATAGAATCATAGAATATCAGGGTTGGAAGGGACCTCAGGAGGTCATCTAGTCCAACCCCTTGCTCAAAGCAGGACCAATCCCCAGCTAAATCAAAAACTAATTCAAAAACATAGAACACTGGTATGACGTTTCACTCCATATTCTTTATGAAAATATGCTTATGATACGAATATGATGTAACTGAGATGTACTTTATGCAAGAAGGGTCTTGTAAGGTATCATTGGAACGGTTATAATTTACTGAATGTGCTTATCCAATTTGTATGCTAGTATCATTTCTGTATCTGAAGTTAGGAATGTTGACTATGTATCTGTATTTTAACTATGTTACTTTGGGTGATGCACACTGCTAACACTTCAGGTACAACAATGGAAAATCCAGACAGGGCGGATGTCCCATTGGCGAGGACGGTGGACTGTGAAAAGGCTTGGCCTTCCTGCTGAAGCTCCATACTGCCACTGACTCATGGACGCTGTGATGCTACAGAGTCAGGAGATCTTGTCACCTGATACTAAACATTACTTGGGACTTCTTGTAACTTTCCACTGGAATGGGGTGGGGTGTCAAGTTTGGGAAAAAAAGGATTCCAGCCTTATGTAAATCCTATTTAAGGGTGGGGAGGAAGGCAAAGGGGACTCCTCCTTTCCATGGCTTAACTGCCCAAGAAGAAAGACTGCTAAAGCCACCTGAAGGGAAAGCAGGGGGAGGAGGGGAGTCCAGACTGAGACAGGTATCCAGTCTGAAAAGGAATATACCTGGAACTTTGAATCACAGAAACTTTGCAACCTGCCTAAAATAACATTTAGGGTAAGAAATTACATTTTGTAACCTGTTTCTTAAGTATATTGAGCTTAGCTTGCATATTTTGTTTTATTTGCTCAGTAATCTGTTTTGTTCTGTCTGTTATCTCTTATACAGTATTCACTTAAAATTCACCTTTTGTAGTTAATAAAATTTGTTTTGTTTATTATTAAACCCAGTTTCTGTAATTTCTAACTGCGGGGTTAAGAATTTGTACATATCTCCCTCCACATTGAGGGAGGGGGTGAATTTCATAAAACCTTTGGGTTTGTACCCCTTAAAGGGTGTGGGCACATCAGTGCTGGGGGAGCCCTCTCTGTGCAGCTAGGTGTGGCCCTGCCTGTGTGCTTGGCTGGAAGAGGCTCGTGAGCCTAACCCAGTAAGGCCAGGTAAAGGGGACCCAGGCTGGCAAAATAGGCTGATTGAGTCGGGGATGCTCAGTTAAACCCCAGCACATCAGGTGGCATCCCAGAAAGGGGGTCGAACCCATCACAACTGGGACCGCCACAAGCGGGCTCACAAGCTATTTGAAGGATAATGCTACTGCCTAGCTTTTATGTAGTGCTTTTCAGCTGTAGATCTCCAAGTGCTTCACAAAGGAGGGCAGGTTTCAGAGTAGCAGCCGTGTTAGTCTGTATTCGCAAAAAGAAAAGGAGTACTTGTGGCACCTTAGAGACTAACAAATTTATTAGAGCATAAGCTTTCGTGAGCTACAGCTCACTTCATCGGATGCATTTGGTGGAAAATACAGAGGGGAGATTGATATAAAGGAGGGCAGCATCACTTCTCCCATTTTACGGGGAGAGATGTGATTAGCTAAAGTGGTAGAGGTCTCCTGAGTCCCACTCCAGTGCCTTATCCACTAGGCCATGCTTTTCTACAGCACCCTGTTTTATACACTACAATAGTCCCCGTGTGGGATGAAGTTGGTGTGTGCTGGTTCCAGCACCAGCATCACAAACTCACCTCTGTGCATTGCACTAGCTGGCCAAGCGCTCCTTGGGCCATTGACTAACCTGTCCCATGGCCCCGAGAGGCAATCTTTCCTGGTCTGGATTGAATCCTGTGTGTGGGAAGCTCCCTCTGCAGATCATAGAATCATAGAATATCAGGGTTGGAAGGGACCTCAGGAGGTCAACTAGTCCAACCCCCTGCTCAAAGCACGACTAATCCCCAACTAAATCATCCCAGCCAGGGCTTTCTCAAGCCTGACCTTGAAAACCTCTAAGGAAGGAGATTCTACCACCTCCCTAAGTAACCCATTCCAGTGCTTCACCACCCTCCTAGTGAAAATGTTTTTCCTAACATCCAACCTAAATCTCCCCCATTGCAACTTGAGACCATTACTCCTCATTCTGTCATCTGCTACCACTGAGAACAATCTAGATCCATCCTCTTTGGAACCCCCTTTCAGGTAGTTGAAGGCTGCTATCAAATCCCCCCTCATTCTTCTCTTCTGCAGACTAAATAACCCCAGTTCCCTCAGCCTCTCCTTGTAAGTCATGTGCCCCAGCCCCCTGATCATTTTCGTTATCCTCTGCTGGACTCTCTCCAATTTTTCCACATCCTTCTTGTAGTGTGGCCCAAAACTGGACACAGTACTCCAGATGAGGCCTCACCCATGTCGAATAGAGGGGAATGATCATGTCCCATGATCTGCTGGCAACACCCCTACTTATACAGCCCAAAATGCTATTAGCCTTCTTGACAACAAGGGCACACTTGACTCATATCCAGCTTCTCATCTACTTTAACCCCTAGGTCCTTTTCTGCAGAACTGCTGCCTAGCCATTCAGTCCCTAGTGTGTACCAGTGCATGGGATTTTTCCATCCTAAGTGCAGGACTCTGCACTTGTCCTTGTTGAACCTCATCAGATTTCTTTTGGCCCAATCCTCTAATTTGTCTAGGTCCCTCTGTATCCTATCCCTACCCTCCAGCATATAAACCCTCCAGATAAACAGAGGACTTCTTTCCCCAGGGCACGCCTTTTCATCTACTCTAGAGATTCCCCCACCTGCTCGATGCAGGGCTCGAAACCCACAACCTTGAGCTTAGGGGTCATGTTGCCAGGGCCCCCAGGCTGATGCTTTCCACTTCATGTCTCAAAACTGGGGGCCAACATGGAAATTGTTTTCAGATATTCAAATCAGTATATTAACTAGTTTGCATAAATGTCTCACAGAGATTCACACAAACCTCGGCCAGAGCGCAACAGGGCACTAGGGTCGTGGGCAGCTGGCAACGCAGTGTCAGGAATGGTGCCGCCTGGCTGAGCAACACCACCTGAGTAACAGGGGCTGAGCTAATGCTCCTGCCCCCACAACAATCCCCATCCCCCCGGACATGCTGCCTTGGCTGCTGTTGCCACAGCACGCTGGCTGGGTGTTTAGCACAGATGGGCTGATGAAGCGGCAGGTACCTGGTCAAAGATCTCACACCCATATGACTGAAATGTGCACAAGGGCTTGGAAGCCATCCTATGCTGGAATCCACCATTTTCTGCTCCCAGCCAGAGCTCTCACCCAGCACCATCCTGCTCTGCAGCAACCCCTGCTAGCCCAGTCCTGAGCCCCCCACTCCCAGCTCGGCCAGTCCACCTCGCTCCTGGCCAGCAATGCTGCAGTGGCCCCTTTGCGCTGAGGCAGAGGACAGGGCCGTTCCACTCTTCCTCCCCCGCAGCTGGGATGCAGTACTGGCAGCACCTGTGGAGTTACATTTTCATATGTCACCAACGCCGTTCAGTCACTCATTTATCCCCCTCCTTATTTATCTGCACTTGGACGAGGTGATGCTACCAAGATCTCACTCAAGTGTCCCTTTCAGCCTAATAAAAACATGCTGCTGAAACAGATTACTATGCAGGTATAACAGTCAATTTGAAAAAACACTTAATTAACCCTGTGCTGGTGGGGGGATTTCAATGTGGGTGTACTCTGAAGACAAATACCAGGATTGGGACAGGAGCATCCAAGTGGTGGAAGAAACACTGCCTGGCTCAGTTCCAGTCATTCAGGAGGCTCAGTACAATAATACATTATATAGCACTTACCATCAGTAGATCTTCAAGCACTTTACAATGGAAGTTGGCATCATTATTCCCCTTTTAAATATGGGGAAACTGAGGCACAAAACGGCAAAGGGACTTGCCCAAGCAGGCCAGTGACAGAGCCAGGAATAGACCCCCAGCTTCCTGAGCTCCTGGCCAATGCTCTTCCACTAGGCCATGCTGCCTCCCTATAATTATTTTTCAAATGAAAAACACTCAAAGTAGGATCTTTCAAAGCAGGTTCCAGAAATGCCTCTCCCAGTGTTACTGTATGGCTGGGGTTGGCATTTCTGCCACTAGATGCTGCCATTTTACCAGGCCTTCCAAGCAGAGGGTCCTTTGTGCCATAGCTCAGAAGACTTGGCATCTGATTCTCCATTGCCTTGTACAATAGGCTGGCACTGCAATGTGCAAATGTACTGTGAGTGCACAAAGCTATCACTGCAGCCTGCTCCCCAGATGTGCATGATAACACATGGTGCAAGCTAGCGGACACACAGCTGCAGGAAGCACAGCTCATCTGGATGCATGAGGAGCCTGCACAGGGGCTGGGAGAAGGCGTCAGCGACTCGCCTCTGGCCCTGGGCCTTGGCCCATTTTCTTTATTCAGAAGCATCAGGCTGAGAGTCCATGACATGCTGGGTCTGTCGCTGTAACACCCTGCCCACAGCCCCTCAGCACTCCCAGCAGCACTCAGAAATAGCCAAAATAGAGACTGTCCAATCAGAATTCACTGCCCCACTGCATGCTGGGCCAGGGCACTGGGGGGAGAGTCTGGTCACTCAGCTAGATCCCTAGGAAAGCTGGAAGTTACTGAAAGCTAGACCCAGATCTGCAAAGGTATTTAGGCACCAAGAGTTAGGTGCCTAAATACCTTGGAGGAACTGAGCCCTAGGATACAACAACCCTGGTAGAGCCTTAGATCTGACCAGGGTTTTGTTACTAATCCCAATGCAGCTATGCAGGAACAGCTGATCTGGATTGGGCAAGTGTCAGACAGCAGAATCAGTTTGGTTTTCACATCTATTAAACAGTGAACTGTATTGGCTGGAGATTTAGCTAAGGCAACAGAGAGCTCCTAGGGGAAGAGGTCATTTAACAGCCTAGGAGGCAATTCAGAAAGGAGGTGTGCTGAGACCCCTCCCGGGAGGGGACAACCCTTGTCAAAGTACCAAGGTGCTAATAGCAACCTTCACGTGAATCATGGCAGATTGTCAAAAGCGGCATCGGCCTCACTTCGCTCCCACGGATGTCAGCGGTGAAACGCCCATTGGTCTCTATGGGGGCTGTGTTCAGTCCAGCCAGTGTTGCTGATGCTTTTGAAGATTCTCTCCCATTAAAAATTGGGTTTGTGCCCTTTCTTTGCTCCTTTGTGATGGAGAAAAAAGGTCTGGGGGAGATTTGGTTTGATGTTGTTTCTTCCCTTAGTGACGTTTCTGGTATTTCTATCGAATCTAGCAAGATTTTTAATCGTCCTTTATCACAGTCTTCAGGACCATCTTCCTCTTATGTGTTTGTACAACACAATGGCACCCTGATCCAGGAGCAGGGTCCCCCGGCATGACAGTTGTCTGAATAATAAACAATAAGTAATAATCTGAGCAGCTCCCAAGCAATTAGAAGGAACAGTGATTACAAAATAAACTCTTTCTCCCTTCCCATAGGAGTAGAGCTTGGTTGTATCTGAGTGTGTTTCAGTGGGATGGAAGTAACCATGTGTCTGGGCTGGCAGAATCAACCTAATGCCTGAAACTGGGGATTGAAGTGGTTCTGAGCTCTCCCGTCTCCTGCAGGAATTTAGACCCATGGTCCAGGTTTGCCTCTCATAAGGTTCTGTTCCTGGCCCCCATGAAACTTCCCCGACTGGTGGACAGTCTCATAGGTCCACTAGGACACAGCTGTCATGGTCGGTCGTGGTGATGGAGTGAGAGGCGTCTCTCACACAGAGAGGGCCAATCCCATTGGGGGCTCTGAGTATCAGAACTTAAACCTTGAACTGGTCTCTATCCAGTGGGGAGCCAGAGCAGAGCACCTGGGCAACATGTACATAGCAACTCATGTTGTAAGGCAGATAGGCTGCTGTCTTTTGTGCTATCTGGAGTTTTTTCAGGGCAGGAGGCCACATGCCCAGATAGACTGAGTAGCAGTGGTCAAGCCTAGTGGTCACAATTGCACAGATCACCACCGCCAGCTCTGTGTCTGATGGGAGAGAGTCCAGTCTTCTGACCAGTGGCAAGTGGTTTGTCAAGAACTGGTTTTGCTGGGGGACTCTTTGGGGAGGGTCTCAGAGACCTCCATTGCACATTCACACCTTAACTGAAAGGGTTGAGATACTGACCCTTTAGCAAAGATAGTCTTCCCCCAAGAGTCTGTTAGTCATTGGAGTTGTTAAAAACAAGCAGAAAGTCGTCATTTCCCTTCTTAATTGCTTGGCTTTCAGTCTCCTCTCTTGGGAGATCACTGGTTCTCCCAGTAGCATAGCCTTGTCTACACTAACAGTTTACTTTAAAACTTCCTCCCCCCCACACTGTTGGGGAGGGGTTAGATAATGTGGAGTTAACCACCAGGGGCAGGAGGAACCTTTTCTACACTAGAACTCCAATGTTGTAAGCGCCAGCATCGGTGCCAGCTGCAGCAATGGTTGGGATTTTAGTTACAGAAACACCTAGGCCCTATCCATACACAGAGGCTGAACTTTCCACAAGGTCGTCGCAATGGAAGCCAATGTGACTGCTCACAGTCTGTGAGACTTTACACGTAGAGAAAGAAGGGTTCAGCAGTCAGGGCACCAATCTGGGCTTTAGGGGACTCGGGTTCTAAGCCCTGCTTTGCCAGAGACTTTCTGTGTGACCTTGGGAAAGTCACTTAATGACTCTCTACCTCCTTGTCCCCTACTGTACAAAGGGGATTACGTGCCTCTGCCTCACGGGGGGGGGGGGGGTTGGGAGTGGAGCTGGTTGGAATTTTTTTAATTAAAATTGGTTTCCATCAGAAAATACTGATTCAGAAAAAGCAAAAGCGTTCACAAAAATGCATCTGTTTCAAGAACAAAACTATAAGTCCAGGATGGAATTTCTGGTCAAAACAAGAAAGAAATACCCCCAGAGTAGCCAATAATCCAGTAGGTAGGGTACTTACCTGCATGATGAGAACTCCAGGTTCAAATCTCTGGTCTACCTAGGGTTGCCAACTTTCTGACCGAAGAAAACCAAACACTCTTGCCCAGGCCCCGCCCCCTGCCTGGTCCTTTTGAGGTCCCGCCCCCCACTCACTCCATCCCCTCTTCCTCAGTGGCTCGCTGTCCCCCATCCTGACTCACTCACTCATTTTCACGGGGCTGAGGCAGGGGGTTGGGGTGCAAAGGGGGTGAGGGCTCCAGCTGGGGCCAAGGATGAGGGGTTTGGGGTGCAAGAGAGGTCTCTCGGCTGGGGCCAAGGTGTTCAGAGTGTGGGAGGGGGCTCTGGGCTGGGCCAGAAGGTTGGGATTTGGAGGGCTTCAGCTGGGTGTGCGGGCTCCAGGGTGGGTCCAGAAATGAAGGTGTGGTTAGATGTTCAGCTGCATGTGTGTGTTCTCAAAAACTCAAAAGGTAATAACAAAATGTTTTTTTAAAGTACATCAGAAGCAGGAAGCCAGCTGAAAAACCAGTGGGCCCCTGGATGATCGAGATACAAAAGGAGCACTTAAAGACAATAAAGTCATTACAGAGAAACTAAATGAATTCTTTGCTTTAGTCTCATGGCTGAGGATGTTAGGAAGATTCCCAAACCTGAGCCATCTTTTGTAGGTGACAAATCTGAGGAATTGTCACAGATTGAAGTGCAACTAGAGGAGATTTTGGAATTAATTGAGACACTTAATAGTAAAAAGTCATCAGGACCAGATGGCTTTCACCCAAGAGTTCTGAAAGAACTCAAATGTGAAATTGTGGAACTATTAACTATGGTTTGTAACTTGTCCCTTAAATCAGCTACTGTACCCAGTGACTGGAAGATAGCTAATGTAACGCCAATATTTAAGAAGGGCTCTAGAGGTGATCCTGGCAATTACAGACCGGTAAGTCTAGCATCAGTACCGGGCAAATTAGTTGAAACAATAGTAAAGAATAAAATTGTCAGACACCTAGAAGACCATAAATTGTTGGGCAAAAGTCAACATGGTTTCTGTAAAGGGAGATTATGTCTTACTAATCTATTAGAGTTCTTTGAGGAGGTCAACAAACATGTGGACAAGGAGGATCCAGGGAACATAGTGTCCTTAGATTTCCAGAAAGCCTTTGACAAGGTCCCTCACCAAAGGCTCTTACGTAAATTAAGTTGTCATGGGATAAGAGGGAAGATCCTCTCATGGATTGAGAACTGGTTAAAAGACAGGGAACAAAGGGTAGGAATAGATGGTAAATTTTCAGAATGGAGAGGGGTAACCAGTGGTGTTCCCCCAGTACTAGGACCAATCATATTCAACCTATTCATAAATGATCTGGAGAAAGGGGTAAACAGCGAGGTGGCAAAGTTTGCAGATGATACTAAACTGCTCAAGATAGTTAAGACCAAAGCAGACTGTGAAGAACTTCAAAAAGATCTCACAAAACTAAGTGATTGGGCAACAAAATGGCAAATGAAATTTAATGTGGATAAATGTAAAGTAATGCACATTGGAAAAAAATAACCTCAACTATACATACAATATGATGAGGGCTAATTTAGCTACAACTAATCAGGAGAAAGATTTTGGAGTCATCGTGGATAGTTCTCTGAAGACGTCCACACAGTGTGCATTGACAATCAAAAAAGCAAATGGGATGTTAGGCATCATTAAAAAAGAGATAGAGAATAAGACAGAGAATATCTTATTGCCCTTATATAAATCCATGGTACACCCACATCTTGAATACTGCGTACAGATGTGGTCCCCTCATCTCAAAAAAGATATACAGGCATTAGAAAAGGTTCAGAAAAGGGCAACTAAAATGATTAGGGTTTTGGAACAGGTCCCATATGAGGAGAGATTAAAGAGGCTAAGACTTTTCAGTTTGGAAAAGAGGAGACTAAGGGGGGGGATATGATAGAGCTATATAAAATCATGAGCGGTGTGTAGAAAGTGAATAAGGAAAAGTTATTTACTTGTTCCCATAATATAAGAACTAGGGCCACCAAATGAAATTAATGGGTAGCAGGTTTAAAACAAATAAAAGGAAGTTCTTCACTCAGCGCACAGTCAACCTGTGGAACTCCTTGCCTGAGGAGGTTATGAAGGCTAGGACTATAACAGAGTTTAGAAGAGAACTGGATAAAGTTAACTTTAGGTTAATGGACTTAACTGGAGGTTAAGTCCATTAATGGCTATTAGTCAGGATGGGTAATGAATGATTTAAAAGAGAACTGGATGAAGTTAACTTTAGGTTAATGGACTTAACTGGAGGTTAAGTCCATTAATGGCTATTAGCCAAGATGGGTAAGGAATGGTGTCCCTAGCCTCTGTTTGTCAGAAGGTGAAGATGGATGGCAGGAGAGAGATCACTGGATCATTGCTTGTTGGGTTCACTCCCTCTGGGGCACCTGGGGTTGGCCGCTGTCGAGTGGATAGGATACTGGGACGGATGGATCTTTGGTCTGACCCAGTATGGCCTTTTTTATGTTCTCCCTGGGTGCTCCCCCAGCTCTGCGCAAATAGCTGACACAGCAGACCTCAAGCGAACCACCCAATGACCACAAGATTCATTAAGAGATGAAGGCACCAGGCCAGGTTTATTGTCAACCAAACACGGTAATAGCACCTGGCAGACTCTATGAGGATACTAAGACATGTATGCCCGTGAGAATGGACGCAGCTCAGTGAATGGCAGGACTTTCCATTCTGCACTAGGCTAGACAAAGTTACTCCCTCTGAGATATATCTTTATACCCTGATACAAACAAGTTAGTACTGCCTCTGACATAGTTACTGCCCCCTGAAGCGGCTAGTTATTACCCATCACCTTGTACGTGTTGGTTCAATCAAAACATTTTTATTACGTATTGTCATCCTGACCTTATCTTTTAGGCGCCGCCCCTGCAGCTCCCCTTGGCTGCAGTTCCTGGCCAATGGGAGCTGCAGATCCGGAGCTCGGGGCAGGAGCAGCACATGGAGTCCCCTGGCCGCCTCTGCGCCTAAGAGCCAGAAGGACATGCCAGCCGCTTCCGGGAGCTGTGCGGAGCCAGGTTGGGAGCCTGCCTGGGCTGCCAACCAGACTTTTAATGGCCCGGTCAGCGGTACTGACTAGAGCTGCCAGGGTCCCTTTACTACTGGACGTTCCGGTCAAAAACTGGCAACCCTAGGTCTACCCAAAGCAGTGGGCTAACAACATCAGTCTCTCTTAGCCCTGGCTTAGTGAAGGGACTAGACTAGACTAGTGGTTCTCAACCAGGGATCTGGGGCCCCCGGAGAGCCAAGAGCAGGTTTCAGAGGGTCCTCTAAGCAGGGCCAGTGTTAGACCTGCTTGGGCCCAGGGCAGAAAGCCAAAGCCCTACCACACGGGGCTGAATCCTGGGGCCCTGAGCCCTGACACCAAGGGCTGAAGCCAAAGCCTGAGCAACTTAGCTTTGTGGGGCCCCTATCACATGGGGCCCCAGGCAATTGCCCTGCTTGCTACCCCCTAACACCAGCCCTGGCTTTCATATGCAGAAAACCACGCATAGCAGGGCTGTGGAGTTTTTATAGCATGTTTTATAGCATGTTGAGGGGCCTTACAAAGAAAAAGGTTGAGACTAGAGGACTAGAGGACCTCACAAGTTCCTTTCCAGCCCGACATTTCTACAATTCACTCTGGCCCGCTGAACATTGATTTGTTTATACAGTGCAAGACAGCACCACTAGGAGCAACTGACTCTAGCTGTAGGTTAGGGCCATCACCTGGGCTGGAAGAGAGCTAGGTTCAAGTCCCTGCTCGGAAGGGGGAAGCAGATCAGGGACATGAACTTGTAACTCACCCTCCAGGTGAGGGCCCTGCCTACTCAGCTACTGGCTACGAATGGCCTCACTCTTTCTCTGAGAAAAAATACAAACAGTCTCAGGTCAGGGGTGCCGGAACGGGGGGGACCAGAGGTCTATGGCCCCATCACTTTTCACCAGTCATAAGGACAAGTGACAGGGAAGGGGACAGTGAGGAGCGAGCGGGGGCGGGGTGGCAGGGTCTTGAAGGGAAGAGGCGGCATGACGGGGAGGCCTCGGGAGAAAGGGGCCGCATGGGGGCGGGGCCACGGTTCAGACTCTGGTGGCTCCTTTTAGGGACCTTCTGCCG
Organism: Dermochelys coriacea; assembly: GCF_009764565.3. NCBI lineage: Eukaryota > Metazoa > Chordata > Testudines > Dermochelyidae > Dermochelys > Dermochelys coriacea. The sequence goes on along the minus strand of NC_050077.1, from coordinate 35,703,411 downwards.
CTCCTGTCTCAGGTTTGTCCTGCTGCAGAGTGAAAACAAATGTTGACCCCTGCACGTTTTTTGTGACATGGAATGCCTGGTTCCCAGCCAGCCCTAACGCTAGATTCCCAGGCCGGGAGGGACCATTGCAATCAGCTTGTCTGACCTCCTGTAACGCACAGGCCAGAGAACTGCCTCCAAATAATTCCTAGAGCAGACCTGACTCTAAAGTTTGTGATGGGGGGGGCCCGAGAAGTACCTACGATTGAGAGCTAGCCCTATTGTAGACTGGGATAGAGAGTCTTCCAGGACATCCAAAACCTACATTGCTAACATAGAAAACAAAGCAGGAAATAATGTTAAGATAATGACCATTTATTGAGGAAAAATCTTTCTGGCTTTCTTTCACCAGCAGAAGGCTGCCCAAGAAGGGCACAACTCCCAATGTTTCTCTGTTGAGGACACTTGGGCTGAACTCTGAATTGTTTTTCCTTCAAGTGAATGGTTTATGTTCCCCCGTAAAGGACCCCGCCTTGTGTAAAATCCAAGAGTCCCAAGTTCCGCTGACAGGGCCAGAATGCATAAATGCAAATCAGAAGGAAATTGCACCACTGTAAGTGTTGTAATGAAGAGAGTCACCCGGGTAATTGCTTATTAAAGTCTGAATGGAAGAGTAACGCAATGCCCAGCATGCTAAAAAGGGCTCAGACACCTGAGATCACACAACCCATATCCAAACAGCCCCTCAGGATCGGATGCTGGGAAGATCTGAAGTCTCTGTGTACAGCCTGAGGCCAAATAAATTGCCCTAGGACCACATTATTCCACCCTCTGGAGACCCCTGAATGTCCTGGTTTCTCTGTAACTCTCAGGGCAGGGTCCATTCTGTGCCGGGGTCTTGCACAACGGTGGCACCTGGTTGACACCTTCATAGAGTTTGAGGCCAGTAGGGAATATTGAGGTAATGTGATCTGTGTAACACCAGCCCTAAGACTTCCCTGAGTTAATTTAAAGGCTGTTGCCCTTTGGCCTGAGCACTTAGCCAATAATCGGGGCTGTGCAGGGCTGTTTCCATCAGGAGGAGAAATGGATGATACAAGTCAGGCCTGTCCTTGCGGGGAATCTTGTTTATTTACAATCAAAGTCCGGTTTCCCTCCCTGCACACAGTGGAAACAAACAGCAGCAGGCGGTTGCCTAAACCACCCCCTGGCTGCTTGGAGGGTTATTTGTTTTTGAAATAGCAACATCCAGAGGACCCAAAATACCACTTGTGCCCCCCCCCCAGTACCAGGACCCTAGAACTGGCCCTGCTCATTGGGAGTGAATGAGGGAAAAGCCCGTGCTATATTTTGCCAGAGCTTGACCAGCTGTGATGTTCATCTCCTTAAGTCTCCCGTCACCTTCAATTCACGAGGCAGCTTTTCTCATCTCAATTTACCCTAATTGGCAGTGAAATAACAGCAAGTTTATGGGTCACAGGGGAAATCTGGGTCCTAATGAAGCATTTTGGGCAGCGCCGGAGACTGGAGATCGGAGAAAACCCTTTCCAGGAGGCCTGGGACCATTTTGTACCAAAAAATGTGGTTTACTAAACACCTAACTTGGCAGTTCCAGCAGAGTCAGCTGTCTGGTCCAATCAGCACAGGTCTTGCATGAAGCTTGATCATAGAATCATAGAATCATAGAATATCAGGGTTGGAAGGGACCCCAGAAGGTCATCTAGTCCAACCCCCTGCTCAAAGCAGGACCAAGTCCCAGTTAAATCATCCCAGCCAGGGCTTTGTCAAGCCTGACCTTAAAAACCTCTAAGGAAGGAGATTCTACCACCTCCCTAGGTAACGCATTCCAGTGTTTCACCACCCTCTTAGTGAAAAAGTTTTTCCTAATATCCAATCTAAACCTCCCCCATTGCAACTTGAGACCATTACTCCTCGTTCTGTCATCTGCTACCATTGAGAACAGTCTAGAGCCATCCTCTTTGAAACCCCCTTTCAGGTAGTTGAAAGCAGCTATCAAATCCCCCCTCATTCTTCTCTTCTGCAGACTAAACAATCCCAGCTCCCTCAGCCTCTCCTCATAAGTCATGTGCTCTAGACCCCTAATCATTTTCGTTGCCCTTCGTTGTACTCTTTCCAATTTATCCACATCCTTCCTGTAGTGTGGGGCCCAAAACTGGACACAGTACTCCAGATGAGGCCTCACCAGTGTCGAATAGAGGGGAACGATCACGTCCCTCGATCTGCTCGCTATGCCCCTACTTATACATCCCAAAATGCCATTGGCCTTCTTGGCAACAAGGGCACACTGCTGACTCATATCCAGCTTCTCGTCCACTGTCACCCCTAGGTCCTTTTCCGCAGAACTGCTGCCGAGCCATTCGGTCCCTAGTCTGTAGCGGTGCATTGGATTCTTCCATCCTAAGTGCAGGACCCTGCACTTATCCTTATTGAACCTCATTAGATTTCTTTTGGCCCAATCCTCCAATTTGTCTAGGTCCTTCTGTATCCTATCCCTCCCCTCCAGCGTATCTACCACTCCTCCCAGTTTAGTATCATCCGCAAATTTGCTGAGAGTGCAATCCACACCATCCTCCAGATCATTTATGAAGATATTGAACAAAACGGGCCCCAGGACCGACCCCTGGGGCACTCCACTTGACACCGGCTGCCAACTAGACATGGAGCCATTGATCACTACCCGTTGAGCCCGACAATCTAGCCAGCTTTCTACCCACCTTATAGTGCATTCATCCAGCCCATACTTCCTTAACTTGCTGACAAGAATGCTGTGGGAGACCGTGTCAAAAGCTTTGCTAAAGTCAAGAAACAATACATCCACTGCTTTCCCTTCATCCACAGAACCAGTAATCTCATCATAAAAGGCGATTAGATTAGTCAGGCATGACCTTCCCTTGGTGAATCCATGCTGACTGTTCCTGATCACTTTCCTCTCCTCTAAGTGCTTCAGGATTGATTCTTTGAGGACCTGCTCCATGATTTTTCCAGGGACTGAGGTGAGGCTGACCGGCCTGTAGTTCCCAGGATCCTCCTTCTTCCCTTTTTTAAAGATGGGCACTACATTAGCCTTTTTCCAGTCATCCGGGACTTCCCCCGTTCGCCACGAGTTTTCAAAGATTATGGCCAAGGGCTCTGCAATCACAGCCGCCAATTCCTTCAGCACTCTCGGATGCAATTCGTCCGGCCCCATGGACTTGTGCACGTCCAGCTTTTCTAAATAGTCCCTAACCACCTCTATCTCTACAGAGGGCTGGCCATCTCTTCCCCATTTTGTGTTGCCCAGCACAGCAGTCTGGGAGCTGACCTTGTTAGTGAAAACAGAAGCAAAAAAAGCATTGAGTACATTAGCTTTTTCCACATCCTCTGTCACTAGCTTGCCTCCCTCATTCAGTAAGGGGCCCACACTTTCCTTGGCTTTCTTCTTGTTGCCAACATACCTGAAGAAACCCTTCTTGTTACTCTTGACATCTCTTGCTAGCTGCAGCTCCAGGTGCGATTTGGCCCTCCTGATATCTTTCCTACATGCCCGAGCAATATTTTTATACTCTTCCCTGGTCATATGTCCAACCTTCCACTTCTTGTAAGCTTCTTTTTTATGTTTAAGATCCGCTAGGATTTCACCATTAAGCCAAGCTGGTCGCCTGCCATATTTACTATTCTTTCGACTCATCGGGATGGTTTGTCCCTGTAACCTCAACAGGGATTCCTTGAAATACAGCCAGCACTCCTGGACTCCCTTCCCTTTCATGTTAGTCCCCCAGGGGATCCTGGCCATCTGTTCCCTGAGGGAGTCAAAGTCTGCTTTCCTGAAGTCCAGGGTCCGTATCCTGCTGCTTACCTTTCTTCCCTGCGTCAGGATCCTGAACTCAACCAACTCATGGTCACTGCCTCCCAGATTCCCATCCACTTTTGCTTCCCCCACTAATTCTACCCGGTTTGTGAGCAGCAGGTCAAGAAAAGCGCTCCCCCTAGTTGGCTCCCCTAGCACTTGCACCAGGAAATTGTCCCCTACGCTTTCCAAAAACTTCCTGGATTGTCTATGCACCGCTGTATTGCTCTCCCAGCAGATATCAGGAAAATTAAAGTCACCCATGAGAATCAGGGCATGCGATCTAGTAGCTTCCGTGAGTTGCCGGAAGAAAGCCTCATCCACCTCATCCCCCTGGTCCGGTGGTCTATAGCAGACTCCCACCATGACATCACTCTTGTTGCACACACTTCTAAACTTAATCCAGAGACACTCAGGTTTTTCCACAGTTTCGTACCGGAGCTCTGAGCAGTCATACTGCTCCCTTACATACAGTGCTACTCCCCCACCTTTTCTGCCCTGCCTGTCCTTCCTGAACAGTTTATAACCATCCATGACTGTACTCCAGTCATGTGAGTTATCCCACCAAGTCTCTGTTATTCCAATCACGTCATAATTCCTTGACATCACCAGGACCTCCAGTTCTCCCTGCTTGTTTCCAAGGCTTTGTGCATTTGTATATAAGCACTTGAGATAACCTGTTGATCGCCCCTCATTCCCAGTATGAGGCAGGAGCCCTCCCCTCTCAGACATTCCTGCCTGTGCTTCCTCCCGGTATCCCGCTTTCCCACTTACCTCAGGGCTTTGGTCTCCTTCCCCCGGTGAACCTAGTTTAAAGCCCTCCTCACTAGGTTAGCCAGCCTGCTGGCAAAGATGTTCTTCCCTCTCTTCGTAAGATGGAGCCCGTCTCTGATCACAGATGGCCGATCTCTACTTTGGATTCATTCAGTGCAAGCCAAGCAGGTAAGGTCCCCGGAGTTCCAGAAGATGGGAATCTAGCGGAGAGCAGTGAATGCTCATCAGGAACAATCTCAGGAAAAGCTTCCTAGCTGTCTGAACAGTCGTGCAATGAAACAGACCTGCCTAGGGAGCTTGTGGAAACTCCTTCACTGGAGGTTTTCAAAAGGAGGCTGGATACACACAACAAATCCTGCGTCTTGGCAGGGGGTTAGACTAGCTGTCACCTGTGGTCCCTTCTCACCCTATGGTTCTAGGAGTCTAACTTACTCAGGAAACACTTGCCTGACCCCAAACTCTGTCCAGATAAAGCTGGGCCCAGATCTGAATGAGGCCTGGCTTTGCAAAAGAAAAATCCCAACCATCCAGGTTCACAAACCCCAAACCGCCCTTGCTTTGTCCCCCACCATGGCTTCATCCACACTGGCGCTGCAGCTAGCTTTGCCTTCAGCATGTTGAGTAGCGACCCTTAGGTTCACTGAATGGCTCTAAAGGACATGGGGTGAAATACCATCCCCACCGAAGAAAAGGGGAGTTTTGCCATCATTTCCAATGTGGCCAGGACTTTACCCAGGGGGCATATTAGCCCAGTGGGGAGCAAGCCTAAATAGCACGTGTTCCACGCCCAGGCCAGCTTGTGACACTCCGACCCTGCTGTAGCTGAAACACCAGGGAGTAGCTCATATGGTGTGGGCTGCCCTCCCATCACTGCCCCACAGTGCACTGCTTGCTCCTTTGCCTTGGGAAGTGGGTACGTTCCAGGGGGGCAGTGCCACCACCCCCGCTTCACCATCCCACTGTGCTAAATGCACCTGAAATAGGAGCAATAGGGTAGGTGCTTGGTAACACCGACACCCGAGCCAGAGTTAACGTCTTAATTACACACCAGATAGCTCTCCAGAGTAGACAGGGCCTATTATTTTCCACCATCCCTGAGCCATGGTGCTGCCTCTCCTTCATCCCAGGCACCAGCCCTGCTGTGAAATTAACCAGGAGCCGTGCTGAGGTGGGGCTGGCCGGTGCAAAGATCCAGGGCGGGACAATCCCCCCGGGGACTGGGCACAGTGCCTGACTGCAGGATAATTATTGTTATTGTGCCTGTAGAGATAAGTGGTTGTGTTAGGAGTCTGGAGAAGAGGAAGGAGCCCGGGAATGTGAACCAGGAAGTGGGAGCAAAGAAGCTGCGGTGGGGGATGAGAAATTTTGGCCATCAGCAGGATAATTTCACACACCCCCACAATATAAAGGGTGGTGTCATCACTGGAACCTGCTCAGAACAGACAGAACCTGGACTTCGATGGCTTAATCTGAAAGTCTTCTCTTTGGGGCTGGCCAGACAGCTGCCCTGCCCCCATGGCACCCCGGGGGTGCAATGTTCCCTCTAATTTTTGACAGGCCGTATGCGCAAAAAATGTCTTCTGTGCAAATTGTTGTGCTTCTGTGCAAATTTTTGTGCGTGCAGTTTAGGATCTGCGTGTGTGTGAGCACACGTGCACAGCTTAGAGGGAACAGTGCTGGGGTGGCTGCGTCCTTGCAGTCAGTGAGCTTGGAAGCCCGTCACAGGCTGTAGCTGTAAAGCAGCAGAGCAGGGCTCATTTCCCAGCCTCTGAGGAGATGGCAGAATTCTCTCTCTGGTTCCTTTCTCATGGGGGCTGCCCTAACTGTGGGGAGATGGGTCAAGTGCTTGCACCCCCCATCCTTGCCTCCCCTTCCACTGGGGCGGGGGGAATGAGCGCTATCGCATAACGAGCTCCTGGCTCGGGCAGGGAGGGACCAATACAAGCTAAACAGTGTTTGTGTGTGTTTATAACCCCCCAAAGCACCCAGGCTGTGGCTGGTTTGATGCTCTGCTACCCAGAGGGTTAGTTCGGGATCAGGAGTGTCAATTTCAGCTGATTTTAATTCTTCACTGTGCCTTTTTGCCATCCAGGGTGGGTGGTGACTATGCAGAGCAGCTCTTGGCCACGCTTGCTTCCCTGCCTGCCACCCCACACAGGGCCCCCAGCCTTGACATGTCTCCCCCTAGAGGTGGGGAAAGAGAGCGCCTGGCACATGCCTCTGGTCCACTAGGTCTGGGGCAGCAGGCAAGGACTTGATATAGGCAACAGCATCCACAGCTGTTGCTGGGAGGCAGAGCAGCTGAGCAGAGGGCTCATCTGTGAATGTGAGGGTTTCTGTGCCAGGGCTCTCGTGCACCTGCTAAAGTACTGCAGCTGCACGCCACCAATATTCTGCACTAACAATATTGCAGCCTGCAGCCATAACACTGCACTGTTCTGCACCCAAGAGCCGACAGAACTGCCCCAACACCTCAGCAGGCTGCACTCGAGTCTCCAGTGCCACAGCATTCTGCAATAAAAATCCCAGCTGCCCTAATCTTGCAGGAGGGCGTGCGAACACTACAGCAGCCTGCAAATACGCCAGCCCTCAAAAGTTCTGGCGACCGTATTCATTTCCATCCTCACAAGTGACCGTCTCTGAGCTCACGGCCTGAAGTTAAACTCGAGGTAACCAGAAACATTTCCAAATGGGTGCAATGTTGCCCAGGGACTGAGCAGCCCGTAGGCACATGTGACAGCTGGAGACCCCAAGCCAAAGCTGCTGTGCTTGGCATCTCCTGATATACACATGGCAGGTGCAAAGTCACAGCTGTTAGTTGTCTAGTCTGTCAGCTGCTAGAGAGAGAACCCCCCCACCCCCACCCCTCTTGGGGCAGAGATCAGTTCTCGCAGCCTCTGGCAGTTCTAGGCTGTAACTTCCACCATATTTGGGGAAGCTGGGCACAATTCTCACAGGGTTCAGAGGCAGCCGAGCTGTGGGCTGACCAGGCTCCTGCACTACACCCCAGCACAGCCAGCGTGCAAGGGAAAATACTACAGACACTGCAGGGCGGCTACACTGCCAGCCAGACCAATCCATGCTATATCTTGACTTTAGCAAAGATTTTGGTACGGTCTCACACAGTATTCTTGCCAGCAAGTTAATAAAGTATGGATTGGATGAATGGACTATAAGGTGGATAGAAAGCTGGCTAGATTGTCGGGCTCAACAGGTAGTGATCAACAGCTCGATGTCTAGTTGGCAGCCAGTATCAAGCTTGGGCCAGTTTTGTTCAACATCTTTATTAATTATCTGGATTATGGGATTAATTGCACCCTCAGCAAGTTTGCAGATGACACTAAACTGGGGGGAGAGGTAGATATGCTGGAGGGTAGGGATAGGGTCCAGAGTGACCTAGACAAATTGGAGGATTGGGCCAAAAGAAATCTGATGAGGTTCAACAAGGACAAGTGCAGGGTCCTGCACTTAGGAAGGAAGAATCCCATGCACTGCTACAGGCTGGGGACCGACTGGCTAACAGAACTTCTGCAGAAAACAACCTGGGAATTAAAGTGGATGAGAAGTTGGATATGAGTCAACAGTTTGCCCTTGTTGCCAATAAGGCCAATGGCATATTGGGCTGCATTAGTAGGAGCATTGCCAGCAGACCGAGGGAAGTGATTATTCCCCTCTATTCGACATTGGTGAGGCCACACCTGCAGTATTGCATCCAGTTTTGGTCCCCCCCCACTACAGAAGGGATGTGGACAAATTGGAGAGAGTCCAGCAGAGGATAACGAAAATGATCAGGGGGCTGGGGCACATGACTTACAAGGAGAGGCTGAGGGAACTGGGGTTATTTAGTCTGCAGAAGAGAAGAATGAGGGGGGATTTGATAGCAGCCTTCAACTACCTGAAGGGGGGATTCCAAAGAGGATGGAGCTTGGCTGTTCTCAGTGGTGGCAGATGACAGAACAAGGAGTAATGGTCTCAAGTTGCAGTGGGGGAGGTCTAGGTTGGCTATTAGGAAACACTATTTCACTAGGAGGGTGGTGAAGCACTGGAATGGGTTACCTAGGGAGGTGGTGGAATCTCCATCCTTAGAGGTTTTTAAGGCCTGGCTTGACAAAGCCCTGACTGGGATGATTTAGTTGGTGTTGGTCCTGTTTTGAGCAGGGGTTTGGACTAGATGACCTCTGAGGTCTTTTTCAACCCTACTATTCTATGATTCTATGCTGCAGCTACGGCTGCTGGGCACCTCCCTTTGTAGAATTGACCTTGCAGGCAGCCTGGGGTGGTTTCTGCAGGGATGTTTGCTGCAGCTGTTTGCAGGAGAGGCAGGGACAGTGATACTAGGGCAGAGAGGGGACAATAGGCCTTTCTTTGCTGCAGGAGGAAAAGGGAAGTCACGGACCCCAGGGCACCAAGCAAGAGCAGCAGCCAGAGTTGCTACCTGCCCAGCGCAGAGGAGGTGGCAGGGTCACACGGGAATAGTTCACTTGGCTGAGTGGCACAGCCTCTGACCTAGGACACCTGGGTTCTAGTCCCAGCTCCACTACTGATGAGATTTTTACCCACATCACTTTCCTTCTCTGTTCCCAGTCCTTGCCTAGACTTCAAGCTCTCCAGTGCCCATTCTCAGCTGAGGCCTCTATACTACCGTACTACCTCTATACTACTGTAATACACATAATACATGCTTCCTCTACCTCAAGGGTTAACCTCACACTACAGGATCTCCACTGCAGTTAGTTCAAACCAGACTCTTCTACTCCTCCCTGAAAGGAGGCTGGCTTTTTGCAGCAGTGTTACACTGACTCAGATTTAGCTTGTGATCCACTCTGACCCCCAGATCCTACTTGGCAGTCACTGCCCACTTTGTATGTGTGCAATACACTATTCCTACCCACGTATAGTCCTTTGCATTTGTCCTTATTGAATTTCATCCTATTTAATTCACATCAGTTCTCCAGTTTGTTCAGATCATTTTGAATTCTGATCCTGTCCTTCAAAATGCTTGCACCCCCTCCGAGCTTGGTATCGTCTGTAAACTTTATCAGTATGCTCTCTATGCCGTGATCAAGTCATTTACAAAGATATTAAACAGAACCGGATGCAGGACAGATCCCTGTGGGACACCACTCATTATGCCCTTCCAGCTTGACTGTGAACCATTGATAACTACTTTCTGGGAATGGTTTGCCAGCCAGTGGTGCAGCCACTGTATACTAGGTTTGACTAGACTATATTTTTCTAGTTTATTTATGAGAAGGTCATTTGAGACAATATCAAAAGCCTCACTACACTAAAATTGAGATGATCACATCTACTACTTTCCCCTATCCACCAGGCTTCTTTCCCTGTCAGAGAAGGACATTAGGTTGGTTTGACATGATTTTTTCTTGACAAATCCATGTTGACTGCTACTTATCACCTTATTTTCTTCAAGGTGCTTACAAACTGATTGATTATTTGCTCCATTATCTTTCTGGGTACTGAAGTTAAGCTGTCTGGTCTATAACTCCCTGGGTTGTCCTTATTCCCCTTTTTATAGCTAGGTACTATATTTGCCCTTTTCCAGTCTTCTGGGATCTCTCCTGTCCTCCACAAGATCTCAAAGATAATCGTTAATAGCTCAGAGATCTCTTGAGCCAATTCCTTATGTATTTCATCAGGTCCTGCTGACCTGAAAACATCTAACTTGTTGAAGTAACTCTTAACTTATTCTTTCCCCATTTTGTCTCAGATTCTTCCACATTTATACTAACATTCACTATGTTAGTCATCCGATCACTGCTAACTTTTTTGGTGAAAACAGAAACAAAAGGCACATCAGCCATTGCTATGTTTTCTGCTATTGTCTTTCCCACCTCATTAAGTAATGAACTGACCCTGCCCTTGGTCTTCCTCTTCCTCATGTATTTGTAAAATGTTTTGTTACCCTTTATGTCCTGGGCTAGTTAAACTCGTTGTTTGCTTTGGCCTTTCTAATATTGTTCCTAGATGCTTGTGGGGGTTTTTTATATTCACCCTTTGTAAGTTGACCTAGTTTCCACTTTTTCTATGACTGTTTTTTGAGTTTCAGGTCATTGCAGATCTCCTGGATTCTTACCACACTTCCTACCACTTCTACACAGTGGGATAGTTTGCTCTTGTGCCCTTAATAATCTCTTGAAAAAACTCTCCTGAACTCTCTTTTCCCTTAGACGTGCTTCCCATGGGATCTTACCAGTTCTCTGAGCTTGCTAAGGTCTGCCTTCTTGAAGTCCATTGTCTGTATGCTGCTGTTCTCCCTCCTACCATTCCTTAGAATCATGAACTCTATCTTTTCATGATCACTTTCACCCAAGCTGTCTTCCACCTTCAAATACTCAACCTCCCTGTTTGTCAGAATCCAGTCTAGAACAGCCTCTCCCCTAGTCGCTTTCTCCACCTTCTGCAGTAAAAGGTGGTCTCCAACGCATTCCCAAACATGTTGGATAATCTGTGCCCTGCTGTGATATTCTCCCAACAGATGTCTGGGTAGCTGAAGTCCCCCATCACCACCAAGTCCTGGGCTTTGGATGATTTTGTTAGTTGTTTAAAAAAAAGCCTCATCCAGCTCTTCTTCCTGGTTAGGTGGTCTGTAATAGACCCTTCCCATGACATCACGCTAGATTTTTTTAACCCCTTTTATCCTTACCCAGAGACTTTCAACAGGCCAGCTTCTATCTCAATCTCACTGCAAGTAGATACATCTTTGACATACAAGGCAACACCTCCTCCCTTTTCTCCCTGCCTGTGCTTCCGGAACAAGCTGTATTCTTCTTTATCAATATTCCAGTCATATCAATTATCCCACCAAGTCTGTGATGCCACTTACGTTGTAATTGTGATTATTCATTAGCATTTCCTGTTGTTCCTGTTTATTCCCCATACTTCTTGCAGTAGTTCCATGACAGCTAAGGTGTTCATTAGATTTCCCTGCTATATTCCCTCTCGTCTCTCCTTTGTCCCTGCTACGATTGCCCACATTTCCCCCCCAGAGTCTGACCCTTCACTCAGGTCTCCCTGCTCCGGACTTACCTGTGGGGCTTTTGTCTCCTGCCTCCATTGAACCTTGTTTAAAACCCGCCTCCCTTGGTTAGCCAGTTTGTGTCTAAAGATGCTCTTCCCCTTCCTTCACAGGTGGGCTGATCTGCTCAGCAGCCCTCCTTCTCGGAGCAGCATCCTGTGGATGAGAAGCTGAAGCCCTCTTGGTGACACCATCCGCGCTGCCTTGCGTTGACCTCCAGGATGTGTCTGTCTCTGCCTGGGCTCCTACCCGTGACTGGAAGGATCAATGAGACCACCACCTGCACTCCCAACTCCTTTACTCTCATTCCCAGAGCCCTGTGATCACTGCTGATCTGCTCAGGATCAGACCTCGCAGTATTATTAGTGCCCATGTGGATGAGCAGCACTGGGTAGTCATCAGGGTGCCGGCTGATCCTCAGCAATCCCTCTGTAACATCTCGGATGTGGGCTTCCAGCAGGCAGCCAATTAAGCTGGTGGCTGGATGCCTCTGTCCCCCTTAGAAGGGAATCACCGGCCCCCACTCCCCTTTGTTTCCTCTTGGGAGTGGTGGTCACAAGCCTCCTACCTTGGAAGTACCTGGCTTCTCTCCCTCCCCTTTGGGGGAGATGCCTCCTCCCTTGTTGCCAGCGCAGCACACCGGTTTTCTCTCTCTCCAGATGGTGGATTGGGAGGAGGGGTGGAACACTGCCTGTTACCAGATGCAACCAGCAGCCAACTTCCTCCCTGTGCAGGAGCCATTTCCTCCTCCCCTGCTAGTGCTACTGCTGTCCTCTCCAGCCGGATTACTTCCTCAACCTTGGGGAACTCCAGATGCATGTTTTCAATGAATTTCTTGTGTCCTCAGCCTAGCCTAGCCTCCTCTTGTAGTTCTTCCACCTGCTGCCTGAGCGATTCTGCCAGTAGACACCTCTCATGGTGGCTGATCTCCACAGCTGCAGATGGAGGAGCTGGGAGCAGTGTTGGCATCGGCCTTGCGGCCTTTCAGAACCGGGGTGGTTTCATTCCATCTCCCCCCTACCAACTCCCTCTCATACTCCTGTTTGCTGCTCCCCATTGGCTAATGTTGGTTGCACTGAGGGATTATCCAGAATCAGGGGTTGAGCTCACCAGGCCTGTTGACAGAAGCGATGGAAGCTTGTTCAAGTGCCTGCTGGCACCTAAGGCGGGGTGTAGATTACAGACACGGCACGCTTAGTTCACATCAGGAAAAATAGGACCCTACCAACTTCACAATCCATTTTGGCAAATTTCACAGTCATAGGATTTAAAAAAAAAAAAAATCTGAAATTTCACTGTGTTGTAACCATTGGCTGCTCTCTGGCCAGCCAGCTCCGAAGACAGTGCAGAAGTAAGAATGGCAATACAGCAACCCCCCTACAATAACCAGATTTCACAGTCCGTGAAGTGTTTTTCATAGCCATGAATTTGGTAGGGTCCTAGGTATAAACAGTAGGGCTGTCAAATAATTGCAGTTAACTCACACAATTAAAAAAATTAATTGGCGTTTTAATCGCACTGTTACACAAGAATAGAATACTCAGTGTAGACAGTGAGGATTGGCTTGGGCTAGTCCCTACTGGCCAGAACCTCCGGGTAGGTACCCTGTATGGCTCGCTACAAGCAGTGCTTTTCCTGTCTTCATGGCTTTTTTAGCAGTGTAGTATCCTTGTCTCCCCCCGTCAGAGCCTTCCCCCTCTGCCAGAGCCTTTCACTGCCAAATATAGCTACGCTGCAGTGTGTGTGGACGAGCCTGCCATCACTGCAGCAGATAGCTGCATGTATCCTACACGCCGCCACAATGGAGACAAGGTCTATCAGATGTGCTGTAATTCAAATGGGAATCATTTCAGGGAAGTTCGTTGGCCTGTGTTATACAAGAGATCAGACTAGACGATCACACTTATCCCATCTGGCCTAGGAATCCATGAAAAACTGCACAGTACATGCTCACCCCGTCTCACTGTCATTCCTTTTGCGGTGATTCTATTAGTGCCACACAGTGGCCCAAGTGCCATGGTAGGGTGGGGGTGCTGCTTTATTGGGAGTCATCAGTCCTTATGCTAGTACCCAAAGGCCCCTCTGAGACCCAGGCCTCCCCTGCACTGGGTGATGGGCAGCAGGTATCATAGGTCAGGGGAGGCCGTTTGAGCCGTTTGCCACCCCCCGCCCCCAGGTATTAATACATACTCCAGGTTAATTAATAAGTAAAAAGTGGGATTTAAGTGGTTCCAAGTAGTAACAGACAGAACAAAGTGAATTACCAAACAAAATAAAACACGCAAGTCTATGCCTAATACAGTAAAAAAACCAATACAGATAAAACCTCAGCCTCAAATGTTTCAATAAGCTTCTATCACAGACTGGACACCTTCACAATTCTTTCCCCTGGTACAGCCCTTGTTCCAGCTCAGGTGGTAGCTAGGGGATTTCTCATGACTGCAGCCCCCTTTGTTTTGTTCCACCCCCTTTTATAGCTTTGGCACAAGGCAGGAATCTTGTCTCTCTGGGTCCCCCCCTTCTAAATGGAAAAGCACCAGGTTTAAGATGGATTTCAGTACCAGGTGACATGGTCACATGTCCTGTGAGACCCCAAGCCATCATTCCTCCCAGCCTGACTCACAGGAAGGCCTGCAAGCAAACAGAGCCATCCACAGTGAATTGTCCTGGTTGATGGGAGCCATCAAGATTCCAAACAACCATTAATGGACCACATTTTGCATAATTACTATAGGCCCTCAGAGCATATTTCATATTTCTAGTTTCAGATACAAGAATGACACACATACAAACAGGATGACCACACTCAGTAGATTATAACCTTTGTAATGATACCTTACAAGAGACCTTTTGCATGAAACATATTCCAGTTACATTATATTCATGCTCATTAGCATATTTTCAAAAAATCATATAGAGTGCAATGTCATAGGGACATATGAATCTTTACGCTTCAACCACCATTCCAGAGGACATGCATCCATACTGATGATGGGTTCTGCTTGATAACGATCCAAAGCAGTGTGGACTGATGCATGTTCATTTTCATCATCTGAGTCACATTCCACTAGCAGAATGCTGATATTCTTTTTTTGGTGGTTTGGGTTCTGTAGTTTCCACATCGGAGTGTTGCCCTTTTAAGACTTCTAAAAGCATGCTCCACACCTCGTTTCTCTCAGCTTTTGGAAGGCACTTCAGATTCTTAAACTTTGGGTCGAGTGCTGTAGCAATTTTTAGAAATCTCACATCTCACAAATCACCGTCTTTGTGTTTTGTCAAATCTGCTGTGAAACTGTTCTTAAAACGAACATGTGCTGGGTCATCATCCAAGACTGCTATAACATGAAATGTATGCAGGTAAAACAGAGCAGGAGATGTACAGTTCTCCCTTCAAGGAGCTCAGTCTCAAATTTAATTGACGCATTCTTTTATTTAAACGAGCATCAGCAGCATGGAAGCATGTCCTCTGGAGTGGTGGCCGAAGCATGAAGGGGCATACGAATGTTTAGCATATCTGACACGTAAATACCTTGCAATGCCGGCTACAAAAGTGCCATGCGAATGCTTGTTCTCACTTTCAGGTGACATTGTAAACAAGAAGCAGGCAGCACTATCCCCTGTCAATGTAAACAAACTTGTTGTTAGTGATTGGCAGAATAAGAAGTAGGACTGGGTGGACTTGTAGGCTCTAAAGTTTTACACTGTTTTGTTTTTGAGTGCAGTTATGTAACCAGAAAAAAATCTGCATTTGTAAGTTACAGTTTCACGCTAAAGAGATGGCACTCCAGCACTTGTATGAGGTGAACTGAAAAATATGGTTTCTTTTATCATTTTACAGTGCATATATTTGTAATGAAAAATAATAATATAAAGTGAGGACTGTGCACTCTGTATTGTGTGTTGTAATTGAAATCAATATTGAAAATGCAGAAAAACATCCAAAATATTTAATAAAATTTCAATTAGTATTCTATTGTTATAATTTTTTTTAATCGTGATTAATTTGTTGGAGTAAATTGCATGAGTTAACTGCGATTAATGACAGCCCTAATAAATAGTAATAGAGGATGCTGAAGAATTGGCCCAGCTTTGTTAGTTATAAGGTGCTGAGACCCTGTGAGGGGGGACAGGCGCCTGGGCTCCAGCCTGAACCCAAAGGTCTATATTGCTATTTTTAGCTCCGCAGCCTGAGTCAGCTGACCCAGGCGCTGAGTTGCGCAGTGTAGACGTAGCCTGATTATTTCAGCTGCTAGCCCATGGGCCACCTCGTGAGCTGACCTGGCTCAAGCACCCGTCTCCAGGAGCAGATTCAATGCAGAGGATCCCAAGTGGAGGCAGATGCCAATCTCTGGCCCTTCAACCACGTAGGCACCAAAGCCCCTTCCTTAGGTACCTAGCTCTCCCCAAGCCTTGTCTGGGGAGCATGGGCACCTGGCTCAGGGCCAAGGCTTCCACTGGGTGGCAGGCTGTGTAGGGAGTAGCAGTGCAATGCCAAGCCTACGTACCTTTCAGTACCTGGGCCTAAATCCTTAAAACGACAGACTCTCCCCTCATACGCTCAGGCCTGCCGTCTGTCAGACTGAATGTGCCAAAGCTGTGTGCTTGGGTCTCCCATCTGCAGGCCCTGCTCGAATCACTAGCACCCACTCTGCTCCCAGAAGCACGAATGAAAGCCAGGAATCCTGATACTGAACAGTCTGTTGATGGCCTCACAAATCATTGTGCAACCCAATGGCAGACCGGGTGCACGTCCGCCCTCTAAGCCAAGGCCTGGTCCACATACAGGATGACAACCTGCTCTTGCATCTCTTGCTCTTGTGCTAAAGGTGCAACTGGCAGCATGCTATAGCTCTGAAGGGCCTGTGTGCTTGCCTTGCTGCTGACCCAGGTGGGAAGGAGCTGAAATGAAAGGCGATATCATACTGCATGCACCCAAGTGAACAGAGGGTCGCCCAGGTAATCAGTTCTGGCTGCTTCTGTTTTTAAAGTGCTTGGCATTGCAACCTGAGCTCTTCGTTATATAAATAGCTTTACGACCCACTCAAGCAAATGCGGGAGCTCTGGAACAATTGTAATTGCTGGAATTATTTATTATTGCAAAACACTTGTATATAGATGTGAAGCTGGCTGTTGTGTTAATAGTGGTTGTGGTATTGTGTTTTTAGTTTGGTTAATGGCAGCTGTCTCTGAGAAAAGGCTGGGGCCCTTGATTGTAGAGTGTGTTTGCCAAGGACTGGGGAGATATTTCCCCAAGTGCCTAGAGAGCAGAAGACCCTGCTTGTGCAAGCTCCAAACAGTCAGAACTTTATTACATCTATTTATCTTTCCAGAGGCCAAGGCTCCTTGCTGAAGGCCCTTCAGGGGAACTGGGTGGCTCAGGACAGGATCCGTGATTCGGTCCCAGTCTGAATCCAGCCCGGCTCCATCAGGATTAAGAACTTTTCTCATCCCAGAGATGGCTGGTGACCTCTAGATGAGATTAAGGTTGCGGGGGGGGGGGGGGGGGGGGGGGAAGAATCTCAGCTCCAGCTCCCACATCACAAACTCAGCACCACCCTTTATGCTAATTAGCAGGCTCAGTAGAGAAGCCAAAAATGCACCAGCCACTGATACTGGAGAGAGGAAACCCCTTCACCTACGCCAGCCCAGCTAGCCAGTCAGGGGCAAGACATGGCAACTGGGTACTCTGTGTGGGGGAAACCTGCCCGGCAGATAGAAAAGCTTCTTTCCACAGAGCTGTCAAGCCACTGCCTCTCATAACCACTGCCTGCTAAATCCACCCAGTTGTTAAACAGGAGATTCTGCTTAGAGCAGCGACACCCAGATCTCAGTGGTTCAGGAGTCAAATTAGCAATCAACATTACCCCAAAGAGCCACAGTCATGTGACTTCATTGGTTCATTTATATAGTGCTATTGAGTCATATTTACACAGCATGACAGGGAAATATTTAGTTTATATCTATATTATTCTCACAGCAAAATAACTGACTAAGTATTATTATTTTATCAACTACAATTGGTCAATGACATAGTAAAAGCATTCTGATTGGTTAATAACTCAGACTGGTTAATAATGAAATCACACAGTGTTTTAATATGTGCTGCAAAGAGCTGCAGGAGACATGTTAAAGAGCCACTTGCGGCTCTCGAGCCTCAGTATGAGTATCACTGGCTTAACTGCAGATTATATATAGGCTTGGACGATTGGATTTTTATTGGTAAATGTCAGTAAATATGGATCTCACTGTACACATGCAAATTGACAAAAAATATTTCCATAGAGACTCACCACCACTGACAGCAGAGTTGGAAAATGCTGCTTGAGAACTTATTAGGGCTTGACTGAAAGCAGTTTCCTTTTTGTACTTTGACAGGTGACGACAATTTGTGGGTTAATGTTTAGAAAGCTTTTGGTTTTGGAATCTCAATGGCTAGTCATTAAATAGCTGTTGTCTGCCCCCAAACTGTGAACATTTACATTTATAAAAACAAAAAATGCTTAAAAATAAATGTTGATATTAATGGCCACAATCGTAATAAAAAGAAAAGGAGTACTTGCGGCATCTTAGAGACTAACAAATTTATTTGAGCGTAAGCTTTTGTGCATCTGATGAAGTGAGCTGTAGCTCACGAAAGCTTACGCTCAAATAAATTTGTTAGTCTCTAAGGTGCCGCAAGTACTCCTTTTTTTTTTGCGAATACAGACTAACACGGCTGTTGCTCTGAAACCAATCATAACAAAATAAAATCAAAATTGGCCAAGCCTAAGTATAAATAACCAATAGGAGCTGGCCTAAGAAAGGACTTCATCAATCAATCAATCAATCATCATCAGCTCTTCCTCCCAGCCCCCTCTCCAAGTGCCCCAGCCAAGGGCTGCACGGAGCTCCCTGCACATCACATCAGTAACTGTACCCGCAGTAAGGCCGGGGCCTATGTACATTAAGGGACTCCCTGTCCCAGCACTGGCCGCCTGCTTGCCCAGGTCTGCTGCAATCACAGCTTGGCAGAAGCCTTCAAGGCAGTAACCCTGTTGTCCCTCAGCCTGGACCAGCTGCCAGACCGCAGAACACCTCCCAGAGAAGCTATTTCCTGCTGTTCTTGGGCACAGCTCAGGCCAGCAGCCTCGGGCGCATAACACACAGCACTGAGTAGGGAAGGCGGCTTTGGGAACAAGCTCAGAGCAAGCAATTCAGCCGTGGGAAATGTACAGCAGGAAGGACACGTGCGGTGCAGCTAGCCTAGTACCCAACTGCTTTGGGAGTGGCATGACAGGATCAAGGGCCTTCAAGTGTCCCAGAGTTGCAGGTGTCGGCTATGATAACGGGCCCACTTTGAAATGACTTGATGCTTTTCTAAGGTGCTGCGGGTTAGGGTGTGGCCGGGGGAGGGGGTGTTGCTATGCCAGATACCAGCAGTGTCTGTCCCTCCAGCCACAACCCCCAGCCCTGGAGGTAAGATGGAAACACGGGGGAGGGAGGAACACTGCGGTGGTTACAGCAATCCAGAGTGGTCAGGGAGTAACGTACAGCGTGGCCTTGGCTCCAGTACCCACTCAATGGCCGTGGTGCATTCGGAGAGGTGCCATGTAGCCACAGTTCACTCACTTCGGGATCAGAACCTACCCAGCTCTTTCCGCATGCCCCATGTGCTGGGGGCTTGAGGGGAGGCCAGTGCTTCTCCTTGCTGAGCATTTCCTGCCCCTCGTCTTGCCACGTCCCTGCATGCGGCCCATCGTACACGTCGACCCTCCTCCCCATCGGTGCCTGCTGTGTCCTCCGGGTCATATTCCTATGCACTAGCTGCACTGATCAGCTTAGGGCACACACACTGAGCAAGAATTCTGGGTCCAAATACCTGGCTGGATGAATTAGGGTAGTGGGCCCTCCTACTGGCCCTCTCAGATGGCAGGTAGCTAAAGGGAAGGGGTTACATGGCAGGACGTACAAGACCTTTTATAAGCCTCTCGTATTTCTATTACAGCTTTCATCTGGAAGGATCCCAAAGCACTTTCCACCAACCTCGGCTCAGTGCAGCCACGTCTGGGTGAAGGGTGGCAGCCTGTGTACGGCATCCCCATGGGGCAATCGAGACATTGACTAAGGACACTGGGGAACTTTAAAGTCCATGTGGAACAGCTGTTTGCGCTGAATACTCCACAACCAGGGAGAGTGCCTGGCATGCAGGTGACCTGTCGTGCGAGGAGGAAGGGCTGAGCTGAGCCTGCTGGGTTTTGAACCCATGCTTCCAGGGTGGAGGAGTTTCATGCTGCTGCTTAGCTCATTGTGCCCCCCTGGTCCCTGCAGCAGCTCCATCCTAGAGCAGTTGTGCACAGGGCAGGGAGCAGCCTGTCAGTAGCCGTGGCTGGCTCTGGAAGGAACACTGGAGGGAGATGGTCAGAAATAGACAGCTCAGCAGCTGCCAGACTTACAGCCCTTGGACGCCACCAGGTGCTGGGATGAGAAAAATGCTCCTCTCCTTCCAAGCCAGACTGCAAACCCCAGCGGCTTCAGTGAGCAGGAATGCAGTCCTCTCCTGGGCTAGTCTCCCAGCACCAATGGGGGAGGGGGCAGAGCTGGCTAGCCCACAGCAAAGCCCCAACCAATGCCAGCTGCTGGCCAGGTACTGCACTCATGTTTAAGGGGAATTGTGACTCTTCACACATTAAAAGCTGCCTCGAGAGCAGTTGAACTGGCTGGGAGATGAATGCCCTGTGCACACCCTGTGCTGCATTAGGGACCCAGAGACAACTTCACACCTGAGGAGCAGGAAGCCCAGAGAGGCTCAAGGGGTACAACATCTTGAAGACTTCACCAAGAAGTCAGAGACCCCTGGGCAGACAAGCAAAACCACCTTGCCATCCCTGAGCAAGTCAGAGTGCTCCGCATGCTGCAGAGAGATGTGCCTACCAGAGCACACCAGTCCTGCTTGTCCTGACAATCACACTCTCCAACTGGTCTGGTTGGAACTGGGGGGGGGGAGGGGGAGAGGGAGGATTTCATTTTGTTCTCGGGGATGTGATCTTTCTGATCTTGCTCCTCAGGACAGTGCCCTCTTGGGGTGTCAGCAAATCCAGCCCATGGCAGTAGGCTAAATCCCAAAGGGTGCACCATTCGGGTCCTGCAACTCTAAAGCCTGCTCCAAGAAAGCTGCACTCAGAACAAGCCATGCTTCAGGGGCCGATTAGAAAAGCATTTTCTGAGCCATTGTCACTTGTCTAGTGATGGCACTAAACTGCTCAGAGCAACAAGCAGGTGCCAATCAGCTCTGAGGCTTTTTTTTTTTAGTGGAACCCTTGAACAGTCCTTAGGATTCCCATCAACTTTGGCTTGGCCAAACATGTCCGGTCCATGCAGAACAGACTGAATAAAATCCAGAGCATTCCTGCACCTGCGTTTGGAATACGACTTAGGTGAGCTTGCAGTTTAAATACCCAAAGACAAAGAGGTGGAAAGGGCACATGCAGAGCTATCACAGACAAGGAGAGGCACAGGGCTTATCACTTTCATGCGTGTTTGCTGATTGAGGGATTTTGAAAGTTTAACACAATAAAGTTCCCCTCCCTGATATGAAACCCTCATCTCCCTCCCTCCCTCCCTCCCAGCCTCCCCCGCTATTTATTCTTTAGAAGTACCAGAAAGGCAAGAAAAGACTTGGCCTATTTTGTTGAAGGGCGTAGTTGTGGACTAGAAGCTCTTTTCTGACCCTAATTGAAAGGCCAAATTTAAACAGCTTGATTAAGCCATCCCTTCTACTTCTTTTCAGGTTTCTTTTGCAGGATAGCTGTGATATGAACCTTCTAGTTCTCCAGTCTTCCAGAGACTCTTCCAGCAGAACTGGGGACAGAAGGACCGCTAGCATTTCTAAGATAAAAATCAAGTATGTTCTCTTTCCTTTTCCACTTGTGTTTTTAAAAGCCCTTTCAGCCTTCATACCAAGCAGGTTAATGAGGGCTCCCACCACATTGCCCCCACCTCACAGGTCACTGTTCTGTGGTGTCTGCCCCTCAGGGCCGAGCTCTGATGAGAGAAGCGTGCATCTCTGAAGCACTAAAGTCTAGGGTTTAGAAAATATTTAAATGCCTAAAGAAGCAGAGAAGATGGAAACCACTAGTGGGGTTTTCAAAAGTGCCTGTGCTAGACAGGAGGCCAGATGGGACGATCTGATGGTCCCTTACTCTATTCTGACCTTAAACGCCATGACTCTAAATAAAATCTGGCCCTCGGGCTCCTGCTGGCAACTGTAACAAACCTGCAATATGTGACCCAGTCACTAGTGGGGGACAGAGCAGAAGCTGGGGTAATAGGGGTTATATTTACATCACCCATTTCAATAGCAGCCTAATTTACCCTGGCGTTCCCCTATCACACACTGGTAGGGGCGTACGCAGCTCCAACGTTGGGCAAAGATGCGTGTGAATGCGCACAGCCTCTGCAGCTAGCAGAGAATCCGTTCCTACAAGGGGCAGTGCTCCATTCACTCCTCGCTAGCAAAGAAACCTTGCAAAATATGACCGGCAGAGGTTTGCACCAGAGTGCTTTGAAGGCTGCTCAAGACATCCCATCATGGCTGAGAGCTCTCGAGAGCGCACATGACCCTTTGTCCTACAATAAAACAGGTGTGTGAGAGAGAGAAAGGAGAACCGAGGAAAGGGAAGAATCACTTACAGCTTCAATGGTTGTTTTCCTCTTGTCCATCCAGCTGCTGCTTTGCAGTTCAGCCTTTTCCTTCATAGTGGCTATTGAAAACAATTCCAAGCCCATACTCCTGGTACAAGCTCAGGATAGACACAAGGACTGAGGCCAGGAGCAAATTATAGATTGTTTCTGTGATGCAAGAACTCAAAAAACACCATAGTTTAATGGGTCGCAGCCCAGGTCTATGGGGAGCTAAAAATCACTACCATCTGACAGCTGTTCAGCTGGTTGCATGAAGCCAGCTTTTGACTTCACAGTGCAAAAAAGCCACCACCACCACAATTGGGGCTAATTGGCCCGCTTGGTGCAGTCGCAGCAGAAAGGCAAAAGACTGAATGGGCCACAGCTGGTGTATTCCCTTCTCCCTCACGCAGGTGAAGGCACATTGGTACTGGCAGGCCCAGGCCCTGTGTGCTGAGGACGAAGTGAAGTCAATGGCATTATCGATCGGCCCCTTTACGAAGGCAGAAAGGCATGAATGGGTACTTACAAACCTCTCTCACTTGACAATGAAGTTTTGTAGGCCACATGTTCAGAATATGCTTACATATTCTATGTTGCTTTGCAATTGCTAGTAGAAAGGCTGAGGGTGGGAATTCATCTTATCCTACCATTCACAGTTCCAATTTCTCCCCTCTCCACTGTCCAGACACTTGATCCAGACCCTGATTTGGCCTGGTCGGCTGTGATGGGAGCCTGGCACAGATTGCGTCCCATGGAGAGCCCTCCATATGGGATGGGGAATGGAGCAGTAGAGTGGAGCAGAGCTCATTTGGCCCACAGCAGGTGTATACATTTTATCACACCTTCTCATAGGAATATGCTCATGAGAACTTGTGCCCTAACCCAAAATGTGCGACTGGTTTGCAGTGTTTATTTCAAGCCCTAAAGCCTATTGCAATTTATGGCCTACCGTTCACACCAGATTCTACAAGCGTGCTTGAAATGCACTGCAGCCTGTGAAGCAGAAAGCCATTGCAATGCAGGAGGCCCAAAACCTGAAGAGTTTTATTGTGGTTGCCTGTAGCACTTGCTGTTAAGATTGCACAACTGCTTCTATTACAACCCCGTCTTCACACACTCGCAGCTTCCCAGCACATTCCTTCTTCAGCCAGACATCTCCATCTCTGCCAAGGTGATCTTTAAAATTAAAGTACTTGCTTCTGGCCATTAAATGCTGGCATTAACCACCAGCATATACTTTCTTTACAAGCAGAGGAAGTTTAAAACAGTTCAAATGACATCAGCGGTTCACAATTAAAGATCAGAAGTCAAAAATGCAAAAGCCAAAGTCTCGGCAGTAATAACGAGACACCGGCAATCTAGTCATTCATTTCAGACCCTATTATGGTGCCCCAACCCCCTTCCAATTTTTGTTGTTTTCCAAGCCCATTTTCCTATTGTAAATCCCATTTCTCTTTCCCCTGTGGCTGCAGGAAAGTCCCAGGCACAAAGCGGAAATCGAGAAGAGGGAGACATCAGTGCAATTGACTATGCACAAAAAGTGCTCAGAGATGCTGAGCAGTTTCAGCTAACAGACTTAAAACAGAATAGTGGGTACTCAGCATCTCTAAAAATCAGCCCCAAGTGCTGTCCAAGGCATCAAGTGAACCAGCTGTAAACATTCCCTTAATTGCTTCCAGTTACAGTCATCTCAGGCATTCCTTCCCATGCGCCTGGGTGAATGCATTTTTAGAAGGAAGTGTGACTGAGCCAGCAGTGTCCTTTTCAAAGGGCCACAGAGCACTCCCTGTTTCTGCAAGATACAGGCCAGAAGAAATCCGGGGTGCACAGCATGCTCAACCAACTGCTGGTGCTGGAACCACAACTTCTGCATTTCCTGATGCTTCATGGTTTCAAGCGTGGAAACTCAGAGCCCAGTTCTGTACTCTCCCGAGCAGCCCTTGGGCGCACATGTCAGACCACTGAAGTCAACAGAATCCTCGGGCAAGTAAGTGTGCTGCTCCAGCAGATCCCTTTACATTGCACTCATGCCACCTTCTGCACATCACTGTTCTTCAATGCAAGAGAAGACTGGGGAATATCTACCCGAGAGAACATTCAGTGTAAGAGTTTGTAAAACTTCAGAATTTTGTAACCATTAAATGTATTTGTTGAATTTAAAAAAAAAAAAAAAGACTCCCATTTCACATGGAGGGATGGTGGCCACAGCAGAGTGGAAGGGACTCTGTTCCCCTTGCACAACTGTAGCACTGTATAAATGATACTCATTCATCTCCCCAGGTTACTTATACAATGCCCATCCTCCAGGCACCAGAGCTCCTAGCTGGCAATTGTACTCACACAGACTCTGGCTGCAGGGGCAGCCCTGGGATTGCCTTTGGCGTTGCTCTTCGCTATTCAGTGATATGTAACTACTGATGTGCCGCTAAGCACCACAGGATGGAATGTCCAACCTTCCCACCTTCCCATGCATCCGATGAAGTGAGCTGTAGCTCACGAAAGCTTATGCTCAAATAAATTTGTTAATCTCTAAGGTGCCACAAGTACTCCTTTTCTTTTTGCGAATACAGACTAACACGGCTGCTACTCTGAAACCTTTCCTTTCCTTCCCACTGATGGGTTTCAGGGACACGTTTGGCATAGCTCATGTTGGTGACTGCACCTCCCATGGTAAAAGGGGATCCCCCTCCCACCAACAAGATTCCAGTTCCTCTCCCATCTTTACTTTGCAGCCCCTCCTTGCCTGATATCACCACAATGAGGGGTGCTCAGAGAGAAAGGCCAGATAATGCTGGCTCCGGAGCCCAACACCATTGCATGATTTCCACAGATGAGGTGGCTAGGGGGCAACACAACAAATGGGGCATTGAGCAAGCAGCATGCATGGTGAACCTAGCCTCTGCCAGCCTTGAGATCGGAGGGCCAACGTTCCATCCTGCTTCTGCTGGAATCAATAGGCAAAACTCCCAAAGCGCAGACTTGCGCACACTCTGCTCTGTTACCCTGCATAAATCCACAGTAACCTCGTGGAAGTCTATGGTGTTACTCCCCATTTACACCATGGTAACAGCAGGATGCGTCTCAGTGTGATGACGCTTTCTGCTGCTAGTAGAGCAGTAAGGCTGTAGAAACTGTGCACTCCCGGGGCTTTTACACCAGGCCTGACTAACAGGGGCAGGAAATGCCTCGCTGAGTCTGCCAGGCCTAAAGGAAGCTCACTCTTTCCTAGGTTAATAGTGATTTTCAATGCTCAGCCACTTCTGCTTTTAAAGTCTGTGTCAGTATTTATGGGGTTATGACAACAGCATCTCCCAGTCCTTCCCTCCTCTGCCATCCCTTCCTTCCTGGGGAAACAGGAGAAAAAAAGCCCCCAAAAGAGTAATGGTAACAGCTTTTAATTTGACAAGAATCAATACATCAGTTCAGACAATACTGGTTTTGCTTCTTGTTTGGAGTTTCCTTAACATACCAGCAGGGAGGGGGAACTTTGTCGGGGAGTACAGTTTTTCCTCGGGGCTTAAAGCATGATCAGTGTGCAGTCAGTGCTTCTTTTTTTTTTTTGTTTAAAACTCTTTTCCCGGTGATTTATTTACAATTACAGTACCTCTTAGTGATCAACAGAAAAAAAAATGTAAACTGGGGATACACGATCCCAAGTTGAGAAAGGCAGATCTCTGATATTTATATATTTATACATATATATATATATATATATTTATTTATGTGTATACACAGATACATTTCTCTCTTCTTTAAAGTATTAAAAAAATTGATCAACCTCCATTCTATAAAAATACCTACTCTACAAGATAGAAAAATTTCCCTCTTGAAGTATACACTGATTTACATCCAAAGCTACTCTGGAAATATACATTACGTGGCTTCTTCCCGCAGGCTCAGGGAGGGAAAAGGTCCACAAGGGGGCAGCTTAGAGAATGAATGAGCAGGAGCTCTTGGCTGGCTGGGAGATGCTACACAAGAGAGTGTGGGGAGGGAGAAGGAAGACGATAGTAGCTCATTGCTCAGGTGTCCAGGAAAGAGAACACAGCCTTCGCTGGAAGGCAGGTTGTCTCATCTTTCTCAGCAGACATTACAAAAGACAAGCCCAAGGGTATTGTGTTCACAGAATGCGACTAGGGACTTCTCGAACATCCCAATGAGACTGGAGCTCCAGCCCCTGCATGCGAGAGATGGAGTTGAAAGTAGTGACCTGCTGCCATCTCTCCCTACAGCTGCTTTTTCTCTTACTTTAGATTTCAAATTAAAAGCTGGGTAAGTCTGAGTTAAAGACTGAATAGAAGGCAAACCCAGATGATGATAGACATTTTTCACAGGCATCCCATGAAACTGTCTCTCCATTAGCATGGGAAAGACAGGGACTGTCAGCACCACTGTGTGTTTTTGGGATCCCCCAGCTATCCTCACTCACGCAGGCTCTTCGCCCACCTTACAGACATCCTTTGGGTCAGCATGAATCAAGTTATGCAATTTCTTATGCCCTGAAGAAAGCCATCTGGGACCAAGGGCTTTTACTCTCCAGACATGGAATAAAATAAAGGAGAGATGCCTGCTCAGTAAAGGGGTCTAAAGGGGATATTAGGTGAGCGAAGGGGCCGTGGTGTTTATCACTCTCCAACTCTCAGCAGAGGGAGGATTTGGATCTGGGTTCCCTGGACTAGCAAATCAGATGTCCCAGTCCTATGAGCACATTTATGATGCTCCAGTGCAGACCAATGCACCAGGATTTTCCATATTTTGTACAGATTTGGGATTCAGCCCAACTAACAGGGCCCTTCTAAAAGCTAACCAGGTGATTTAAAAATGAAATCACCCCTGGTTAAAATAGAAATCTACTGTATATTCAACATGCAGACTGTGCCTGGAACCAGGACGCCTTTCGGTTACAGGTCGAATGGATTTTCAGCCAGCGGCAGGGAATAATTTAATATTGGCTCCTAGAGCACACCGGGGTCTGATGACAAGTTTTAAATGGGAAAATCCTGATTTCTTCAGGCCAAGGAAAATCAAAGCCAAGGAAGCTGGATCATTTGGGTGTGCGCATTAGCCTGGAGGTTGTTCTGGTAGCCCGAGGTGAACAGGCACTTTTAATCAATGCCTGTTTTTACTTATTGAATGATGCATTGTATGCATTGTTTAAAATGCTTTAAACCAGATGAATTGTACAAAGGCTTTGAAAATGGCATTTCACACTGAATGGGTCTGAGGTTAATACGGTTTTTGTGTCTCAGAGGCCTTCAATTTCAGCCTCCAGTCAATAGTATCCCTTAGCTTCCCAGCACCACCTTCACTGGAGTTTAAGACTCGGTTGTAAACACTACACTGAAGGCGGCCTCGGTTGTCTAAGTCGTCAAAACAGCAGCCACTGGTCCCTTGTTTAGAGCCACTAAGCTACTCAATAAACACGATAGCAAGCCAAGTGCATCGCAGCACAAGAACGGGGAGAACCCGGGCACTGGAATGGGCTCTACCTCCAGTGCTGCAGTATCATCAGCAGATCCCATCTCTGAATGGATCATTGCAATACACTTCATGGTGACACTGGCATTCATGCACACAGAGGACGATGGCGGAAGTCCTTGGCTCTTGAAACAAGCTTGTGAACAGTTTGTGTTGGTCCCCTCTGCTAAAACTTACTCTGTTACACCACTAGGGAACCAGTCTGAACAGCTGTGTGCCTGCTTATGGCTGAGCACTACTACAGCTACATGAGTATTGCAGGACCATACAGCAGACGTGAGGAGGGCATAACTACCAGGCTGGCTCCAATGCATGCTAATTAACCATGAAGAAATCACAGCACTTCTTTCACTTGCTCAAGGAAACAGCATGATAGGGAGCCGTTGTCTTTCCATCTACAGCCGTGCGGCTTTCACCACTCCCACTGATTGCTACCTTACTGCAGTCCTGTCCAACTCAAGTCCCACAGGCTTGATAAAGAAATGCTAACATCTGATGCTGAAGGAGCATGCCGCAGAAGAGGAACAGGGAGTGCTGAAGATAGCCACCTCTCTGTATTGTGTGAGAAATGGAGCCAGATGAACAGTGAATTTAAAGAAGATGCTGTACGTGTAAAATGTTACCAAGCCAGAGAACAAAAATACAAATGCCGAGGCACATGTCGAACTCCAGTTACGCCCCATATCAAAGACGGCCATTCCCCTGCCCCCTTCCTTCCACCTACTAAATGGAGAAAAGTCATCTACGGTTCCTGCATGCAACCCCCACGAAGAGGGGGTGCAAGATGATGCTAGCTGTGCAGCCTGAGGGAGGAACTTTGCACTAAGTTCAAAAACATTCTACAGGTGTGGAACGAACATTTCTCATTCACTGATCTGCCTCAGTAAGGGTGTCCTGGGCACTTTGGCAAAGCAGATTTCTGGACTGTGCAGGGGAGGGCATGAAATTATCTCAGAAGTCAATCAACTAACTTCTCCATCCCACTATTATTCTCTTTTCATTAAATTTTCAGCAGGATGAATCTATACACGGCCCTGTATTTTGCTTAACCCCTTAGACCTATTCCCCACCTGTGCGTCAGTAGGGATTTCAGGGTTACATATTGCGACAGTTCTAATTAGCATTTGTCAGCCCCACTGTTTGAGATGTTCTATCGGCAGGGAAGCAGGTCCTTTCCTTTCCTTCCCCACTCCCGCTCCACGTTTTGCTCCATTTATTCTCCAGATTCCCTTTCACCCCTCAAAGCCAGCAAGAGTCTTGAAAGAGTGGCCAACAAAAGGCTTTGTTGCTGGTTTTCTTTTCTCCCAGGGCACTGGATTAATTCACCCAGTGATCTGAAGTGACACTTCATGTGCCTTCATGGAGATCAAAGACATCCTAAGTCTCTCCTTTGCCTCTCAGTGCACCAAGTTCACCCCAGATCAGCAGCACACAGTCTGCAGCTCTCGGCTTCCTTTACTTGACTTCCAGGATGGATGGGTTGGTTTCCATGATGGCCACAATGATCCTGTCAATGTAGTCTTGCAGGCGGAAGTTGATCTCCTCCTGCTTTTGAATTGCCTCCATGAGCTGTAGGGGAGGAAGAGGAGGAAGCTGGTTACTGACAGACCACAAGTCAGGGCCACCTAGTACAGATTTCTTTGCAATTTTCACCCTTGGACCGTTTGCTCAGCAACAAAAATACCAGAGTCCGCTACAAAGGGTTCCTTTGTCCCACAAGCTGCCTCCTGCACAAGCTGCGTCCTGTGTCCCGCTCCAATTTTAGACTTAAGAGGAAAAACTGCATGCATCTTAAAAGAGCTACTAGTGACACATTCATTCCCGGTACTGTCCAGCACAAACTCCAGTGAAATTTACATCCTCCCCAAAACCCAGCTTCAGCTCCCTGGAATCCCCATTGTTCTAGCTTCTTGTTTCTCGTGGAGGAATGCGGGTTGGCTGGGGAGGCCGTTGCATGTTCTCTAGCAGTTCTGCTAGTGGAAGGTGCTCATCTGCCAAAGTCAAAGCTAAGCCACAGGCTCATGCTGAATATTAATGTTGTGGGTCCTGTTTTCAAACCTGGAAAATGATGGCCAAATCATGCTTCCGGATGCACATATCAGGCAACCCAACACCTGTTTTAGGCACATGACAGTAGGCGGACTTCAGCACTACAGTGTGAAAATTGAGCTCGTCACTGAGTTTCTCTAGGGTTTTGTGTTTATGGAATGAGTCTCACAATCCCTTATAGTCTCACCTTTCAGATGAGAGAATGCGGGTTCTTATACCCTTAGACACCTGCCCCCATGGACAGACAAGGTTTACTCCAATGCTCTTCCTCTAGCTGCCAGACAACGGCTGTGACTTGTCCCAAGAGAAACGAACATTGCATGTATCTCACTCAAATAGCAACATTTACTATCTCACTTGGCTCCTGCTGGTGAACTCGTCTGTCCATGTGTGCAAGTGTCTGAGATACAGCTACATGAGAACTTGGTAAAATAACCAGGGAAGGGGGAGAAGCATAAAGAGCACAGCCATGAAAGACCCAGGTTCTCAGTCCTCCACCAATCGTAAGAGGCTAGATTGAGATTTCTAAGGTATTAAGCAGACAACATACGTAATGTTCTTTACGTTATCCTAGCAAGGGGGACTTTACCTCATGAACAGCACAGCTAGCGCTTGGCTATAGCCTTGCCAAGGTGTGCTCCACTATCTTAAGGAGTGTCTGGTTTCTATGGGAAGCCATGACCTATGGCAAGTCAGCATCTCTGCAAGATGGGCCCCTTTCTAATTGCAGTGGAGCTGTAGAAAAGAATTGCTGTGGCTCTCAGCGGGATACCTGGATTATCAGTAGTGATCTTTACTGCAGAGAGAGCACTTTCAGCTCCTTCCAGGCACATGCAGGTGCTTAGGAGCCAAGAGTGGGGATTAAAGATATCACTCATGCTAAACAGGAAGTGGTTTGAGGTAAACAGGAATACGCTTTCTCTAGACACCACACAGTACCTCGTCTCTGGAGACCGAGCTGATTTCTGCAGCCAGGGACTCAGAGAAGGAAGCGGAGAAGAGGTTCTTGGCTCCCTGAATGCTAAGGTTTATAATCTGTCCATTCAGCTCGTCATTCTGTTCTTTCAGATTGCGGTTATCCTGCTCACAACAAAAAACAAGAATCAGGATGTTCATAATTCACATTTCTAGAGCCCCACAGACGGCAGCTACTGTAGGAGCTTTACAAAAGGGGTGCTCTGTATTTTACAGCTAGTGGACTAGAGGCACAGTGAAATTAAGTGAAATGGCCAAGGTGCCCTGGTGACTAAGTGGCAGAGCAAGACCAGAATACAGCTCTCCTGACTCTTGTACTACTCTGAGTTAGCAGAGCCCTGGGAAGCTTTACTCAGTAGAGGAGCAAATACATGCAATATGCTGGGGAGATACGAACCCCCTTTTGTTCTGACCAGATTGATCTGCAATGGATCAGCGTTTCACTGGGGTATCTCCAGAACACCTCCCCTGGTCCAAGATACTGAAGTGAGGCTGAAATCTGTACCTCGCCAGCCAGGGAGATAGGGTTCTGCAGTCCTCTGTTGAGCTGAGAAAGGCAAAGCATTCCCCCACAGTGAAACATGCTCATGTTGTCCATGCTACTTGGGTGGGCTATGGTGATTCTCTCCCAGAAGCGGCTTTTAGGCCAAAACAGACATGGTAGCTGTGACTATAGTGCTGAGATTTCTCCCCAGCGCCTCTCCTGTTTCCCATACACAGTCCCAGCTATGCTTTGCCAATGCTTAATCATACTTCCCGTGGCTAAAGAACAGGCTGGTGCAGTCCCCGGAGTCTACGCCAGGTAGTGAGACTGGATATGAAAGTCCAAGCTGCTGCTGTGGTGCTGAATTGATTGGCGTCTAGTAGCTGAACCAACACATCACTCCCACCACCCCAGTACCTGCTTGAGCCGCCTAATCTCTTGCTCCAGCTCCGTCTCCCGCGTCCTGCTATTGTACTCTTGGAGACCCACGCTGCTGCTTCTGCCTCTTCGCTGCTCCGCTTCAAGTTTAAACAGCTGCAGGTGCTCCAGCTGCTTTCGGAGGTCCTCAATCAGCTGCAATGCAATGAAGGAGAGTGATAGCACCACAGGGTCATAAAGTGCTACAGTGCTAAGTGCGGAGTGAGCCTTCCTGCTGCACCAGAGAGGTGCGTGAGGTGTGAGACAGCAGGAGGAGAGAAAGAACAGTCGGTCTGAAGCGTACAGAAATCAGTTATGTTCTCAGTGTTGTTATATTCCTGTCCTCCCCCTGCTAACACTGGCTGGGCCCAAGTTCCTACCTCAGGCCTTTGCCATTACACCTTTACATCCAGACAGAAATATGCCATGTTGAGCAGGCTGGTGAATCCTGACTTGTGCAGGCCTTAGAATGTGAATGCAGAGACACACTGGAGTGAATGTTAATGTACATTAAAGCAAGGGACTAGGTACAAGCTGATGCCAAACACAGGGCAGGAGCTGTGCCACTCCCCCTGTCCAGCTATGCCAATGCACCCCTGCAGACTGTCTTTCAACTAGGCACTGCCAAACAGCAGTGGTTTAAAGAGTGGCAAACAGCTAAAACAAGATGATCAAATACACTTTCACCTGTTACTCAATTTAAATCCCTTGTCGCTGGAGGAATAAGGCAAGAGCTGTTCCACCCAGCTGTGTCCATTGTAACTGCAAACACTAGACACACAAGCATGTGGAAACGAAAAAGCCTGCAGGTAAGGGCAGCTGAAAGCATCAATTAATTTCTCTCTCTCCAGTTCATTGTGTTTCTTCCATTTGGAAAAAGCAGAGGCCACATTACGCTGATAACAAGGTGAATTCATGGTGCAATTTGTATCTAGGGTTATCGAGAAACTAGACTAGCACTGAGCCCTGTTTACAGGATGCAGCATATTGACCTCTGGGGAAAGTGCTTGTAAAATAGCTGCAGTTTCTGCTGAGGGCTTCAGGGAGAAGTGTGTGGACACACTGAATGGTGTCAGCTGTTCACTCTGCTCACCTCCTGAGTGGACTCCTTCTCCTTCTGGAATTGGTGTCTCTCATGAATCAGTTTGTCTCCCATCTTCCTCTTGCTTTCCTGCTCCTCATTGAGTTGAGCAGTGAAGTCTTCTATCTCATCTAACAACTTCTGCTTCTCCTGCAACAAAGTTTAGCAAGATGAAATCACAAGACCTTCCCCACAGCACGGCAAGGCCCCTCTCCTGTCATTTGGAGAGGAGACCACATGGGAACATTTTTAGCCAACGTGCGTAAGTTTGGACACTTTTGCCTGCTGTGCTTTCATCTGTTATCGAGGACTTTACAGCCTCCGTGCTTTGCTGGCAGTAAACAAAATGCATCGGCAGAGTCTGGAGAGACACATAACAAATGACTCCTGCCATAAGCTCCATTTGAGCAACCTCTTGCATCTGCACAGAGCCTAGATGGTTCCAGTGACTGCACAGGGGCAGGACAGAGTTGTTGCAGGACTGGGGCCTAAGTGAGGGCTACCGGATGAAAACAACCTCAAATCAAAGGAATCCCTTAGCGTAAACAACAGCTTCCCTCTCAGAGAAGTTTACAATAGACCCGGAACTCTGATCTCATTAAACCCCTTTTTATCCTGAGTTTTAGCTGAGAATGGATTTCACAGAAAGCAAACAGACAATGAAAGAACCCAGCAATGTAAATTAGTATCTAAAACTGAACTATACCCATGGATTTTCAGAACCCTTTTACTATTCTCCACCTTGGCTCAATGATTGAACAGGGCAGTCAACTGAATTTGTTCAAAGTTTAAAACCACGTAAAACTCGTTATTTAATTGTGACCAGAGCCCTGTGAGTGACAAGGCTTCTTTATGCTGCTACTACTTTTCCCCGTATGATCAGCCCCTCTCCCAGTGTGGCATGTGCTGCTTGTAAGCTCTAACTTGGTTCCAAGTTTAAAGGTGATTGCTGGAGTCACTTATTTTTATACATGCCAAAATTATCCAAAAAAAGGTCGGTACTTCACTTTATATGCCTGGAGACGTGACCCAGTTTTCAGGAGCGCCAACAGCCCCCAGTGAAAATTCAGTCACTTAATTAGGAGCAGACACTCATCTTTGCCAAATGTGTTACTAGTTTGTAACATGCATTGATATTTTCTGTGATGAAAGGTGCTTTGTCAATGTGAAATAATATTAACAACAATCAGGAAATCGATGTTTCAAACAAAAACAAAGGAGACATCCAGTTTATCAGCAGGGGTTTGCATCCTCCATGGAGAGCTAATTGCATCTGTTACTGCTCATTAGTCACATTAACGGTAATTTAAGCTAAAATAGAGATGAGCAACACCATGTTATGAGGAGAGGACAGTCAAGAATAAACACGTCTCAGGTGGCTGAATGCACCTAGGAACCCTCACAATTTACACCCTTTCTCTCAGATCTAGTGTTGCTGTTTGAAACGTGGGATTGTTATTGTGTGTTATTAAATTATATTCTTTATAGAGCATCTTTCCTGCCAGGAAAATCTCAATACACTTTATAAACAAGATCTCAATAGAGGAATCACTGGGTGGAGTTCTATAGCTTATTTTATGCAGGACCTCAAACTAGATCAGGGTAGTCAATTGTTTTTTGTTAAGGTCCAAATTTCTTGGTCAAGGTAAAGTCAAGGTCCAGACTCCAGAAAAAAGTTGCACAAAAACAACAACAACAACAATAATAATAAGTAAATAAAAAGATTTCGGGGTCCGTTCAAAAGCATCTGGCCGTCTGGATTTGACCCACAATCCACCTACTGACACTCCCTGGACTAGATGATCAGCATAGTCCCTCTGGTCTTGAAGATTATGAAGCTACGAAAAACTTGGGGGCCAAATTTTAGGCACTTGAATCCATATTTAGGTACCAAGATCAAATCTTATTTCTTCAGGGAACCTTATATATTGGCGAATATAAGCCAGAAATTAAAATAATTTAATACATACCTATTATATTACACACCAACACAATACATCCATATTCCATGACACACACCCCTTTCCGCATTCACACAAGTTAGTGTAAAATGTGTCCTCTGCTAAAATTGACAATTAAAAAATTCAGCGGTGATAAAGTCTCCCATGACATCCCCTTCTCAGTTACACACACACACAGTGGAACCTGGATATTGTGACACAGGAGGAAAGCTGACAATCATTTCAGTGCACTGCAGCGGGAGAATGTCTAACCTGTTAGGGTGAACCTGTGTGCACTGCCCAGTTTGTTAGTAAAGCTTCCCTACAAGAAGGTTCCACCGTCATCCTGCATTATGTTTTCAGTCAGCAGGACCCAAGCTGGAAATGACCTTTCTCACAATTTGCCACAAGAGGGCAGAATTTCATTCATAAACCTCAAAGACATTCATAGATACTAAGGTCAGAAAGGACCATTCTGATCATCTAGTCCGACCTCCTGAACAGCGCAGGCCACAGAATCTCACCCACCCACTCCTATGAAAAACCTCACCCATGTCTGAGCTATTGAAGTCCTCAAATCATAGTTTAAAGACTTCAAGGAGCAGAGAATCCTCCCTCCAGTGACCTGTGCCCCATGCTACAGAGGAAGGCGAAAAACCTCCAGGGCCTCTCCAATCTGCTCTGGAGGAAAATTCCTTCCTGACCCCAAATATGGCGATCAGCTAAACCTTGAGCATATGGGCAAGATTCACCAGCCAGATACTACATTGATACAGGTACCATACATAAGGCAACCAAAAATAGCAGCACTGCTTGTTTGCCTGTATGAGGTTCTATGGGCAGCTGTCAGGATTACTGCTGAAGTACATGTAGGACTGCATACCCTCAGAGAGGTGGCTCCTGGGTCTACAGATTTCACAGCGACAAACACAGTGACTCAGTAAATATCTATAGCACTACGGCCTAGCTAAGGCCCTGGTTTCTATTTAAGGTAGGACTAGAGGAGGAAATGACTCCTTGCTTGTTACACATAACTTGGAACTCTCAGGTCTTTTGTGCAAACCGTTCCATTTCTGCTGTTTGCAGTTGGCACTTAGCCTTGGCCAAAATTCCTGATTCGGAGGGAAAACCACAGCGTGCTCTCATTCTGCATGGGCTATGTTACCTCGGAAGCTGGGCAGAACACAGGTGTCAGTGCCTAATACACTGCAGAGATGCTAAAATATGATATACTCAGGAAAGCTAGCAGCGGGCCAGGGTGCTGAGTCATAATTAATGCCACGTCCCATGCAGAGATGCAAATTCACGCTTCATTGCTAAGGAATCTCTGGCACAGGACAGATCCCTCAGCCTGTTTTCAAACACACCAAAGTATGAGCCTGAAGTATCTTTCTAGGTGAGAAGGCTCTCCCTCACCTCCTCCAACCTCTCGATACTGGCTTTCAGACAAGGGATGCAGGATCTCAGGTCGCTGTTCTTGTCCTCCAGCTGCTGTAGTCTGTGGCAATGAATGAACACACTTAGAAACTCTGCTACAGAGCCCTGAGACTGGAGAAAGTCATGCAAGCAGCAAAAAATAATAAGAGCACATTAGTGAAGACTGGAGCATGGATGTAGGACTGAGGATGGCCTCTGCCTTTGTCTGCCCCACTCCTTCTCACCAGCAATCACAGGGAAGGAGGAGACATCTATCCAGACTTAGCTGGAGTCATTTGAAACCCTCTGCCCAATTTTTGCCTGCTGTGACAGATATCCCACCCCCAAGGCACCAGGTCATCCTTCAGGCTCAGCACTGACTACCTTCATTGCCCTGCAGTAGCAAATCCAAGTCTGGGCACCAAAGGGTGAAACATTTTCTGAGCACAGGCTCTTTGCATTCCAATTATTTCCCCCCATTTTTGATGCCTCTCCTCTTGGTATTTTTACCTCAGAGGCCAAGTGCCAGGGACTGGCACACAGCAACCAGGAGGAATCCAGAGATGGCCTCACCTAGTGCCCAGGTTCAGATCTCTCAAATTCACATGGGTATTCCTCCTCCCATATTACCTTCCTGGTCCTTTGTCAGTCATGGCCAGTTAGGACTGAGCAAGAATGGAACGTTCTGCATTTGCTGAATCCCTAGTGAAAACCACCCTGACAGAGAGAAGACACCCCACGCCCAGGAAAGGTTGGCTCTGCCCAGGAAGCCAGCCTGAGGGTGTGGGGAAGCCTACAAGCTGGTTACTGCCTGATGAGATCAGTCACTAGGAGCAAGGGTGTTACTCAAGCTGGTTTTTCAGCTCAGATCTCCCCATGCTGCCGTTACCATTCCTCTGGGACGGCCCCAGACAGTGCTGTTGCTCCGTTCCTTCTAGATCAATCAATCAAACACAGCTCAGATGCTTCTGTAACTGCTCTTCCCACTCGGGGCTTTTCAGGCAGAGGAAAGCTGTAGTCCTCGCCTTGGGCTCATGCCTGTTGAAGTCAAAGGCAGAACTTCCATTGACTTCCCTAGGAGCAGAGCAGATACTTTGCATGTCTTTGTGAAGCTGACTCATGTGACAATGTCAAACTGAGCTCCAGGGACTAGTCATGCCAATGGGCAGGAGGTTCAAGTGGACACCCTTATTATTCACACCGTTAGGGGCAGATCAAGAGGGAGCATGCATGAGCTAATGGAATCCAAATTGAAAGTTCTCTCTGGCTGGAGACAAGTGTCACTGGTCTGAGTCATAGAATCATAGAATATCAGGGTTGGAAGGGACCTCAGGAACTCATCTAGTCCAACCCCCTGCTCAAAGCAGGGCAAATCCCCAACAAAATCATCCCAGCCAGGGCTTTGTCAAGCCTGACCTTAAAAACTTCTAAGGAAGGAGATTCCACCACCTCCCTAGGTAACGCATTCCAGTGTTTCACCACCCTCCTAGTGAAAAAGTTTTTCCTAATATCCAACCTAAACCTCCCCCACTGCAACTTGAGACCATTACTCCTGAAGAGGTGGGTTAATTTACTACTTTGGGACAAAGTTACAGAGGAAGGAGGTAGTCAAAATCAGGGTTTAGAATGGCATGGGGGCAAGCTTTTTTGGAGGCAGCATAGCCATGGCTAGAAATTCACCCCCAGCTGTGTGCTAGTTGTCACTGATTAGCGATACACCTCCAAAGCTCCACCATGTGGAGGATATAGTGGCTGTACCAACCTGGCTTGCAGATTCTCAATCTCAATACTCTTCTCTCTCTCCATCCTGGTCAGGAGCTCTCTTTGTTTTCTGATTTCCTCCAGGAGCATCTCATCTGCTTTCAACTCTTGTTCCTTCAGCTGTTCCTCCAGGGCATTAGCTCTATGGAGAAAAGGAAAGAAGGGGTTTAGCCAAGTCTGACATTACACAGCTGTCCTACTGACATTTGGATATTTTACGGAGAGGTATGTCCTCCTTCCTTTTCACCCTCCTCCCATCTTCCTCCTGTTGCAAAGCCAGTAGAAGCCACCATGGAGTTTGAAGATCATCATAAAAGGAGCAGCATCTGTACAAGACAAAGAACAGGCACCTGCAAGACACTTACAGGCACCTGGGAGAAAGCAGGTAGCACATCCTCACAACCACCCAATCCCTGAGCACTCTGATGCTGAACCACTTGGAAGTCATTGCCTATTTGGTATTTAAATCACTGGGAACCCAGGCAATGGATACTGGTTATCAAGTTTCTACAAACCTCAGTGGTCACATTAAAACTAACCAAACGGAGGAATGAAGGGAAGATTGAGAAGAAAACACAGTAAAAGATTTTCTTAAAACTTGTGTCTTAGTGGGTAGCAGAGTCAGGGTACTGCACAGAATAAGCTACTGAGGCTAATTACTCCAATTAAATTATCTTCCTTTTCACCTGGGTTTGTAGTGGAGTATGACATTCACATGCCACTTATGGGTAATTCCTTTGGGCACCAGCATCAGTGATATTTGTATAGCTCTAGGAATACAATATTTGGCTGTCTGCATGTTGCCAATAAAGTAAGCAGGGCCTACATAATGATTATTAAATAAAATAAAAAAATAAATGATTATTTAATTGTTGCAGAGAAATATGATAATACAAGACAGAGAAGGGGTTTAATGGATGTTGGGATTTGCAAGACTTGTAGTATCTTATAATAATTTTAAGTTAAATCAAATCTAGGACCTAAAGAAAGCGACCATTTCTCTCTAAATTCTCAATCACAAGTGGAGTGTGAAGGGTTATTTTTCCAGGCCACATCCATAACTGGCAAACATTTTTAATGTCACATGGTTCTCAATGGAGCACACAAGTCTCAGAAGACATTCAAGCAGTGGACAGATGTTTGTTGCTAATCTACTCACTCAAACCTGTCCTTGGAAGCAGGTGACTAAATAGTGCATGAGTGGCTGTCATTTTATGACCTTTGATTACATTACTGTAAAGCTGCTTCTGCTTCCTAAAGCAATGCACTATCAACCATCTTCAACATCAGCAGCTGGGAAGCTACAGTTTGCTGGGATATTGTTTTGTTATAGAGCTTGTAAAAACACAGGACAAAAGCATGAGGTGCAAACCTCTGATAGAGGGACATGTTTTTCTAAAAAGAAAAGGAGTACTTGTGGCACCTTAGAGACTAACAAATTTATTTGAGCATAAGCTTTTGTGAGCTACAGCTCACTTCATCGGATGCATTTGGTGGAAAATGCATCCGATGAAGTGAGCTGTAGCTCACGAAAGCTTATGCTCAAATAAATTTGTTAGTCTCTAAGGTGCCACAAGTACTCCTTTTCTTTTTGCGAATACAGACTAACACAGCTGCTACTCTGAAACATGTTTTTCTAACTGATCAACTTGTTACCTAAGCCCTTTATTTGGAGAAAAATAATTAACCCTTCTGGGCTAAGTGATTAGAGCACTCAAGGGGGAGTTGTGTGTATCAGGGAAAACATCTTGTTACTATGAAGTTTATCAGGGCTTAGGGAAACCTTTACTTGAATCACTGTTGTTCCACGACACACATACTATTAATCTTATAGTCCTGTAGATAAACTCCTAATGGCTTTATCTGAGGAGTGTAAACACCCCTGGAGTTAAATAAAATTCGCAGATTTACACTTGTCCCACCATCCAAAAGAATAGGGGCATTTCAGGGGGAGGAGGGTGGAGTCAGAGACACAATATAGACCTTCTTTAGCTCCCATTAAAATGCACGGGATTAAATGAAAGACCAGAGCGGAAAAAACAGTAACTTTCCCTTCCCAAATAACAATGCTCAATATTATTGCTAATTATTTGTAATGTAGCAGCAGCCAGGGGCCCCAGTGAAGGATCAGGGGCCCCATTGCTCTAGGCACTGGACCCACAACAACCAACAACAAAAAAAGACGGCCCCTGCCATGAAGAGTTTACTGATTAGGTTATGTGTAGCTGGAGAGATTATTTAGAACTATCAGAGCATAAAGCTGGCATTGTTCCCAAAAGGTCAGAGACTCAGACCTGCCAACCTGCAGATTGCCTGAATTCCAAGCAGTTAGTCAGGGGCACAGACATTGAACAGGTGAGGCATGGAAAATGAAGCAGAGGTGGCCTTTTGTGAAGGCAGCAGTTTGGATGCCTGCTGGCTTTTGACAGGGATGGAATTTACATCAGCGAGGGAGGGCAGATTTGCTAGGATTTAATAGTCTCTTCTTTATCTTTCTATTGCCTTTTTCCATTGGCGTGCTTTCATCACACACTTAACACAACAGAGGAAGTTCTGAGAACAGCTGCCTTTTATTTACAGACAATAACCTTAGAGAGTTGCGTGTGTGGATCCTATGTATGCATGCGTGCACTAATTCACACAGAGCGCAGAGGAAAGAGAACAATTCTAACACACATTAAGGGCTTTTCTACCCAGTGCAGCAATGCATGCTCAAGGGGTTTGAATTGCAAAGTGCACTAAGTAGAAGTCCCCTAGTGCGCACTAATGATGAAACAGGGACCTGTAGGGGATGTCAGCAGGGTCTATGAAGGTCACTTTGTGTGCAATACGTTTGTGTGTGTGAGAATTCATACCCCTCTAGTACACATTGCTGCACAGTGCAGACAAGCCCTTAGAAACGCCTCATGAGGATATGTTTGCTCCTGTGACAAGCCAAATGCCCTCACCTGTGCACCAGCTGCAGGTTTTCTTGTTTTAACCGACTGTGCTGCTCTCCATTTGCAGCTGTGTCCTTTTCCAGCTCTGTTACCCTCTTCTCCAGGAAGACAACCT
This sequence comes from Dermochelys coriacea, assembly GCF_009764565.3. NCBI lineage: Eukaryota > Metazoa > Chordata > Testudines > Dermochelyidae > Dermochelys > Dermochelys coriacea. The sequence continues at coordinate 35,662,458 of NC_050077.1, read as the reverse complement.
GTGCAAGCAAGAGAGAGGATTCAGATACCAATAGGTTCTTTCAGCTTTATTTCTCTTTCTTAGAAGTGCAGGCCAAATGATAGCACTGACAAAACTCAAATGCAACTATTTAAGTAATAATTGAAGACATTCAATTGGTTGCCTCTAACCTGAGCTGTATCTTGTTTGACTTTGAGAGTATCATGCATGTTCTGTGCTTCATCATGTCTCACCTATAACTGCTGAAATGTGCCCTTATCTAGAGGAGGTGACCTCATTCTCATTCAAGAAATTTACAAGTAGGCATTCCATTTTGGTGCGTCTCATGGATTTTTAAAAAACACAGTTTGCACTTTGCTAGAATTTAGCTCCTAAATTTTAGGAGTGTTCCATAATACTAACACAGGGCCAAATGCTTCACTGGTGTTTCTCCTTTGAGGTCAAAGGCCACATCAGTGGTCATCTTCATTAAGTTTTTGAACATGTGGATCTATAGAGCCAGATACTCAGTTGGTGGATATTGCCATAGCTCCAATGGAACTGTGACAGTGTATACCAGCTGAGAATATGTCTCACACTACCTAAAAGGGACAAAATGTCCCTTTTGTCCTTTTCACAGATGGAGAGAGACAAGGAAAACAGAATTGACTATTGCCAAGCCACAGATATTAGAAAGGGGACTCAAGGGTTGGTTTACAACCAGAAACTACCTTAAGTTCCTTTTAAACATTGACTAGATTTCACTTTGATGGTGTCCCTTTAAGAGACGCTCCTGCAGAGTTGCACGAAACAAGTTGGATACATTACAACTTTCCTTTGGTTATAAAAATCTGCATTTTAGGGGTTTGAATGTTAACTTAGAATTATTCCCTTTCCTCGCCCCCGAATTACATAGCTCCCTGCTCTGCTCTCAGCCTTATTAAAAAAGCAATGTTACATATGCTATCCGCAATGTGTTCTTCAGACCTTTCAACCACTCTGTCGGACTGCGGCACTCAATGTTGCGACACCATTGCTACGGCTACAGCAAAGAGGGCTGAGAATTGTCACTGCATTTGATAAACAAGCAGGAGGTGGGAATACTTTCCTAAGGACAAAGCATTTATTTGTGTAAAAACTAAAGTCATGAATATTGAGATAAGAACAAAAACTAATTCTTTTATTGGATATGGCTAAAAATAAATTTTACATGTTACTTTAGAGTGAAGGACAAATGATGAACAAATCTATATTAAGTCCATGAATCTGGGGTATAAACCAAACCCTGACAATACTCTAGCCAAATGTTTCAAACCTGGGTGCCTGACGTTAGGCTACTAAATCTATATTTGGGTTCAGAGTGGCCAGAAATGCTGAGCACTCTCAAATCCCACTGAGGTAAAGGGGAGCTGCAGGAGTTCAGCACCTCAAAGCCAAGGCACTTTGCAACAGGAGCTGAATTTCTAGCATCTAGGTATGAAAATTTTGGCCTGTATTCTTCAAAGAGAGACAGTATAAATGATACAGTTCTATAAACTATTGTACTAAAGTGCTGTCAAATGGACAAGTAATGTGTATATGTATGCATATATATATTTATTTCTCTGTCATACCCACAACTCCACACGTCTTCCTATTCAGGATATCAGAATTAAGCAGTTTTAAAGAGGTATTTTCACATTGGGGCAAACATTTATACAAAGCACAATTCACTTGGCTTGGAGTTTTCCATATTCCCTCGGCTATTTTTAGCTATTGATGTTTGAGTAAAGCTTTCCTTTCCCAAATGCAGTTTCTCCTCCTCCTGCCTCATGATCCTTTGCCCATAAACTCCCAGTAAGTTAACGTGGAACCTAATAGAGATGTCACAAAGCCAGCATTTATAGCCTTGCTGCAGGACAAGTTCTGAGCAGAACAGGCATGAGTGAAAGTCCCTGTTTCAAGTCAAATAGCTTTCCTTCCTAGGAAGGATAGCATTAGACAGCCGTGTATATAGCATTATGAAACAATTTCAAAAGAAGCAGATTAAAATATATTTCTCAGTATTAATATTGCTCTATGAATGGTTATAATGACCAAATGCAAATATAGTGTATGCAAATATTGTACATCTTACCACCCATGTCAGTGACATCATTCATTCAGACTAAGGCCATGTCTATATGTACAGCACTGCAGCAGCGCAGCTGTACCGATGCAGCCACACCATTGCAGTGTGCCTGGTGAGATGCTCTCTGACGACGGGAGAGCATAAAAACCACCTCCGTGAGCATTAGAAGCTATGTGGGTGGGAGAATCTCTCCTGCTGACATAGTACTGTGCACACGACTGTGTACGTCAGCGTCACTTATGTCACTCACGGGGCGTGGTTTATTCACATGCCAAGCGACATAAGGGATGCTGACATAGACTGTAGTGTAGACATAGCCTGAGACAGAGGGACAGACCTCTTGCCCCTGCCAGTACTGTACGCCATTTACCATGAAGCAATCTTCAGTGCAAGCTGTGCAACGAGCCTTAACACCCACTGAAAAGATTGGAATTCGACCTCCCAACCCGAACACAGCAACACTCTATGCCTTTTCTGATCATTTTGTCAAATCACAACCCTCAAGTCAGTACAGAATGCTTTGAGTTAACCACCTGTCCCCAGTAGTTATCTACCCAGTGTCAGCCAGCATTCAATAATAGCAAGTAATTAACACCTTGCATTTCCCCAGCAATTTCTGTCCCAGGATCTCAAAGCATGGTAAACCATTGTTTACTCCATGCAGGAATGGGTACTCGTCTACCCTTTTCATTAACGAGTAGGCTGATGCACAAAGAAATGCCTTGCCCAAGAGCACCCAGTGCATCAAAAGACAGAGGCAGGAACAGAACCGGGGTATCCTGTCCCCTTGGTTTAACCACTAGGAACACGTGTTCCGTCCGCCCAAAGGAAAACCGCTCGACGTCAAAGATAAGCTTAATAGGACACTCAGATGCTATTCCTCCATTAAAACTTCAGAGGCAGCTGCAATAGCATTCATACCTTGTCAGTGATGTCCTCATCTGCACATTCCATGTGGTCACGGAAAGATTCTTCCATAGCATCCACAGTCAGGGTGCCCGTCTGATGTAAGTGCCTGTATCCGAGACAGACCAACCCAACCCAAAGCAAGATGACCATTAGAGAGAACATTGTAGAAGGCAAAGTATCATTTCTTACACAATTCCTCTCAACTCTCCACCCCTTCTCCTGCAGGAGACATTAGGACATTGCTCTCTTTTGGGTGACAGTAGGTAAAGATGATGAAAGCAGGAGGCTGGCCTGGCAAAACAGCGATTCTATCGAGTAGCAAGCCTCGCTTTCACCAAATGAGGCTCTGACAAGCCAACAAGAGTTAGCATCCCACAACACCTCAGTACTGCCGAACTATAGGGCAGGAATCTTCACTATGTTTGTGACTTTTAGTGAAGAGCACCTGGCTGCCAGAGGGGAAATGGACAAGTAGTGTTGGAATTTGGTGCTATCACCTCTTATTCTTGCTCTTTGGAATATGGAAAGATAACAGCTTACTTTCCACACTTCATTTTGGGTTTTGAACTTAACACTTATATTCCAGAGCAGCAGGACTAAAAGTACTCTGCTCTCCCCAGAGATAAAGCCAGAAAGGAATGGGGAGTGAATTGAGCTTGTTGTGAAATACACACTCAACTTCAGCTCCCCAAGTGGGAGACTAGTAAATCATTAGCCATGGCTTGTAACATTTGGGTTTTTGTTTTCTTTCAAAGGACACTGTTCATAATCAGTCTAGACAGTCACTCTGTAACGTAATGACGTGTTCTACAGGAGCTGAGCGCGGTATTCCACCTTAGTGGGGGTGGGAAGGGGGAAAGCAGAATTATTATCACAACCTAGAATAATTAAACACAGGACTTGCATCAAGAACTATAGATATAGAGAGCTGAGGATACAAGGACTATGATTCTACTAAAAGAAAAGGAGTACTTGTGGCACCTTAGAGACTAACAAATTTATTAGAGCATAAGCTTTCGTGAGCTACAGCTCACTTCATCGGATGCATTTGGTGGAAAAAACAGAGGAGAGATTTATATACACACACACAGAGAACATGAAACAATGGGTTTATCATACACACTGTAAGGAGAGTGATCACTTAAGATAAGCCATCACCAGCAGCAGGGGGGGGAAAGGAGGAAAACCTTTCATGGTGACAAGCAAGGTAGGCTAATTCCAGCAGTTAACAAGAATATCAGAGGAACAGTGGCGGGTGGGGTGGGGAGGGAGAAATACCATGGGGAAATAAGAAAAGGAGTACTTGTGGCACCTTAGAGACTAAGTACTCCTTTTCTTTTTGCGAATACAGACTAACACGGCTGCTACTCTGAAACATGGGGAAATAGTTTTACTTTGTGTAATGACTCATCCATTCCCAGTCTCTATTCAAGCCTAAGTTAATTGTATCCAGTTTGCAAATTAATTCCAATTCAGCAGTCTCTCGTTGGAGTCTGTTTTTGAAGCTTTTTTGTTGAAGTATAGCCACTCTTAGGTCTGTGATCGAGTGACCAGAGAGATTGAAGTGTTCTCCAACTGGTTTTTGAATGTTATAATTCTTGACGTCTGATTTGTGTCCATTCATTCTTTTACGTAGAGACTGTCCAGTTTGGCCAATGTACATGGCAGAGGGGCATTGCTGGCACATGATGGCATATATCACATTGGTAGATGCGCAGGTGAACGAGCCTCTGATAGTGTGGCTGAAGTGATTAGGCCCTATGATGGTATCCCCTGAATAGATGTGGACAGAGTTGGCAATGGGCTTTGTTGCAAGGATAGGTTCCTGGGTTAGTGGTTCTGTTGTGTGGTGTGTGGTTGCTGGTGAGTATTTGCTTCAGATTGGGGGGCTGTCTGTAAGCAAGGACTGGTCTGTCTCCCAAAATCTGTGAGAGTGATGGGTCGTCCTTCAGGATAGGTTGTAGTTCCTTGATGATGCGTTGGAGAGGTTTTAGTTGGGGGCTGAAGGTGATGGCTAGTGGCGTTCTGTTGTTTTCTTTGTTGGGCCTGTCCTGTAGTAGGTGACTTCTGGCTCTGTCAATCTGTTTCTTCACTTCAGTAGGTGGGTATTGTAGTTGTAGGAATGCATGATAGAGATCTTGTAGGTGTTTGTCTCTGTCTGAGGGGTTGGAGCAAATGCGGTTATATCGTAGCGCTTGGCTGTAGACAATGGATCGAGTGGTATGATCTGGATGAAAGCTAGAGGCATGTAGGTAGGAATAGCGGTCAGTAGGTTTCCGATATAGGGTGGTGTTTATGTGACCATCGCTTATTAGCACCGTAGTGTCCAGGAAGTGGATCTCTTGTGTGGACTGGTCCAGGCTGACGTTGATGGTGGGATGGAAATTGTTGAAATCATGGTGGAATTCCTCAAGAGCTTCTTTTCCATGGGTCCAGATGATGAAGATGTCATCAATGTAGCGCAAGTAGAGTAGGGGCATGAGGGGACGAGAGCTGAGGAAGCGTTGTTCTAAGTCAGCCATAAAAATGTTGGCATACTGTGGGGCCATGCGGGTACCCATCGCAGTGCCGCTGATTTGAAGGTATACATTGTCACCAAATGTGAAATAGTTATGGGTCAGGACAAAGTCACAAAGTTCAGCCACCAGGTTAGCCGTGACACTATCGGGGATACTGTTCCTGACGGCTTGTAGTCCATCTTTGTGTGGAATGTTGGTGTAGAGGGCTTCTACATCCATAGTGGCTAGGATGGTGTTTTTAGGAAGATCACCAATGGACTGTAGTTTCCTCAGGAAATCGGTGGTGTCTCGAAGATAGCTGGGAGTGCTGGTAACGAAGGGCCTGAGGAGGGAGTCTACATAGCCAGACAATCCTGCTGTCAGGGTGCCAATGCCTGAGGTGATGGGGCGTCCAGGATTTCCAGGTTTATGGATCTTGGGTAGCAGATAGAATACCCCAGGTCGGGGCTCCAGGGGTGTGTCTGTGCGGATTTGTTCTTGTGCTTTTTCAGGGAGTTTCTTGAGCAAATGCTGTAGTTTCTTTTGGTAACTCTCAGTGGGATCAGAGGGTAATGGCTTGTAGAAAGTGGTGTTGGAGAGCTGCCTAGTAGCCTCTTGTTCATACTCCGACCTATTCATGATGACGACAGCACCTCCTTTGTCAGCCTTTTTGATTATGATGTCAGAGTTGTTTCTGAGGCTGTGGCCCAACAAAGAAAACAACAGAACGCCACTAGCCATCACCTTCAGCCCCCAACTAAAACCTCTCCAACGCATGATCAAGGATCTACAACCTATCCTGAAGGACGACCCATCACTCTCACAGATTTTGGGAGACAGACCAGTCCTTGCTTACAGACAGCCCCCCAATCTGAAGCAAATACTCACCAGCAACCACACACCACACAACAGAACCACTAACCCAGGAACCTATCCTTGCAACAAAGCCCGTTGCCAACTCTGTCCACATATCTATTCAGGGGATACCATCATAGGGCCTAATCACATCAGCCACACTATCAGAGGCTCGTTCACCTGCGCATCTACCAATGTGATATATGCCATCATGTGCCAGCAATGCCCCTCTGCCATGTACATTGGCCAAACTGGACAGTCTCTACGTAAAAGAATGAATGGACACAAATCAGACGTCAAGAATTATAACGTTCAAAAACCAGTTGGAGAACACTTCAATCTCTCTGGTCACTCGATCACAGACCTAAGAGTGGCTATCCTTCACCAAAAAAGCTTCAAAAACAGACTCCAACGAGAGACTGCTGAATTGGAATTAATTTGCAAACTGGATACAATTAACTTAGGCTTGAATAGAGACTGGGAATGGATGAGTCATTACACAAAAAGAAAAGGAGTACGTGTGGCACCTTAGAGACTAACAAATTTATTAGAGCATAAGCTTTCGTGAGCTACAGCTCACTTCATCGGATGCATTTGGTGGAAAAAGCAGAGGAGAGATTTATATACACACACACACAGAGAACATGAAACAATGGGTTTATCATACACACTGTAAGGAGAGTGATCACTTAAGATGAGCCATCACCAGCAGCAGGGGGGGGAAGGAGGAAAACCTTTCATGGTGACAAGCAGGTAGGCTAATTCCAGCAGTTAGCAAGAATATCAGAGGAACAGTGGGGGGTGGGGTGGGAGGGAGAAATACCATGGGGAAATAGTTTTACTTTGTGTAATGACTCATCCATTCCCAGTCTCTATTCAAGCCTAAGTTAATTGTATCCAGTTTGCAAATTAATTCCAATTCAGCAGTCTCTCGTTGGAGTCTGTTTTTGAAGCTTTTTTGTTGAAGTATAGCCACTCTTAGGTCTGTGATCGAGTGACCAGAGAGATTGAAGTGTTCTCCAACTGGTTTTTGAATGTTATAATTCTTGACGTCTGATTTGTGTCCATTCATTCTTTTACGTAGAGACTGTCCAGTTTGGCCAATGTACATGGCAGAGGGGCATTGCTGGCACATGATGGCATATATCACATTGGTAGATGCGCAGGTGAACGAGCCTCTGATGGTGTGGCTGATGTGATTAGGCCCTATGATGGTATCCCCTGAATAGATATGTGGACAGAGTTGGCAACGGGCTTTGTTGCAAGGATAGGTTCCTGGGTTAGTGGTTCTGTTGTGTGGTGTGTGGTTGCTGGTGAGTATTTGCTTCAGATTGGGGGGCTGTCTGTAAGCAAGGACTGGTCTGTCTCCCAAGATCTGAGAGAGCGATGGCTCGTCCTTCAGGATAGGTTGTAGATCCTTGATGATGCGTTGGAGGGGTTTTAGTTGGGGGCTGAAGGTGATGGCTAGGACTCTGAAACCTGTCATTACACAAAGTAAAACTATTTCCCCATGGTATTTCTCCCTCCCACCTCACCCCCCACTGTTCCTCTGATATTCTTGTTAACTGCTGGAATTAGCCTACCTTGCTTGTCACCATGAAAGTTTTTCCTCCTTTCCCCCCCTGCTGCTGGTGATGGCTTATCTTAAGTGATCACTCTCCTTACAGTGTGTACGATAAACCCATTGTTTCATGTTCTCTGTGTGTGTGTGTGTATATAAATCTCTCCTCTGTTTTTTCCACCAAATGCATCCGATGAAGTGAGCTGTAGCTCACGAAAGCTTATGCTCTAATAAATTTGTTAGTCTCTAAGGTGCCACAAGTACTCCTTTTCTTTTTGCGAATACAGACTAACACGGCTGCTACTCTGAAACCTATGATTCTACTGGCTCTCTCTCTAGAGCTTTTAAATGAGTCTGTAACCAGTTAGTAACATGGGTATATTATGGCTTGTGTCCCCACACACTATGATTAATACACTGTTAGTAGCATAGATGCTGGAGATGGGGGGGGAGGGGAATGGGAGGAGCAAAGGGCCATTACCTCCTCAACTTTTAAGCAAGGGGAACCATACCCCCACTTTTGAGAACCTGAACTTGGCAGGTCACAACAAGGGGAGGGCAGGAACACAGCCCCTCCCTTGGCCCTGGACCAGAGCATGGAAGCATTACGATGGAGGGGTAGTATATTAATGGATTCTAGCTACTTAAATAGTCAAAGTATTGAGCATTCTCAAAATTAAAAACCATTTCTTGATAAGTTTCAGAGTAGCAGCCGTGTTAGTCTGTATTCGCAAAAAGAAAAAGGAGTACTTGTGGCACCTTAGAGACTAACAAATTTATTTGAGCATATTAATTTGTTAGTCTCTAAGGTGCCACAAGTACTTAATTTCTTGATAAGGCTCCCAGTCTCAAAAGATGATGGTAGTTCCTTTGTTCACTTCTGCTGATCCAAGTTTGTTAAAAGCAAAGAGAGCTAATCTGAATCCCTGAAGACAATCTTCTTTAAGCAAGTAGCAGCCTAATTCTTAATCTGGTCTTTAAGTACTGACAACTGGCCCTTCAGTATGCTGACTACTATTCAGAAAGAAGGCACAGAATGGATCCTCTTAGAGTTTTAACATAGGTCAACTCTGCTTTTTTAACCTACTGCTTTCTACAAAAACATTTAATATTTTGAACTAAAGGTCTGGGACACATCCTTGGAAAAAGCCTCAGTGTTGGATGACAGTGTCAATAAGATGTCAAGCACACCATGCAAACCAGGCAGAATGATTATAAAATAGTTATTGACCGTAGAGAGAAAGGATCTCTCCTACTGAAGAAATTTGGGGTTTGTGAACTACAGCCCTGTTTCCATCCAAAAGCTATTCTGCTCTGGCCCCATCAGGAAGGTGTATGCATCCAGTCAGAATCAAGAAGAGTTGTGGTTTTTTTTTTAAAAGCATCAAAATATCACTGAATGATTTTATGCTCTTAATGAGAGCTCAATAAGTAGCACATGGAAGAATAACTTCCCAGGAAGAAGTCAGTTTGCTTAAGCAGAGAACCTCAGAATTTGTGACTCTGACTCCAGCCAAATTTCTAGGTATGAAAATACCTAGAATTGTGATCTTGGATCTAGTACTCCAAAACTTTAAAGTATCACATGAGAACAAACAAGAATCAGAGGATGGCGAGGGAGCAGCTTAATCTTAAATTAAAACTCCCTGGTGGTATCTGAAGCAGATGGAAGAGAAACAACTTAATTGAGTGAGAGAGTGTTCAGAACCTCTGGAATCACACAAGGTCAAATTATAAAGGCTAGTCTTAAATAGGAACCCTGGAAATTTGCCTGCTAGCTTAAAACCACTAAGAAGCAAAAAAAATTTGAACCAATAGCTTGAAAGTGAGAGTATGGGAACAATGAAATGTAATACTCAAGACATATTTCCTCACCAGCAAGAAAGAACCGAGTCTGGAAACGTTTGCTGGTTACAGGAAAAATTAAAAAGAAACAATGTGGGAAAACAGCTGGAAAATATTTCCAAAGAACTCCTGAGCAGCTGAAAGCAGGGCAGAGAAACTGCTTCCCTAGGATAAGCCTGATTTAGACCTAATCTCCAGCCCTTCCCTTGATTCCAAACCCAAGAGATTCACGGGGAGTGAAGATTTCTTGGAATTTGTTCCAGAGCTCAACTGACCCACTCAGGAATGCCGCTAAGTAAACAGACTCCTGGGATCTGAGAATACACATTTCTAGTGGGTGCCAAATCATCACACAGACTGTTCAAAAGATCAGCCCATGTTTCCCAAACATCCCAACAGACGTGAAGCTAGAGAGACCTGGAAACAAAAGAGTGCATACAAGAACAGCAGAAAATACCAAAACCTTCCTCTCCCCTAAATCTTCTCTCAGAGGATCAGGGAACAATGTATTTGAGTCTCAAATTAGATTTCCAAAAATCCTAAAGAGGGGTGTCGGTAAAGATTATGCCAGAGAATGCACACCCACACCCACACTTGTACAGCTAGGACAAAAGTTGTTCTTTCAGCTATAGAAAAGAAACACCATGTAAAGAAGTATTAAAACCAACCCCCTCAAGGAAGAGATACGAAACTGATAAAATGCTACCGAGACTCAATGATTTTGTTTCCGAGAGAATTTCAGAGCAAATGTGGTGTCTGCCCTTTTGTTATACAGGGAGAAGGTCTCATAACTTCATTGGCTAGTTGTTACAAATTTCCTCATGCAACTCCACTGGAGAGGCAGGGATCCTTGAAGTATTATCAAGCAGATCCTGGCCCTTCAGAGTTCCAGAGGATTCTTGAAAACAAGATAAACTTTTGGGGAAAATTTGAATGCCTGCACTCTCATGTGACAGTGATGAAAAGCATTATGTCCAGAATGAACTGCTTCCTCCCATCCCCCATTATTGGGAACCTAAATCCCTTGTGAAAATAAAGCAACAGCTCAGTTAGGGCGCTTCCTTTAACAGATCATTGCAAGAATCAGAGACAAGGGACTTGTCTAGATGGGGAAATTTATCAGCATAATCATATCACTACCATTATACCTGTATAACTAGAGAGGTAAATTTCCACATGTAGGCAAGCCCTAAGAGAGTCCCTATACAGTATCACAAGAAACATATGCAATAATATAAAGCCATAGCTGGGGGGGGGAATAGCTCTGCCCCTATGTTTAAAGATTCCTAAGGAGTCCATGAAACAACTTGTGAAAGAGATGAGGAGTAACTCTCATGACATCCATAAAGTCAAAAGGGAGGAGCACATAACTCGAAATATGGCAGAAGCAAAACAGAAACAGTGAATCTGTCTGAGTGGACTGGCATTTTAGTGGTGTGGCAAAGGCTTAATTTCTGACTTGATGCATCTACTCAGCTGACTGGGCAAGGGCTCACTCAGCTCTCCAGGCTAGTGGTACTGATGATACAGAAAAGCACATACATCAGTAACTAGGAGTTTTCAAAATGGGCAAAGTCTCCTGCAGACTCTCACTCTCTGGGCATCCATAGACTGGGGTCTGGGAAGACAACCTAGGAGAAGTCACATTTAAGTCAGTCTCCAGAGGTGAATGCATTTGGAAAATATCTTTTTAGTTATTTAAAAAAACACTTTAAAATCTAGAATGTGAACTAAAATTGCTGTCCAGTACACACTGCAGAAAACGTACTGTACATTTCTCTCAAAGGAAAATGTTGCACATCTATGTAGATAGCTGTAAACCTACTGTACGCGTGACAACCTATGCAAGCACAGTCCTTAAGGACAACAAAAGGATAATAAAAAGTATCAGCATACCTTGCTACCTTCTTGCTTGAGAGTCTCTTATTGGGACTGTGGGAATGAACAAAAACAACAGGAAAACAGAGTCAGGAAAACTGAGAGTGAAGAGCAAGGGGAAACAGGAAACAAACTAAGCAACAGTGACAGGGGGCATATCCTACAATTAACAGCACAGCACAGCACACGCATGAGGCATGCATTACTCAGCTTCTCTGAGGAAATCTCCATGTAAAAATCCAGGTAAAGCCACATTTGCACACATGTAATGACATGTCATGATGAATTGGAACATACAGCACTTGTCATTGCTGCAGAAGTTTCAATGGATCCAACAAAGGGCTCTCTTTTTTGACTCGTTGATTCAGTCCTGAAAGCAGACCCTAGGAAGAATGCTAATAATAGAATTGAGCTTGGTGGGACTCAGACCCATTACAAAAGGACAGTAGCCTGAAATATACTTGATCCACCTGGTGGCTTGTGCAGACAATGAGCCCATCTCTGAAAGAAAACACTGAAATATTCTGCTACAAATATAAGCAGGACTACTGCACTAGAATCACAAGTACGGAGAGCAAAAAATAATAATTAAAAAGCAAACAGCCCAATGAACTATCCTCTGTAGTTCATTAACTCCAAACAATTATAATTTTACTGAATTGTGTTTGACATCGGACATAGCAGCACAGGTGGATATATGACTGGCTGGCTGCTTGTATTTCAGACCGGGACTTCCCCAGATTTTGGGGGTTGATTTGTTTGACCTTTTCTTCTCTCCCTCCCTCATATGCAGCTGTATTTGCATCTAAAATCAGGAAGGCTGGATTTTAAGCAAGATCATGTTTCAAGTACTAAAAATAGGTGCATTCATAAGCTATACTTAGCAGCAGCTAACAGAGTCCCTTCTTACGGAATTGTATTTTCTTTTTAAATACTTAGCATGCTATCCCAGCACATGCTATAAGAACATAACATCAACATCATGCTGCACAGCTTTAATGTCCTGATGTAGTGACTCCCTCTCAGTACATAGCTCACCTATGATGATGAAAAGCACCTGATCACAGGACCTCTTTGCTTACAACGTAACAGATTAATACTTTCTTCATATCAGCCACTTGTGATTTGCCACTTCAAGTCATTTTAAGTCATGATTCATCTATTTTTTCCTCTTTGAAGTTTGCTAACATGTAACCAAAATTAGAACTAGTTACTGCATATTGTACCTCAAAATTTTTTTACATATATTTTTGTATACTACTGTAATCATGTGGTTACGTAAAAAATCAGCTTCCTCCAGAATCTTCTCTTTCTCCTTTATTCACGCCCCTTGTCCCAAGTTTGGGAAATAATGGCTTTAACTTCCCTCCGCAACCGGATTCTTCAAAACCATGATCACATGAAAACTTGCAAGAGGATAAACTGGGACACTCCAGCGTCTACCACTGCACAAACAAAGATGGTCTCAAGAGAAAGGAGATGGATTAAAATCTAACAGAACCTTGCTCCCGCCCAGAGCAATGCGACTGTATGAGAAGAGAGGTTGTCAGTTTCTAAAGTTCGACATTTGCAACATGGTATCTCCATGTACAGGGAATTACTATAGTTAATGAGATGTTGCGGATGATATGGAGCATTTATAATTAGGTATTTTCCAGAAACTGGTAGAGTTTTAAATTTTTTGCCATTTATTCTCATCAACTGACCAGAGTGACTTGCTGTCCCAAGCACTCAGTAAGCCAGCACCACCCTCCAGCTTTTGTGAAACAGCCTGGATGCTCAAAGCCATTAGATCAGCTCTCTTCCCTCAAATCATATAGACTTGCTAAATACCTCCCTCTCCTTTCAGGCAGGGGGAAGGCTACAGAGGAAACTCCTTCCCAGAGCGGAAGGGTTTGAGTCGCTCATTCAAAAATTTAACTTTTCTTGCAAACCTATTCCCCCTTCTCACTTTCCAATATCTCCTGACATATTTAGAAAAGAAAAATATCTACTTAATTAGTCAAGCCTGGTATCATCAAAACATGGAATGTTCATTCCCCCACTTTCTCCTAATTTAAAAATGTAAAAGAGAAAGAAAAATAGAAATTAATAGATCTGCATCTATATGTTCACATGCGAGGAGTAAGTAACTGCGCCAATTTTATTTATTTTATTGTTGCTATAGTATCACTAAATTGAGGATAAAGTAAATGCCCCCCCCCAAACATGGGGAGTTCTGAAAAAAATTCTCAAAATAAGATATTGGTGGGAGTCACACTTCAAGATCCAGAAACTTAAAATGAATGATTGGCTGAGCAGAGAGGAAAGGCAATGGACATAAAATGTAGATCAGTGACTTCTAGAGGTGAAATGCTTATATTACCCCTTAGAACAGGGGTGGGCAAACTATGGCCCGCGGGCCAGATCCAGCCTGTCAGGGCTTTGGATCCGGCCTGCGGGATTGCCCCCCGTGGTGCCGTAGGCCCCGCGCTGCTCTCAGAAGCGGCCGGCACCACGTCCCAGACGCCCCGGGGGGGCAGGCAGAGGGCTCCATGCATTGCCCTTGCCTCCAGGCACCGCTCCCTGGAGCTCCCATTGGCCGGGAATGGGGAACTGCAGCCAATGGGAGCTTTGGGGGAGGTACCTGGAGGCATGGCAAGAGCAGTGTGCGGAGCCCTGTGCCCCCCCTCCCCCAGGGGCAGGGGCCCTGTCCTGGCCCCAGAGCGCACCGCTGCCACGCCAGAGCCGTTTTAGGTAAGTGGTGCCGGGCTGCAGCCTGCACCCCAAACCCCTCCTGCACCCCGCCCCCCCAACTCCCTGCCCTAAGCCCCCTGCCTGCACCTCGCACCCCAACCCCCTGCCAAGCCCCCACCGCACCCCAATCCTGAGCCCCCTTCCGCACCCTGCAGCCCTCCTGCACCCCAACCCCCTGCCCTGAGCTCCCTCCTGCAGTCCACACCCCTCCTGCACCCATCCTGAGCCCCCTCATGCACCCTGCACCCCGCACCCCAACCCCCTTCCCTGAGCCCCCTCATACACCTCACACCCCTCCTCTGCCCCAATCCCTTGCCCTGAGCCCGTTCCTGCACACCACACCCCCTCCCACACCAACCTCCTGTCCCGGCCCTGCATACAATATCCCCACCCAAACGTGGCTCTCGGCCCAAAAAGTCTGCCCACCCCTGCCTTAGGAGGAGGAACTAAAAATAGCTTGAACCAAATCAACCCTTGAATAGTTTCTGGGAAGCACTGGCTGACCATGCTTTTCAAGCTAACTGGTTTCCTAATCATGGTTTTGACAGTGAACTTTTGACATTCCTATTGAGTGAAGGAGTCACTTTTGGTGAGATTTCAAGGATTCTGCAAACCTGCTTCCCCTCTTTGATGGAAAGGGGCTAGATACTGCTTCTCCAGAATTTGTGAAGAAAAATAAATAAATCAATGCATGTCACTTGTATCTGAGGGAGATTAATCTGTTTTTCATCACAAATGGCTGATCAAAAGCGTATCCGGGCATCTTTGGATCCCAGGCCTGAGAAGCTACCTGGTATGGGAGGTGCATCTATCTATTGCAATGGTTGGATAGAAGCAGTTGCAGCTTGGCGGCAGACACACACATCTGACAATGGAATCCTGGGTACATTTTAGACAGGGTTTGGGGGTGTTTTTGCTGTTTATTTCACAGAATTGAGACTGCTCTTTTGAAGGATTCCTGTGATCAGGGAAAGCATTGCTGAAAAAAAAAAAAATCTATGATTTTGCAATACTGCTCCCGTTGCTAGACATTTTGTCTGTTTTAGATATTTTGGCTCCTTGTTTTCTTCTGGGTACAAGGTGTTGGTAATCACCTTCAAAGCCATCAGTGGTCCAAGGCCATTGCCTGAAAGAGGATTTTGCAGACCCTATTCTGTCACAGCATGTAATACCAGTTGGGATGTTCTTGCTGATAATTGTGTGGATTCAGTTCTCTCAGCAGAATGCTCTCTTCTTTGGAGTTCTTTCCCCTTGATGGGCCAACACGGCCAGAGTTTGGCTGCCTCCAGGGCAAGATACAAGGCAAATTATTTAGTCTAACTTTTTGTCTATGATATTTCATTACTCTTTTGTTCCTGTGCAGTCATGTCTACCAGATCTCAGCCCAGGACACTATGTGGGTTTCTGTCCAATGACCTGTTGGCGGCATCATTACTGCTGATATAAACAAAACTCATGAACAGGCTAGGCAATCTTTAATTTGTGCTCCATGAAGGCGGCCCTGTGACACCCCCCCCGCCCCCAAGCCCCATTCACAGACTACATAGGTGACACCACTTACACCAAATCACCCACCAATGTCATTTACCACTTTTCACTAGTCTCTTTTTATCTACTGTGTCCTCTGCCTGCTCTTTGTACTTCTTTGCCTTCGTAGAGGTCCACTCCTTGTAATCAGCTAGAATGAGGTACCTTTCCAAAGCAGGAGATATTCTTGAGGATCCTATTACTTTGTATTCTTGTTGTCATTTTTCATCAGCCCATTTCTGATTCTTTCACCATTACTCTACTCTCCAACTCTTCACAAAATACCAACAATAGAGAGATTTCACTGAACTTCTGACTTCCTGATCTTCCTTTAAGGGGTTGGCTGGCACTTGGGTCCAACTGCTTCTCCAGTTGGGTGACCAGCTTAGACTTCATGTAGTACAATGTATGTATTCTGTCTCCTTGCTGGGCAGAACATGATTAATCTTCCATGATGAGCTGCCCTCAGTTTAGAGAAAGCTACTATTTTGCAGAGCTTCTTGACTTGGTTGTGGCAACCTCTTTTATATCTCTGAACTAGTCAAGAGTTAAGTAAGTTGGAGGACTACTTCTTCTTGCTAATCTGTGCTCTTCCATGCTAATCTGTGCTCTTCCATGCAAAGTAAATCTTCAATATCCCTGCTTGTACTACTTACCTTTGTCTGCCAAATTTTGAAATAGCTGTTACCCTTCTTAAGCACTGCCTCTATTCACATTCTAGTCTGAATGCTTAGATCTCTCAGTACCGGCATCCTCCTTTGTCAAACTCATTGTTTTATCATCACTTCCTCCTTCTCTTGTTTCGTCATGCCCAATAGCATTTTGCAGCTCCAGAGAACAATTTTTAAACCATTATCTGTAGTTTCTCTGGTTTCCTATAGGGCTGATAGCACAGAATCACAAAATGGTGTTTGGGGTAAGTCTGTTCTGCCTCACAAAGCACTCCTGGTCAGTCAGAGGGTGTGGCTACATGAGAAAGTTGCAGCTCTTTAATTTAAATCAGTTTTAAAACACAATGTATTTAAACCAGTGAGGCTGAGATTTTCAGAGAAGCCTGAGGGAGTTAGGCCCACAATTCTGACTGAAATATACTGGAATTAGGGGCTCAATTCTTTTGGGATACTTAGAAAATCCCTCCTTAATTAACAAGAATTTGGGCTGGCCTTGGAATTCCTCGATCACACCTACTTGAGAAGCTCATATGTGGGTAGAAATGAGGCTCTCAGCGCATCAAGAAAAATCTAGCATCTTCATTCATCGACTGCATAAATGGAGATAAAGGAAGGCATTCAGGCTGATGCTTGAGTCCTTTGAAAGCTGTAACAATTGATGCAGCTGTTTGTCATAAGAATTCAGAGCAGTTCTTTTTAGCTATGGTATGTCTACATTAGAAATGTTACAGCAGCGCAGCTGTCATCTAGATGCTTACTACTTCCGCCACTGTAGTAAATCCACTTCTGAGAGGCAGTAGCTAGATTGATGGAAGAATTCTTCCATCAACTTAGTGGCATCTACACTGGGGCTTAGGTCGGCTTAGCTACATCACACAGGACATGACATTTTTCACAGCCCTGGCGATGTAATTCAGTCCAAATGCCCATTTTCTGATTCACTTCCCATTTTACATAGCCCTGAATCCTCTAATTCCACGCTGTCCCTTACAAAGGAAAAATCAATGGCAACAATTGGGGATTGCGACATGACAAAAGTTAAGCTTCAGGAAGGGATGGGAGGGGGCAGTTTGGATAAATCAATATTCACTAACATTAGTTTCTTCAGTCCTCCTATCCAACAGATTGATTTGTAAACAACAACTTGAACCTAAAAATCAAACCCCTTGTGTGTAGTCTACATAACAAAAACTATAAGCTGGTAGAGTAATTTGCCTCCTGAAGGTTCTCACAGTGCTTGATGACCTATATGCTTACCCAATCTGTGATATGGGATTGCAGGACATTAAGCAGGGAGACAGCTATCTTACACTGATCTGAGGATGTTGGCCAAAGACCTTGAAACAAATTCCAATTTGGATATCATGTACCATGGAAATTTTAGTGGCTACCTGGAACAAAAAAAAATAAATAAAATAAAAAAAAAACAACAAACTTCCATTTTTAGTGTCTCTGCCAAAAGAGCCACCCAGAATTCTAAGTTATCTACTGTGGAAGAATGAAGGGTTGAGTTATCCCGGCCAGGATTTGAACTGGTGGTTCTAGAGCATCTTGGTATTTCTGAACAAGTTGCTTGCAAAACACCCGCAGCCAACTTAGCTGGCTACTCAAAATTAATTAATGTTTTTAATCAAAGTTGCTATCTAGCCATTTCTCCCAGTGATGCAAATAGTGTACATGTCAAACTTAAGACTTCAGTTTAGTGTTAAGAAGGCTTACTACACAGAGCATGGTAATCAAGTGCTGCATTCACTTAACACTCAACCAACGGTACATGCAAAGAGACTGATTAGAGTAGAATGAAAGATTCCCATTGTCAATACCTTTTTCTCGCTCCATATTTTGGATTAGAGACTTCTGTTTAGCTTCTATAAAGACTTCCATAAAGTCACAGGGTAAACTTAAGACCTGGAGAGGCCTGATGGTTCTCTTACATCAACTTCTCAGTCTATTTAAAATGGTCCTTTTTGTATGAAGAAATCAAGCAACATAACTTGGCAAGTGAGGATGACAATGAGAGTCTCCCCTTCGGGAGAATGTTGTTCAAACACTTAGAATGCCACGCACTAAATCAATTACCTATTCATTTCAAGATCATTCAGGCGAGCAGAAAGATCCTCGAGGCGGTTGATTTGTTTGTGGCACTGGCTACAGTAAAACTCAAATGCCTCATCAGTGATAATGCTGTGCAGTTTCACAACGAGCGGGTTGACGCTAGAGAAATCACAAGTGTCATTTTAACAGGACAGAACAGACCAATCTGATTTCATCTGTGGCTTCCACAAGTTAAGTGGATATTTGGAAGGGTGGGATCTGGTGGTAAATCACAAGTTTTTCATGCAAGAATTGCAATAAGAAATTTCGGGGCAACTGTTACTATAAAAATATTAAATCCAAACATCAATGAGTAAGAAGTGCAACTGAGCTGGTAATTAAGCCGTTTTGTTGGACACATTGGGTCTAATCATCCTTATTGTAAGCAATCACCTCTTTCCGTTTTGTTCGATGCGGATTATGCCCACTTACCACAGGTATGGATTTGGACAATTGACTTTTTCTGGTCTCCCAATGTACCTGTCAGGCTGCCATGATGTGCCACTGCTTTCTTAAACTCAGTGGGATGTTAGGATCTATGTGGACCATTCAGCAAAAACTCTTTTTGGTTTGCCTGGTCGGAAACAGAGCTCTTACTGACATATTGCTGTGACATGATTTAGTTTGAAAGCCAAATATCTTCAGTCAGACACATCATTTTCCACTGGGAATGTTCTAAAGACAGATTGGAAATCTGCCGTATGATGAAAACAGGGCAGCACATTAATAGGTAGGATTTTCATTTCAGAAGGCACAGCTTTTAAAGAAACATTAACAAAAGAATAAAAGGTCATGGGGCCAGCTTCAGATGTTACCTTTCTCTTTAAAGTGATGTGCAAGTGTTCACAGGATCAGCTTAGTTTTGCTGTTAAAAAGAGAACCTAATATATGAAGCCCAAAGTTTGTGAAGTGCTTCATTAGCTGCTACAGACTAAGGCTTTGGCTTTCAGTAACTTATGTAGAACACAAGGTACTAACAAATTCAGTAACATTTGGTAAATGAAACAGCTGATCATTTTTGATTACTGACTAAATTACCAGTGTTGTTGTAGCCTTAACGGACCACTTCACCTTGAATGGTCCCTTGAAATGTGTGTTAACTACTTATGCTAAATAATCTGTTCAAACCTTATATATAGCTGTGACATTGAGTTTCCAAGACCTGAAGAAGAGCTCTGTGCAGGCTCAAAAGCTAGTCTCTTTCACCAACAGAAGCTGGTCCAATAAAAGATACAACTGCACCCACCTTGTGTCTCTAAATTACCAGTGGTTTCACAAAAAGATTTTTAATAGCAAAGAGTATGTAATAATTCTGGAATACCATACATCCTCTCCAAATGGCAAATACTTCTGGAAGCCACAAACTTTAATCAACGGAAGGTTAAGAGCGAAAAAGCACGACATAGAAGTTTAATAAAAAAAACCCAGAGAGGTAGAGGTGTGAGCAGACAGAAACAAGATTAAAACTGAAAGACACCTGAAAGGACTAGTCAACCCTGTGGCACAGATTGATACTGCTTGTCAAGCAAATGGCCTGCATTCAGAGAGGTGCTGAGTACCGTTGCAGTCAATGACAGCAGTTACTATGGCTCAGCAGCTCCGTAACTCCCCACATTGACTTCAAGGGGAGTTTCAGAAACCCAGTGTGTCTCAGGATCAGGCTGTAAAGCTCCAAATTTAAATTCTGTGCAGTATTCACGAGCCTCCCTACAACATATCCTTATAGACCACACAACTCCTTCTAATATTTCATCTCAGAATGGTTGAAACCCATTTTAATTTGGGTAATGACATTTTGAAGACTTCTTTCCTCCCTCTAGGGTTGACTCCGTTCAGTGAAGATCATTACTTCACAGCGGAAGCTACTATAGTTGCTAGTGCTTTACAAACTGTGAGGTGCTGGGCAGCTGTGAAAGAGTGACTGGAAAAAGAGAAACATCCATTTCAACCACAAAGCATGAGAAGGGATTCTCATTTGAGATGTCTTAAAAAACCAAAAACAGATAATCTAAAAATAATTTGCCTCTGAAATTTGATGTCAAGCTGAAGATCCAAAGGAGTATTTTTATTAGTACATAGCCCGTCACAGACACAGAAGGAAGAAGCAATTCACCCTTTGGGTGGCTCACTACATCTAATAAGCTGCTGGTTCTACAAAGAGCTGGACGCGATACTCGGTGGGGACCCCACCTCCACTGCGAAGGCCCCTGTGGATACTTTGTTGGCTCACGTGCCAATCGAGAGTGGACCAAGCCAGGAGGAGGCAATTTTGGATGAAGAGGGGGCGGGGGAACCAGAGGCAGAGGATGTCTCGGAGGTCAGAGATGCAGGCAGTCAGGAGCTCTTTTCTACCCCGGAGGAGCCTAGCCAGTCACAGTAGTCGGAGCTTGGCGAAGCGCAAACAGGAGAGGAGGCCCTTGGTAAGTGGATCTGATTTGGGGAATTGCTGAAGAGAGTTGTTGGGGGCAGGAGGGTTGCAGAAAGCAGGCTCGTCTCCCACCTGATGCCTAGGCTGAGTGGTGGAACAGGCTGTTGATACACTCCCTCACTTCATGAGAATCTCCCTAGATCTCCAGGAAACTCATGGAGATACTGGGCAATCCGCTCCCGCAGGTTCCTTGGCAGAGCTGCTTTGTTTCTTGCCCCATTAACGGTAACTTTCCCACACCACTGTGCTGTCACAGGGTAGCCACACAGGGGCCAGGGAGGAAGCTGCAGGCTTGGAGAAGACCCTCCCTTGAGTCCCTGATCACCCTCAGCAGCGAGATATCTTCCATAATGATCACCTCCTGTGGAAAGTGTGGGGACAGGAATGATCATCAGGCCCACCCTACAGTGCTGGCTCTCCCCAAGTGCCCAAGAGCAGGTGCCCAGTGTACAGCACTTCGAAAGCCCCTCTAATGGGTACACAGAGTAGCGGTGAAGGCTATCAATCAGAGTAATCCACATCCTTCTCCGCCAGAAGGACGATGCTGTGATGCAGGACATTATAGGGAAGGGAACAAAGCTGGGCAGATCACTAGGGCTATGAGGGCTCATATGGAAAGGAGATCGCATTTGGACACTGCATGGAAAGTCATAAAAATGCTATGTCAGGATCATGAATCTTAAATTTAAAAAAATTGTCTCCCAAATAGCTTGGGATTGTAGCTTCTGGATTCTAGGGTTAGCAAAGATCATCTTTGTTGTCTGAGATTGCTAAAATCACCGGTGAAACAAAGAAGTGGTGTCCCTTCTACTGCAATTAAACATATGTGAATTTCACAAGAGCTTTTCCTTTTCACAGACCAATGGAGTCCTGAATTGCCTACCGAGTTTTAATCAGGCTTTGTGAATCTTGTGAAACAGACATCTGGCAAGTCAGATAGTTATGAAGGGCTTTTACAGTTACTTAAATTAAAAAAAAAAAAAGAAAGCACAAATGTGTTTCCTTGGTGAAGCCACTCTAGGTGCCATTATCCTAGACAGAAACTATCATGTTATTTTTCCCAGCAATTTCAGGGTTATCATATTGGCAATGGTATTTTATACTCTCACTCCATAAAATTATTGTTTCTGCTAGACAAAATACTGGCTTCTCAACAGTTAAAAGCACACTAAAGATTTTTTCTAGTTATTTATTTCTACAGGAAACCTCTATTCAGATGCAGCAGTGGGTCAGCATCAAAGAACTCTTCCTGATTTTTACTCTTTCTAGCTGGATTGTTTATTCACAAAACACAACAAGTGACTTGTTCATGAAACACACTGGCCCCATGGCCAGCAACTTTCTGGTTCCAAGCCCCCAGCTGTATCCACTGCACTACATTGCCTCATCTGCCATTGATGCTGGCTTCAACAGAGAAAGCTGCATCAGCTAGTGCAAACTAACCAACTTACCACATGCAAGTCATAAAAGGAAGATTTTTGAATCAAGAGGCACCAACGAAGGCAGGGTGCCAGTTTTCTCTTACAAAAGGTTTTGGTATTAATCACACTTCTCACAGGAAAAGAAACATGACTTTTTCCCTGATGCACGTGAAACTGAGCTCCCCTTTACTCCCCATCCCCCATACTCCCCCAACAAGTGCTACTGGAGCTGTGAGCATCTTTGATCAGGGGCGATGAAGGGTTGCTCTGAAAATCAACTTGGCAAGAGATTTTTAACTTCAGAAGTGACTCATCAATTGTATTCAACTTGACAGGATTCCCTCTGTGAACCAGTTTGAAGTATAAAACAAAAGGAAATCCCACATGTGAAAAGCCTGGTTAAAAATGCCGTGCAAAGGAAGTAGGTACAATACTGCCAGTCCTAGGTGCGATATTACCTGGGAGAAAGGAAAGAGGAGCTGCTAAAGCTGGTTTCCCCGTTACACAGGCTGTCTGAGAACAAATCTGCTTCCTTCCCTTCTCCGTAATCCTCAAAGTGCTCCTCCCCACTAATTACGGTAACGATGGAGTGATTGTTGAGGTCTGAGCTCAAGGGTCGGTCATGTGGGTGGGATCTATCAGAGCAAAGAGTAAAAGAAAGGTGTTAAAATGTTGCCAAGGTAGTTGCCGTTCCAAAGGTGCATATTACACCAACCATTCCAATTGTGCTTATTACACACCAATTCAGGATAAAGGACTAATTCTTTTGGAAAGTGGAAGGCTAAAGCATAATTTGTACAGTACTTGGACCCTGGAAGGTGCAATACAAGTGCTCTGTGAAAGTCTGTACCAACAGTCCATCATGTGCCCATAAAGGTGGGCACCAAAGTAAATGTAACAAACCTGTCTCAGATGCACCATGAAACTTGGCATAGTTAAGACTGGTGAGACGACGTATAATTTGGTCAGTAAAACCAAGTGTGAAGTTGTCACGGAGTCACTGGGCCAGTGCTCTGGAACTACTCCATCAAAGCCAGTCAGGACTCTGGTGTAGCATGCCTCCTCTCTCTGAGAAAGGTCAGGCTTGACAAAGCCCTGGCTGGGATGATTTAGTTGGGGATTGGTCCTGCTTTGAGCAGGGGGTTGGACTAGATGACCTCCTGAGGTCCCTTCCCACCCTGATATTCTATGATTCTATATTGTCACAAGGGCAAGAAGCATACACAGCTTTGACCTTCCTGGGTCTGACCTTGGAGCATTCAGCATCCCCTTCCTCCCAATGTGCTTCCCACAGCAAGTCAGCCCGGACGGGGCTCCTGGAGAAGCCAGAGGGCCCTGCACCCCAACTCCTGCAGTCAGCAGTGACTCTAAGCCAGCATGTAGAACAGAAGGGTTTATTAGGTGACAGGAATACAGCATAGCACAGAGCTTGCTATCACAGAAATCAGTGACTTTCAGCCAAGTCCCTCTTGGGGAGTCTTGGACCAGACGGCCTGGACTCCCCCTCTTCCAGTCCCCCAAGTACACTGCCCAGCTTCCAGCAATCATCCCCCGACATACCCGTTACTCCTCTTCTTTGTCCTGCTTTCCGGGCAAAAGGTGCCACCTGGTTGCACCCCCTTCTGGGTCTCAGGTTACGAAGGGAACCGCCATAGCATATGTGCAGACCGCTGGGCAGCCTCACCGGCCGCGAGGGCCTCAGCAAAAATCACACACCCAATTCCCACCACCAAAATATTGGTGCAGTACACAGGGAAAAGGAGGTTCACACAGAATTAGGATAGGACAGTGACACTCACATGCAACATAAGATTAATAAAACCCCACTTCATCACAGAAGTATACTCAGTTAGCTGGGCAGAGAAAACAAAGCTAAATGATTCCTGAGTTAACACCATGCAGTTAAGTTATACAGTCAGCCTACATCTACACATTAGCCTGTTATTTCACTTAGTGCTGTGTAATCCTATTAAGAGCCCAGTACTGGCGCTTAACCAGTCAGTGGCACAGATCCTAGTTGGTTGCACAAGGCAGCTATTCAAAACATCAAAGTTTCCTTTAAGTCAGCCACTAACCTAAATAGCCCTTCTCTGGTTTCCACTGCAAAATGTTTTAAGCAGTCAGGTGGATAAAAACGGGGAGGCACTGCTGCTTTTTTACATAGTTTTGACATCAGATTCACAAGTGACGTCTGTATTAGCATATTAAGCCCTTATCTAAATATGAATGAGATTCATCACTGGTATCCCACTATTTCATTTGATGAAGAGAGGATACACAAGCTATCATCAGTCATTAAAAACGTCCTGCTTTACATAACACTTTTCATCTTCAACCCATTGTACAAATATCAACTCATTACACCATTGATTACATATTAATTTATGGAAAATCTTGTGGAATTGGAATGCAGAGTTTTTATGCAACTCTAGAGAAAATAAGGGATTGTAGGAGTCAACCACTGGAGAAAGTCAAAGATACCCAAACTTTGGTTCCAGGCAGCCACTGCTATTCAGACTAACTGAAAAAAGAAAAAATGTGCCCAGGCACCACCATCCTTTCATGATTCCGAAGATAATCAGAGAACCTGTCATTCAAAAAAATTCTGCTATTTATGAGGATGTGGCTTATTGCATTATCCACTCACTAAAGAAAAAAAGTTTATCATCCCAACGTTAATTCTAATGAAAAAAGTTATAAATAAGCCATTTAAAGATAAAAATATACAGCATTTAAGAGACTTCAGCCTTACTCTACTAATAAAAGTTTTACATCCATGCAGAAGTGACTCTGACAGCCGATAAATTCAGCTTCAACTTGTTGGGAATCTGCACACCTTCCTACACACTTAGGAAATGCAGTTAAATCTCTAACTAGGTCCATCAAAAATTACGCTTTCAAGCCTCAAAGTTTTTAGGAATGTCTTTCATCCACAAGGTAAATGCATAAACAGAGGCTGCTGGGTTGATGCTCAGGGCCCTGCCTTTACAAATGAGTGGAGGGCACTCTACTCATCAAGAAAGCAACACAGGCCAGAACAAAGCAGAGGAAAGATTATTTACAAAACAAAAAAATATATAAAATGAGCCAGAGCAGACATCTCTGCTGATCTCAGTGCGGCAGATCCCTTTAAAGAACAGAGTGGGCCCTATGCAAGAGCAGTGTTATTAAACACATTTTTATGCTGTTTCATGCATACCTACTGTAGGTGTCAAGGGCTTCAAAATCCTACAGTAATCTTTCTGATCAACAGCTGAAATATTTACTTATGTTCATACAGTCTAAGGTACACAGACTTTAATATCATTGACTGAAAGGTCACCTTTAAAACTACACTCAGCTTGAACAGCTACATTGGCAGGGTTTTACTGTGCGATGGATCCATGGAAGCACAATGGAGGTGCAAGAGACAGTTCTACAGGGGCCCTGCCTCAACGCCTTTAAATCCCACAACCTGCAGTCAGGTTTCTTGGGTAAATGTTCTCCCTCACACAATTTCAATTTCTTAAGCTTCCTTCCACATTTTAACCCAAAATTTAACATTTATTTAAAGCCTTATTATAAACTATCTGAACCACAGAGGGTTTTACAGGACGCTGCCCAATTGAACAAGTAGGAAGGTGGGGTGTGGACAAAGCACTGTAAACACCTCCCCCTCCCTAATCTAATTGTGATG
Source organism: Dermochelys coriacea (assembly GCF_009764565.3). Lineage (NCBI taxonomy): Eukaryota > Metazoa > Chordata > Testudines > Dermochelyidae > Dermochelys > Dermochelys coriacea. Next base: position 35,636,291 of record NC_050077.1, on the reverse strand, counting down.
GTCCCGATTTAATTTTTAAAAAAAGCCCCAAGCAAAGGCTTTTGAACCTACAGGCAGGTGAGTCCAAGACATGTAGCCATTTTTCCAGAGGGTCGAGGGGAACGTATGCAGGCCGGCATGTTTTGCTGACCCTCCTTGGTACAATCAGCACTGTTTGGTGGCCTAGCAGCTTGGAAGCTGATTATATACTGAGAGTTAATAATCACTGAGCCGAATGCTCTTCAGGCAAAAAAAAGCGCAGCCAGCTAATCTCCTTTCCTTTATAGCCCACAGGGCCTCTCATGGTAAGCACCCTTTCCTCCCCAGTTCAGAGCACCAGCTCCCGACCCTTTCCCCACCGTGCAAAGAAGCACTTTGAAAAGTCATCCCCTTTTAACTTTTGGAAAAAGTGAAGCAACAGGCTTAACAAACAAAGAAATGCCAACCAGAATGGAGACCTCTGGACTCAGCTGATCTGCTTCTCAATCTTACAGTGAGCACATTAATTAGCAGACTTTAAACTAGAAAGGTTAAACAAACCTTTATTTTGATAAAGACTCAAGAGGTCATTATGTTTCCATTGGTGAGGTCATTACTAAGAGTAGAATTTGACAAAAAGAAAAGGAGTACTTGTGGCACCTTAGAGACTAACAAATTTATTAGAGCATAAGCTTTCGTGAGCTACAGCTCACTTCATCGGATGCATCCGATGAAGTGAGCTGTAGCTCACGAAAGCTTATGCTCTAATAAATTTGTTAGTCTCTAAGGTGCCACAAGTACTCCTTTTCTTTTTGCAAATACAGACTAACACGGCTGCTACTCTGAAACCTAGAATTTGACAGCTTCCCATTCTTCCCCACCTCTCTCCATCATCCTCTCATTTCTCTCCCTCCCTACCTTCACAGTACCCTTTGGGGAGGGCTCAAGGCAAGCACAGCAGTTCCTCCAAAGGAATGTCAGAGCTGCTCCAGAGACCACATGAAAGAATGTCTTTTAGTCATACCCAGCAACTAGATTTTTCAGACAAAAGTCATTAAGCTGGAGTTACAGTTACTCATGTGTATTTACAAGGGAAGGCGTGGGTGGGAATACTATTCCTATTTTAAGGAGCCAAATAACCAAAAATATCATTTAAAGTGGTATATTAAACTTTAAGCTTTGCTCCTCATAGCCCTTGTGAGAGCGCTCAGGCTCTGAACAGCTAAGCAACTCGACAAGGGACAGAGTTTCTAAAGAGCTTTCAGATGTGCACAGGAGGTGGCACTTTCCGTGTCTAGGCTCCAAAAGATTACCACGCTAAATAAGGTCATTAAAAATAGGCTGTATACTAATTTTTTCAGGCTATTTAATTCTTGCATAAAGTCACAAACGCTAACAAGCCATTGTTAGAACTAGAAAGACCCAAAACTCATTATGTTCTTGCCAGAAATTCAATTCATGGGGGAGTTTACCATCAGTGGAGTTGTGCTTGCTTTACGCCATCAGTGAATTTTGCCCTGTTGCTGTCATCCTCCTCCTCCTCCCTCCCTCTTACATACTTGTCAGAAGTGAGCAGCACTGACCCATTCTCTGGTTCCTCTATAGGATCGGTGAACTCTGAGTGCACCGTGGAATCAATAGCACTGTCCGTTTCTACTTCATCATGCATCTCCGGATGTACCAGCGTGCCGGTGTCCTCGTCTGTGAAGGTTTCACACTCGCTGTAAGTGCTCTCTGAGCCCATGTAGGCGCTGTCAGTCACCTCATTTGCCTGTTATAAAATACAACAGAAAAACTATTAGCTACTCTTACCTGATTTTGCTCTACAACAGGAACATCAAACGTGCACACACTAATTAAACATACATAAAATGCAGGAAATAATTTAAGGATTAAAAAAAAAATCAGATCTCAGTTCCATGAACTGTAAAATCATGACCACACGTGAAGTTATGTATGCCCAACGCACACCAACCACTTGTAAATTGACAGACAAATCAGAAGAGACCAAATGATTTCACAGACCCCAGAATTTTGGGCTTTTAGGTACAACAGTTTCCTGCAGTAAATTATTGCTTTTAGATTGCACGTGTTTTGATACAGAGATCGTGTCAGTGTTTAGAAAATATCAAGTACATTTTGGGCACTTCTGCAACCTAAATAAATAAAAGTGTAATACATAAGAGAGGGGTAGAGGTTGTGTTAGAAGAACATAGGGATCAATATCAGCATACTGCCTTAGAAGGAGGTTTGCAATCTGACCAACAATGGTTCGGATCATTTTATTCCTTTTATCCAATTAATTTTAAAAAGTTTGGCAGTTTAGCTAGTTGGGGTTCTATGATGATCACCATGAAGACTGTAATTATGTGGGCTTTATTGCTGCAAAGTACTGTTTTCTGCTGTTGCAAGAAATCCTCCATCCCTCAAAAATATAAAAATAAATGTGTTTAAAATCTTTAAGATGACATTCAATTTGCAAAGGTTGAATCTTCAATCTATAATCTTAAAGAGACTTGAACAGAGTTGGTGGCATGATCTGGTTGTCAGGGCCCCACATTTGGAGTCAGAAAACCTAGGTATTTGGCTTCCCAACTGGCCTGGCTCGTGACCCTTAGGCAAACCTTCTGCCCTTTGGCTGTTTTGTCTGTTTAGATTGTAAGTTCCCTGGGGCAGGAACGGTCTCTCAATATTTAAGTGTACAGTGCCTAGCCCAAGGGTGGGCAAACATTTTGGCCTGAGGGCCACATCTGGGTATGGAAATTGTATGGCGGGCTATGAATGCTCACAAAATTGGGAGTAGGGGTGCGGGAGGGAGTAAAGACTCTGGCTGTGGGTGCAGGCTCTGGGGTGGCACCAGAAATGAGGAGTTCAGGATGCGGGAGGGGGCTCCAGGATGGGACAGGATGTTAAAGGTGTGGGTGGGGGTGAGGGCTCCCACTGGAGGTGTGGGCTCTGGGGTGGGGCTGGGGATGAGGGGTTTGGGGTGCAGGAGGGTGCTCTGGGCTGGAAATGAGGAGTTCAGAGGATGGAAGGGGGAATCAGGGCAGGGGCACGGGAAGAAGGGGGAGGGCTCAGGGGTGCAGGCTCCAGGCAGTGCTTTCCTCAGGCAGCTCTTGGAAACAGCAGAATATCCCTCCTCTGGCTCCTACACAGAGGTGTGGCCAAGCAGCTCTCTGTGCTGCCCCGTCCATAGGCACTGCCCCTGCAGCTCCCATTGCCCACGGTTCCTGGCCAATGGGAGCTGAGGGGGCAGGGCTTGGGCAGCACGTGGAGTCCCCGGCTGCCCCTACACATAGGAGCCGGAGGGGGGAAATGCCGGCTGCTTCCCAAGAGCTACATGGAACCACAGCATGCATGGAACGGGGCAAGCCCCCGACCCCGCTCGCTGGCGGGAGCTTGAGGGCCAGATTAAAAGGTCAGATGGGCCAGATACGGCCTGTAGTTTGCCCATCCCTGCCCTAGGCCAAGAGGTCCCTGATCTTAGATGGGGCCTCTGTGAGTTACTGAAACGCTAATAAAATAAATATTACTACTAATGACCAAACGGCAGGAATATAGTTTAGTTTACTGCATATATTTTGTTTCCTTTTTTGCACTTCATTCACCTTGGGAAGTGAAACAGTCATTTTCATTTCTGAGTCACAGACAACCACAACGTTGATCCCATAACAACATTTAAGTGACCTGCCTTTCTACGTTAAAGCGTCCCATGGGAGCAGCAGACCAAGAGAAGGAATAGCGACACCTTTCCACCTATGAGGAACAACCTCACCCAGTGCTTCAAGTGGAGCAGTCAGCAGACTTGACCACTATGGGAGATGAGCTTAGGTGAGAGTGCAATGGGTGGTGGGCCTAGCGAATGCACAGCTTGGTAAGAAGCCACAAGGAGGAAAAGCTTATGCCAGGTTTTTTTTTTATTTTATTGTAATTCTCTCTCTCTCTCTCTCTCTCTCTCTCTCATTTCTATTCTTTTTTGTAAAGCTGAGTCCAGGGCTCCTACACCTGGGCACCCTGCTGAAAACCGGTAACATTTGTGGGTTTCCTCCCTCATCTCCACCCTGCCTGGAAGAAGCAGAGGGAGGTTTTCTGCAGCAAAGGGCCAGCAGGCAGGCATCACCACAAGAGTTAGAACCAGGAAGACTCAAGTGCAGCAGCAGGGAGCCTGTCATTGTGAATGACTGAGGGAGAGTGTCGGAGGCCCGTGAGTCTACATACAGGAACCGCAGTTTTGCTGGAATCCCTTTCAAAGGCCTTTTGCTGGCAGCATTTGCCACGATCAGCGTTCCAGCCACCACAGACCATTTCTCACACAGACCTCAAGAATGTCTGCGTTATGTGAAGTTTACCCAATTGAATCAAAGCAGCTCTGTAACGGATGCTGTTTTTCTTCAGCAAGGTCAGAGGACTAGAGGTATAGAAAGCAAGCAATGCCAATGCAATAATAGCGATGTAAAAGCCAACCCCTTGTCATTGGCTAAAGACTGTGAAGAGGAGCTTTTAGTGCTTTTCCATCTGCTTTAGAAGAGAAGCTGCCCTAAGTTTCTCATGGGACTGAAGTCTAGTATGCAGTGTTATTGTAGCCGTGTTGGTCCCAGCATGCTAGAGAGACATGGTAAGGGAGGCAATATCTTTTATTGGACCAACTTCTGTTGATGAGAGACACCATTTGAGCTACACAGAGCTCTTCATCAGGGCTGAGAAACGAACTCGGAGTGTCACAACTAAATACAAGGTGGAACAAATCATTTCGCTAAGTAGTTAACGCATATTTCGAGGGACCACTCAAGGTGAAGTGGCAAGTTAATACCTATTCAATCATAAGGGAGAAAGGAGAAAAAAAAATGCTGGGGGGATGTTAGTGGGTTATAGATTTGTTGTAATAAGCCATAAATCCAGTGTCTCTGTTCAGTCCATGGTGGTTAGCCTCTAGCAAAGTTATGAATTTAAGCTCCCAGGCTCACTCATCTTTTGAAAGTGTTGTGCAGGTGTCCTGAAGGTGAGGACTGAGAGGTCAGATATGGAGCGACTGATCTGTGAAAAATGCTCACATACAGATAGGGTGTTTTTGTCTTATCATTTTTCTGTGCGAGTTCACTTGAGAGCAGTGATTGTCTGGATTTGCCCACATAGTAGTTATTGGATCCTGTAGCACACTGGATGAGGTACGCCATCCAGTCTAATAGACTGCTGGAAGAAGCACCATGCATGGTCACTTATGGTCTTTGAAGAGTCACCTACGAGCTGTTCATCTCATGGGAGTCTTGGGGGAGAAGAAATGGAGTCCAGTGCAGCACTTCAAGCACCATAAACCTCAACTACATTAGCATTTTTCAGGGTCTCCCATGGCTCTACCACCATCAGTGCAGCAGCCTCAGTGCTAGCAAAAGGTGAGAATATTAGCATAAAGAGGACACATTTTTACCACCATGTCATCTAGACCTGGTAAAAACCACCTGCGTTCTGTATACATTGAGAAAATTCCCAGAAGAGGGTACGCCTGACTCTGATTTCACTTCACTCAGATTTAAACCAGAAAAACTTGATTGATTTCAGAGGAGTTACTCCCAATTCACACTGGTGCAAATGAAATCAGGATCAAACCCAAGCTCTTACTTCATTTTAAAAACTGATGTCTGGGGACCTCTGTGGAAACTTTGTTAAGGAGAGCACGAGGCTTCTTGTCCATCGCACCCTATAGCACAAGAGCTTTCTAGCAATGTGTATGAGGTGCGATATAATTTGTGTTTTCTAACTGCTGTGTGCATATATTCCTCCAGAGGCCTCCGATTTCTTTCAGTTGTGCAAAATCAGCATTAACTCTTGGGTAATTTATCGCACGTGACTAAGACACACACACACACACACACACACACACACACACACACACACACACACACACAAAGTCACTTGCTGACTAACATTTTTCAATCCAGCTTCTACCTTTGAAAACTGTGCAGCCTTTGTTGCAAGGTGAATAACGTATGAATCCACCCGCAGTTTCTCATACTGTTGCACGCCTCTAATAATACACAAGACTAAGTTACACTGCAAGGAACGTATATGAAAGGACCTACTTAGTGTGCAATACTCTAAGGACAGAAAGCTCTATGCCAGCAGCGTGAGACAGGGAAAGGGTATGTTAAAATGCACAAGCCATTGTCTCGAGTATAAGGGAAGGACTTTTACCTTATGAAAGCAGGTAGAAGTTCATCAGTTCAATCCATTCACTTACTTTCCACATATTGAAAGAAAAGGAGTACTTGTGGCACCTTAGAGACGAACAAATTTATTTGAGCATAAGCTTTCGTGAGCCACAGCTCACTTCATCGGATGCATTTGGTGGAAAATACAGTGAGGAGATTTATATACACACAGAGAACATGAAACAATGGGTTTTATCATACACACTGTAAGGAGAGTGATCACTTAAGATGAGCCATCACCAGCAGCGGGGGGTGGCATGGGGGGGGAAGGAGGAAAACCTTTCATGGTGACAAGCAAGGTAGGCTATTTCCAGCAGTTAACAAGAACATCTGAGGAACAGTGGGGGATGGGGTGGGGGGGAGAAATAACATGGGGAAATAGTTTTACTTTGTGTAATGACTCATCCACTCCCAGTCTCTATTCAAGCCTAAAGTTAATTGTATCCAGTTTGCAAATTAATTCCAATTCAGCAGTCTCTCGTTGGAGTCTGTTTTTGAAGATTTTTTGTTGAAGGATAGCCACCCTCAGGTCTGTAATCGAGTGACCGGAGAGATTGAAATGTTCTCCGACTGGTTTTTGAATGTTATAATTCTTGACGTCTGATTTGTGTCCATTTATTCTTTTACGTAGAGACTGTCCAGTTTGACCAATGTACATGGTCATTGCTGGCACATGATGGCATATATCACATTGGTAGATGCGCAGGTGAACGAGCCTCTGATAGCGTGGCTGATGTGATTAGGCCCTATGATGGCGTCCCCTGAATAGATATGTGGACAGAGTTGGCAACGGGCTTTGTTGCAAGGATAAGTTCCTGGGTTAGTGGTTCTGTTGTGTGGTGTGTGGTTGCTGGTAAGTATTTGCTTCAGGTTGGGGGGCTGTCTGTAAGCAAGGACTGGCCTGTCTCCCAAGATCTGTGAGAGTGATGGGTCATCCTTCAGGATAGGTTGTAGATCCTTGATGATGCGTTGGAGAGGTTTTAGTTGGGCGCTGAAGGATTCTTACAACTACAATACCCACCTGCTGAAGTGAAGAAACAGATTGACAGAGCCAGAAGAGTACCCAGAAGTCACCTACTACAGGATAGGCCCAACAAAGAAAATAACAGAACGCCACTAGCCATCACCTTCATGAAACCCATTGTTTCATGTTTTCTGTGTGTGTATAGAAATATCCCCACTGTATTTTCCACCAAATGCATCCGATGAAGTGAGCTGTAGCTCATGAAAGCTTATGCTCAAATAAATGTGTTAGTCTCTAAGGTGCCACAAGTACTCCTTTTCTTTTTGCAAATACAGACTAACACGGCTGCTACTCTGAAACCTGTCATTTCCACATGTTGGCTCTATGAGATCACAACCAATTCAAACACATTGTTTTGTCCATTAGTCGGCAGGTCGCTTAGCCCCATCGCCATTTGAGCCATACACTTTACGTTTGTATGCTAAGTCCACTGAGATTGCAGCCACCAGAAAACTGGAAGTGCTTAAACACTGAGCTAGAGTGGTCTTGTGGTTAGAATTTTTGGGGGGGAGGGTTGAGAGTTCAATCCTTGAGGGGGCTATTTAGGGATCTGGGGCAAAAATTGGGGATTGGCCCTGCTTTGAGCAGGGGGTTGGACTAGATGATCTCCTGAGGTCCCTTTCAACCCTGATATTCTATGATTCTAAGGCCTCACATTAGCAAAGATGTGCTCAGCTTTATGCTTGTGAGTAGACCCACTGACTCTCCAAAACACACTCCTAATGTCAAAGTTAAGCACGTATGTAAATCCTTACAGGACCAGAGCCTAAGTCACCAAGATGATGAGATCAGGTAGGCCAGTTTAATTCTGCTCAAGTGGCGGTGAGACCTTAGCCAACTAGCTAGATAACAAGGGAAAGGGGCTTTCACTAACCTTAAAATTAAACACTTTAAAAAACACACTCATAGGTATAAAGTATGTGCTTTAGTAGGTTAGTACATTGCTGGATTGGGACCTTACTTCCTATAAGTGATGGGTAGAATCTTAACGAGGCCCCAGGAGTATGGGTAGAATGAGGACAGAGGAGATCAGAGGTCAGCCCTGGGAAAAGTAGAAGCTCAGTGCTCACTGCAGCATGGCCTCTGATGTTTGCTGAGAGATACATTAGCACAGTACGTTGGAGAGAATTATTTGCACTCCTCTACTACAATACCAACAGGAAAGCAACTATGTCTGCGTCTGCTATTGAAATACGAGAAGGAGGAATGGTAGAAGAACTGGATGAATTTTTAGTGCTAATACAAATTAAGCCAACTGCTAGCACAGACTAGACTTCCATTTAAAAAAAAAAAAAAAAAGAAAAAAAAAGAGGTTTTTGTGGTAGCTGTGTTGGTCAGGAGCTGGTCACATTTCACCATTGGACAGAATATTTCCAATAATACAGACTTCCTCAGCGCTCTTTTGTGGTGACTGTATTTAGAACAAGCCATCCTCTTTGTTTATGAGGCCAACAAACTTCTGTTCCAGATTGGAACTGCTCTGCTACACAGGAAATAAGAAACCTGATACAAGAGAAAGTTCCAACAGGCAATATGAGGGCATGTCAACACTATGTCCATAGCTGCCAATGTTTGTCTATAGATCCAACTGCAAATTTCAGTGGAATATTTTTATCTGTGTTTTCCCACTAGGTTAAAAGAAAGTCTTTCAATAATACTATTTACAGCTTTAGGTTATGAAGTCCAAAACAAACTCTCCATCTCTTTTTCAAGAAAGACAACTTCCCAATAACGCCCCCTAGTCTTTTAAAAGAGTTTTAAAGCACACAAGTACTATGCTTGAAAACAGCATTACAAACGTAAAAATATTAAAAACCCAAAATCCTTAAAAAACAAATATATGTCATAAAAAAAATAAATGCAATTACAGTCACTAGTCTATCACATCATCTAGAAAACCCAAGCACATAAAACAGTTAAGAACATGGCAATCTTACTCCGCCCACAGGATAAACATTTCTGATCCACTATAAAGAAACATTTCATTACAACAGTTCAAGGAAACTTAACTATGTGGAAAGTTTGAAAGAGCAATCATCTGTTTTTGAAATAGAAGTAGTCAAAGTGGTAGACAAGACAAAATGTTGAAGTTTTTTTTTTTTTTTTTTTTTTTAAAATTAAATGATCTGGAACTCAAACAGTCTGATAAAAATTTCTTCACATTTTGCAGAAGACAGACATTCTCTTTTGCTTTCAAAGCATGACAATTTTCAGGCCAAACCAATTTTCCAGACAAAAGTGGTAAGACGACAAACAGGACTTTATAATGGAAATGTAATTGCAACTTTAACTACAGACAGATGACAATATCTCTAACACAATAAAATGCCCCATGTCCATGTTCATGATAACAGGACAAGCAAAAGCACATAGAACTCTGATTACTTAAGAAAAAAAACGGGGACCAGTCAATCAATCACTCCAAAATAAAGAAGAGACTTACTCCTACTGGATGATTTTGTAGCCTTTGTTATCATATAGGTATAGAGACATCCCTGCTAAGAAGGAATGTTATTGAAATAAAGGGAAAAGTCTATGCATATTCTTATAATATTTTAAATAAAAGTTAGGAAAAAATTTCACACACACATACACACACTCCCCCCTACCTCACTCATCACTTCACATCCAATTTGAATGCACTGGCTGCTGTGGAAAAGTCAGCTTTTTGGCACAAAGTAGCAAATGTTAACTATTGACATCTGAGACACTTATCAGTTCCCCCTGCAATTACAATAAGAAATATTTTAACTGTAATCTGTTTGTAAATGTTCACTTTTTAATATCCATGTAATACAAAACAGATATTAAAAAGAAATTCTACCCCTAAGGAATCTCCCATGCTGTTATTTGCTTTATGTATAAGGTAAAGCTTCTTTTTATTGAAATTGTATGTTAAATCTCTCATTAATGGAAAGAAGGGAGACCTGAACATTCCTAATTTTTGCACATCATGTGACAAGCTCTGGTATACTTTGGAAGTTACTATATAATGAAAGATTTTTTTATTTATGTTCTGATTAAGCTCTGAACACACTTCTTGGCATTAGAAACAGAAGGCTATCTGATCAATTTTTTCTAACAGTGATTCTGACTAATGCTTAGATTCCTGTTCTATATAGCATTATATTATTTTATTATTTATAGCAGAGGTCCCCAATCTGTGGTGTGTGCAGCCTACGGGGGGCTCAGAGGAATGTTCTGGGGGGGTGGAGGGGTGCAGCCGGGGCCTGGACCAGCCCCCCGGGGTCAGGAAGGGAGTGCCACTCCGCTCTGCTCTTGGTCCTGGCCACCAGCCCCACACCAAAGGATTTGATCCGCTCTCAGCCCCGTGTTCAGGGATCCATCCACTCTTTGCTCCTGGCTCCCAACCCCGCACCCAGAGATCCACTCTCTGCCATGGCTGCTGGCCCTGCACCTGGGGCCCTAGCTGCTGGCCTTGGCTCCCAGCTGAGGTTGTGCTCCCACCTCCAGCCTCGATCCCCTTGCCCGTCTGTGTCCCGCCTCCCAGAACCATGGCCCCACTCCTGGCTGGGTGAAGATAGGGGTAAGAGGGGAGCGCAAGGTAAAAACTTTGGGGACCACTGATGTATAGCCTCAAAAGATTCCTGCCACTGGCTTCTCTGTATATTTGAAACAAACCTTCTCTGATATGTAATCTATACCTAATTATACAAAACCTTCCTTTAGTGGGCATATATTATGTTTTCCTTTACTCTAATTTGTACGTAATCTCAAAAGTAAAATACACACACACACACACACACCCTGAGGATTGGCAACACCTGCTGGCCTGACAAGCCAAGGACTATAAAGACTGGGAGGGAGCCAAAAGGCCAGGGACAGCAAGGGAGAAATCTGTCAGGGAGGGAGCTGGAGGCCTCCTAGCTGAAGGCTGACTCTGCCTGTAAAGCTTGTGTATAGATGGACACTGGTAGTGGGACAACTTTACATAAATAAAGACATGGGTGTTGCACAACCCTGAAGCCTCTCAGAGTCTTATTGGGGAGAGCAAGTGGGGCCCAGGAAGAGGGGCAGGTCATGAACCCTGTTACACACACACACGTTTCAACTGCTTGATAACCCAAGTGTTCCTTAGAAGCAGTGTGCAGGACTGTGTTTTACATTTCACTGCACAGATTAAATATTAAATCTCAAGACAAAATACAGGGAAGACAGGCTTATATGTTATACCTAGTTCTCCCTTTCCAAAAGCAAGGACTAAAACTGTTACAAAGTTAAAATATATCCTGGCAAAATCTTGCTTTTCAATTTAGCCCAAAGTTCCTTTTACAGCTCCATTTAAACAGCTGTCTACAGCAACTATGTAAAACCATTTGCGGGCTCCCCTCTAACAAAGATTGCTCTTATATTAACAGGCAAGATGTAAGCACATTTTCAAAGAAATCCCTGATACAACATGGCACCGAGATCTGCTCTTAATGCTTGATAAGGGATCATAGGGACAAGTAGATGAGATCGTTGTAATCTTATTCCATGAATAGAATGCAAATGGATTATTGTGAATATATCTTTACCTCCATTTAAGTAAATACAATACATTAATAAAAAGTTGAGTAAAGCTTTATCTTACTTGATAAAAACTAACTAACTGAAATTCCCATTTCCTTTCTTAAACATGTCCTTGAGTTACTGTAGGTAAGCTTCAGGGCTAAAAAGCAATACAAGGAGAGTTAAAAAAAATACAAGAAGGCTTTAAAAAAAAGCAGCAAAATCTTATATACGCTAAATGAATAATTAGCATCTCCTTTGAAATGAAGCCTTACACAATTAAACAAGCTTTCTTTAGGCCATGAGAAAGGCATTCTTGGTGGTAGTAATATATACTTCCATGCCTTCAAGTATGGGATAGTTAAACCATTGGTGCTGTGGATCAGATGGAATAATGCACCCACCAACACAGGCTATAAGGGAGAGTTGTCATACAAATCAAATGTATTGTTCTGCTTCCGCTATCAGAGTCCAGGCCTACTAGTTGCTACAGAACAGCATTAATAGGAAGAGTTCTCTCTGTATTAGCCTTCCCTTCCTGCTACAACCCCAAATTTTGGGAAAAACTCAGTCCTAATACGAAGCATCAGTAGAGTACATGGGCACGGGAGTTCCACACAGACCAAAAGGAGGTATTTCCCTGTCCCAGGCTGCAAAACAGCTCCCGCTGACAGCAGCATCTGAGCAACTGTTAAGACTCTGGCAGTAGTCTCCACTTTTGCTGTGCTCCTGCTTGGGGGGGGGGGGGGGGAAGGGAAGAAGAGGTGGAGAAGGCCAGGAACACGCAGCTGTTCCTCAGATGTGTGCCTTCTATGCCCCACTTCAGGAGAGAAGGAGCTCCTGGGAGCTGCACTCTATGGCACTCGTTGAATCCAGGCCAGACACTGAATGGGCACAAAGTCTGAACCTTTGACCATTCCTGCACTAAGGCAATTCTGCAGTGTTGCATTCCCAAGGAATTCATCTATTGTGTAAAACAGGGGTAGGCAACCTATGGCATGTGTGCCAAAGGCAGCACGCGAGCAGATTATCAGTGGCACTCACGCTGCCCAGGTCCTGGCCACAGGTCCGGGGGACTCTGCATTTTAATTTACATTTTAAATGAGCCTTCTTAAACATTTCAAAAACCTTATTTACTTTACATACAACAATAGTTTAGTTATACATTATAAACTTATAGAAGGAGACCTTATAAAAACATTAAAATGCATTACTGGCATGCAAAACCTTAAATTAGAGTAAATAAATGAAGACCCAGCTCACCACTTCTGAAAGGTTGCTGACCCTGATGTAAAAGTATCAAACACTGTCCTTAGATGTAGCAATACCTCACACTTTTCATCTGTGGATCTCAAAGCATGTCACACACATTAACTGATTCCACCTTCCATCATCCCTGGCAGGTAGGGACTGTATGTACAATGCACGTCTTCTCCTTTCATGGGAGGACTCTCAGCTTTAGCTTTTAGAATCATAGAATATTAGGCATGGAAGAGACCTCATGAGGTCATCTAGTCCAATCCCCTGCTCAAAGCAGGACCAGCACCAACTAAACCATCCCAGCCAAGGCTTTGTCAAGCTGGGCCTTAAAAAACCTCTGAGGATGGAGATTCCACCACCTTCCTAGGTACCCATTCCAGTGCTTTACCACCCTCCTAGTGAAATAGTGTTTCCTAATATCCAATCTAGACCTCCCCCACTGCAACTTGAGACCATTGTTTCTTGTTCTGTCATCTACCACCACTGAGAACAGCCTAGCTCCATCCTCTTTGGAACCCCCCTTCAGGTAGTTGAAGGCTGCTATCAAATGCCCCCTCATTCTTCTCTTCTGCAGACTAAATAACCCCAGTTCCCTCAGCCTCTCCTCATAAGTCATGTGCCCCAGCCCCCTAATCATTTTAGTTGACCTCTGCTGGACTCTCTCTAATTTGTCCACATCCTTTCTGTAGTGGGGGGACCAAAACTGGACTCAATACTCCAGATGTGGCCTCACCAGTTCCAAATAGAGAGGAATAATCACTTCCCTCTATCTGCTGGCAATGCTCCTACTAATGCAGCCCAATATGCCATTAGCCTTCTTGGCAACAAGGGCAAACTGACTACTCATATCCAGCTTCTCGTCCACTGTAATCCCCAGATTCCTTTCTGCAGAACTGCTGCTTAGCCAGTCGGTTCCCAGCCTGTAGCGGTGCATGGGATTCTTCCATCCTAATTGCAAGACTCTGCACTTGTCCTTGTTGAACCTCATCAGATTTCTTTTGGCCCAATCCTCCAATTTATCTAGGTCACTCTGGACCCTATCCCTACCCTCCAGCGTATCTACCTCTCCCCTCATCTTACTGTCATCTGCGAACTTGCTGAGGGAGCAAATCATCCCATCATCCAGATCATTAAAATCATTTACTTGCTAAATCCTTCAGTGTTTATAAAAAGGTCAAGAAAAAAGTCGTCAGTTCTACCCCAGGCGCTTTTGACAGTCCCCTCTGGCAAGAAAAGGCCTTACAATTTTGGCAGTTAATTCCACTATCTGCCACTTTAAAAAAAAACAAACAAACAAAAAAAAAAAACCTGTGGCATGCCTGTCGTATTCTATACAACATATATTGCTGTTAAAATTCCTGTATGGTCTGTAACAGAGAGCTACTCTACTTTTCCCCATGTTGCCATGTTTACACATTTCATGGTCAAATTATCTCCCACTCAAAGGCTTTAAAATCTTTTGGTCCCTGCAGTTTGAGCGCTGCTCGTGGTAGAGAATTCTGTACATATAGTATACGGCAATGGCTGCACAGCTACATTTCTCTGCTTATCTGGAGTGCCATCACACAAGCTTTCAGGGTCTGGAAATCAGGCTGTTGAGTTTCCTGCCGCACGAAGGACATAATGGAGGAAACGTATGATACAAATGCAGTAATATACCCACAGAGATGGGATAAAACAATGGAACATTTTAGAACAAGTTGATAATAAATATCCCATCTATTTGACAAAAAAAAAAAAGAAGCAGCTGAGATGCAGCAATGCACCAGTTCCCCTGAAAAATGGGCTGCAATGTATTAGGAGGTTTCATAGTAGCAGCCGTGTTAGTCTGTATTCGCAAAAAGAAAAGGAGTACTTGTGGCACCTTAGAGACTAACAAATTTATTAGAGCATAAGCTTTCATGAGCTACAGCTTTCCCCCCCTGCTGCTGGTGATGGCTTATCTTAAGTGATCACTCTCCTTACAGTGTATATGATAAACCCATTGTTCCATGTTCTCTGTGTGTGTATATAAATCTCCCCTCTGTTTTTTCCACCAAATGCATCCGATGAAGTGAGTTGTAGCTCACGAAAGCTTATGCTCTAATAAATTTGTTAGTCTCTAAGGTGCCACAAGTACTCCTTTTCTTTTTGCGAATGTATTAGGAGTTACATATTCACATCAAGGGAAGAGGAGACCCCTGAAAATCCAACTCTACGAGTTACTGCAAATGGTGGTGGGAGGTGACCCAATGGATCCAGTGGAAAGAAAAAAAAAGATTCCAAAATTGGATTGATATTTGAATTTGGAAGGGAGAGTACAAAGGTTTCCCACTGACCTCTATTCAGAACATGTATTTTATTTATAGAGGCAGCATCCTTGGGTGGACTGAGCACAGACACAAGAACACCAGAATTCTTATTCCATCTCTGCTGACACATTGTGACTTGCCAGAGGTAACACAAAGGGACAAAAGTTTTCAAAAGTAGTCTCAAGTTTTGCATGTTCAACTTGTGACATTTATGGCCTAGTTTTCAGAAGTGCTGAGCACCTAAAACTCTAAAGTCAAGGGGAGCTGCAAGTCCTCATTACTTCTGAAAATAATTGGGTCCTAGCCATCTCAACCTGGGCACTGAAATACTGAGGTACCCAAAAATCAGATAACTTTTAAAAACTGGGCTTTAGCCTATAATCCAAAAGGGTATGGACATATGGGAAGGATTAGATAATGTTTGGAAAGTACCTTTAATGTCATGAAGTTATTCTTCGTAAGTACAAAGAATCCTTATTTTATAAAATGCCTTCTATTCTGTAGTTCTAGATAATGTACCCAAGTGTACTCAAGCTGTTGCAAAGCCCCAAACTAATTGATATCCTGGGAAAAGCAATGTGTATTTCTCATGCCAGAAAGATCACACAGTCACACAGGTGTGGCCCAGTGATGTGGGAAGGGACCCTAATCCAATGAAAAAATAAAACTCTGCTATGTCTACCGCTTGGAATGCCACACAGCCTCTGGAAGCTTGCAGATCTCTTGTTTTGGTTTCTTTTTTCAGGTGGGGAGGGATAGATTACTTTGCAGATCTGTGCTCCCAAAATTGTGTCCATCAGTCAAGAGAAGAGTGTAACTGGAAGACAGCTGGGTGTACCCCAAGATTCAGAACGAGTGAGTTTTATCTACTGCAAAAATTCTAGGACAGGGTTCGGCAACCTTCGGCACGTGGCCCATCAAGGTAATCTGCTGGCAGACTGTGAGACCGTCCGCAGGCACGGCCCCTCTGCAGCTCCCAGTGGCCGTGGTTTGCCATTCCCGGCCAATGGGAGCTGCGGGAAGTGGTGTGGGCCACATGGATGTGCTGGCTGCCACTTCCCACAGCTCCCATTGGCCGGGAACGGCGAACCGTGACCACCGGGAGTTTTGGGGGGCCGTGCCTATGGACAGTCAACGTAAACAAAATGTCTTGCAGCCTGCCAGCAGATTACCCTGATCGGCCATGTGCCGAAGGTTGCCAAACTCTGTTTTAGGCCATACTACATAGTCGCATTCTGTAATGGATAAAAGACAGGGCAAAGAGTGGGGTGAAGGAAGAAACCCCACCTCAGAAAACCAAAACCAAGTAAAATGGTCTAAAGCAAAGTCTGCTAGACTGATCTAATGCAGGAGGAAAGATCGCTTATGGTTAAGTCATGAGCCTGGGTGCTATTTTCATATCTGCCATGTACTTCCTGTGTGACTTGGGGTTAGTCATTTGCTCTTTCTGTGCTTTATTTTCCCCATCTGTAAAATGCAGAGAATGTTTTTGTTGAAAGTGTAAATTCACTGATGCCTGTAAAGCATTTTAAGTTCTTCACATAGCAGGAGGTACAGTAGTGTAAAATAGCACTAATGTTATTAACAACAGTAATCAGAGGAAACATATTCCCAGCAAGTGTTTTATTACTGTGCAGTCATTCCTGCCCCACCTCCGAAAAATGTGGGAACTCAGTAAAAAAGCCATCTGTATTGGGTAACCAGGGATGGCTCTCTTGACGATTACCTGTTCTATTTATTGCCTTTAGAACACTTGGCATTGGCCACTGTCACACAGGATACTGGGCTAGATGGACCTTTGGTCTGACCCAGTATGGCCGTTATTATGTTCTTATGTATTCTAAAATCCAGACTTGAAATGCTATTGTCCCTGACCACGGAAACTAGGAACTAAGGAAAACAAAGATTTTCAAGTAAACTGTGTATTTTTAGATTAATGCCTGTATTGATTACACAGTGAAAACAATGGGAGGCCATTTGAGATCAGCTGTCCCTTTGCTAGCTGTACAGTCACACAAAATACCTGCCAAGGCCATTTCCAGTTTCATATCGATCTCCATCTCCACTGCTGGCTAACAACAAGAACCAACAAAACCCATTTAGTTAGGTGGCACAAACAGAGAAGACGCTTCTTTCTGGAGTAAAGGCCCACCAACTGTACAAAAACCTCCATAACAAAACCAAAACCAAAACCAAAAGACAGAGTTAAGCAGAAGCAACACCACCACAAACATTCTCTTTGTATTGAGGAAACAAACATCCATTTCTTCTGTCTGCATACTACCTACGATATCTTAATAATGGAATCAAGACTTCACGGGCGTTTCAGACAACGCTGGGTGAATCCAAAGCCAGCTACGCAGGCTCCAGTGCCACACTGCATGGTGTGGGCCAACAGCTCTGTGACAACACCTTGAGCTGAGAAGAAACAGCCTGATGCACAGCCTGTTCTGAACTCAACACTTGTTCTCCTGTGCTCGTTCCCTTCCCTTCAGGTCAGGGAAGGTGACACACAATCACTGACCTGGCAACAGAGGATCCAAATCAAATGGCTTTGGAGGGACCCCTAGATATCTCCTTATACCGGCTGCGAGTTCTCTACCAGCACAGCTTGCTTGTCCACAACAGGTGAACGGTGCTCTACAGCGTAACACTAACCAGTGCTGCTAAAAATTAAACAACTTCCAAAACTATGACCCTGTTAAAAAAAAAAAAAAGAGAACACCTGAAACAGTTAGCATGTGGTATGATCTTCCAGTGCCAATGTGCAAATATATGCCTTGAGACAGAAAACTATTAAATCGTTTAGCATTTCCGTACAGCGGGTCACCAGCTGTAGGACTCTGAGCTCTCAGGTGTGGCAATACCCGATTGTTTCTATGTATTTGGGCAACATCCAGTTTTTTGTAGGAACCTGCGATTCTAACACTCCACCTGGGATGTTGACAATTACTCACCTTGCAGGGTACAGACTTTACAAGTTACAACACTTTTTGAAAGTTCATAGATGAAAGCTTTTTAAACCCGACTTCATTACAGACATACACAGAAGTGTTTTAAGTTAGGCAGGATTCCTACCATATTTATCCATTGAATATTCAAACAAAGGACTCTCCTAAAAGCAATTACCAATTTCTCACAGAACCTGTCTTTAGTGCTGCAGAACAACCAGCAAGCCATAATTCTTCTTGAAAGAACTACCCCACCATAAACAGGAACGCAGTGGAGACAACTACAGACACCTTTTGAAAATCTGCAGACACACATGCACACAGAGCACCATGGATGGCAGGGAAAAGAGATACTTTCTAACTAAATTAGATATTCCAATGGATTTGATGAAAATCAATCAGAACTCTCAGCAGGGTAAAGACTGAACTTTTCTTCCATTGCAGAGTCATTCAACTTCTTACCTGCAGCATCAAGGCATTCCAGATTGGATTGAAATTTTGATCTCCATGAACTGACATGGATTTCTGTCCTTCCAGTTTTGCAATTCAGTTAGTTCCTCCTTTGAGATAAATGCTGGGCCCTCAGGTGAGCACATATCGCTGCCTCTCTAAAGGAAAATTCACCTCCAGCTACACATTGTTAACTCCCAGCTATTTCTGACAGGGAGGAGGGAAGCAAAGTTCAGGAAGTATTCGTGCTGGTTTTAACAGACTAACCTCAGGTCTCTAAACAGAGTTCCTTTTGTTCTTGACCTACCAACCTCTCTGATAACAAATGTGTGAGCTAATGCATTTTTCCCTTCCATTTTACAGATTCATGTGACTTTCAAAAATTATTCCCCTCCTTCCCACTTAAAAAAAAGCCACTAAACAAAGACTTGATTCAAGGTGCACACAATTTGTCTTTCTTCCCAGCACATGACATTCCATATTGAGATTTTGTTTTTGTATTGAAAGAAAGAGCACATCTGCTTCACTCACTGTTTTAAAGCACTCTACAATTGATCTGGGGCACATCCATTCCCAGATGACTTCTTTCTCTCTCTCTCTCAGGAATATTACTTTGTTATAAAGGACTCAGAACTGGAAAAAAAAAATTAGACACAAATACCTTTCCTAGGCCTATAAATAGTAAGGGGAATGAGGTTTGTACCCTTATGAAGTGTGTAACTTTCGGCAAAGTTAATTTTTTTTGTTGATAATTACCATAAGCTGTTAATAAAGAACCAAAATGTCATGACTGAAACAAAAGTAAATGGGTTTATGCATGTCTAATGACATGACTTATTTCTCATTTCTCTAGATTGTCTTCTCAAATGGTCAGGGAACATCACAATCATATAATTTGACCTCCTGCACATTGCAGGACCCAGAACCTCACCCATTCACCCATGTAATAGACCCCTAACCTCTGTCTGAGTTACTGAAGTCCTCAAAGCATGATTTAAAGACCTCAAGTTAGAGAATCCACCATTTACTCCAGTTTAAACCAGCCAAGTGACCCGGGCCCCATGCTGCAAGGGAAAGCGACAGATAGAAGGGATGTTTTACATCACCTGTGATACCTAATAATTTTTTAAAAGTTAAAACAAAAAAATTCCCGTTCTATTGAAATTTTTCTTTATGCCTTCCTAACAAGGAAGGGCAGCACAAGACTCAACAAAGCTCATTAGGAATCTCTCTCTGACAATTATGCTACCTGGGAAGTGCTTAGATACTGTTTCTCCAGGTTTTCTAGAGCCCTCATTATTGAAACACATTAAGGCCTCTTGATCTCAGATCAGGATCTCTCTGAAAATAAGGTTTGAGGGTGCAGAATTCCCAATCCTGAAGTTCCTCTTTTTAAACCATCTCTTGATGTTTCTCTTGGCTTTCTGGCTTCAAATGAACCCACTGCCATATCCCTTCCTGCTGAGGGTTATGGTAGTCTGCAGTTGTTTGTCACCAGGACTTCGGGAGGGAAGGTGTTAGGTTTATTTCAAAGGAACACATTGTAATTTTTAAAAGCTACATGTGTAAGTATACTTTTACATTAAATTGTGAGCAACTTGAGAGTGGGAGATGGGAAACCACACCCCCTCCATACAGTGCTTGGCATACCACAGTGGTCAATACTAATAATGACAGAAATAGTATTTAGCCTTCTTAATCACAAAAGTGCTCCAAGCCTCTGGTAGCACACATCCATTTATTTTTAATATCTTTAATACTGAAGAACAGATTGTTTGTATAGCCAGAGGTGAGGTGAATAAAAACTTGGCTGACTTGGATAAGAACAACATGCAAGCCATAATTCTTCCTAAAGAACTCCCCCACACAAACAGGAACATAGTGTAGAGAACTACAAAGACACCCTTTCAAAAATCTGCAGACTGGTGCCTCGCTGCCCTTTGTGCCTTTGAAAATTTCTCTCTAGTGTGCAAGGTCTTCAGAGCAGCCACATTCAAAAACATTCATGGCCAGATTTCATTTTGGCCCTCCAAGAACACACACACACTCTACTAAGCAAGCACCAGAAGGGAAGTGTTTAAACTAAATCATAGAACCTAGGTTTAGAAGCGACCACAAGGGTCACCACCTGCCAAGATGCTGGATTTATTGTGTCTAAACGTTCCTCCTTCCATCCAAAGTGAAGCTTACCCAGTTCTTTTACACATTTGGGGTTACAATTATTTATAAAAAAACAACATCTCCAATTGTCACAATGGCATTCACCCTCTTGCAAAAATTCTCTACTGGACTCTCTTCATATGTTTATTCACCTCCTGGGCCTTCTTCCAGGAACCTTTTCACCAAGGCTCTACCCAAGAAAAGAAAAAAATCTCAGTCGTGGGTTATCCAGAGCTTTGCTGGAAATGGGAGGGATAATGAGATCCCTTCTATGACATTTTTACTCATGGCGCTCTCAGTGCTCTCTCTGAAATGACAGTTAGGAAAATCCTTGAGTTTTTCCTCTAACTCAGCTGCCACCAGAAATGATTCTGCCTTTTGCATCCACTACCACTGCTTTGCTCATCAAAAATGCCATCAGCTCTTGAAGGTCCAACCTCTGTGGAAGTGGCCACTCCCTTAAACAAGATGCTTGACCCACCCAGAGTTGCAGCCTTGTTGATGCTAACTATTCCCAGCGTCATTGGTTTGTTCAAGGTGGTGCACTGGGTCCCAGCTTTTCTAGCTTCCCATCCATTGTATTCAGAGTTGAAGATAATAATTCCATCTCATTTCCTAAAGTCTGAAATTTGTTTTCTAAACTCTTTGCATCCTGTTTTGTGCAAGATAAGACCCTGACAAACTCCCAGACCAAGGGTTCTTTGGCAAGCAGCAAAGCAGTCCTGCTGCACTGTCATCTATGAAAAAGCAGAACATATTTTTAAAAGCCATTATTTTCCTTTATTTCCCTTCCTTCCCTTTTCTTTAAGGAATATCAGCATCTATGTTGGGCAATTTTGTAACCAACAAAACTAAAAATCTATATTACCCATTCAAACTGATTTAAGGATCCAAACAAAGGGCTTGTACCAATGTAATTAAATTTAGAAATTGGATTTAGTTAAGTCAATACAATTTCTATGTCTACGCAAGCCTTTATGAACATGACACACCTAAGTAAGTATGATTTACTGGATTTCACCATTACTGTCTTTAAATAGTGACAAAGGTACATGAAGATGGCATACAGGACTTTGGCATTAATCGAGAGGGCTAGTCACCTGGCCAAACACAAAAAAGTATTATTCAGAAGCCTCCAGCCACCCAGGAGATTCCAAATTCAGCAATTATTTATATACAAAAAAATTAAATAGGAATTTACATTTCCTTCAGTTAGAACAAGCAGGCATCTGTTCACTCTGCTAGGATGAAAAGAGAGGTTCTTTTACAGATATTTGTTTTCCATTGGGGATCTTTGTTTTTAACTCTTTTTGCAGAGATACAAAATCACTGTTGCTACCAGATAAAATGAAGTGTTTATACACATTCAGAGGAATACAAATATTCTAGAAAACCATGAATCTTCAGTCTAAATCCACAGTGTAAAAACAACAACATATTTCAGGGGGTGGAGAGGGGGGTAAGCTAAAGAAACTAAACAAAAATCCTTTGTTAAACTGGAATTAGGATTATAAATATATGGAACATTCTTCAAGTAGGAAATTGTACAATGTAGGGTTGTTTGTTTGTTTGTTTTTAAATCCACAAGATTTCCTGAAAGCCAGGAAATTGAAAAGTGCAAATTGTACAACACTGTCTCACTGGGGCATCACTTGGCTTCACCCCCTATTGGGCCCAAACCTTGGAGCCTTCAGTACTCCTGCTTCATGCCATCAGCTCCCTGCAGCGAGTCCCCCTGAGTTGGACACCTGTGGGAGACTTCCACACCCAAAGGGAACAATACACACCAACTTCCTTGAGATGGAGTGACTCTCAGCAAGTACCGTAAAAGCAGGAGGGTTTATTAGATGTCTGGAACACAGCGTAGAAAGCCCTTAGTTACCATAAAGAACAGAAAGTTATAACTAAGGATGTAAATAATGTTTAAAAACAGTAACCATGAAACCAATTAAAATTCTATCAGTTACAAGTTTAAATGTTTGCATGGAGAACTACAGGTGCGGGGGAGGGAAGGGAGTACTGCCAGCCCCACGGCACGGCACACCCGGGGTCTCAGCTGCCACCTGGTATCCCAGCACACATGGGGATCCCCGCTGCTGCCGGGAAGCACCCCAGGCAGAGTTTAACCATTAACAGAAATCGATAAGCATCAAGCTTGTTGGTTAACCAGTTAACAGATTGAACTCTTATATCCCTAGTTATAACATAGTCCATTTGGGTTAGTCCCTAGCCCTCTGACCCCTCCTTAAGCCCAGTCCAGAATCTTCTATCCTGACTCCAGCAGCCCACACTTAACAACCCCACCTAGCCGCTCCCCAGCCCTTTGCTCCCCAGTTGATCATACCCAGTTGGCTTCCTAAGGAGGGTCGGTCATCCATGGTCATTTGTTGCTAGGTGCCAAATGTCCGGACAATTGAAGTGGCCATTGTCTTCTAGGAGTCTCCATGGGCATAGGGCCTGGGTAGCTAACTTTTTTAATCAGAAAGTGTCCGAGTGTCACAGCTGGTTGACAGCTAGCCATCAATGGCTATGTCTAGACTAGGATTTTCAGACCCTAACAAGTGCAGCTCCATCAGGTAATTCCAGCGGAAGCTGGGGTGTAGATAAGGCTCAGACAACTTTACAGACATGTCACAATTTGTTCAGAGCAAGGTTAGAGGACATGGTAGTGAAGACACCCAGAGCCCTCCTAAGTTTTATCTATGCTATACCTTTCGCTTGTCCCACCATTGGTCAAAAAACATAACAAACAAGGCCTTATGTGCATGTCTACACCACACACACACACACACCACGGCAGCAAGTCTCAGATCTCAGGTCAACTGACTCTGACTTGCACTATGGGCTAAAAATAGAAAGGATAGATGCTGCTGCTTGGGCTGGAGCCAGGCTGTGAAACATGGCAAGAGGGGTGGGTCTCAGAGGCCATGCTCCAGCCAGAGCACTGTTCCCTCTAAGCTGTGAGCATGTGCGCGCGCCCAGAGATCCTAAACCCCACACACACACGGCGAAACACCATGCACACAAAAATTTGCACAGAAGCACAACAATTTGCACAGAAGAAATTTTTTTGTGCGCACGACCTGTCAAAAATTAGAGGGAACATTGAGCCAGAGTGGGAGCATTTTTATTATTATTTTTAGCCCCCGTAGCATGAGCCTGAGTCAGTTGACCTGGGCTCTGGGACTTGCGGCTCAAGGTGGTTTTTTGGTAGTGTAGACATACTCCTACCGGCATTTCACCCAAAGACACCTTGAATATTGTCCACCTTAGTTTATTAAGTAGATTGTAGATAGCCTAGCTTCACAGGTAAAGGAGATGTAAGATGATGGATAACAAAATGGCCACTGCTGTTGTAAAATGCTGTTGTAAAATGAGGGAGTTTGGACAGGTCTGGGTGTATTTAAAGTGCAGTACTTTGCACTGTTCTAGCTCCTTCCATGGCAAGAGAGCAACATGTTTATAAACATCAATTTATCCTTGCCAGAGGAGAGGTGTTCCTCCTTCATAGATCAGGAAAATTCAAAGTACAGAATAAAGAATATGACTACACTGCAATAAAAGACCTGTGGCATGGCTGTGGCTGGCCCAGGTCAGTGGGCTTGGGCTGTGGGGTTATAATAAAGTTGCACTGAAGACGTCTGGGGCCTGGGCTGGAGCTGGGACTGCACAAGGGGGCAGGATCTCAGATATTCTCCAACCCAAGCCCAAATGTCTACATTGCTATTTTTAGCCCCTCAACCTCAGCGCCACTAGCCTAAGTCAGCTGACGTGGGCTCTGAGATTTGGTGCTATGGATTTTTAATTGCAGTTTAGACATTACCACAGACTTTAGGAAACCCATTTAGGGCGAGACAGGATTAGACCCAGATCTGACTTCTAGTTCTGTGCCTTAAAGTAAGGAAAAGATTTCCAAAAAAAGATGCATTCAAAAAGGATCAAAGTTGAATCTGAAAGCCAAAAGGTAATTCAGGATAACACCTCTTTGAAAAAGGGGGTCTTACAACACCAACTCCTTCATATAGCCAGATACTCCAATTTTAAAGTGTTAAAACAAACCCACCCTGCTGCCAACACCAATAGTATTTAGATGACAGGTAAGCCTTAAGTTAGAAGAGACTACATCTCAGAGAAAACTTCTGCCCTGGCAGAATTCCTAGATACTGATCTGAACTGCTTCTTTGATCAGATTTCATTATTTTTAAAGCAAATTCCTCTACATAATGTAGACATTGCTTGTAACATCAGCCTTCATGTATAGAATATTTCTCACAGTGCAGGTGATAACGACGGTAGGTCTTTCAAATCTTCACCTCGCTGGCAGGAAATGACTTATTGGAATCATTCAAAAAGTGCAGAGCTAAGCACTGATCAGGAAGAGAGAGACTGTCAAATTCTCTCCTCTCTCTCTGTCTCTATCTCTCTCAAATAAGACTCCCACCTCCCATGATAACAACACTCCCTGATACTTCATGCAAAAGAATGAATAGTAATATCTTGTGAATTTACTCATACGAGAAACAGCCTAAAATACATTTATCTTATTGAACGAAGCAGACTAGAGCTACGTGTGCTTTAAATTCATAGTGCGAGGGTGGCATGATTTCCACCAGGTGTGGAGAGGTTAGCCCCAGCTCCAGTTGCGCAGAGTTGGCCAGGGGCTCTCTAAAACCTCTAGCTCATTGGCATTGCACCAGGGAATATTCTGACCATTGTCCAGCCTGGTTTATAAAACAATCTACATAGCCCAACAGTTGTGTAGATCTCCAAGTGGCTTGTGCTCCTCTCTCCCAGGGCAGAGACCACCAATTGCAAGGGTGTAGCTGGATCAGCGGATGAACAGAATGCACAATATTTAGAGGAAGAAGGAAATGATACTACTTAGAAAATTAGCTTGAAATCACTAAAGGCTAAGGCCAAGGGCCCTCTAAGACATGAACTCCAGGAATTATCTGCACCCTCCTGACACTCCATTCCCACTAGTCAGCATAGCCCAGAGAGGACAGAAAATGTACAGAATTTTAGTTGTAAGTTTCTCCTGGCTGGGACTACCTTTATATACACATTTGTACAGCACCCAGCACGACAAGGCATCAGATCCTAATGGGGGCCTTTGGCTGTTACTGCAATTTAAATATACAAATCTTATTTTAAGAAGTGGCAGAGACTCAGGAATTATGCAGCACTGCCCCAGCCTTTTCCCCTTCACCATTCCCCTCTGTTCGGTCAATACCTCTTCGGCTTTATTTATTAAAATTAAGTTGAATAGCAATGAGGTTCCCAACTTTTCACTGTTTGTGTGCCATGGATGTAGGCATTTTAAATGCACAGCTACACTCACAGGTTGTCACCGAGAAACAGAAGCTTTGGGCAGCGGCAGATGAGGCTTTGGGCACCTAGGAGGGGCATTTTTTGTTTCCTGGATGCAGTACAAACTTTGGATTCTGATAAGGGCACACATCTCAGTTTGTCTCTCTATTTTGGGAAAGGGCCAAGGATGACAAATTTGAAGGGGGAGGGACCAAGGGCTTGAATTCCTCAATCCCAACCAGAATCATTAAGTGCTACTGCACCCTTCCCCCACATTCCCAGCCATGAAAGGAGGACACTAGCTTGATGTTTCTGCTAAAGTGTGCAGAAATGAAATAGTTAAAATCACATTTTAAAAGTGGTGGACCGTAGGCTTCAGATCCAACAGTAAAACTCCCACCTCTGAGTGACTGTCACAGGCTGGATACAGGCTCAGGCAGGCAGCCCTACATCACCATTACAGTGTTCCCATTTGGAAGGTTTTCTTTGCAACCTTAAAGGATGTAGATTTCTCTCCCCACCCCTTCATCCCACAAAAGCTTAGATTCTGGAGAACAAGTTTGGCATAACCATACAATTACACATCCATTCAGATGGCTGCATAACCAGAAACATACACCAGGTCCTGCTGCCTAGAGGGCTTGGTGAAAGCAATGATTATCAACCACATTGTTCCACTGCAAATTTCTTTTGCTAACCTGAACTTTGAGGCCTTGTCTGCGCTGAACAATTTTACTGTGCTAAGAAACATTTATTCCATTTCATCTGACTGAAATGCAGCTTGGCTTTCACAGACAGAAGTGCTTTGATAGAGCCCAAGGGCTAAAGAAATATTACCAACAGACCTTGGTTTTTCAGGGCTCAATAATAACCGAGTCTGCATTGTTCCAATGCCAGTGTAAACACAACTCCATCACTAGAGCTCCTAGGCACTAGGGTAATACAAATAACCATAGGGCCAGTAGTTGGAAGGGATATCTATTTGTAAAATTTCACATCATGCATCAATTAGTGCGTCTTACTTTCATTGATCAATAATTTGAACAAACTAAAGAGCTCACAGACTTTTTGCTGTTTTAATTTTGAACCATTTAAAATCACCTATTCTGTTTCATCATCTCTGAAATAAATTGCATTGATTGGCCAGCCAAGGGCAATGCTGCCAATGCAGTTCTCAGCACCTCTAGTATGATGCACATTTGAACTTTCTGGTTAGCATTTTTTCCTTTGGCAATTTAACACAGGTCACGCTCTGTCTTAAAGTTTAGCTGCTCCCCCTGGCTGCCCTACTTGGTAGCTACCAAAAGGGCTCTAGATCAGGGGTCTGCAACCTTTCAGAAGAGGTGTGCCAAGTCTTCATTTATTCACTCTAATTTAAGGTTTCACGTGCCAGTAATACATTTTAACATTTTTAGAAGGTCTCTTTCTATAAGTCTTTAATATATAACTAAACTATTGTTAGGTTTCAGAGTAGCAGCCATGTTAGTTTGTATTCGCAAAAAGAAAAGGAGTACTTGTGGCACCTTAGAGACTAACACATTTATTAGAGCATAAGCTTTCGTGAGCTACAGCTCACTTCATCGGATGCATTTGGTGGAAAAAACAGAGGAGAGATTTATATACACACACAGTGAACATGAAACAATGGGTTTATCATACACACTGTAAGGAGAGTGATCACTTAAGATAAGCCATCACCAGCAGCGGGGGGGGGGGGGGGAGAGGGGGGGGGGGAAACCTTTCATGGTGACAAGCAAGGTAGGCTAATTCCAGCAGTTAACAAGAATATCAGAGGAACAGTGGGGGGTGGGGTGGGGGGGAGAAATACCATGGGGAAATATAGTTTTACTTTGTGTAATGACTCATCCATTCCCAGTCTCTATTCAAGCCTAAATTAATTGTATCCAGTTTGCAAATAGAACAAATCCTCACAGACACACCCCTAGAACCCCGACCTGGGGTATTCTATCTGCTACCCAAGATCCATAAACCTGGAAATCCTGGGCGCCCCATCATCTCAGGCATTGGCACCCTGACAGCACCCCCCCCCCGCCCGCTGCTGGTGATGGCTTATCTTAAGTGATCACTCTCCTTACAGTGTGTATGATAAACCCATTGTTTCATGTTCTCTGTGTGTGTATATAAATCTCTCCTCTGTTTTTTCATTCATTTCCACTGAATGCATCCGATGAAGTGAGCTGTAGCTCACGAAAGCTTATGCTCTAATAAATTTGTTAGTCTCTAAGGTGCCACAAGTACTCCTTTTCTTTAAACTATTGTTGTATGTAAAGTAAATAAGGTTATTAAAATGTTTAAGAAGCTTCATTTAAAATTAAATTAAAATGCAGAGCCCCCCGGACCGGTGGCAGCATGAGTGCCACTGAAAATCAGCTCCCATGCCGCCTTTGGCATGTGTGCCATAGGTTGCCTACCCCTGCTCTAGATTCATAGATACTAAGGTCAGAAGGGACCATTATGATCATCTAGTCTGACCTCCTGCACAATGCAGGCCACAGAAACTCACCCACCCACTCCTACAAAAAACCTCACCTACGTCTAAGCTATTGAAGTCCTCAAATCGTGGTTTAAAGATTTCAAGGAGCAAAGAATCCTCCAGCAAGTGACTCGTGCCCCATGCTACAGAGGAAGGCGAAAAACCTCCAGGGCCTCTTCCAGTCTGACCTGGAGGAAAATTTCTTCCCGACCCCAAATATGGCGATCAGCTAAACCCTGAGCATATGGGCAAGATTCACCAGCCAGATACTACAGAAAATTCTTTCCTGGGTAACTCAGATCCCACCCATCTAATATCCCATCTCAGGGGATTAGGCCTATTTACCCTGAATATTTAAAGATCAATTAATTACCAAAAATCACATTATCCCATCATACCATCTCCCCCATAAACTTATCGAGTTTAATCTTAAAGCCAGATAGGTCTTTTGCCCCCACTGCTTCCCTTGGAAGGCTATTCCAAAACTTCACTCCTCTGATGGTTAGAAACCTTTGTCTAATTTCAAGTCTAAACTTCCTGGTGGCCAGTTTATACCCATTTGTTCTTGTGTCCGCATTGGTACTGAGCTTAAATAATTCCTCTCCCTCTCCGGTATTTATCCCTCTGATATATTTATAGAGAGCAATCATATCTCCCCTCAACCTTCTTTTAGTTAGGCTAAACAAGCCAAGCTCCTTGAGTCTCCTTTCATAAGACAAGTTTTCCATTCCTCAGATCATCCTAGTAGCCCTTCTCTGTACCTGTTCCAGTTTGAATTCATCCTTTTTAAACATGGGAAACCAGAACTGCCCACAGTATTCCAGGTGAGGTCTCACTAGTGCCTTGTATAATGGTACTAAAACCTCCTTACCCCACTGGAAATACCTTTCTTGATGCATCCCAAAACAGCATTAGCTTTTTTCACAGCCATATCACATTGGCAGCTCATAATCATCCTATGATCAACCAATACTCCAAGGTCCTTCTCCTCCTTCGTTACTTCTAATTGATGCTTCCCCAGCTTATAACTAAAATTCTTGTTATTAATCCCTAAATGCATAACCTTACACTTCTCACTATTAAATTTCATCCTATTACTATTACTCCAGTTTACAAGGTCATTCAGATCCTCCTGTATGATATCCCGATCCTTCTCTGAATTGGCAATACCTCCCAGCTTTGTATTATCTGCAAACTTTATTAGCACACTCCCACTTTTTGTGCCGAGGTCAGTAATAAAAAGATTAAATAAGACTGGTCCCAAAACTGATCCCTGAGCAACTCCACTAGTAACCTCCCTCCAGCCTGACAGTTCACCTTTCAGTAGGACCCGTTGTAGTCTCTTTAACAAATTCCTTATCCACCTTTCGATGTTCATATTGATCACCAGCTTTTCCAATTTAACTAATAATTCCCCATGTGGCATGGTATGCCTTACTGAAATCTAGGTAAATTGGATCCACTGCGTTTCCTTTGTCTAAAAAAATCTGTTACCTTCTCAAAAAAGGAGAACAGTTTGGTTTGGCACGATCTACCTTTTGTAAAACCATGTTGTATTTTGTCCCATTTACCATTGACTTCAATGTCCTTAACTATTTTCTCCTTCAAAATTTTTTCCAGGACCTTGCATACTACAGATGTCAAACTAGCAGGCCTGTAGTTACCCAGATCACTTTTTTCCCCCCCTTTCTTAAAAATAGGAACTATATTAGCAATTCTCCAATCATACGGTACAACTCCTGAGTTTACAGATTCATTAAAAATTCTTGCTAATGGGCTTGCAATTTCAGGTGCCAATAACAATTTCAGGTGCCAATAGATTTTACCATATTCCTTCCAAATCAAAATATCCCTGAGATTATAAATGCTAATGTACTCACCTTCTCCCCATCTCACCTGAGTATTGCAAGGATACAGTAAGCCTTGCCAGGTGTGCTCACTCTCTCCCCTACTCTCTCTCTTCTCTCTACCCCCTGGGTCAGATCCCTAGGGTCCCTGATTTTGCAGTCATTTCAGGTGACTCGGACGGGTTGTGGAACAGGGAGGCTAAGCCAGGCAAGCCTTCCATCAGGAGGCAGGGAAGAGAGAGGTTCTCCAAATGCCCTTTAGCGCAAAGCAGGGCACAACAGGCTCTCAACAAACTCACCTCTTCCACAGAGCCGCTTATGTTTCTGCGCCCTTCAAGGCTCTTACTTTTGAGGACGGCTTCACCTTCCTTACTGCAGGGAGGAGACAACTGTCATTCCCACCATTCTACTAAGAAGTTAATGGAGAGGAGGTAGGTGGTCACATTTGGAAGAACTAGAAACAGAATCCAGGTGTCTAACATGAAAAGCTCAAGCCTCATCCACAGTGCATTTCAGAATGAACGTACCGAATCTATGCACTTGGTTATCCTTTCTAATTCCTAGACAACACTTCGCTCCTGAAATAGAACCCAAGAATCCTGACAACCAATGTCCTCCTCTAATCACTAGACAAACCCCCACTCCGACGCAGGAATCGTCAACCCCCATATTCTACTCCAGTCTAGCAATAGTTATGTAACCAACTGGCAAAATATTTTGTCTCTCACTTTGGAGGCCAGTTCACACAAAGACCACTATTCTTTTAGCTCAAGTAGTAGAGCTCTGTGCTGCGGATCTGAAGGTCCCGAGTTCAAACCCTGTTGATGTGCGGGTGTACGACTTCTCCACACGCATCAAGACAGAATTTGTTTTTCCAGTTTTCTATTTACTCAGTTGGGTTATTTAATACATGCATTGAAAAAACATTCTTAAAATAGGCTTTCCAAACATAATTTGTCAATTATGGTGTATGATGTGCAAGAAGACTCATAGGTTCCACATCTCAGTTTTGTCCTTGACACCCTGGCAGGTTTGAAAGTTCAGAGGTATGCTTGAACCTCCAGTCACTAGGAGCAGATGAAGCAGTTTTGCTACGCTCTTCTCTGAGTCTTTGCCAGTCAGCAATCTAGCAGGATTTGTGTGGGTTGCTACAGTTACAGAAATATCAAATCTCCTCTAGATAAGAAATGAAAACTTTACATTTCCCCCATCTTCTACCCTTCTTTCCTCCTCCTCCCTTCCACCCATCCACTTTCCTAACCCAAGCCTCTCTCCACATTGTTATGACTATTGCAACACAAATCGGTCAAGTTGTAACAGGGTTGCTAAAGGTGATGTGCAAAGTGCAAACAGCTGGGCTGAGGCCCTTTTGGGTGCTTTTTTATGTTGCACTGAAAAGATCCAACAGGTCCTTCCCCCTCTACAATGAAAATAGATTTAAAAAAGAGAACTTTTTAACATTACAGATCGGGGTGGGCAAACTATGCCCCAGGAGCCGCATCCGGCCTTTCAGACATTTTAATCCGGCCCTCAATCTCCTGCTGGGGAGCAGGATCCAAGGCTTGCCCCGCTCCAGTGCCTGGTCAGGAAGTGGGGTTAGAGTTAGCCCTGCTCCGCGTGGCTCCTGAAAGCAGCGGTATGTCCCCACTCTGGCTCCTACGTGTAGGGACAGCCGGGGGCTCTGCACATTCTCCCTGCCCCAAGCAGTTCCCATTGGCCAGGAACCATGCCCAGTGGGAGCTGCAGGGGCAGCTCCTGCAGACGAGGCAATGCGCAGAGCCACCTGGCCATGCCTCTGCGTAAGAGCTGGAGAGGGGACATGCCGCTACTTCCGGGAGCTGCTTGAGGTAAGCACTACCCAGAGCCTGAACCCCTGTCTCTCTCCCAGGCCTCAACCCTGCCCCAGCCCTGATCCCTCTCCCGTCCTCCAAACCCTTAGTCCCAGCCCGGAGCCCCCCGCACCCCAACCCCACATCCCTAGCCCTACTCCAGAGCCCACACCCCCAACAGAGCCATCACCCGCTCCCCACACCCCAACCCCCAATTTCATGAGCATTCGTGGCCCGCCATACATTTCCATACCCAGATGTGGCCCTCAGGCCAAAAAGTTTGCCCATCCCTGTTACAGATTCAGGTCTTCCCTACCCTGTGTAAGGGGACTATTGTCCCCTTACTAACATTCAGTGGGGGTGTTTTGGTTGGCTAGCTCCCAGTACTAAAAGAAAGGGGAATGGTCAATGGGAAATCAGGACCCTGAGACTGACAGTCCCCAGGAACAAAGGGGAGAGGCCAATGCCCCAAGTCAGCCTGATTGACAAGAGCGGGCAGGCTACTCAGGGAGTCAGGAGGGTCCCGTCCTCCGTGTGAGCTGGAATTGCTTGGGTCAGACAGAGTGGGGTAGAGTTAAAGAGAAAGCAGGGGCCCAAGCTGAGCTGGGGAGCAGAGCCGTGCCAGCTAGAGGGGCCAGAAAAACAGTCCAGGAAGCAGGTCAGAGCTGGGAGCAGAGTAACAGAAGCAGCCCACAGAGCAGACCTGTCCTGGGGGGAGAGCTCAGCAACCAGAGCCAGGGGGGCCAGAGAAGCAGCCCAAGGAGCTGGAGGCAGAGCAGCAGCAGTGCTGAGGCGGAATGGAGCTGGAGCAGTCCGGAGCCAGCAAGGGGGACCCTGGGCAGTGGGCCCAGTGCAGGGAGATGCCCCCAGCCAAAAGACCTTACAGGCCAGACTTGGAGGGGAATCGTAACCCCGATGGGGCGGGGGCGACACTGGGAAGAAGGGTCCTGCCATCTAGAGCCTGAGAGAATGTGGCCACCACCAGAGCAAGTATCCAACCTGCAGCATCCCAGCAGCACAGCCAGGGCCTGAGCAGGAGGCCTGGGACTTGTGAGGAACAGACTGTGAACTGCCCTGACATTCCAGAGATGCTGGTTGTGATGCCCCAGTGCCACAGAGCAGGGTGACGTGTTTTCCTTTGACCTTTCCCATTTTATCCTTTTTTTTTAAAAATTAATTGCTGTTTAATCAATTGTATTTGCTTTGAACTGTATGTAATGATCAATGGGTCAGGAAAGCACGCAGTGCAGAGAGAGCACCCTGAAGTGGGGACACCATAGCCCAGGGGTGGGCAAACTTTTTGGCCTGAGGACCACATCTGGGTATGAAAATTGTATGGCGGGCCATGAATGCTCACGGTTCCCAGCCAATGGAAGCTGTGAGGGTGGCACTTGGGGCAGGGGCAGCGTGCGAAGCCCCCTGGCTGCCCCTATGCATAGGGGCCAGAGGGGAGACATGCCACTGCTTCAGGGAGCCAGGCAGAGCAGGGCAAGTCCCGAACCCCACTCCCCAGCAGGAGCTTGAAGACCAGATTAAAGCATCTGAAGGTCGGATGCAGCCCCCAGGCCGTTGGTTGTCCACCCCTGCCCTAAGTGACTGTGACAAAGTTGGGGGTCAAGCCCCCCGGGAATCCTGGGCCCAGCCTTGTAGGGGTTACGAGGACTCTGCCACATAGGAGAGGAGGCCTCTGGATAAAGGGAGTGGAAGCGAAGACTCTGATCCTTTTGCTAGCCCACTTCATCAGGGTATTGTATAAGCCAGGAAAGTTCCCCACAATAGCGGGACCATTCCCCCGCTTACGCATAGAAGAAGAAGAACTAGGAGAATTATGATATAACAAGTAAGAAGAGTATAGAAGAACAACCTTATTAACAAAAAGGGAAGGAGTTTTTATTCAGACTATTTATAACTTTTGTTTACACCTATTTAATTCAAACATTTGGGAAGAAAGATTTTTCTTTTAAGGACTCAGTACTTCTTCCCCTTCGTCTAAGGGCAGGGAGAGTATGATGCTTATTAAATGCTCCAGTAAAATTAGGGAAGTATAAAATAAGCAAGAGATTAAGATATATTTTAAAGAGTTTTCTTGACTCCTTTGTGCCTCATAGAGGACAAAAAGAGGGACATTTCATTCCTTTGCAGGTCCCCTGTAAGAAATTTCTTCTGAAACCAGACCTCTGACAACTGAGAGCAAGGGAAGCTAGATGTTACCCATCTCCCTTTGCCCTGCTTAAGGACATAACTGCTTTTGAAACGTGCTCACCTTCATCTAATCCACAGCCTAGAACCTCGTGTACTGATTTGCATGTTTGGGAACCTAAAGAAAGCCATCATCTTAAATGACAATTCTAACTGCATTGCCTTGCCCAGTAAACAAAAAAAATTGCTGCGAAGTTGTTTGATTGCTGCACACATATACACAGGGAAGTTCCAACAGGAGCATGAAACAAGGTACTTTTCACTGGAACACCAGAGTCGGTATGCCTAAGGCAAACGTCTGGACTTTTGAAAGTCTGTGTCCTTTTTCTTTTTCTTCCCTCTTATCACTTGGATCAGCCTGAAAGAGGCTTTTGATTATGTCTGTGTGTTTTATACTGCCTTAGAAATTCTCTAGGGCAGCTCCTCCATACAACCACAGGATGTAAATCCATAGTTCCTTGCTCAGACTAGCAGAACAGCACAGTGCTTACAGGGTACATCAAAGAAAGCTCACAGCACATTTGTTTGTGCCAGCACTCCTCGCTGGCTTTTTCCCTAGCTTCCCCTCTAAACAGTCCAAGGTTTCGCTAGTATAGCACTGCAGGATGCGCAGAATAAAATAATACCAGGGGCTTGTTGATCAGCTATATTTAAAGAGAAAAAGGAAAAAAAAAAGATGTACTTTTACACTTGCAAAACTGAGCAATATCTTTCTATCATGCTCCCATTTGCAGAGGCTCTGTAATCTATATTTTCTTTATAGATTGGAAATTATTTCAGGTTGTGCGTCAGACAACGGTGGTGATTTTTACCAAATACATTCGAAAACACATTGGGCTGATCAGCTGAAAGCTACCCCAAATACAACCCCCCAGAAATGGATTCTCAGTTTTAAAAAGCAAGCTGCAGGTTTGCCATTCATTTTCCTTCTATGATGTTTTTATTCTGACATGTAAGTGACACAGTAATTCCAGCAGGGCATGCTAAACTTCTCAGTATGGACTTGTTCCCACAATAACAGGTTAATTGCAACACTCTCACACAGCCACTAGGAAGTGCTCTTGCTCTATTTCCCTTCCCTTTAAAGACAGACTCATCCCCACAATGGCTCGCAGTAGCTTTATAGAATAAGCTAAGATCATTAACAGTATGAGTGCAACAGAGCCATCAGTCAAATCCAGGGAGTGAATATTTAAATCTTCTAGCTGGCTATTAGCAGAGAAAAGGTTAGAAGCAGCTGCAACTCCCATTTAGCTTAGCCCAGTCAGCAGAGGTAAGAAGCATTTGTGATGCTGAACAAATGGAACAAACTGGAAGAGGAATTTGAGAAAATGCATTTCCTACCCTGTCCCAAGTATAAATTGTGGTTTCTAAGTCAAAAGGCTGCTGTCACCTTGCTAAATACAGCAATGGTATTTGTGAGTTTATTCAAAATACCCAAGAGAGCAAGCAAAATGGTGAACCGTGTACTTGTATCATCTCCTGCACACAGTACAAGGCAAGACAATGAGGGTATTTTGCACATAAAGAGTGCAAAATAGACCCAGACTCCAAATACATAACTTTACACTTAAGGGAAGCCTCCCAATGGAAGAACTTAAGGCTCAAACATCAATCAAGCCTCTGGTATTGTTCCCTTTCTACAGATAGGGAAACAGAAGTGATTCCTCCAAGGTTGGAGAGCAAGTATCCGTGGTTTTGGTGAAGAGTGGGAACCAGCCAACAAGCTGCTTCAGTAAATGCCCTGGAAGTGGGAGAAGCAGAGGTTAAATAATAGGAATAGTTTATTCTGATTTTACTTTATACCAACCAGGGTCTTCAAAGTGACACGTTAGTGCCATATAAAACTTACTGTCTTGAAAGCACAAGGCAGCCAGTGGTTGATTTTTAATGACCAAGGGCAGAACAAAGGTGATCAGTGTCAGGTGTATTACCAGGGAACTCAAAAGAGCAGTGCCTAGCCCTCTAGTGAAGAAAATACAAGACTAAGAAAATGCATTCTGGGCTGTATATTTATTTGTGATCAAGCAATAGCAGGCATATTTTTATGTAAACACAGAGCAGCCCTGAGACCCTGACCTATCCAGTGGAGTCTCAATATTGCAAACCCTGGAGTCTTCCATTTTAGACTGTTAAAGGCTGGGGCAGTCTGGTAGGCAAGTGAACAAGCATGGGCACCATATACAGGGGGTACCATCAGGCAAGACTTTGAAAGAAATACTGAATTATATTGGGAAACATTAAAATACAGATTTGGAAAAACAATTAAACCACCCAGTGAGCTGGGCCTTCGTGGAAGCAGGAGAGTGTTTGCTCAGAGGG
The DNA here is from genome assembly GCF_009764565.3 of Dermochelys coriacea. Classification (NCBI taxonomy): domain Eukaryota; kingdom Metazoa; phylum Chordata; order Testudines; family Dermochelyidae; genus Dermochelys; species Dermochelys coriacea. Next base: position 35,599,478 of record NC_050077.1, on the reverse strand, counting down.
TAATTATGGTGGCCCTCCTGCTGCTGCTGTCTGGAAGGCACCCAGTGCACCTGCCAACTGGAGAAGAACAAAAAGCCCACAATTAAAGCTGACAGGCATGTCCTGGTAACAGCAGCCTCATTTACAGACAAGGAGAGCAAACAGCAAGAGACAAATGGAATGGCCTAATCCTTCCCACTAGGGAGGGCCAAGGGGAAAGGGCATCATTTGCTTTTTGAAATGGAACATTCCATGTCAACAACAAAAATAAAATGGGGGGGGGGGGGAAATCACACTGCCCTTTGCTCTGCCTTTAGCTGACAACACAGCAATGAATGACATCCAAAATATTCCGTGTCATCCTTCTGTTTAGGAACAGCCTCCAAGAGATTGGAGCAGACAGGCTCATGATGGGCGTATTTATAGTGAGTACTTCCTGGAACTGGGTTCATGATCTCTGTTGCCACAATCCCCAGTGGCAAAACTAATGCAACCACAGCAACGCACCTTTGCCATGCTTCTAACATTCTTTTGTCACAAGGGGCATCACTCCCACAAAGAACACAACACACACTGGCAGCTTGTGGCCAGAGATGGAAAAACCTTATGAGCGTTCAATGCTTTCTTCAACTCTGAGCACCAAAGCAACATGCATTGATGTCTGGCAGGCAGAAATACGGATTCTAATACAAAGGGTAAGCCGAAGGGATGCTATCAGACTTTTCATGTAAGTGCCATTTTCTATCAAGAACAGTGCTTGTGTTTAACATGTCACACTGGGCCCAGCTTTCAGAGATTCTGAGCACCATCCCCACTGAAGTTAACAGCAGCTGTGAGGGCTCAGCACCTCCACAAGTCAGACTGCCTATGTATTTCAAGTCCCAGACTACACACACCCCCAGTTTTCATGCCCTTATTTAGTTTACTAATACTTGCCTCAAACGTGACGAAGTCATCGAACTCATCAGGACAGACAGAAGCTTCCTCCTCATGGGTATACCCCATCTCACACAACTGGCTGTCAGAATCTGAAAGCACAGAAAATAAAAGGTCAGCTGTTACTAGCAGGGAGGAAAGAAGTCAGAAGAGGATTTGAACCCCAAAATGAAGAGCGTGTCCCTGTGAGAGCCGATAGTTGCAGGGCAGACTTGAGAGAGGACTTAATTTTCAACAGAGGGGGATTTTTATGATGGGGGATTTTTAATCATCATTATTAAAGATCCCAGTTTGAGAGCAGCCAAAGTCACAGGATTAATCCAGTTAAAAAAGTGCTTCCCAACATTAGAGCCTTGGTGTCCTCCGCACCTTGAAGCAGATTGGCATCTGGGTTACGTTCCCCTCGCCCCCAAACACATCCTAGCACAATTGCTGCCATCTCTCCTTTTCTGCACGTTTTCTTCGCTCTTTATTCTTCTGTGTTATTGTTGGTCACTAGCTTTTTTTTTTTTTTTTTTTTTTTGCTATTCTCCCTGACAATGCCACCTCTTCCCACTTCCCCATTCTCCTACTCAGCGGAAGACTACATGCTGCTGGGTGCAGGGGAATCCATCACTTCTACACAAGACTGAACTGACTGCCATGGGACTGGTGAAGAAAGCAGGCTGCTGCTGAGCCTGCAGCTTCATCAGGAGCCACCGAGACAGAAGGGCAGGGACAGGGGATAGCTTTCAAGGGGCTTTACTTGAACCACTTTACCCAAAACATGAGCATCTTGACATTAGAGTAGATCTGGGATCATAGAATTTTTCTCAGCCCAAACGCTCCCTTCTGAACAAGTCCTCCCCACTCCTCTGAACGATACCTAGGACTCTTCCCACAGGTTGAGAAACACTGGGTTAAAGTAAGATACCCAATCCTGTCAGCTCAAATTAAATGGTGGGAGCAGGATCACATCTCTTGAACTTACACATATCAAAGCTGTCTAACTCAGATGATGTTAACCAGGGCAAGGAATCATTATGGACAATAGTGTTTCAGAAAAGCTCTCCAATCATGTTGTATTTTGGGAGCCGCAGGGGCTCTCCCCTCACAACTGATGGAGGAGGATGGTCAAAGCAGAAAGCACAGCCTATGTTCATGTGTTCTTTAAGCTAACTATTTTCCAGCAAACTGACTCCACAGCCAATTCATATCTCTTCTAGGCTTCAGTCCAAACTAAGATTTCTCTAGAAGTCATATGAAGCTCAATACAGCCACCAGGACGGAACATGTGTAAACACCTTTGTAGAGTACATTCCTTATTTAGTCATAGCATAAGCCTTTAAAAAAAAAACAAAAACTTGTGTGTGTGCACAAGTTCAACATCTATCCAGAAAATGTTAATAGCTTTTGCTATTAATAGATTTGACTTGTTATTAAGAGTAGAAGGCAGCATGGTCTATTAATTATTATTAGTAGTACAGAACATTGGACTGGGAGTCCAGCTCTGTCACTTATCTGTTGTGTAAGCATGGTCAAATTACTCTTCCCCAGCCCCTTCTCCATTTCCCTTCCCATCCATTGACTCGTCTATTTAGAGTGAAAACTCTTCGGGACAGGGACTGTCCCAATCTCTACTGGGGCTTCTAGGCACTACTGCAACACAAATAATCACCACCTAAACAAGTTGCTTTCAGTCAGTTCTATGGCTGCAAATTGTTCTGCAATTTGAAAAGCCTGGGGAATAGTGCTTTTACCCTAAGGGTGAAGAAAAGCATCCTAGCAAAAGTGCCACCACCAAGCGATGTTTACAAGAATATTTCACTGCTATCAATAGATCTTTAAGAGCAGCAAAACCAAGGAGTGCGTCAGCATTAACTGTGGTGCACAGAAACTTGACAAGCAGCAGGAACTCAGTCGCCCGTGGTGGGAAAACTGGGCTGAAATGTGCATACCTGGTTTAGCTAGCTTGCCGTACTCATTACAAAGGCAGTGTATACTTACTTAATCCACTCTTTCAAAGTGGGGTTTTTTTTTCTTTTAAAAAAGGAGCAAACACCTCTTAAAAATAGGCCCGATTATTCCATGACTCCGGATCTCCTTCTAGGGCTACCATATTTCAGGTTCCCAAAAAGAGAACGCTGCCAGAGGGGTGTGGGGAAGAGCTGGAGAGGGGTGTGTAGCGGAAGCAGTATTGGGGGGGAGGGGGGTACCTGCAATGGGGGTGCTCACTGGAGGTGGGGGGCAGTGTCACTCCCTGTCACGGTGGCAGGCACAAGCCCAGGACGCAGTGACAGCCATCAGTTAGCACCTCCCAGCAGGACCTCCTCACCCGGACTGGGGCCTGGGTGGGCAGGATCCAGCAGCTGTGGCTGCAGGGGGATGGACCAATCAGCTGCAGAGGTGGGGAGGAACTAATCAGGAAACAGACCAATCTGGGCTCTTTCTGAGCTGCAAAGACTGTTCTATAAAAATCCCAGACATTGCCTGGTATTTGAAAAATCCACCTGGACGGAGGATTTAAAAAAAAAAAAAAAAAAAAGGCTCTGCCCAGGAAAACCCAGACATATAGTAACCCTGCCTTTACACCTTTCTCCTCCCAGCCCCTTTTTACTCGCCCTAACTCACTCAACACCAAGAGTTGCAGTAACCTTCCCTAAAACCCATCAATGCTGCCCTTTCAGTGGGCCAGTAAAAATGGAACATTATATAAACACACGCACACGCACCGAATCCAGGCTCTAGGAGCAACTACTGTACTGCTAACCTCTGGCTTGATGGATATCCTCAGCCTATGTTTACGGACTGTAAAGCTATCTAATTTAGAGGAAGCCTGCAACACATGACATTCTGACAAAGCAGTCCTCTCTTAACCTGGATGTGTGGCTTTTAGTGGCAACACCATAAATCACAGTGAGGAACAAGCCTGAACATGTTCTTTAGCAAATGGTGTCTGATTATGTGCTCTCCCGTGCGAGAGCGTGGCAGGATCATTCCTTCAACTGATGAAAGGTGCTCCTGTGTGCAATTTACGTCTGTAATATCTCTTGGAGCAGAACAGGCCAAGTTCTCTTTTGCCAGCGGTTTTAGTCTTTTGATTCTGCTTTGTAATCAAAGAGAGATTATCACGTACTCAGCCAGAGCTAGTCAGTATGCTAATAATGAGACAGCTAGCCAGCATTCCTCCTCCTAGGCAAATAAAGTGGTCATGTAAAAAGGCACTTTAAGACGGTGTTTTCTTTATCTCATTTTTAGCCCCCATGTTATTTGAAAATTCAAAGTCTTTTCCTACCAGAGATAGTTTCTCTCTCCGATTTTAGTTACTCAGCTCTATATGCAGCTTTGCTTTAAACGAGGCTGGACAAAGCACTTGAGAATCTCCAGTAGCAAGGAACAATCCTGAACTGGATTGGGCAGATAACCCAACAGAGCTTTTCCATCTCAACTTTCTATCATTCCAGGATTTCAAGTTTTGAAAAAGGCAATGTGGGCTCCTGACTTCTACAGCTGTGAAAACCCAAGGAAAGTGCTCTCATTGCCAACCACACGAGGCAGAGACTGTGACCTGAGAAAAGGAGTACTTGTGGCACCTTAGAGACTAACAAATTTATTAGAGCATAAGCTTTCGTGAGCTACAGCTCACTTCATCGGATGCATTTGGTGGAAAAACAAAACGTTTTGTTTTTCCACCAAATGCATCCGATGAAGTGAGCTGTAGCTCACGAAAGCTTATGCTCTAATAAATTTGTTAGTCTCTAAGGTGCCACAAGTACTCCTTTTCTTTTTGCGAATACAGACTAACACGGCTGCTACTCTGAAACCTGTGACCTGAGAGAGTCTCAAAGATGAGTGGGGAGAAGGCTGATCTTTGTGAAGGAGTGAGCAGCCCTTCTAAAATATACTATTAATATTGACATCTGTAGGTGGATGAGGAGAGATGTCATCAGATTTGGACCTTATAATTCATGCCTCTGGATTATTACAACATATTTTAACTCAGGATAGACTTGGAGTATTTGGAAGCTGCAGCTAGAACAGAATGCAGTGGCCCATTTAGTGGTGGTCTGCATAGACTGCACGTTGCATCCATGCTCCACAGACTGTGCTGACTTCCAGTTAGTTTCCAGGTGCAATTCATGGTGAAAGTTTCTATTACTAAAAGCCCTTTATGACTTCAGAGCCCCATCTCTATGTGGGTATCAAGAGAGTTAACAATATACGGAGTGTTGAGCTGAAAGCGATCAGACCTGTGCCAAGCAGCTGGGAATTGGGTGGCTGCCAGCCCTTTTACCACTATCATCTAGAATTGCTCTAAGCTGAGTCAGGCAACATGGTGGCTGAAATACTGAAGTCTGATCTACAATACTGCTCCCACTGCTGCTAGCAGCAGAGGGGGGGAAATTTACAAGTCTAGAGTAAACACAGCCTCAGTAAAGAGCTCTTGATTCAAAATTTACTCCTCTCTCCAGTCTAAGACAAAGCACCTACTGGTCCTCCATGCATGCTTCCAGGCACAACTACTTATTCAGGGCTTTTCTGGGGGGGGGGTGTTAGGCTGAAATAGGAGGGTTTTAGGTTGGGGGTGAGGGTGGGCTTTTAGCTGGATTAAGAGAGCCTGATGTTATATATGCACAATTTGAGATGTTGATGGGAACCCTGCACAATTAAAAAACAAAATCTCTGCTACACTCAGCCTCTGTCATCATTTCAGTAGGCTCAAACGCTGTCTGATCCCACCCTTTGTGCTTGCTCAGTTACATGAAGGGACACTGTCCAACACACTGTATCTTATTTAGTTGCGTGGAGAATATGGATGCAAGTTGCCCCATCTATTTGTGACTTGGTATGCTGGAGAGGTCTCTCTGAACAGTCAGATATTCTATTCTTACTGTGATTTGTGCTTTGAAAATGTAGCACCACTACAAAGAGCTTTGCAAGAAAAAAAATGTATAGGTTTCCTCAATAGCTGACTGCACACTTTCCACTGCTCCATTCTCCAGAAGCAATCGCTAGGAGTCAGGTTTGTTTTCACATCCCTCCAACTCAGGGCTACTTTCTCCACTACCAGCAAAGATGCAGAAAGCAGACAATGAAGACAAAAAGAAAAACAACCAAAAACCAGCGAACACCATGGATGAGTTTTCTACTCAACTCATCATCTTTCCTCTTATGGCAGGTTCTGCCCCCCCCTTCCTCCCATACGGCACTATGTGTATACTAAGGGTTTCTATGGAGATCTTGCCTTCCTGTCCTCAAACACAATAGGCTGCATTAAGCTTTCAAATTCATGTCTAAATGAACAGAAAAACAAAAGAACTACCTAACTGCTTATTAGGTGCTCCAGACCCATGAACACCACCTTCACATGTATGTACGAACTCATGCATGAAATCAGCATGGTATAAGACCTTGCCTAGGCTAGAATTGTTTCTGAAATGCTCCCACTATCGCAACTAGCAGCACAGCTTCACTAGCAGCAGCAGCAACAGTGGGAGTACTAGAGTAGAAAGGGCACTGGCATTAACCAGCATGTACACATGGTTGATATGACACCAGGGACACCCATGCAAACTCTCCCCTCCTCCCTATCCTCTCTCATCTGCTCTCCAGTAACCTTTCACCTGGCCAAGTGACTCCATCCCATCTCCAATCTCTCTCACACCCACTCTCATCCCTCTTATTCCTCCTCCCCACCCCCCAGAACAAACATGCTTTAATCTCTGGTTTACAGGAGGTGCCTTGACTCAACTTGTCCCTCCATCCACACCTCTTTCTCCCATTAGTTTCTGAGTTCACTGTGTGACGGTTGGATCACAGAAACCCCCTGGGAGCTGCCACCTGATGTGCCAAGACTACTTCTGCTCCTGCTTTCCTGCCCTGTCAGCTTAGGACTTCAGTGACCTGCCTGGTTTGAGCCATATCCGCTAGCCTGCTGCAAACCCAGACCCAGGTCTGAGCCACTTCCCCTAACAGCTGTAGGCTTAATTGAAAGCAACTTAGGAAATGTTCCTGTCCTTGACACTCAGATGCCCAACTCCCAATGGGGTCCAAACCCCAAATAAATCTATTTTACCCTGTATAAAGCTTATACAGGGTAAACTCAAATTGTTCACCCTCTATAACACTGATAGAGAGAGATGCACAGCTGTTCCTCCCCCCCCCCAAGTATTAATACATACTTTGGGTTAAATTAACAAGTAAAAAGTGATTTTATTAAATACAGAAAGTAGGATTTAAGTGGTTCCAAGTAGTAACAGACAGAACAAGGTGAATTACCAAGCAAAATAAAATAAAACACGCAAGTCTTAGTACAGTAATAAAACTGAATACAGATAAAATCCTCACCCAGTAAGCTTCCTTTTACAGACTAAAAGAAAAGGAGTACTTGTGGCACCTTAGAGACTAACAAATTTATTAGAGCATAAGCTTTCGTGAACTACAGCTCACTTCATCGGGTTTACAGACTAGTGTCCTTCTAGTCTGGGTCCAGCAATCATTCACACCCCCTGTAGTTACTGTCCCTTGTTCCAGTTTCTTTCAGGTATCCTTGGGCATGGAGAGGCTCTCTCTTTAGCCAACTGAAGACAAAATGGAAGAGTCTCCCAGGGGTTTAAATAGACTCTCCTGTGCATGGAGACCCCCTCCAATCTCCTATGCAAAGTCCAGCTACAAAATGGAGTTTTGGAGTCACCTGCACAAGTCACAAGTCCATGCATGACTGAGTTTCTTACCACCCAAGCCACATTCCTGGGAAAGCTCAGATATGGATTGGCATCTCCAAGTTCGTTGTTGGCTTAATGGCTTCTTGACTAGGAATTTACTGAGAATAGTCTTCTCAGGAAGCTGACCAACTGCTTCACTAAAACCTACTCAGAATCAAACAAGTATGCAGCTAATATTCATAACTTCTAATACAAAAATGATACATGCATACAAATAGGATTAATAGATTCAGTAGATCATAACCTTTACAGAGATATGTTACCTGGCATATGTAGCATAAAACACATTCTAGTTATGTCATATATACATTATAAGTATATTTTCATAAAGCCTTATGGGGAGCACCGTCACACACTGAATATACAATCTGGAGTTCTCCTCTTTCAATTCCACCCCAGGCCTCCTACAATCTGACTTTCACTCCTAGCATCCCAATGGAACTGTTCTCACCAAAGTCTCTCCTGACCTCTTCTTGGCCAAAGCTCAGAACCAGTGCCCCACCCTTTTCCTCTTCAACCTTCGACCATACTCTGTCTGCTCATTTGGCTTCCATGACTGTCCTCTCCTAACTCCCCAATTGCTCCTTCTGCACATCGCTCAGAGGCTCCCTATTCCCACTTAAACTTTCTGTGCTTCATCCTTCCACCTTCTCTTCTCCTCCTCTACCCAGAGGTGAGTAATTTCATCCACACACATAAATTCAACTCTCATCTCTATGCCAGTCACTCGCAGATCTACCTCTACTCCAGACCAGTCGTCTTCTGTCCAAACTACATCCCAGCCTATCTCCTCCTGGACATCCAACTCAAATTGAGGTGAAGCTCAATGAGGCAAAACAGACCTCCTACTTTGCTCAAACCCATTCCCCATTCCCTGCCTCTCCCAATCACTGTGGACACCACCATAATTATTGCCACTCAGAACTGTACCCTGGGTGTCATCTTCAATTCTGCCCTCTTTAGATCACTATGTGCAGGCTGTGTCTTAATCTTGCCACTTCTTTCTGCATAAAATCCCCCAGATACAGCCTTTCCTATTTCATCCAGACTCGGCATCTCACATCTCAGTTACAGCAACATGCTCTTCTCTGGCTTTCACAAATCCCATCTTGCCCTGCTTGTATCTATTCAAAATGCTGCTGCAACGATCATCTCCCTGGCTTCTCAATTTGAGTACGTCACCCCTCTCTTTGCGTCCCTTCACTGGCTCCTTCTTCTCCGTCACATACAACATAAGCTACCTCAGAAAGAAAGACTGACATATAGTTTAACTTAGACAGCAACTCCTCACCAAAGAAATGATGGACTGACATTTAGGAGACTAAGCTATTAAAAGCAAAGTGTTTTAAAAACAAGGTGGTCAAAATATGCAGTAAACACAAGAAACTGTCAGGGTCAGCAATAGCCAAGTACTATGAATCTGTCCAAGAGAGCAAAACATATCTGTACAAGCAGCCCTTCCACAGAGGGGCAGGCCATTAGCTGTATTTTTTTAGGTTAAAATGACATAAAATAGCTGGGTTGGCATTTCCAGAGGCATCGCTGTACCACAAGCCTTTATTTAGTCCCAAATAGTCGTCTGTTCTTAATTACAGGACAGAATTAGCACTGGCCTAATAGTCCTCCTGCTTCAGGGACAGCATGTACTTGATAAAATGGATTCCTACTTCAGCAAGGGGGGGACCTTCACTTTGCAGGGCCTTCTCCAGGTATAAATGGGTGGCACTGATCAGGGGCTGGAAGGGGTAGGGGAAGGCCTCCCTCCTTTTCCAAATTCTCCCCTCCCCATTTCTTTATATCAACAGCAGTTTCAGATCCCACAAGATGGGCAGCACTACGGTTCTTTCTACATTTCTACAGCTTCAAGTTGGACTCAATTCTTAAGCATGCAAGGGCTAGGGATAACCCTCTCTCTCTCTCTCACTGTGCGTCTGTTACCATTGGCACTTCTGCTCTTGCCTTCCTGTGAGTCCCACAACAGGAGCAAGGAGCAGATGGAGTCATCGTTTGACCTCTCCCCAGCAATGTGCTTTTATTTAACCTTGTTCTGAAAACAAGCCGGACTGATTTTGCTGAAATTTAAAAAGACCTGTAGCAGACACCTGACATGGAAAATTTCAGCCTAAACAGTTAAAGTTTGGCAAAAGTTACAAAGCAACAGAAAACCGAATTTTATATTGGAAATTAGTCAACCCTAATTTTAGGCATCATTACCTGCACCACGTATAATACTTAGTATAGTATTCTTTTGTAGGAACACTATAGAAATCCCACAGATATAGTTGATTTGTACAAGAAGAGGTGTTGTATATCTTCTCTGTCTACCACATACAGTTAGGTTAAAACTTTCTAAATGTCCCCTCAAAATGTGTGTAGGGGGAAAGGAGAACACTTAAAATGGATTCATTCCACCCTGGCTCCTGGTTTCTGAATCTTTGCCTAACCACACACAATTTTGAGCTTTAATTTCAACACTCAAAAGAATTTAAAAAAAAAATAAAGTCAGCTCTGTTCCAGTATTTGTGAATTTCGATTGAGCTTCAGCAGTGAGATTTCTTATATGAAGTGCATGAATTTTAAGAAGATTAGTGGCTTAAGTGTTCCATACACTACTATTCAAGTGCTAAGCGTTGTCCCATGCAGACTGAAGTGCTTTGTGTATTGATCCACAAAACATGGATCTCTTCTACAGTTCTCATCTTTTCATTTGGACTTTTCGGGAGCGATGGTAATGAAAAGTTAAAAGTAAGAATGGTTTTAAAGCACAAAGATTGTTGCCACAAAGAGGTCATCAGGCCAACCCAATGATAAAAGCTCAACACCATATTGCGGTGGACACTGCCTCTTCCCAAGCTACTACAGATGGACTCTGGTTCCTAATCCACATAATATAGGCCACCAGCTCTTACAGATTTGCAGTGCTATACACCAAAACACTATCAAACTATTCTTGCACAATAACCTGCAAATAATGCACTGCAGGGTGTTTTACAGTCCATAAAAAGGTAAAAATCCTGTTGATAAAGTGCTTTTGGCTTCCTGTGACATTACCCATGACAAAATCTGGGCTGATGGACAGCTGTGTCCCCTCAACTGTAGACACTGGGATGTCTTTTACACTGCTTTGCTGTGAGAACTACCACTTCTGGTCTATTCACACATAGCCTCTAGCATGCAAAATCACTCCCAGCTGAATTATAAAAGTGCTTCTAGCCAGCCACTCCTGAATTACATTGCAGAGTGACACCAACAAACTTCCAGTCCCAGACTTATCCCCAGAAATGTGCCTGTTGTACTGCCTGGCTCTCTCCTTCTGGACAATACAAGCTCACAGAAAGTCTGTCATTTCATCAATAGAAAATGATACGCACAAACCCCGTTATCCCAAATGAAGGTTCTCAAACATTTCAGTCTAAACACACCAACTTAGATAAACAATAAAACAAGCTTATTAAAGACAGATAGATTTTAAGAGATTACAAGTAATTCGGCATAAAAGTCAGAATTGGTTACAAAGAAATAAGAGGTAAAATGTAAACCAATACCTACTTAACAGGCTAGATCAGAGGTGGGCAAACTACAGCCCATGGGCCACATCTGACCTGCAGGGCCATCTTGCCCAGCTCCTGAGCTCCCGGCCCAGGATGCTCGCCCCCAGACCCTCCCATGTTGTTCCCCCTCCCCCGCAGCCATGCTGCTGTGCAGGCAGCGGGGCTGCGAACTCCTGCCGCTCTGAGTGGCATGGTAAAGGGGGGGGGGTGGCAGGGCACGCATGGCAGTAGAGGGTCTGGGGCGGGCAATCAAGGGATAGGAGGCGGTCGGATAGGGTGGAGGTTCTGGGGCGGTCAGGGAACAGCAGGGGTTGGATAGGGCATGGGAGTCCTGGGGTGCCTGTCAGGGTGCGGGGGTGTGGATAGATCAGGGCAGTCAGGGGACAGGGAGCAGGGTTGGGATCCTGCGGAGGTTTTTTCAGGGGGGCAGTCAGGGGGCAGGAAGTGGGAAAGGGTGAATAGGGGGAAGGGGCTAGGCTGTTTGGGGGTCACAGCCTTCCCTACCGAGCCCTCCTTACAGTTTCACACCCCGATGTGGTCCTCAGGCCAAAAAGTTTGCCCACCCCGGTCTAGATCCATCCTCTTTGGAACCCCCTTTCAGGTAGTTGAAAGCAGCTATTAAATCCCCGCTCGCTCTTCTCTTCCGCAGACTAAATAATCCCAGTTCCCTCAGCCTCACCTCATAAGTCATGTGCTCCAGCCCCCTAATCATTTTTGTTGCCTTCCGCTGGACTCTTTACAATTTTTCCACATCCTTCTTGTGTGTGGGGCCCCAAACTGGACACAGTACTCCAGATGAGGCCTCACCAATGCCGAATAGAGGGGAATGATCATGTCCCTTGATCTGCTGGCAATGCTCCTACTTATACAGCCCAAAATGCCGTTAGCCTTCTTGGCAACAAGGGCACACTGTTGACTCATATCCAGCTTCTCATCCACTGTAATCCCCAGGTCCTTTTCTGAAGAACTGCTGCCTAGCCACTTGGTCCCTAGTCTGTAGCAATGCATAGGATTCTTCCGTCCTAAGTGCAGGACTCTGCACTTATCCTTGTTGAACCTCATCAGATTTCTTTTGGCCCAACCCTCCAATTTATCTAGGTGCCTCTGTATTGTATCCCTATCCTCGAGCATATCTACCACTCCTCCCAGTTTAGTGTCATCTGCAAACTTGCTGAGCGTGCAATCCATGCCATCTTCATTAATGATCTGGAAGATATTGAACAAAACCAGCCACAGGACAGACCCTTGGGGCATTCCGCTTGATATCAGCTGCCAGCTAGACATGGAGCTATTGATCACTACCCATTGAGCCAGATGATCTAGCCAGCTTTCTATCTACTTTATAGTCCATTCATCCAGCCCATACTACTTTAACTTGCTGGCAAGAATACTGTAGGATACACGCCCACTGCTTTCCTCTCATCCACAGAGCCAATTATCTCATCATAGAAGGCAATTAGGTTAGTCAGGCACGACTTGCTCTTCGTGAATCCATGCTGACTGTTCCTGATCACTCTACTCTCGTCTAAGTGCTTCAAAACTGATTCACTGAGGACCTGCTCCTTGACTTTTCCATGGACTGAGGTGAGGCTGACTAGCCTGTAGTTCCCTGGATCCTCCTCCTTTCCTTTTTTAAAAGATGGGCACTATATTAGCCTTTTTCCAGTCATCCGGGACCTCCCCCGATCGCCATGAGTTTTCAAAGACAATGGCCAATGGCTCTGCAATAACATCCATCAACTCCTTTAGCACCCTCAATGCAGCACATCTAGCCCCATGGACTTGTGCTTGTCCAGCTTTTGTAAGTAGCCCTTAACCTGTTCTTTCACCATTGAGGGCTGCTCATCTCCTCCCCATGCTGTGCCACCCAATGCAGCAATCTGGGAGCTGACCTTGTTTGTGAAGACAGAGTACATTAGCCTTTTCCACAGCCTCTGTCACTGGGTTGCCTCCCCCATTCAGTAAGGGGCCCACACTTTCCTTGACCACCTTCTTGTTACTAACATACCTGTAGAAACCCTCTTGTTACTCTTAACATTCCTTGCTAGCTGCAACTCCAGCTGCGATTTGGCCTTCCTGATTTCATTCCTGCATGCCTGAGCAATATTTTTATACTCCTCCTTGGTCATTTGTCCAATCTTCCACTTCTTCTAAGATTCTTTTTTGTGTTTAAGATCAGCAAGGATGTCACTATTAAGCCAAAATGGTTGCCTGCCATATTTACTATTATTTCGGGATGGTTTGTTCCTGCAACCTCAATAAGGATTCTTTAAAATACAACCAGCTCTCCTGGACTCCTTTCCCCCTCATGTTATTCTCCCAGGGGATCATGCCCATCAGTTCCCTGAGGGAGTCAAGGTCTTCTTTTCTGAAGTCCAGGATATGTATTCTGCTGCTCTCCTTTCTTCCTTGTGTCAGGATCCTGAACTCGACCATCTCATGGTCGCTGCCACCCAGGTTCCCATCCACTTTTGCTTCCCCTGCTAATTCTTCCTGGTTGTGAGCAGCAGAAGAGCTGTGCCCCTAGTTGATTCCTCCAGCACTTGCACCAGTAAATTGTCCCCTACACTTTCCAAAAACTTCCTGGATTGTCTGTGCACTGCTGCATTGCTCTCCCAGAAGATATCTGGGAGATTGAAGTCCCCCAATGAGAACCAGGGCCTGCGATCTAGTAACTTCCGTTAGTTGCTGGAAGAACTGGTCCGGTGGTCTATAGCAGACTCCCACCATGACATCACCCTTGTTGCTCATGCTTCTAAACTTAATTCAGAGACACTCAGGTTTTTCTGCAGTTTCATACTGGAGCTCTGAGCAGTCATACTGCTCTCTTACATACAATGCAACTACCCCACCTTTTCTGCCCTGTCTGTCCTTCCTGAACAGTTTATATCCATCCATGACAGTACTCAAGTCATGCAAGTTATCCTAATCACATCATAATTCCTTGACTGTGCTGGACTTCTAGTTCTCCCTGCTTATTGCATTTGTGTATAGGCACTTAAGATAACTCACTGATCATCCTGCTTTTTCAGTATGAGGCAGGAGCCCACCCCTCTTGCGCTCTCTTGGTATACCACTTCCCCACTTACCTCAGAGCTTTGGTCTCCTTCCCCCGGTGAACCTAGTTTAAAGCCCTCCTCACTAGGTTAGCCAGCCTGCTTGCAAAGAAGCTCTTCCCTCTCTTTGTTAGGTGGAGCCCGTTTCTGCCGAGCACTCCTTCTTGGAACACCATCCCATGGTCAAAGAATCCAAAGCCTTCTCTCTGACACCACCTGTGTAGCCATTCATTGACTTCCACAATTGAAAGGTCTCTACCTGGGCCTTTTCCTTCCACAGGGAGGATGGATGAGACCACCACTTGTGCCTCAAACTTCTTTATCCTTCTTCCTAGAGCCATGTAGTCTTCAGTGATCAACTCAAGGTCATTCTTGGCAGTATCATTGGTGCCCACTTGGAGAAGCAGGAAGGCCTAGCGATCTGAGGGCTTGATGATTCTCGGCAGTCCCTCTGTCCAGATCATTTCAAGGAATCCCTGTTGAGGTTACAGGGACAAACCATCCCGATGAGTCGAAAGAATAGTAAATATGGCAGGCGACCAGCTTGGCTTAATGGTGAAATCCTAGCGGATCTTAAACATAAAAAAGAAGCTTACAAGAAGTGGAAGGTTGGACATATGACCAGGGAAGAGTATAAAAATATTGCTCGGGCATGTAGGAAAGATATCAGGAGGGCCAAATCGCACCTGGAGCTGCAGCTAGCAAGAGATGTCAAGAGTAACAAGAAGGGTTTCTTCAGGTATGTTGGCAACAAGAAGAAAGCCAAGGAAAGTGTGGGCCCCTTACTGAATGAGGGAGGCAAGCTAGTGACAGAGGATGTGGAAAAAGCTAATGTACTCAATGCTTTTTTTGCCTCTGTTTTCAATAACAAGGTCAGCTCCCAGACTGCTGTGCTGGGCAACACAAAATGGGGAAGAGATGGCCAGCCCTCTGTAGAGATAGAGGTGGTTAGGGACTATTTAGAAAAGCTGGACGTGCACAAGTCCATGGGGCCGGACGAATTGCATCCGAGAGTGCTGAAGGAATTGGCGGCTGTGATTGCAGAGCCCTTGGCCATTATCTTTGAAAACTCGTGGCGAACGGGGGAAGTCCCGGATGACTGGAAAAAGGCTAATGTAGTGCCCATCTTTAAAAAAGGGAAGAAGGAGGATCCTGGGAACTACAGGCCAGTCAGCCTCACCTCAGTCCCTGGAAAAATCATGGAGCAGGTCCTCAAAGAATCAATCCTGAAGCACTTAGAGGAGAGGAAAGTGATCAGGAACAGTCAGCATGGATTCACCAAGGGAAGGTCATGCCTGACTAATCTAATCGCCTTTTATGATGAGATTACTGGTTCTGTGGATGAAGGGAAAGCAGTGGATGTATTGTTTCTTGACTTTAGCAAAGCTTTTGACACGGTCTCCCACAGCATTCTTGTCAGCAAGTTAAGGAAGTATGGGCTGGATGAATGCACTATAAGGTGGGTAGAAAGCTGGCTAGATTGTCGGGCTCAACGGGTAGTGATCAATGGCTCCATGTCTAGTTGGCAGCCGGTGTCAAGTGGAGTGCCCCAGGGGTCGGTCCTGGGGCCCGTTTTGTTCAATATCTTCATAAATGATCTGGAGGATGGTGTGGATTGCACTCTCAGCAAATTTGCGGATGATACTAAACTGGGAGGAGTGGTAGATACGCTGGAGGGGAGGGATAGGATACAGAAGGACCTAGACAAATTGGAGGATTGGGCCAAAAGAAATCTAATGAGGTTCAATAAGGATAAGTGCAGGGTCCTGCACTTAGGATGGAAGAATCCAATGCACCGCTACAGACTAGGGACCGAATGGCTCGGCAGCAGTTCTGCGGAAAAGGACCTAGGGGTGACAGTGGACGAGAAGCTGGATATGAGTCAGCAGTGTGCCCTTGTTGCCAAGAAGGCCAATGGCATTTTGGGATGTATAAGTAGGGGCATAGCGAGCAGATCGAGGGACGTGATCGTTCCCCTCTATTCGACACTGGTGAGGCCTCATCTGGAGTACTGTGTCCAGTTTTGGGCCCCACACTACAGGAAGGATGTGGATAAATTGGAAAGAGTACAATGAAGGGCAACGAAAATGATTAGGGGTCTAGAGCACATGACTTATGAGGAGAGGCTGAGGGAGCTGGGATTGTTTAGTCTGCAGAAGAGAAGAATGAGGGGGGATTTGATAGCTGCTTTCAACTACCTGAAAGGGGGTTTCAAAGAGGATGGCTCTAGACTGTTCTCAATGGTAGCAGATGACAGAACGAGGAGTAATGGTCTCAAGTTGCAATGGGGGAGGTTTAGATTGGATATTAGGAAAAACTTTTTCACTAAGAGGGTGGTGAAACACTGGAATGCGTTACCTAGGGAGGTGGTAGAATCTCCTTCCTTAGAGGTTTTTAAGGTCAGGCTTGACAAAGCCCTGGCTGGGATGATTTAACTGGGACTTGGTCCTGCTTTGAGCAGGGGGTTGGACTAGATGACCTTCTGGGGTCCCTTCCAACCCTGATATTCTATGATTCTATGATTCTATGAATCCTAGCTCCTGGCAAGCAGCACACTACTCGATGTGAAGATCATTTCCTACTAGGGTTCAGGAGACTAGAGTTCAAGGGGAACAGAAACCCTCAGCTGTTTCTTTGCCAATATGTAAATTTATCACTCACATCCTTCTTCCTGTCAAAGAATGGTGATTAACCGGGTGATAATCAAATGGACTAGGTTGACACCTGGCTGAGGTGTTGTCTAGCCTTTGGACCCCGGGGAATTGGTCTGAAGTGGTTTCCCCAGACTTGGAACATACCTTATACAATTTTCTACAGTGTAACTTTACATACACAGTGTTGCCACACATTTTACCAGTAGAATAATGTTTAGCAGACTGTGGGTTTTCAAATGATACCTCTCAAGGCATACTTGTTACAAAATTTATCATAGATGTGTAAAAAGGGTGAACTTAAGAGTACAGATTGTCACACTACCTCCCTTTTTCCACTCAACATTTGTTTTATTTCCTTAAGAGATTTTAAAAATAAATATTAGAATGGAGTAGGAGTACAATAAGGAAAGACTGGCACAACATCCCTGCTATGTTGCGAGTGCAGAAAAAGTCAGTGAGTCTGATTCCTTTTAAAAGGAGCGAGTCAAATAAATGATCTTTAACTCCCCAAATAACCACTTGAAGTCAACCTTGGAAAATTGTACTCATTCTATCCCTTGGGAATTTTTGCACCAAAAAATTAAAAATTTACACACACAATATTTTAAAATCTGGCATATTTTATTTGTTAAAAACACCACAATATAATTATGCCCATTTCAATCATTTTAGTAATTTATTTCAAAATACCCATCAGCAAGTATGTCTGTAACAATACAGACAACAAAAGAGATTCAGGAAATGTTTTTTGACAATAGATTCCTTACTAGGCATATTAGTACAGAACTGAGTGATAAATTCATTTAAACTATAATACAAAAACATATTTCCTGCACCCCTCACAAGTAGTGCAAAGGCTTGGAGGAGTCGGTGGCAATGGAGAAACTGAGGGAGAGGAAAGTAATTGCTCGAAAGGAGACCGGAAATGAATCTAGAGGGTTGTTGCATGTTGTGGGTGGGAGAAGTATGGAACAGGTTTTTTGCTTTTTTGCTGGTGAGGGGGAGGGAGGAATTGTTAGGGACTTGGGGAGCCTCCCCCACGCAGACCCTGGCTGACCCCTAGCCTCTCCCATTCAGTCAGGCACATCTGCACATGTCCCAATGTGGCCCTGAACCCCCACTCCCATGTGCCCCTGAACCCCCTTCCCCATACGCCCCACTCCCATTCAGCCTCCGGCTCAATGTTGTCACCCCACTAGCACCTGTGCGCCCAGTATGTCCCCCATCAGTAGCCCTTCTGAACCAGTGTGGTCCCCCAGCAGCCCCACACTGTTCCCCTCCCACCCCCATAACCTGTGCCTCCTCATCTGGTCCCGCGAGCATGGGGCTGTGAGGAAGGCAGCCTCTGCCCCCTTCCTCTCTGCAGCTGGCTACTCTGCCCCTTGAGCCAGCTGCCCTCTTTTGGGTCCACATCAACCCCTGGTGGGCAAAAGGTGTAACTGCAGTGTGACCCCTCTCGCAGCTTCCCTTCAAGTCCCCGTCAGAATCAATTATTCTGTGGGGTGCCGGGGGGGGTATCCGTGGGGAACATTAATTCTGTGCTTGCGCAGTGGCACAGAATTCCCCTAGGAGTATCATCCATTCACCTGGGTCAGCTCTTTATTTTTAAGATAGGAAGAAAATCCTTAGTTTTTCCTGCAGCTGGATTTAGTGGCTGGGATTGTAAGTCTTCATTACTATTTTGCCAGACTGTTTGAAGGGGGTGACAAAGTAAACAATACAATGTGTGCACAATGAACACTCCGTACCTCTCACCTGGTTAGATTATACTTTAAAACAAAACAAAACCAAAAACTCGTAACAAATATTTCACAATTAAACAAAAATCAGTAATATTTGTTTCAGTGTTTCCTCACTTATGCTACACTTCTCCAACTCTTTCTTCTTACTGTTCTGTTTGGCTCTTTCCAGTCTTGGAGTTGGCTCTTCCTTTGTGTTGCCCCAAGTACTTGGTTCAGCCTCCCAGCATCCCATTCTCTCCTCCTTAAAACCTTCTTCTTTCTGAACTCCTTCACACTTAGTTCTCACCTGAACCTTTGTCAAGCAGCCTGCCTATTTTAGAAATTTTCTTCTCAGAACTGCTGAGAAGTCTGACCCTCCCCCAATCTGGTCTCTCACATCTGGCCTATACTTACCATTTTTTGCTGGTATAGCAATGTCAGAGTGGGGTGGGGGGGAAGCCATTGCACTCCTATGCTGGCAAAAGCCCTAGCAAGGGCACGGTTATAACAGAAAATAAGTCCTTTTGCCAGTATAGCCTATTTCAGTGATTCTTAAACTTTTTTTTCCCGTGAACCACTTGAAAATTGCTGAGGGTCTTGGCGGACCACTTAATGATCTTTCCAAATTCTGTTTGTCCTGTTAGCTAACGATTGTAAAGTGCTTTGGATAAAAGCACTATATTAAAAAAAATCTTAATAAACTTTTCTTTGTTCTACAAATAAAAGCACAACTTGTATTTTAATATCAGTAGTCTTACCTTTCTAATGCGATGGATGTGCCCTCTCCCCCCTGCTGGAGCAGCCCCCCTGAGCTGGGGCTGGGAAAGAGGGAGGTCTCTCCCCCACTGCAGCAACCCCCGTACTGGGGCTGGGAAAGAGGGGGGGAGGTGTCTCCCCAGCAGCCGTAGCCCTGGAGCTGGGAAACAGTTGCCTCTTTCTCTGGCCGTTGCAGCCGTGCACCTCACAAAATTCCCCCCACACCCTCTTCTCACACCACTGCCCCCTCCCACTTACCCCCTATTCCTTCCAAGGCCACCACCTCACCTTACATGTGCATCTTCTCCAGGGTCCAGGCACCTAATTAGTGGAAGCACACCTGCGCGGCTCCTCTAATTAGGTGGGTGGCCTGTCATTTTCTTGCGTGCGGCCGCCCAGGCATGTGCCTTAGAGAAAACTATCTGCAGTCCACCTGAATGGCGCTCATCCGTGGACTTCAGTTTGAGAGCCTTTGGCCTATTTAGTTTGGGGGAACTGGGTTAAGTATACAAGCAAAAGAATTATTTTGCCGATATAAACTGCATCTCCACGAGGTGGTTTTGCTGGAATAGCTATACCCACATACCATGTCTACTGTAGACAAGGCCTCAGATCTAGAGGCGAGGACCAGCAGGCAGAAAAAAAAAAAAAAAAAAAAAAAAAAAGATTCATTTGTAAAATAGGCAACTCTAAAGTCATTGAAACAGTATCATTATTACAGGCACTTTTCAGAGTGGCAATCCACTTAAATTCAGGGGGTCAAAGCAGACAGGAAAAAAGGGAGAAAGATTGATCTGTTGGCATTTTGATAGGACTGAAGATAATTTCACCAGAGAGCATTTAAAGTGATGGCTCAGAACTCTAAAAGCACAGGGAAAGGGTAATCTTTTTGATTCCATTTATTTTTATTTTTAGTGATTTTAAAACGAGTGACTGTTCCATGGCTCCCGGCAAAGTCTCACTTGTTTACAGTGCTTCTTTTCTGCCAGTTCTCATGGACTGAAGGATCTGAGTGAACACGGACAGTTAACAGGGTCACTGATTTTCACAGAAAAATACACACAGCAGAAAGGCACTTCAAAACTGCAATTGCTGCAAACCCAGAAGTAAGTTTTAAATAAGGCGCATGTAACTTTCCTCCAAGGCTGCAGGTGGACTAAATGCTTTAAAAATTAAATTAAATTAAAAAAAATACAAAATACAACCCCTCTCCCCACCAATTCTTACCCTTTCAATCAGTGTCAGTGGTGGGCATAACAAGGCTTTGGGTTTTTGAAGCGTTTTTTGCTCAGAGTACCTTATATAGAGAATATCCAGAAAACATTTTAAATGAAAAAGAGGGAAAAGGGAAAATGTTCACATGAATTGCATTTGTAGTCCTTGGTCTCACATCCTCAGAATCCACAAGGCAAGACTCCTAGAGAGTATATCTACACTGCAAAAAAGGTGTTCTTAACTCAGGTTAGCTAATCTGAATTAAAATAACAGTAAAGACACTGCAAATCCATTTTAAATTTGTGTTAGCATATAGAGTTCAAGCCCAGGTTCCCCTTAGGTTTTTACTCAAGCTAACAAGATAAAAACTGAGAGATCCTGTCTTCTCTGCTATTTTAACCCAAACTAACTAATCTGAGATAAGAACACACTTTTTTAAAGGCGGGGGGGGGGGGGAGAGGGCACAGTGTAGACACCCGCTTTGAAGAGTACAGGCATGCACAGCTATTGACAGGAGGTAAACAGGATGATAATTCCTCTTCCCTGAATTAACCAACTAAATCCCAACAATGGAAATAACATTTAAAATAACTGACTGATCCGGTAACAGCAATGAGGAAAGTAGCACAGGGTGTTTGGTTTTAGCTATGCATTAGGTGGTCACAAAATCTTGCGCAAAATTAATTCAGATCAATGTGGACATGCTTTCGTATTTGGCTCCTGGAAAGTCCAGGATACAGCTACGCATGATCTCCTAGGTGGCTCCGAGAACCACCATTTTTCAGCCAGAGCCCATTTTCCAATGCCCAGCATAGCAATGCTGTTCTCGTTTCCATGCTTTTGAAAACTTCCTGAAGAAAGATTACTAAAAGGTTCTGATAAGCAGTAAAAGTTTTTTGGGAGAGGTATCACCATTAACTAGGTACGGTCCTGTCTTATCTAATATCTATTTTATAGAATAGCGATCTGCAATGGGGACATTTAAAAACACATTAGTTGTTTTCAGAGATGTTCTTAATTGAGAGAACACCACACATCTGTTATGACTGAGAATACAAAGGGGTCTAGACAATAAAATGAAAGTTATTTAATGAAAAGGGGGGGAAAGCAATTAACACACAAGACTTAAGACAATATTGGACCACAAGTTTCATAGGAATTTGCGAAGTGACATGGAAACAAAATAGCCCTGTGTAATTTTGGGCTGCAGAAGCATCTTATCTTGGACTTCTGCCACCTTGCCCCTTTCTCCATATGACTGTTGTACTGCTACAAGGCACCAGAAAAATCCCTCCATTTGGAGAGAGTTCAGAGAAGAACAAAATTATGAGGGGGCTGAAGAGATTGATTTATGACGAAAGATATAGATATATAAAATGCATGCTAACTGCTTGAGAGATGACAAAAGGATAGGTAAGAGGTGTAATATTTGAAGGGTATAAAGAACCACTGTTTGGCATAATACAGTGGGATACCTGGGGAGAAAGGATTGAAATTAACAATGGGATCATTTAGGCTGAATTTCAGGACAAGCTTCATGACAACACAATCTATTAGATGGTTATAATTTCCCCAGTGAAGTAGTGGAAGCCACTTCACATGGCATATTTAAAACAAGTGAACAAAACACTAGGAAATGCTCAGTAGAAAGACGTGTTGACCTAACAAGAGGCTTTCTGAGAAGATATGATCATCACAATATTCTCCCTCTTGGATCTCAAGCCTCTAATGCATGACTTGAAGCTGGAAGCCAAAGGTCAAGTGCTATTCGCAGAGAAAGAAGTTACAGGGGAGTAAACTATCCCCTCCCTAAAGATACCGGATTGACCTTATTCCTAGTGCAAGCCAGTCTAGTCAGAGACTTGAGATCCAGGGATGGATCTTCTTTGAAGAAACAGAATGACAGGTTAGTTATACCTCTTCCACCTGCAGAGCCTCAAAACTACAGTCTCCTCGTTTTCTTTGAGAAGCTCCAAATTGAGCCCAGGACTCCTCAGGGCAGGGTGGTCAGTAGGATAATGACAAGGGGAGCAAAAGAAAGTCCTAACTGCCTCTTACATCTCCCCCCATCACCTCTGCAGGCGTTGCAATCGCCAGGCACTTCCAGAGTAACTGGAACAGAAACAGCTACCTTGGACAGCCTGTAATTTTATATGCTGGTATTGGCTCAGTGACTGTTCTAATACCCCGCTCTTCCTAATACCATCTCTTGTATGGTTTCATGTAAACAAGCACATCCCCCTCTGGCCCCATTCTGTTATCCCTCTCTGTCTTCCATCTCCAGGGCACTTCTCATGCCACATCACCTCACTCCAAGCAATCCCACTCTTCTGCATCCTCCCACCTCCCTCACTCTTAATATCTGTGTCCTTCCATGCCCCCTTCAACTCCCTTTCGCATGGTTCAGAGCCATCCATTGGTCACACTGAAGGCTATGGGAGCACAGACTTATCACCGTCACTTGCTCTCTCTTCTTATTGTTCATTACATCCCTCACTTGTCTTTAGACAATAAATTCTTCAAGAAAAGGAATCGCATCTTCCTGGGAGCCTGGACACACCTAGCACAATGGAGGCCCCAAAGTCAACTTTGGCCGCTATTGTAAGAAGAATCATTTGTAACTACTGGGAACTATAGGGATGTCCAGACAGACAGACAGCTGTTTCATCTGGCTGGAAATGAGAACAGCATTGCAATGCTGGGCATTGGAAAATGGGCTCTGTCTGAAAAAATGGTGGTTCTCAGAGCCACCCAGCAGATCATTCGTAGCCATATCCCAGACTTGCCAGGAGCCAGACACACTCCCCTCAAATGCTAGAGCATTCATGTGCCAGAAAAACAAAACAGGGTGGGCTGAGAAAGGAGTGTATCCACAACTGTTAGGACTTCCATTTGATCCTATCCTATGCAGTCCTGTGCTGTAACTTGTTGGAAAAGAGAGTTTGTGCTCCTCCTCTTGATTTGAGAAGTTCCCCACTTCCCCAGTCTTGAAGTTTAATTTGTCTGGGCACATTCCACCCTTCCTGGGCTGCTCAGCTTCCAGGTCACATTCTGAGGAGAGAATGACATGGCTAAAGTTCACCAGGATTAGAGCCCGGCTCTTCAGTGTCAGAAGACTGTTAGAATTAAAATAATGGGTCTTATGAACTAGTTTAGTAGTGAAAATGAGTCTGACATGGCCTAGCACAGTGGCTCTCAGCCTTCCCCCACACCTGTACACCTTTCAGGTGTCTGATGTTTTGCATACCCCCAAGTTTCACTTTACTTAAAGACTACTTGCTTACAAAATCAGACAAAAATACAAAAAAGTGTCACAGCACATTATTAATGAAAAATTGCTTATGTTCTTTTCATACATTTCTCATATTTATAAAATTGGAACAAACATTGTACTTACGTTTCAGTGTACAGTATAAAGAGCAGTATAAACAAGTCGTTGTCTATATGAAATTTTAGTTTTTACTGACTTCGCTAGTGCTTTTTATGTAGCCTGTTGTAATACTAAGCAAATATCTAGATGAGTTGATGTACCCTTTAGAAGACCTCTGTGTAACTCCAGGGTACATATACCCCTGGTCAAGAATCACTGGCCTACCATGAGGCCACCACTTATGAACAAACTCATTTGACCAGACAATTGGCATAACCAATCCAGGTCCAGGACTATGATAGCAGAGGGTGCAAAAGGTTATAAGATTATTAAAGAGACTTGAGAAAGCAGGTGTGTGCTGGGGAAGTTCTATATTTTTCCAAACAAGAAACTGTCTTTATAAAAGGTAACTATTTTCTGTATTGTGCACAAATCCACACCACACAGGAGATTGCACTAGGAGTTGCACACAGCAGTTCTGCAGGGGAACAACTATAGAAGCTCTCAAGGTAGCTAGTTTCCAGTTTGGAACTAGGGGTGGTTACACTTTGAGGCTAAGATTTCAATGAGACGTGATGAGATTTTAACAGAGGTGTGATACTCCTGCATGAGATGGCATGAAATTTGATGCACTTGGAAAAAACTACTTTTTCAGACAAGTAAGAGATTCTTATGCAAATTCATCTCATTCAGACCCCAAGGGCTGCTAAACTATAGCAATGGTTTTATGGCAGCATGTCTGAATAATTCCCTGTCATCCCTATTCCAGGGCTGCAGTGATAAGGCCTATGGACGTCATTGCTACAACCTTCTTGTGTTTCTCTTGAAACTAGGTCAACGTACTGTGTTATCTGCTATATCGTTTTGGGGCAAATATACCATCCATTGGATAGTAATGTAAGGACAGTGGTCCACATTCATTCTTGGTGTAACTATTTAATAAGTTATTGGAGTTACACTACAGATTAAATTGGGCCCAAATAGGCCCAAGTAATTTTAAAGATACAAATAGTTATTTTTCACTACTCTTACTACTGCATAACAAATGCAAAAGGCAGCTTTGATGGCTATTTGCTTCCATTCTGTCTAAACCTGCATGTGTGCAGAAGATAATTTAGTTACTCTTATAAACAGAATGTTAGAGTACATAATGTGTTCTGTGAGAACTCTGTGTGCTACTGTACGTGAACCTCTAACAGTGACAGAAATATTTCATGGCGGAGGAATGTTTACTTATTCTCCACCCTAACCACAGTTCTTACTTCTACTCCATCAGTTCTGAGGGGAGACAAACCGCTATCTGTGATTAGCCAATCTCATTGGATGCTCCGACACTGGGAAGAAAGAGTAGAATTTCCTAAAATAAAACCATCTATAGTCTCAAGAATGTAACTTGCAGGATTGCAATAGTCCTACAACTTACCTTAGTAAAATAACTACTAGGCTGAAATTGCATGGTTCTATCTGAAAACGAGGGGCACACTGAAATGGAATGCCACTTTGGGGGAAAACAAAAAACAAAAAAACAAGACATTAAGTTTAGGGCCAACCTGACCCAGCTTTAAAATACTGTCATGTGGAGGGGGAGGTACTCTGGATTCTAGATTTAAAAAAAAGAAAAAAAAAATCTAAGTCCTCTATACCTCCCTATTCTCTTCTCTCATGACTGGAATGTGGTCTCCACCCCACAATAGCTGTAGGACAATTTCATTCCCTCTGTAGCAGCAACTAACTCCTACACTAAACCCAGAGCTGGCCTTGTAACGGAATGTTAAACTGTATCACACCGTTCAGACACTAGGTGGCATGGGATATAAAATACCATATTGAAACAAGGAGTAGAAGCAAGCTCTGTGGCTGGTCCATACCAACAGGTCAGTACTCACTGGCACTGGGGCACAAATAAGAAAATTCAAAGATGCTTGAACAATTCCCTGTAAATGAGAGGTAAAGCAGTACATTTTCATGGGGGGTAGGGGGGTCTCAGTGGATAAAGCTTTTTAAAGAAAAGTGGAGGGGGAAAAAAGACAATGCATTGAAATACTTTTAAATATAGTGCTTCTGTCTTTTCAAAATGACAGGTTTCAGAGTAGCAACCATGTTAGTCTGTATTTGCAAAAAGAAAAGGAGTACTTGTGGCACCTTAGAGACTAACAAATTTATTAGAGCATAAGCTTTCGTGAGCTACAGCTCCCTTCATCCGATGAAGCTTATGCTCTAATAAATTTGTTAGTCTCTAAGGTGCCACAAGTACTCCTTTTCTTTTTGTCTTTTCAAAAGGGACTTTGGGGCATGTGGGGACAAGAAAGTTTGTCCCCCTTCCATCACTGGGGAAGATGCACTTGTTGACCCATGTGAAGAGGTGTAGGACAGGCATCTCTTAAGGAGTCAGGAAACTGAAGAGCCAGGAGAACCCCTAGTCTAATAGGCAGGGCTAAGTCATTGTCAATAAAAGGTATTTGAGTGTCCTCTTTAAAAAGCAAGAAAACAAAGGGAGTGAGAAATACAAAAGAAAAATATGCCTTAAGCTTGAGCAAATTAATCTTCCCTTCCCCACAATTTAGAGCACCCATATTTCTACACGAGTCGTACTGCATGAAGTTACCTGCAGCCAACCAAATGAGTGCTGCCTTTGTCTTATTAAATTACGTAGGCGTCAAGAAATATGTTCTGAGCTAAGATGCTCCCCTAGAGAGTTTGTTACTGAAACACCATAAATATTAAAAGACCAAAAACATTTAATTCCTAGGATTTAGCCTATTTTTGGGGGTGGAGGCAGAAGTTAACATTCCTCTTCTTGAAAATCCCTGGTCCCAGTGCAAGGACACTGTGGAATGGAATGTGATACAGAGAAAAGCAGTCAGACCAATTTTGACTCTTTCGTGCTCTTGAATTGATCCTGATTTTACATTCATAGCAGTCTCTGTTCTCCCCAATGACAGTTGTAAACAACAAACAAAAGGCATCTGTTCCACCTTCATCCATAGAATAAAATATCTTCCTAATGGGTGGCAGTTTAGGGCAGTCTGGATCATTAATGAAATCTTTTAATCAGTGACACAATATGGATAAAAATCTCAGCAACAAACCTAGACCAGAGAAAATGTCAGATTGCACATCCTGATGCACTGAGTATCTAGCATTCTTAATTAAATGTACACATCGCCACTCAAAGTTCCTTTTTCTACATGACTGCACGGCATATTAAATAAGGTCTAGGAACCCTCCCAACAGCTCTACTGTTTAGCTAAACACTAGGGCTGTCAAAAGATTAAAAAAATTAATTGTGATTAATTGCACTGTTAATAATGAAATACCATTTATTTTAAATATTTGTGGGTTGATTTCTACATTTTCAAATATAATTGTATCAATTGCAACACAGAATACAAAGTGTACAGTGCTCACTTTATATTTACTTTTGATTATAAATATTTGCACTGTAAAAAACAAAAGAAATAGCATTTTTCAATTCAGCTAATACAAGTACTGCAGTGCAATCTCTTTATCACGGAAATTGAACTTACAAATGTAAAATTATGTACAAAAAACATTAACACATAAAACAATGTAAAACTTTAACGCCAACAAGTCCACTTAGTCCTATTTCTTGTTCAGCCAATCACTCAAACAAGCTTGTTTACATTTGTGGGAGACAATGCTGCCCACTCCTTGTTCACGTCACCTGAAAGTGAGAACAGGCATTCGTATGGCACTGTTGTGGCAGTCTTCATCAGATATCTGCATGCCAGATGCGCTAAAGATGCATATGTCCCTTCATGCTTCAACCACCATTCCAGAGGACATGCGTCCATGCTGATGATGGGTTCTGCTTGATAACGATCCAAAGCAGAGTGGACCGACATGTTCATTTTCATCATCTGGAGTCAGATGCCACGAGCAGAAGGCTGATTTTCTTTTTTGGTGATTCAGGTTCTGTAGTTTCTGCATTGGAGTGTTGCTCTTTTAGACTTCTGAAAGCATGCTCCACACCTCGTCCTTCTCAGATTTTGGAAGGCACTTCAGATTCTTAAACCTTGGGAAGAGTGCTGTAGCTATCTTTAGAAATCTCACAGTGGTACCTTCGTATTTTGTCAAATCTGCAGTGAAAGTATTCTTAAAACGAATATGTGCTGGGTCATCTGAGACTGCTATGACATGAAATATATGGCAGAATGTGGGTAAAACAAGAGCTGGAGACACACAATTCTCCCCCAAGGAGTTCAGTCAAATTTAATGAACACCTTATTTTTTTTTTAATAAGCGTCATCAGCATGAAAGCATGTCTTCTGGAATGGTGGACGAAGCATGAGGGGACATATGAATGTTTAACATATCTGGCACATAAATATCTTGCAATGCCGGCTACAAAAGTCCCATACAAATGCCTGTTCTCACTTTCTGGTGACATTGTAAATAAGTGGGCAGCATTATCTCCCGTAAATGTAAACAAACATGTTTATCTTAGTGACTGGCTGAACAAGAAGGAGGACTGAGTGGACTTGTAAGCTACAAAGTTTTACATTGTTTTGTTTGAGTGAAGTTATGTAACAAAAAAGATTTGTAAATTACACTTTCACGATAAAGAGATTGCACTACAGTATGAGGTGAATTGAAAAATACTATTTCTTTTATCATTTTTACAGTGCAAATATTTGTAATGAAAAATATTATAAAGTGAGCACTGTACACTTTGTATTCTGTGTTGTAATTGAAATCAATATATTTGAAAATATAGAAAAAAAATCCAAAAATATTTAATAAATTTCAATTGATATTCTGTTTAACAGTGCAATTAAAACTACGATTAATTGCAATTTTTAAAATCGTGATGAATTTTTTTGAGTTAATCATGTGAATTAACTGCGATTAAAATCGACAGCCCTACTCAACACTAATAACCTCTGCTACAGAACATTGCCATGTCTTTACAGCCTTAGTTAGGATACAGCTAGAATTCTGTACTCTTAACCAGGATTCATAATTCTTTATACTCTTATCAAAGCCAGCTGGATTCAGAATGCTTGAGTGCATGTAAACTTTGGTTTAATATATTTTTGTGCATTGAAAGCTTTTATTTTCTGTAGAAAAAGCCATCTCAAAAGAGACCCCACAAGAATCGATATATATATTACCAGATGTAGCAGAAGAGGATAGATATATAAAGCTACAGTCTTGTCCTCTCCCTCCCCACATGCATTCTTCTTCCTGGTTTTAAATGACAAACTATGCATGTTTCATGCAGAACTAGAACCAGCCTTCCATGTTATAATAAGGAGAAGGACATAAAACAGTTGTGAAAATAAATAAAGCTTCAAGTGCCACCACATGGCAGACTGCCACAAATGATCAGTGGATCATGACCAACCTGGGTACTCCATCTGTGCTTAGATGTCCCCTAGAGCTATCAGATCCAGAGAAGTGCCAGCAGGCTCCGATTACTAATGCACATATAGCCTGATTACACCATCCACTGGCCTAGCCACGCTGCTCCCCTTAAAAACACACAGCAGAGCACAATCACATGATTCAATGTAATAACCTCAGTATTGCCAAGCCAAAACCATTCCAAAAAGTCAGATCAGGTACCTCAGAAGGTCATGAGATTTAAAAAATAACGAAGGTTGGATTCTTTATTAATCCTCTAGTTTTCAAGCCTTTAAGGGGTTATGTTTTCAAGCTTTTCTCTGCAACCAGGGAGAGTAAGAACTTGCTTTTTATTTTAAATGCAAGCTGAGACTCTCATGATCACCTGACTCCTGGAGCTAGAGATTTAAGAAAAATTGCCAAAGCTTGGGAGACTTTAGATACAAATCCCAGGAACTGTCTGCACTTTCACCAGCAGCCACTGCTACAGAGATAAGCCCTCTCAAGCCTACCATGGGTCCCCCTCACCAACTAGAAATAAGTGCAGAGGCCCATGGAGACAGATCTTTGAGCTACTCTGAATTTACTCCAACAAACTAAGGGAGTGTCTACACTGCCAAGTTGTCAACAAAACTTTTGTCTTTCACAGGTACTTAAAAAAGCCCCCCCCCCCCCCGAAACAAATAGTTTTGCCACGGTAAGTGGCAATGTGAATGCAGCTTTGTTGGCAGGAGCACTCTCCTGCCAACAAAACAAACGCTGCTCGCGGGGCTAGAAGTATTTTGTCGGCAAAAGTGCTGACAAAGTGTTTACACATGCCAACATTTAGTGACAAGGCTGTGTCGACACAGCCTTGTTGCTAAAAAACTGCGTGGTGTAGATAAGTCCCAAGGGCTTGTCTACACTACCGCTGAAGTCTATGTAAGTTACACTGCTCAGAGGTATGAAAAAGCCACCCCCGAGCTACACAAGTTACATAACTTAAAGCGGTTTCCACAACGCTCTCCCATCGGCATAGCACGTCTTCACCAAACCACAGAGCCAATGTAGCGCTGTAGTGTAGACTTGCCCCAAGTGTGCACATGCAACTATAGACTAATTGGTTCCAGTCCTTTAAATCCTTAATATCTTTGTTTAGGTGGTGGCTTAAGAAGTTTTCTACAGCTATCTCTGCAGTCCTGGATAACTCAGCTTGCTGAGTTCTTCATGGTTTTAAATGACAAACTATGCATGCTTCATGCAGAACTAGAACATGTCCTCCATGTCATTAAAAAGGACATAACACAACTCACCAGTGGTAAAAAAAAAAGAAAGAAAGCATCAAGTGCCACCCACATGATGGGTCTGGCACATGGCAAGTCCATGGGATCCGTCAGCTCTATCCAACTACAAGCACCTACCAATATTCAGTCAGTAAGAAGCCTTGACAAGCTGAAGTGCTTTGTGCCACTGTAGCAATGACTCTTACTGGCAGGTTTCAGTGGGAAAGCATTGCTTCAGAGCGGAAACTTGGTTTTGGCTCTCTCCTGGTGAATAATGCTGCAGGACAGAACCAATGCAGAAAGGAATATCGACACCAGCCTTAAGCCCTTTCCTACATTGTATCAGCAAAACCATGCCTCTTTGGGAGACAGATTTAAAGGGAAGAAAAAAATCTGTCCATCACAAAGTGACTTATCCTCAGCAGTACAGATTCCTGGTTTCCTGAAGAACACTTAAGAGGCAAGTAGGTCACAAAGAGAAAACAGAAGCTGCGAAGGTGCCTTCCTCTCTCAAAAAGGAAATAACATACTGTTAACAGCTTCTTTGAATCAAGTTCCCTGTATTAAGATTTTAAAGTGGTCATGTAACCTTCTGTCCTGCCCTTGTCTAAGCTAAGGCAATTTGCACCAATGCCAACCCCACCTAACAACGGTGCAGCGCATCTACACAGGGCTTTGCACTGGTGCATCCACATTGACATGCACACACAGTAGCATACACACAAACAGCTTTCAATTCTGTAACAGTTCTGCGGCAAGAAGTTTTCCATTCAGCATCCTATTTTTCCCCTCCCTTCCTACCTCATTTCATGACTCTCCACTGTCACTAGCAGCCTTTGATACGGAACCTTATCAAATGCCTTTGCAAATTTACGTGCACTGAATTTCCCTGATTTAACCTGATAGGATTATCTTCACAGAACTGCAGCAGGTTAGTTAAACATGACATCAGTGCCCAAATCTCCATTGACTAGCTTCTAACAGACTCCTACTTTTCCATGTGGTCTTTCTCCAACCCCTACAATAGTTTAAGATTCACCCACACCAACTAGTGAGCTCTGTTCTATAGTTTCCAGGTTTAAGTCTTGGCTTTGGAGTTGTATTGTCCATTCCTCCCAAATCCAAAGAGAGTTTAGGTTCTAGTGTCCCAATAAGACTGAACTATTTACATGCTTAATCCCTTAGAAAAAACTTTCAGATTTATTTGGTCCAGACCAGGTGCCGTGTCAGCAAAGTGTACAGAGCTCTTTTGAACCACATCAGTACACCAGTAACATCAATACACCATGAAGGCCCTTGTCTTCACAAGAGATTTGCTCGGACTTAAGCCATCAGTGAGCAGCACTGGTGCAAACCTACACTGCAGGCAGAGTAAATCACCATGAGCCACACTTTTCACCAGTGCAGATTATTTTAGTTTCAAACAGAGGTAAACTGCCTCTGTACAAATAGCAGCCTTGCCTGTTTACACTAGAGGTTTGCATTGATGCAGCTACACTGGTGGCTAGCTACCCCCGCCAAATTCCCAGTGCAGACAAGACCTAGGTTCTCCTACCATTTTTGAAACATTCATGCTTGACTTTAGCATCTTTCCATTCTCTCTGCATACAGAATACAAATACTGCAATTATTTAACAACTCTCATTTGTTCTGTGTTTGTACAGCACCTAGCACAACTGGGTTCAGGTCCATGACTAGCCTCCTAAGCACTATGGCAATAAATAATACATCCCCCCTCCCCCTCCCCGATTTAAGTTCTGTGCTCCCATCTTCAAGAGTCTCAACCTGCAGAGCATTGAGCACATATTTGTGGGGAAAATCCAAGCCTGCATCAAGTCAGGACTCAGGTTTAAACCCTATTCCTGCAGCATACACACAGCCCCACAGGACGCATGCTCGGGCAGTTTGACCCACAATCCCACACGCTGAGTTTCTTTGTTCTCTGGACAGTCAGATTTTCCCATGCATGCACTATGAACAAAGGGCTAGAACAGCCACATTCTCGAATATGGGTGGTTGGACTTGGCCTAGCATAATGCAGCATAGATGCTGGAGCCCCAGGTTGGGACAATTCCTAACTAACTTAGGGTCACAAATGAGCGTAGACACAAGCCCTAGCTTAACAAACCCAGGGTCTACTAATTCAAGTTCAGCTAACCCTGGGCTTAAACTACAGTGCAGACATGCCCTTTAAGGCCATAAAGGACAATTATGATCATCTAGTCTGACCTGCGAAACACCATAGGCCAGAGAATTTCACCCACTAATTCTTGTGTCGAGCCTGCAACTTCAACGAGAGCATATAGTTTCTAGTGACAGCAAATCCATTGCTCCCCTAGGTAGGCTATTCCAATGGCAGGTTCTCTCACTGTTAAAAATTTGCATATTATTTCTTGTTTGAATTTATTTAGCTTCAGACAGCTTGCGTTTATCCCAGGTTGTTTAGATCTTATAAACATTGTCTCTTGTGATATTGATTTATCTCCCTACGTAGCCACATTAGTTCCTGTTGCCACTTCATCTTTTTTCTCTGACTTTACTGGAATTATGTTCCAGTAGGTGCTTACTTGACTGTACCAGGAGTATTTTGCACTTTTCCACTGTGGATTTCCCAGGCCTTCCTGAGTTCATGCAATTTTCTTGACACTTTACACAAACTCTGTTCTTCCAAAGGCCAGTGTGTGTTCTCTCTTTCATTACTTATAAACATTTCCAACTACACAATATAAGGATTTTCTCCAACCCCAACCTTATTTAACCTACTTGACTCATTTCCAATTATCAGTTCAAAAAAGTTACCTTACCTTGATCACTGTTTGCTTCCTTATGCAATGTCAATCTAGCACAAAAGGTGGGCAAAGTACGGCTGGACCGTCCTGCTTGTCCCCTGAGCTCCTGGTCCAGGAGGCTAGCCCCCGGCCTCTTCCCCGCTGTTCTCCCTCCCCCTCAGCTTCAGCTCACTGCGCCGCCGGCGCAATGCTCGGGTGGCAGGGCTGCAAGCTCTTGCAGGGCCGCCCAGCTGCAGAGCCGCGGCCTGACCCGACGCTCTGTGCCGTGGCTGGCTCCAGACAGGCGCATGGCTGCCTGTCCTGGTGCTCTGGGTGATGTGGCTTTAGTGCCACCAGCGCTCAGGCAGTGCTGTAAGAGGGTAGGGGTGGTTGGAAAAAGGGCAGGCGAGTTCAGGGTGGTGGTCAGGGAGTGTGGATAGGGTTCCGGGGGGGGGGGGGACAGTTAAGGAGAAGGGGGCCATCAGGGCGCAAGAAGCAGGGAGGGTGGATGGGGCAGGAGTCCCCTAATCGGCCCTCCATACAATTTCAGAAACCCAATGTGGCCCTCAGGCCAAAATGTTTGACTGCCCCTGATCTAGCAGCATTTCAAAACTAAGCTGTATTTTAGTCTTAAATTTTGCTGCTATAATTCTCCCAGCTAGTCACTAAAAGTCAACATGGCCATTTCATTAAAAACAAAAACAACAAACAAACTAGGTCTCCTTTCCATGTAATACTTCCAAAGACTTTTCCTCATCCCAGAAGACCATAGCAACACATGAGACTGTTATTGGAAAATCCAAGCTGAAGTACGTAGGCAATGCTCATAGGTTTGTAAAATCACCCTACAAGAATGGTCAACATGAAAGTACTCTGTGATTCTTAAAACTGTACAGCTGTTAATGGAGAATTACCAGTGCACATTTTTGGCCCATATGGTGAAGTGAACATTTCAAAAGGTAGAGTACATAACATTGCTAACTGCAGCACCACCTTCCATAGAGGACCCATGAACAGTAACAACTTCTAACTAATGTCACAGCGTTTCAAGAATGTCTTTACTCTTTTGGATTTGTCTCACAAATTTAGACATTTTGGCTCTGTTCAGTATGAGGCATATCTTGTCAGGGAAAATATATCAGTTTTGGACAAATTCTTTATACAAAGTGTAAAAGGCTTTGCATTTTTTTGCAATAAGTAAAACGGGTAAACAAATATAGAGGCCATTTAAAACTTAAAAAAAAATCATGCTCAGCAACTTGCACCCACAGTCACAAAACTTAAGCAATATAGAGATGCAGGGGAAAATAAGCTAGCGATGAACCAGAATAAAAGAAAAGAATGCACAGGAAGGCTAAAATAAATAGTCTGCACCAACTTCCCCAGCCCATTGTAGCAAGACTGGACCCATTACTACTAAATTTATGACAGGTTTCAGAGCAGCTGTGTTAGTCTATATCTGCAAAAAGAAAAGCTGGAAATGGCCCACCTTGATTATTACTACAAAAGGTTTTTTCCCCCCCTCTCCTGATGGTAATAGCTCACCTTACCTGATCACTCTTGTTACAGTGTGTATGGTAACACACATTGTTTCATGTTCTCTGTGTATATAAAATCCCCCTACTGTATTTTCCACTGCATGCATCCGATGAAGTGAGCTGTAGCTCACGAAAGCTTATGCTCAAATCAATTTGTTAGCCCCTAAATTTATGGCTTCCCAACAGTATTATTGAATCAGTGCACAGTGGGATGATCAAAGGCAGCTTAGCTATTCCCCAAAACAACATGCATACGGAGCAGACAAAGCCATTCTCTGACCATTAAAATCAGGGACCATATTTGGGTGGTGGGTGAGGGATAATGTATGGGAATTAGGGCTGTTGATTAATTCAGTTAACTCACATGATTAACTTAAAAAGAAATTAACCGTGATTAATCACAGTTTTAATCGCACTGTTATACAATAGAATACCAATTGAAATTTATTAAAAATATTTTTGGATTTTTTTCAATCGTATTGATTTCAATTACAACAGAATACAAAGTGTACATTGCTCACTTATATTATTTTTCATTACAAATATTTGCACTGTAAAAATGATAAGAGTACATTTTTTCAGTTCACCTTATACAAGTACTGTAATGCAATCTATTTTGAGAGTGCAACTTACAAATATCAGTGACCTAGTTAACAGTGTTGATGTTCAAAATGTCCAAATTCAGTAATTTAAATGAATAATTGCACTGCCCAGCATAAGAAGAGTCAGTGAAAGAGAACCAACCTAATACCACCAAGATAATCTACCCAGATCAAGAAATCAAGCCATGGCCCAGAGATGCACCCATTAGTGGCTGACCTGCCTTCATGGACTCTCATGAACTTCAATGACAAAGCCACATTGCCCTTCTGTCTTTATTCTGTTTTTTTATTTCTTTCGTGCAGAAATAATTCTAACCTGTGATTTTGAGAAACAACCAGAATCAAGATGAACCTTTTCCCTTCTTTACAGGGAAAAGGCTGTTTCATAGAATCAGAAGACTGGAAGGGATCTCGAGAGGTCAGCTAGTCCAGTCCCCTAAATTCATGGAAGGACTAAGTATAGACCATCCCTGACAGGTGTTTGTCTACCCTGCTCTTAAAAATCTCCAATAATGGAGATTCCACAACCTCCCTCGACAATTTATTCCAGTGCTTAACCATCCTGATGGGAAGTTTTTCCTAATGTCCACCTCAATTTCTGAAATTTAAGCCTATTGTTTCTTGTCCTATCCTCAGAGGTTAAGGAGAACAATTTTTCTCCCTCCTCCTTGTAACAACCTTCTGTGTACTTGAAAACTTGTATTCCATCTCAGTCTTCTCTTCTCCAGACAAAACAAACCCAATTTTTTCAGATCTTCCCTCATAGGTCATGTTTTCTAGACCTTTAGCCATTTTTGTTGCTCTCCTCTGGGCTCTCTCCAATTTGTCCACATTTTTCCTAAAAATGTGGCCCCCAGAACTTGACACAACACTCCAGTTGAGGCCAAGTCAGCATAGAGTTCAGCAGAAGAATTACTTTTAGTGTCTTGCTTACAACACTCCTGCTAATACATCCCAGAATGATGTTCACTTTTTTTTTTGCAACAGTGTTAAATTGTTTGTGATCCTCTATGACCAAGGCTATGATTTTGTCAGGGAGGTCACGGAATCTGTGACTTCCACAGACCTCAGGGACTTCAACCCCAGGGGCTGAGAGCTACAGAGTCCTGCCGTTTCCTCCAGTGGCAGGGAGCTGTGAGGTACCCCCGTCACCTGAGATAGCGGAGCCCCCGCCGCTCTCAGGTTATAGAATATTAGGGTTGGAAGAGACCTCAGGAGGTCATCTAGTTCAATCCCCTGCTCAAAGCAGGACCAACACCAACTAAATCATCCCAACCAAGGCTTTGTCAAGCTGGGCCTTAAAAGTCTCCAAGGATGGAGATTCCACCACCTCCCTAGGTAACCCATTCCAGTGAAATAGTGTTTCCGAATATCCAATCTAGACCTCCACTGCAACTTGAGACCATTGCTCCTTGTTCTGTCATCTGCCACCACTGAGAACAGCCTAGCTCCATCTTCTTTGGAACCCCCCCCTTCAGGTAATTAAAGGCTGCTATCAAATCCCTCCTCACTTTTCTGTTCTGCAGACTAAATAACCCCAGTTCCCTTAGCCTCTCCTTGTAAGTCATGTGCCCCAGCCCCCTAATCATTTTCATTGACCTCCGCTGGACTCTCTCCAATTTATTCACATCCCTTCTATAGTGGGGGGGGGGGGGACCAAAACTGGACGCAATACTCCAGGTGCCGAATAGAGGGGAATAATCACTTCCCTCGATCTGCTGGCAATGCTCCTTCTAATTCAGCCAAATATGCCATTGGTCTTCTTGGCAATAAGGGCACACTGCTGACTCATACCCAGCTTCTCGTCCACTGTAATCCCCAGGTCCTTTTCTGCAGAACTGCTGCTTAACCAGTCAGTCCCCAGCCTGTAGTCATGCATGGGATTCTTCCTTCTTAACTGCAGAACTCTGCATTTGTCCTTGTTGAACCTCAGTTTTTTTTTGGGCCCAATCCTCCAATTTGTCTCGGTCATTCTGGACCTTATCCCTACCCTTCCTCGTATCTATCTCTACCCCCAGCTTCGTGTCGTCTGCGAACTTGCTGAGGTGCAATTAATCCCATCATACAGATCGTTAATAAAGATGTTGAACAAAACCAGCCCCAGGACCGACCCCCGGGGCATTCCGCTTGATACAGGCTGCCAACTAGACAATGAGCTGTTCCTCACTACCTGTTGAGCCCGACAATCTAGCCAGCTTTCTATCCACCTTATAGTCCATTCATCCAATCCATACTTTTTTAACTTGTCAAGAATACTGTGGGGGACTGTATCAAAAGCTTTGCTAAAGTCAAGATATCTCACATCCACTGTTTTCCCCGTATCCACAGAGTCAGTTATCTCATTGTAGAAGGCAATCAAGTTGGTCAGGCATGACTTGTCCTTGCTGAATCCATGTTGACTGTTCCTGATCAACTTCCTCTCAGTGCTTCAAAATGGATTCCTTGAGGACCTGCTGCATGATTTTGCCAAGGACTGAAGTGAGGCTGACAGGTCTGTAGTTCCCCGGGTTCCCTTTTTTCCCCCTTTTTTAAATATGGGCACTATATTTGCCTTTTTCCAATCATCCGGGACCTACCCCAATTGACACAAATTTTCAAAGATAATGGCCAATGGCTCTGCCATCACATCGGCCAACTCCCTCAGCACCCTTGGATGCATTAGATCTGGACCCATAGACTTGTGCATGTCCAGCTTTTCTAAATAGTCCTTAACCTGTTCTTTCATCACTGAAGGCTGCTCACCTCCTTCCCATGCTGTGTTGCCCAGTGCAGCAGTCTGGGAGCTGACCTTGTCTCTGAAGACAGAGGCAAAAAAAGCACCGAGTACTTCAGCTTTTTCCACATCATCTGTCACTAAGTTGCCTCCCTGATTCAGTAAGGGGCCCACACTTTCCCTGACCACCTTCTTGTTCCTAACATACCTGTAGAAACCCTTCTTGTTACCCTTCACATCCCTTGGTAGCTGTAACTCCAATTTGTGCTTTGGCCTTCCTGATTACAGCCCTACATGCTCGAGCAATATCTTTATACTCTTCCCTAGTCATCTGTCCAAATTTCCGCATCTTGTAAGCTTTTTTTCGAGTTTAAACTCAAAGATTTCACTGTTAAGCCAAGCTGGTCGCCTGCCATATTTGCTAGTCACCCAGCAGCTGCCCAAACACTTCCCATTTTATCATGCATATTTTTAGTAAAAACCAGGCACAGGTCATGGGCTCCCGTGAATTTTTCTTTATTGCCCATGACCTGTCCATGACTTTTACTAAAAATATCCCCGACAAAATCTTAGCCTTAACTATGACCCCCCCAGATCCCTTTCTGTAATACTCCTTCCTAGGCAGTCATTTCCAGTTTTGTATGTGTGCATGTGATTGTTCCTTCCTAACTGGAGTATTTTGCATTTGTCCTTATTGAATTTCACCCTGTTTACTTCAGACTAGTTTTCCAGTTTGTCCAGATCATTTTGAATTTTAATCCTCTCCTCCAAAGCACTTGCAATCCCTCCTAGTTTGGTACAGTCCACAACCTTTATAAGTGTACTCTATGCCATTATCTAAATCATTGATGTTTGATAAAGCAAATTGCTCCAATCAGTAATCAACCCTCTGAAGGACTTTAAGGGCTTGAAACTCTTAAACATAAATAATTGTTCAACCCTCAGACTCATTAAGAAACATCCTATGCCTGCTTTGAGTCTCTTCTTATGCTTCTATGATTAATAAAAACTTAAGGGAATTTGTTGTGCATTTGCTATAGTGAATAATACAAACTAAGCTCTCTGTAGGTGCAAAAACCTCAATCCAAACCATATTTTAAATTGTTTTTAATGTTGTCACATTAAGAAAGGTCTTAACCTCTCTGGGCCTGCTACTTCTATCCGATTAAAAAACACAACACCAGGGCAATGAATTATTGAAGAGAAACATTAGCCAGGGCTCCATTAACACATACTTCTCAGATAGCAATTTCTCAGATTAATGACTCTTTGCTACCTCTTCAGAGCTCAAGAGCAGTTCTTATTACAGAGCTGCACCACACCAAGCCTTCAAGCTATATAATCTGCAGTGAGCTGTAAATATTTAGATTTGAAACACCCAAGGGAAAAACCAATGATGTCACTCAGTGCTGAATGGTTATAAAGCCAACAAACAGTCTAAGCAGTAACCATAAGTCACTCACACCTTCAAGGGTTATTAATGTACTCATGGAACCAGACCTTTCCGAAAGGAGTTTCAGTAAAAAACTAGACTCCTTTCACACTTGTGGTTGTGTTGCTCTAAAATAGTGATACTCAGACTCAGGCTAGTGAGCCACAAATGGCTCTTTAAATGCATCTCCTGCAGCTCTTTGCAGCACATGATACTAAAGCACTGTGTGATTTAATTATTAACCTAAGTTATTAGCCAATCAGGATGCTTGCACTAAGTTAACAACTTATTTGCTGTAATAACTATTGTATTTTACACACATACACACACACACAATAGTAAACGAAACAATAAATTCACGCCACTGTGGCTCTAAAATATGCTTAATCTGCTTACTTTCATGCATGGCAGCATGTGCAGCAGGTAAGCAGCAATAGAATTTATTCTCTACAGCAGAATAAGTAATGATGTTGGAACAGTTATGGAGGAACTACATATACAAAATACTTTTACATAATTCAATACAGACTATATCAATACCCCTTCTCAACACTTTAAAGATTAAAACAGAAAATGTACTCTAAAAGGGCTGAAAACAATCATTTCATGTTCTGTTCATAATATCCAGTTGCCCCAATGAGAATTGCTAAAATACTGTTTTCATACAGGTAACAGCTAAATAGCATTCCTTTATACATTCTTTTCTGAACACATTCTCATGTTTGAAGGGTCATTTTGTGGAAGATTCATTGAGATTTTTATAGCACTATAGGCATGCATGGCATTTTACTGACAAACATGACATGACGTTGCCCTTAGGAGTTTACAATACAAGTTAGATGTAATACCTTTTTCGGTATTCTGTGACAAAGATTACAAACAGTAAAAGATCAGAAGAATCTTATTACATCTGTTTCTTGTTCGACATTATTTACACTGCTATGTTCACTGGCGGTTAGAGTAAAAATTAATGCAAATGCACTAGCAATTTAGAAGGTTCTATATCCTAATCCAGAATTAGCCACGTACTGCAAGCACTCCATTAAATCACTTGACTGTGTGCCTCTATTGACCAGCCCCATGGGAAAATTGCAAGATTCAGTATAAACTAAACCAAAGTGAGTTTTCCTAACTAGATTTACACTAATTTCAGCATACATTTATGAAAACCCATTTCTGATTAGTAGGGCTGTTGATTAATTGCAGTTAACTCACACAATTATCTCAAAAATATTAATCCCTATTAAAAACACATTAATCGCGATTAATCGCAGTGTTAAACAATAGAAAACCAGTGGAAATTAAATATTTTCTGATATTTTTCTACATTTTCAAGTATATTGATTTTTCTTACAATACAGAATACAAAGTGTACAGTCCTCACTTTATATTATTTTTGATTACAAATATTTGTACTGTAAAAATAATAAACAAAAACCAGTCATCAGCAGGGATGTATGCCATGCCCTCTGGAATGGTGGTTGAAGAACGAAGGGACATATGAATCTCTAGTACATCTGGCACGTAAATATCTTGTGACGCTGGCTACAACAGTGCCATGAGAATGCCTGTTCTCACTTTCAGGTGACATTGTAAACAAGAAACGTACATTATCTTCCGCAAATGTAAACAAACTTGTTTGTTTCAGCAATCGGCTGAACAAGAAATAGGACTGAGTGGACTTGTAGGTTCTGAAGTTTTACATGGTTTTATTTTTCAATACAGTTATTTTTGTACATAATTCTATATTTGTAAGTTCAACTTTCAGGATAAAGAGATTGCACTACACTACTTGTATTAGGTGAATTGAAAAATACTATTTCTTTTTGTTTTTACAGTGCAAATATTTATAATAAAAAATAAATATAAAGTGAGCACTGTACACTTTGTATTCTGTGTTATAACTGAAATCAATGTATTTGAAAAAATGGAAAACATCCAAACCATTTAAATAAATGGTATTCTAGTTGTGTTTAACAGTGCGATTAATCGTGATTAATTTTCTGAATCGCTTGACAGCCCTACTGATTTGTTGTGAAATGCAATTTAGTAGCACAGAGTTTTTTTTAAGTGCATCTAAAACCAGTCTGCTTTGTTCTTCATACAATGCAGAAAATAATGGACTTCATGTTTCAACATCAATACTTTAAATAAGGTTTATAAGCTTTCTAAAGGGATCAGAAAACCCAGCAACTGTTTTACCAAGCAATTGGTCTACAGGGTTAACTCTTGAATTTCTAAATTTGATCTTTCTCCTTTCTTCATACTGTAATAGCAAACAAACTACCTCCATTTCTGATAGCTAGCTCCGATCCCCCTATAGAAATCTTCAAAGCTGATTACTCCAAGTCCACTGGGGTCTAGATATTTTGTTAGGTCCTTCACCTGCAATTACAAAACCAGCATTATAAATTTCATAATAAAGCATTTCAAACATAGTATACTCCACTTATTTGGAAAGACTAATCAGATGGTGCTTTGTTGGATTGTATCAAAGACAGCAGATTCAGCCTAATGATAGAAAATGGCAAGGAGTGCTGCTTAATTGAGACAGTATTAACAAAAAATCCATTTAATGGGGACACAAAGCAGACACTGCCAAGGGGTTAACAGGTATTTAATGAACCATTAAATGGGAGTAAAATTCTAAGTGCCAGTCTTAATACTGAAGTTGACTGACTAGGAGATACAAAGAGGAAATATAGTGAGTCAGTACAATAATTTTTGTTTCAACTTAATTTTTTTCAATCAGCACTATTTTTTTTTTTAAAGGCTTCTCTTAATTGGGACAGGTGCTTAATTTGGACAATAGGATGTCCACCAAGGGGTCCCAATTAAGAGGATTCAACAATAATGAACTAATCTGTGCTATGTATTTAGACATAATTGGAAAACCTTTCATGATTAGCCAATGTTTAAAGGGGGCAGGGAGTAGGAAAAAAAAAAAATCACATCAGTTTGCAAGGATTAGGAGGCTACTACCGAATAGGAGACAAGGAGTAAGACGACATTTCTGGCAAACTGGCAATGATTATTTTGGCATTTCAAATAGAATAGTTACAATTAGAGGGCAAAACTAAAGTCATTCCTCAGCAGTCCAAACAAAGACTTCAAAAAGGTGCATCTAATTCCCGCAATGGCTGCTACTAAGCCTTTGTTTCAGACAAACAAATTATAGAATAGTTCATTCTAAGGATGTTGAAACAATTAGCCACTTTTTCCTAGGCTGCTATTTTAGCAAGTTGCCCTTTCAAGTGACATTAAGGCATCTTTATACATTTTAAAGTTATATACTCTAGGTCTAAAACAAAAAACAAAGCCCAGACACTGAATAAAGGCACAAATGAAATTATAGAATTTGTTTCATATTGCTGTACTAAAAAGAGGTCACAGAACTTTCTCCTTTCCCTCCCCAACTTTACTATTTATAGAACCCATTAGGAAGCTTGGAGTTAGTTTCCTTATTGACTCCTCCCCCCACCAAATCAGTTATGAACACAAACTACTTTCTGATTCCAGTTGCTCGGAGTTGCATGTTGCTGGATCTTGGATTATTCCTCTATTTTTGCTAGTACTTGGCAAAAAAAGGTGATGAGACACAGCATTTCTTTTGAGAAAAACCTTGCACCTAAAAAGAATCTGAGAACAAGAAAGAACAGGAAAAGCAGGAGTTTGGAGTTTACCAAGCTTAGCAGTATCCCTTGAGTTGTCAATGTGTCATGAATGTCTCATCATTGTACACTGGTCTGTATTTATATATAAAAAGCCACCCACACATGCACTTTAGTGACATTTAATTTAACTTACCATGGTTCCCTGACATTCTCATGCATGATTTCTAACATTTCCAAGAGGGAAAAAATACATCATTGCT
The DNA here is from genome assembly GCF_009764565.3 of Dermochelys coriacea. NCBI lineage: Eukaryota > Metazoa > Chordata > Testudines > Dermochelyidae > Dermochelys > Dermochelys coriacea. Next base: position 35,555,980 of record NC_050077.1, on the reverse strand, counting down.
TCAGAAAGACTCCACCTACCAAAAACAATTGCTAACATACCATTAATGCACAGGAAGTGACAAGCAATAAACCACAAACATTTTAAGGTGTACGTCTTCTCCAAGTAATAACTTGTGAAACTAAAAACAATGTGATGTATAGGTTTGGTTATTCTTATGAATTTTCTGTGTTGGAACATTTTTGCTTTTAAAACAATGAAGAGCATGTTAACCAGCAAATTGCTCAGAGAACATAATTATGGGAAGATTTACCTTACCCTTAAAAAAACAACAACAAAAAAAAACACTGAATACTGAAAGAAACAAAAAATTAAGATATTGTATTTTGACACTACTTGTGCAGATTTAAGGATCAAATCCTCATATGGCAGACTGAAAAATGTACACTAATTTAATAATAAATTAATGCCCATTTTCTTAATTTCAAGCTTATCTTATTTAGAAAAAAGATAACAGACTGACAAATAATGGAGTTTTCTTTGCAGCAACTCACTTTACAGTCTAAAATCCCATTTCCAACCTACCTCCCGACAGTTCTTTAGGGCTGAAGCAGCCCTCTCCAAAAATTTATCTTGGGTCTAAGACAACCCAGGGCCAGATCCTCAGCTAGCATATAGTGGCAGAGATGCACTGAAATCAATAGAGCAAATGCCGATTTACATCAACTGAAGGGTTTCCCCAAGCATGGAAATTAAGTAAAAACCAATTCTGTCATCTTGTGGGGGTGGGCATTGTTTGATTTTATTTTAAGTAAGTGGCGGTGGAAAGCTAAAACCAAACCACTTTTCCTGTTTTTGGAAAAAAAATATTTGTTAGTACACAGGTAAACTGCTGAACTCACATTTCAGACTTCGATTTTAAATCAGAGTCAAATTTCCTGTCAGATTGAAAAAGGCATTTTAAAATAAAATAAGCACATGAGAACATGTATCAGTGCACATAATTTCAAAGTTACTGTTTCACCATGAGCTATAAGAAACTGCAACTATGGCTGTACTTTGCCTAGCACAACAGGGCTGAAATCTTGCCTGAGGCCTATGGGCACCATGCAATATAAAATTATAATTAACATTCAACACACAGTCTCCACAAGGGTTTAACTGCATTGTTACTGGCAACACTACTGAGTCGCATTAACCCACCAGTGCCCAACCCCAGTGTTGGACACCCAGCAGATAATCCCCCTCTGCACACAGGCACAGACAGACTGGCTCCTTGGGAACTCGCCACCAATCCACTGCCAAATCACACCAATACTCACAGGGCCAGATTTCCCTGTGAACTTAAGACAGCCAGAACAGCAACTAGAGAATTCCCTTTGTTTAGGGGGAATCTCCACAGGCATGAAGTCCGTAGAAGCAGTTCCATCATCTTGTAGGTGTGAAAATGAGCCTCCCACATGTAAAGGGAGTATGGACCAAAGCTCCACAACACCCAGTTCTCCACTGGCATCAGGTTGCTGAGGATCCTTCCATGTCAAGTTGACACAGGGGGTGTGGGGGGGGGGGGGAAGGAGACAGAGACAGACGCAGAGGACTTTAAATTGAGCTACAGCCAGGCAACTGAAAATCAGGGAGCTGGATCTGCTCCCTGATGCCACCCACACACTCTCAGTCAAGGCTCAAACATTAGAACAGGGGCACCCCTACAGCTTACAAAACAGAAGCTGAAGTTTATCTACACGAACACATTAGCAATGAAGGATTGCAAACACACCATTTAGCCCTTGTGGCATATGTTACTGTCAAGAGACCCCAAATCCTATGCATCCACACACAAGCTACATTTAAATCCTAAAAAGAGAGAGACAGATTCTCTGCATGCCCTAGCTGAATCTCTGCTATGCACACATACACATCTCCTCTCAGACACCTAGCTCGAGAGAGAGAGACTGACCATGCACAAGTGCATACTTGCACAGGCCATTGTTTCCTCTCTCTTGTTCTAAGTTAGTACACATTACTACAACATACTACACACATATTTAAGAAGTTGCAAGAAAGAAATACTATGCAATATATTGCAATTTCTATTTCTCAAAAAGGCAGATTTATGGTGAGTCAACCCGTGGAACTCTTTGCCAGAGGATGTTGTGAAGGCCAAGACTATAACAGGGCTCAAAAAAGAACTAGATAAGTTCATGGAGGATAGGTCTATCAATGGCTATTAGCCAAGATGGGCAGGGATGATGTCCCTAGCCTCTGTTTGCCAGAAGCTGGGAATGAGCGACAGGGGATAGATCACTTGATGATTACCTGTTCTGTTCATTCCCTCTGTGGCACTTGGCATTGGCCACTATTGGAAGACAGGATACCGGGCTAGATGGACTTTTGGTCTGACCCAGTATGGCCGTTCTTATGTGAGCAGTCAATCTTAACTGCATTTCCTGATGTGTGCGAGCTTAACTATGAATCCATAACATTGTGTAATGTGTATTTTTGCATTAAGTAGAGAAATAATAAGTGACAGAGTTTCAGTTTATAAGTAGATTGGGGAGGAGGGGGAAAATCATATCTTTGACATAAAAACAGAAACAAGATTTGATAAAGCTACTTATGTAGGTATCAGCCATCCATATTAACAAAAACAAGGGGGGGGGTGGGAAAAACAAGCTTCTTATACTGAATCGATATTTTGATTTCTGAAAAGAGCAGGATTTATTTTAAAAATCAATCTTCAACTTCAGCAATGTCTTTTGACCATCTTTAACTATGCATAAGCATTATGGAGTATATCACACAGAATCATAGGATTGCAAGGGATCTCAGGAGGTCTTCTAGTAAATGTCTGTTAAAACATCCTCCTTTTAAAATGCATAATGCCTGAGGTTTAATTACTTGTCAACCAATAACCTGCTTCAGTAATGATTTCTGGAACTACATTTCCTTCACCCAAGACCCAAATTTCAACATGCAACAGGTATGGTACATGAAGTTCAGAACTGTGTGTGATTTCAGAATGGCCTGCTATCATTGCTGTTAAACAGCACAGAGAGAAAAATTTTTTTTAAACTCTTCAAAGCTATTCTTTTCTCTTCCCCTAACAGCTGGTCATATCTGAAGTGTTTTGGGTGACCTATTAAAAGGATGCTAAAAAGAGTATTGGGGTTTTTTTTCTTGTTATTAATGCAAAATGGCTACTTGATTATGCCCCAAACTTGTAAAGAAATGAGGACAAGGAAATATATCCTTATTTTATTCTTTTCACATACAAACTGAATTGTTATGGTTATATCGTAGAGCTTGGCCGTAGACTTTCTACAAGCCATTACCCTCTGATCCCACTGAGAGTTAGCAAAAGCAACTACAGCATTTGCTCAAGAACCTCCCTGAAAAAGCACAAGAACAAATCCGCACAGACACATCCCTAGAACCCCGACCTGGGGTATTCTATCTGCTACCCAAGATCCATAAACCTGGAAATCCTGGACACCCCATCATCTCAGGCATTGGCACCCTGACAGCAGGATTGTCTGGCTATGTAGACTCCCTCCTCAGGCCCTACGTTACCGGCACTCCAAGCTATCTTTGAGACACCACTGACTTCCTGAGGAAACTACAATCCATTGGTGATCTTCCTAAAAACACCATCCTAGCCACTATGGATGTAGAAGTCCTCTACACCAACATTCCACACAAAGATGGACTACAAGCCGTCAGGAACAGTATCCCCGATAATGTCACAGCTAACCTGGTGGCTGAACTTTGTGACTTTGTCCTGACCCATAACTATTTCACATTTGGGGACAATGTATACCTTCAAATCAGCGGAACTGCGATGGGTACCCGCATGGCCCCACGGTATGCCAACGTTTTTATGGCTGACTTGGAACAACGCTTCCTCAGCTCTCATCCCCTAATGCCTCTATTCTACTTGTGCTACACTGACGACATCTTCATCATCTGGACCCATGGAAAAGAAGCCCTTGAGGAATTCCACCATGATTTCAACAATTTCCATCCCACCATCAACCTCAGCCTGGACCAGTCCACACAAGAGATCCACTTCCTGAACACTACGGTGCTAATACGCGATGGTCACATAAACACCACCCTATATCGGAAACCTACTGACCGCTATTCCTACCTACATGCCTCTAGCTTTCATCCAGATCATACCACTCGATCCATTGTCTACAGCCAAGCTCTACGATATAACCGCTTTTGCTCCAACCCCTCAGACAGAGACAAACACCTACAAGATCTCTATCATGCATTCTTACAACTACAATATCCACCTGCTGAAGTGAAGAAACAGATTGACAGAGCCAGAAGAGTACCCAGAAGTCAGCTACTACAGGACAGGCCCAACAGTACGCTACTAGCCATCACCTTCAGCCCCCAACTAAAACCTCTCCAACGCATCATCAAGGATCTACAACCTATCCTGAAGGATGACCCATCTCTCTCACAGATCTTGGGAGACAGGCCAATCCTTGCTTACAGACAGCCCCCCAACCTGAAGCAAATACTCACCAGCAACCACACAACAGAACCACTAACCCAGGAACCTATCCTTGCAACAAAGCCCGTTGCCAACTCTGTCCACATATCTATTCAGGGGACACCATCATAGGGCCTAATCTCATCAGCCACACTATCAGAGGCTCGTTCACCTGCGCATCTACCAATGTGATGTATGCCATCATGTGCCAGCAATGTACATGGCAGAGGGGCATTGGTCAAACTGGACAGTCTCTACGTAAAAGAATAAATGGACACAAATCAGACGTCAAGAATTATAACATTCAAAAACCAGTCGGAGAACACTTCAATCTCTCTGGTCACTCGATTACAGACCTGAGGGTGGCTATCCTTCAACAAAAAAAACTACAAAAACAGACTCCAACGAGAGACTGCTGAATTGGAATTAATTTGCAAACTGGATACAATTAACTTAGGCTTGAATAGAGACTGGGAATGGTTGAGTCATTACATAAAGTAAAACTATTTCCCCATGTTATTTCTCCCCCCCACCCCACCCCCCACTGTTCCTCAGATGTTCTTGTTAACTGCTGGAAATAGCCTACCTTGCTTGTCACCATGAAAGGTTTTCCTCCCCCCCCCCCGCTGCTGGTGATGGCTCATCTTAAGTGATCACTCTCCTTACAGTGTGTATGATAAAACCCATTGTTTCATGTTCTCTCTCTCTCTGTGTGTGTGTGTGTGTGTGTGTGTGTGTGTGTGTGTGTGTGTGTGTGTGTGTGTATCTCCCCACTGTATTTTCCACCAAATGCATCCGATGAAGTGAGCTGTAGCTCACGAAAGCTTATGCTCTAATAAATTCATACGTCCATATTTTCCTAGGAAGGATTTTTAAAAAATTTAAAAAATCCTCCTGGACAGCGGTTTAAGAAGCAAAAAGCCTGACTTGTCCAGGAAAATACAGATGTATGTTAACCCTGCCTAAAAATTAAAAAAAAAACAAACAAAAAAAAAAAAAACGAACTAGAATATGAACTAGAAATGAGCTCTGTTTCACATGTGTGGGTCCCTGCCACAGCCTGGGGGTGTGCTAGGGTGACCAGATGTTCCGATTTTATAGGGACAGTCCCGATTTTGGGGATTTTTCTTATATAGATTCCTATTACCCCCCCCCCACCTCCGTCCTGATTTTTTGCTGTCTGGTCACCCTAGGGTGTGCACATGTGTGGGTCCTAGCTGCTCCCTACCCCCCCTCATTGAAACAGGTGTGCAGGGTTACTGCCCTGGGAACTGCAGGGCACCAGTGGATGTGGGGCCAGCTGCAGACAGGGGCATGGGACAGGGCTAGCTGGAGGCCGGGGGTGCAGGGCTGGCTGGAGACAGGAGGGTGTGGGGTTGGCTGTGGGCAGGGCAGGGGGTACATGGTTGACTGGAGACTGGGCAGGGAGCGGCTGCGGGCAGGGCACGGAGTGCAGGGGTGGCTGTGGGCAGGGTCTGGCTGCAGGCACAGTGGTGGGTACTCATGGGGAGAGCAGCATGACGCAGCCCAGGCCCAACAGAGCAGCCGGGGACCCACCAGGGCCAGGGGTTGGGGGAGCAGCAGCAGAGCTTGTACCCAGGGCCAGGTAGCAGCCCACATGGCTCCCACAGCGCAGTGCCCCCAGCGGCCGGAGGAGGAATTGCATCACTTCCCAGCCAGAGCCCATCAAAGCCTCAGCGCCCCCTGCAGGGAAGCGGGTTAATAACCGGTTCTAAAACTGCTTCAAAATTTAACAAACCAGTTTGCATGAACCAGTGCGAACCAGCTCCAGCTCACCACTGCATATAGCTGGACCTAATAAAGAGGGTGTCAAATATAAAGGGAAGGGTAAACACCTTTAAAATCCCTCCTGGCCAGAGGAAAAACCTTTTCACCTGTAAAGGGTTAAGAAGCTAGGATAACCTCGCTGGCACCCGACCAAAATAACCAATGAGGAGACAAGATACTTTCAAAGCTGGAAGGGGGGAGAAAGAGTCTGGGTCTATCTGTGTGATGCTTTTGCCGGGGACAGAACAGGAATGGAGTCTTAGAACTTAGTAAGTAATCTAGCTAGATATTCGTTAGATTATGATTTCTTTAAATGGCTGAGAAAATAACCTGTGCTGAATGGAATGGATATTCCTGTCTTTGTGTCTTTTTGTAACTTAAGGTTTTGCCTAAAGGGATTCTCTATGTTTTGAATCTAATTACCCTGTAAGGTATTTACCATTCTGATTTTACAGAGGTGATTCTTTTTACTTTTTCTTCTATTAAAATTCTTCTTGTAAGAAACTGAATGCTTTTTCATTGTTCTTAAGATCCAAGGGTTTGGGTCTGTGGTCACCTATGCAAATTGGTGAGGATTTTTTTTTTTACCAAACCTTCCCCAGGAAAGGGGGGCAAGGTTTTGGTGAGGATTTTCGGGGGGGGGGGGGAAGATGTTTCCAAAACAGCTCTTTCCTAATAAAAAACCCGGTTAGACGTTTAGTAGTGGCAGTGAAAGTCCAGGGGCAAAAGGTAAAATAGTTTGTACCTTGGGGAAGTTTTAACCTACGCTGGTAAAAGTAAGCTTAGGAGGTTTTCATGCAGGTCCCCATATCTGTACCCTAGCGTTCAGAGTGGGGAAGGAACCTTGACAGAGGGAAAGACAGGAGTTAGCTGGAGACATGAGACCTGACTGAACACTCCTGGAATGGAGCGCAGGATAGCTCCCAGATAACTTGGAATCATTTTAGAATACCTTTTAGTAGATGCCCCAAAAGCCACAAACGAGGGCCTGTGACAGTCAGGCTGGACATCTGTAAGAGGGTGGGGGAAGGCAGGTATATTTACCCTATAAGCTGAAAAGGGGTTATACCTCAAGTCAATGATGGACACCCAAGTTCAATTAGGGGATGCCTGAGCCCTTTAAAAACCCCTCCTCTGGTGATAGAGGAGGAAGAGAGAGAGGCTGCTGCAGAGTTAGTGGCATCAGGGAGAAAGGTCCTCCAGCATGGGAGGCTGCTCTCCTTCCTACAGGGGAAGCTACCTGACTTCCTGTTTAGGGGAAGGACTGGCACACACTGGGGCTAATAACAAGGCCACACAACCCCCAGAGAGGGCATAGGAAAAGTAGTCCCCTTGTTTTGTGTTGTGAATTTGTTTCTTTTGTTTGGCAGAGGAGCACTCCTTGGGCCTCCCCCGAGGCCTTCGTGGAAAATATTGAGAAATAAACCTCAAGTGGGAAAAATAAACGCTATCTGGAATGGGGCTAATTTACTCCAGGCCCGCCACCACCAAAGGGAGAAGATTGAGTTTGGCAAGGTGAAGGAAGTACCTTGCTACAGGCCATATTAGTTAGAAAACCAACCCAGTTTAGAGGGAAAGTGAAGGCAGCTATACAAATACAAGTTTATATTTAAAAAAAATGGAAAAAGGGGGAAGTTTATCATAATGAATACAAATCTGAAGAAAGGAATTGTAGAAAATTGATAAGGGAAGCAAAGGGACAAGGCAAAAATCTATGGTTAGCCGAGTTAAGGGCAATAAGAAGAAGGGTGGGTATTTTTTGTTTTGTTTTTGATTTTTTAAGGTATATTAGAAACAAAGAGAATCCTGACAATGATATTGGTCCATTACTAGATGAAGTCATAGAATTATCAAAAATAATACATAAAAAGGCAGAAGTGCTCAATATTTCTGTTCTATATTTGGAGCAAAATCAGATGAAGTCATCATCATTTTGCAGACAACTTGCATCCATGAGTTTAAAAAAAAAAAAAAAAAGCTGGCCGAGGAGCTCACTGGACCATTAATGCAGGTAAGTCTTGGAGCACTGGAAAAGTTCCCAAAGACTGGAAGAAAGCTTATGTTATGCCAATTTTTAAAGAGGGTAAACCAGATGACCTGGGCAATAAGAGGCCTTTCAGCCTGACATCGAACCTGAGAAAAAATAGAGCAGCTGATGTGGGACTGTATTAAATAAAAAATTAAAGGCGGGTAATGTAATTAAGCTTATGGAAAACTGCTCCTACAAAACTAACTTTTTTTCTGAGATTACGAATTTGTTTGATAAAGGTAATGTTGCTGACATAATATTTGACTTGGTGCTGCAAAGTATTTTGATTAGAACACTAGAATGTTATAAAACTAACATGTCACACATTACATGGATTAAAATATGGCTAACTGATGGGGAATCATCATAGAGTAGGTGTGCTTCCAGTGAGGTCCTGCAGGGATCATTTACTGGCCCTATGCTATTTAACATTTTTATCAACGACCTGGAAGAAAAAATAAAAATCACTAATATAATTTGCAGATGACACAAAAATGGAAGGGGAAATAAAAAATGAAAACAGCAGGTCACTGACTTAGAGCTATCTGGATTGCTTAGTAAACTGGGCGGAAACAGACTACGTAAATGTAAAATGTATAAGTCTAGGACAAAGAATGTAGGCCATACTACAGGACTCTATCCTGGGAAACACTGACTCTGAAATAAGTTGGGGATCATAGTGTATTATTAGCTGAACACGAGCTCCCAGTGAGACAATGTGGCCAAAAAAGCTAATACAACCCTTGGATGCATAAACAGGGGAATGTTGAGTAGCAGTAGAGAAGTTATTTTACCTCTATATTTGAAAATATAGGAGAGGGAGAGAAATTATTTAAGCTCAGCACCAATGTGGACACAAGAACAAATGGGTATAAACTGGCCACCAGGAAGTTTAGACTTGAAATCAGACGAAGGTTTTTAACCATCAGAGGAGTGAAGTTTTGGAATAACCTTCCAAGGGAAGCAGTGGGGGCAAAAGATCTATCTGGTTTTAAGATTCTACTCGATAAGTTTATGGAGGAGATGGTATGATGGGATAATGGGATTTTGGTAAGTAACTCATCTTTAAATATTCAGGGTAAATAGGCCAAATCCCTGAGATGGGATATTAGATGGATGGGATCTGAGTTACTATAGAAAATTCTTTCCTGGGTATCTGGCTGGTGAATCTTGCCCATATGCTCAGGGTTTAGCTGATTGCCATATTTGGGGTCGGGAAGGAATTTTCCTCCAGGGCAGATTGGAGAGGCCCTGGAGGTTTTTCGCCTTCCTCTGTAGCATGGGGCATGGTTGACTGGAGGGAGGCTTCTCTGCTCCTTGAAGTTTTGAACCATGATTTGAGGACTTCAATAGCTCAGACATGGGTGAGGTTTTTCATAGGAGTGGTGGGTGACATTCTGTGGCCTGCGCTGTGCAGGAGGTCGGACTAGATGATCAGAGTGGTCCCTTCTGACCTTAGTATCTATGAATCTATGACACTTGTACGACCACTGCTAGATTCCGATGTCCAGTTCTGGTGCCCACAATTTAAGGAGGTTGATAAATTGGAGAAGGTTCAGAGAGGAGCCATGAGAATGATTAAACAATTAGAAAATATGCCTCAATCTATTTAGCTTAAGAAAGAGAAGGTTAAGAGATGACCTGATCACAGTCTAGAAGTACCTATATGGGGAACAAATATTTAATAATGAGATGTTCAATCTTGCACAGAAAGGTATAAGAATTCAATGTCTGGAAGTTGGTGCACAAATTCAGACTGGAAATAGGCATAATTTTTTAACAATGAGAGAAATTAACCCTTGGAACAATTTACCAAGGGTCATGGTGGATACTCCATCATTGACCATTTTTGAATCAATACTGCATGTTTTCCTAAAAATGTATGCCCTAGGAATTATTTTGGGGGAGTACCGTGGCCTGTATTATACAGGAGGTCAGGTGATGATCACTATGGTCCCTTCAGGCATCAGAATCTTTGGAATGTGTTTCCATTCTGTTTTGAAACAACAACAAAACAACTTTGAATATTTTCACAAAAAAGAGAATTTATCAAAAATGTCCACAAGTGGACAAATCTTGAACTTTGAGATCTTTCTGGATCAGCCAGAGCATGAACTTGAACCTAGATTTCCCATGTCCCAGGACAGTGCACTCATCACTAAGCTAGAGAGAGTCAGTCACATGTAATCGCTAGTTGGAGAATTTCATCTGGACAAAAAAAAAAATGATACAATAAACTCAATTTGCAGCTCCTCTTCTGAAACTGCCAGGGAGCAGCACAAATAAAATGGTCTCACAACCACTTTGAGGCCAACCTTCTGTATCCCATTCTCCATCTCTCTTCCTCCAGAAGAGACTTCCAATAACTCAAAAAAAAGGTTGACTAGAGAAGCAAAGCATCTGCACTGTCAAATCCATCAGTCTAAAATGATAGGACCAAGCTAGCAATCTCATATTACAAAAAGGTAGAAAGGGTTAAGCTACTGGTTAGAGCACCTTTGTTTTTGTAGCTGCAACATTGAGCTATAGCACTTTAACCACACTTGATTATAATGGGCAGATAACCAAATTTCTCTTTTTGAAGTCTCCTCTCTCCTCCTCCCACTTTCTGTTCAAGCCACCACAACCCAGGTACAGCGATCCAATCCCTGTAGAAAATATTAAGAACCCTCCCAAATACCTAGACAGACATTCTTGATCCACTGGACTAAGTTCTCTCGGGTAATAATTTAAGTCATCTTGCTACCAAAACAATTCCAGAGATGCTCTTTTCTCATTAGGCAGCTTAGCACACAAATGGGGCCAGGACCTCCTGGTTCAGGTTTAAAGTGCTGGAGGAAAGGTAAATGTGTGCAGTAACACACTAACAAAAAGGAATAGAAGTCTTAAGACAAGACTGCCAGATTTCTGACCCTTTAGGCTAACACAATAGTCATGCAGCATACCACCTTTCAGGTGACAAACTTTAAAAAAAAAAAAAAAAAAAACCAAAATGATAGGTTCAGAGCTGCCTTCAGGACTGGGATTCCAAAAAAAAAAAAAAAAAGGGGGGGGGAAGGGAAAGACATGAGTAATGGTGGATGAACTAAAAAGGCTGCTCAAAAGGAAAATGGCCACCAAGCTAATTTTTCCCCAAGGGCATTAAGTGCCAAAGCCTGTACTTACAAAACAGCGGCAATAAACTGACCTCTAACTTTTCCATAGGACATCTGGACACAAAAAAGTTAGGATATGCCACCACAACAGAATATAGAATCTCAGGGCCTGTACAATGATCTGGAGCAAATCCATAGTCTAGGACAGTCTATCCAACCCCAAGAGCACAGAACAGTCTCTGAGAAATATACCTCAACTGGAGCAACTCAGCTCCATCCCCGAAAAAGTAGGGCTAATCATCTCATTCTAGTAGAGAGACCTGTCAATTGTGACCTGAGCCATAGCTACAAGTCACCCATCTATCTGGCGGATACTTGATGAGCATCTTTTGTGCAGCACCCCGGATGCATTTTGATACCACGTTAGCCTGCCTGTTGCCTCAAGAACCCTTCTCTGAGCAGGAGGGCGTGAAGTGGAGAGAACACTGTTAGCTCTTCCTTCTCCAGCAATTAGTGGAAGTCTCTCAAGCACACCTTTGGGAACGAGTATTGAGATGTTGGATCATTGGAGCGTTTGCCTTCTATGCTAAGCCACCTAATTGAATGAGGTTGGTTAGCTCTTGCTTCTTGATCTAATAAAGAAACTTCTTTCTTGCAGCCTGCCTCCAAGATCAGGTCAAATGCTGCCTACTCCCTCCCCTTCAGGAGAATTTGAAGAGAGGCTTGGTATCTCTGTTTAGCATGGATTGGCAAAGGGAAATGAGGAAGGAAAGCAAGTCCCAAGGAGATACTGGCTGTGCTCTAAAAATACTTTGGAAATTAACGTTGGAAACGCAGGACAGATGAGGGATTAAGTGAGTTTCACTCTGATGCTCTCGCGGCACTTCAGAGGAAGAAGGAGTGCAATTCTCTTCCATGGGACAAGAATTTCAAAAATGCAGAAAGGGGGCAGGTAAATGCAGCAGTCCCATATTTTGACTCTGCCTTTAAAAAGCAGTCTGCCAGAGAGCTCTGAAGTGCTTTTATAGTATGGACTGTCACTTGACAGATTCTTTCATTACTCACAGCTCCGCCTGATCTCATTTCACACTGTTATAGTGCCTCGACTATATGAAAAAATATTAGGGTAGTCATAAGGAGACAAGCCAAAAATAAATTAACTTTAAATGGAATAGGTGCAGCTGTTTGTCTGAGAAAATGTGGAGGTTTAGCCATTCTTGTTAACTGCTGGAAATGGCCCACCTTGATTATCACCATAAAAGGATTTCCTCCTCACCCCCCCTCCACTTCCTGCTGGTAATAGCAAAAAGAAAAGGAGTACTTGTGGCACCTTAGAGACTAACAAATTTATTAGAGCATAAGCTTTCGTGAGCTACAGCTCACTTCATCGGATGCATTTGGAGCTGTAGCTCACGAAAGCTTATGCTCTAATAAATTTGTTAGTCTCTAAGGTGCCACAAGTACTCCTTTTCTTTTGCGAATACAGACTAACACGGCTGCTACTCTGAAACCTGACATTTTCTCTGTGTTGGTTATTTCCTCTCCCCATAGAGATGTGTACATATTGGAAACAAAGCTCCCCTCATTACCTGCAGCTTCCACAGATCTGATCAGTCCACGGCATTTTGGTGTAAAGTTTAACTCTGACTAAATCTGCTGATGTCAAATAAATTATGCACAAAGCTGATTTATGGAGTCATGCGCTGTAAGGAACAGAGTGAGGTTCCATGTCCTAGGACCTTGTAGGGCTGAAATAAAAGGTTATTGCCTAAGAAAGCACTTTTTTAAAGAATATGCTGATAACATACTACAGAGACTTGACCTTTGTGGATGTATAAGAATGTCCAAGCACACAAAGGGACTCCTGGATGAATTCAAGGCTTTCACTTGTTTAGTATGGTGGTTTAACTCGCAATTTGTAGCCAAGCCCATAGTTTAAGCGCATTAAAGGAGCCCCGGGCGCACTCGCACACTACCTGTCCACACTGGCAAGGCACGTAGAGCGCTCTGACTCTGCAGCTAGAGCGCTCCTGGTACTCCACCTCGGCGAGTGGAATAACGTTTTGTGCACCCCTGCTGGAGCGCCGCAGCACCAGTATGGATGCCCTGATCCGTTAGTGCGCTCTGATCAACCTCCAAAAGTGTCCCACAATGCCTGTTCTAGCCACTCTGGTCATCACTTTAAACTCTATTGCCCTGCCCTCAGGTGACCAACCACCAGACCCACCCTTTAAATTCTCTGGGAATTTTGAAAATCCCCTTCCTGTTTGCTCAGCTAGGCGTAGAATGCTCTATATGAATCTTTCCAGGTGACCGTGCCTCCATGCGCCAGGCGATCCCCAGTATGGAGCAATGGCGAGGTGCTGGACCTCATCAGTGTTTGGGGGGGTGGAGGGGAAGGAAGCTGTAGAGTCCCAGCTACGCTCCAACCATAGGAATTACGATACCTTCCGGCAGATATCAAGGGACATGATGGAAAGGGGCCATGACCAGGACACACTGCAGTGCAGGGTTAAAGTGAAGGACTTGCAGAATGCCTACCGCAAAGCCTGTGAGGCAAACAGCCGCTCTGGTGCTGCCCCTGTGACCTGCCGTTTCTACAAAGAGCTGGATGAGATACTTGAGGGTGACCCACCTCCACTCAGAGGACCACCATGGACACTTCAGAGCCCAGTGCAACCAGGCAGGGGGAGGAGGAGCAGCAGCAAAGCGGGAGCAAGGGTGCTGAGGTAGAGGAAGACGCCCCGGAATCCCTAGATGCATGCAGCCAGGAGCTGTTCTCAAGCCAGGAGGAAGGTAGCCAGTCACTGCGGCTGGTGCTTGCGGAAGGATAAAAACACCAGAGGAGGTTCCCAGTAAGCAGCTTTTATTTTGGGAAGGAAGCTATTCGTTGCCGGCTCTTGGGGCGAGGAGGGTTAGGGCTCAAGCATGCCTAGATGTAGAATAGGGCGTTGAAGTGCTCTCACATTGCAGTAATTGGCCTCAGTGATCTTTTCAAAAGTCTCATCCAGAACTTGGGCAATGCACTTGTGCATGTTTCGCAGGAGAGCCACTGTGGTCCTGGTCCCAGTAAGACTAACTTGTCCGCGCCACTGTGGCGTGAGGAGCAGGGGGGACCATTGCTGTACACAGGCAAACTGCATATGGGCCAGGGCAGAAGCTGCATTGCAGTAGAAGACGCTCCCTTGCATCCCAGGTCACCCGCAGCAGCAAGATCTCTTCCAGGATGAACTCCTGTGGAAAATGTGGGGACAGTGCTCAATATAGGGGCCCCGTGCGGCTGTTGGCTCTCCCCAAGGCACAGAAACCCAGAGGACAGTACAGCCAAGACAGTATAGTCACACTTGACCTTGTACTTACTCACCATTTTGGGACTCCCATGAGTTGTGCACGCTCACTTTGGGATGGGCAAATTATGCTATTGTATAGACTGTGCTTGCCCTTAAGCATGGGGGAATCATTGCTCTGTCTGATGTGAACAATGCTGCCTCTTAAGTGTTGCATTTTCCCTTTACAGATGCAGCCTTGAGATCTCAGCCATCCATGTTATCACCGGCCGAAATACTCCAAAGAAATCACAAAGAGGCCACGTAGAAGGAAGTAATGCAGCATTCAAGTAGAGAGGAATTATTTAAGCTCAGCACCAATGTGGACACAAGAACAAATGGGTATAAACTGGCCACCAGGAAGTTTAGACTTGAAATCAGACGAAGGTTTTTAACCATCAGAGGAGTGAAGTTTTGGAATAGCCTTCCAAGGGAAGCAGTGGGGGCAAAAGATCTATCTGGCTTTAAGATTCTACTCGATAAGTTTATGGAGGAGATGGTATGATGGAATAATGGGATTTTGGTAAGTAATTGATCTTTAAATTTCAGGGTAAATAGGCCAAATCCCCTGAGATGGGATATTAGATGGATGGGATCTGAGTTACTATAGAAAATTCTTTCCTGGGTATCTGGCTGGTGAATCTTGCCCATATGCTCAGGGTTTAGCTGATTGCCATATTTGGGGTCGGGAAGGAATTTTCCTCTAGGGCAGATTGGAGAGGCCCTGGAGGTTTTTCGCCTTCCTCTGTAGCATGGGGCATGGTTGACTTGAGGGAGGCTTCTCTGCTCCTTGAAGTCTTTAAACCATGATTTAAGGACTTCAATAGCTCAGACATGGGTGAGGTTTTTCATAGGAGTGGGTGGGTGAGATTCTGTGGCCTGCGCTGTGCAGGAGGTCGGACTAGATGATCAGAATGGTCCCTTCTGACCTTAGTATCTATGAATCTATAAGTAATAAAAATTGAAAAGTGCAGGAGTGGCGGGGCAGTGAAAGGAGGATCCACCAGCAGAATGAGGAGTGCTGGTACAAAAGCGTGGTGCTCCGGCAGCAAAGGAGGAATTGCCTGATAAGCATAATGGAGTGTCAAGCAGAATCTATCCAGGTGCTCATATCCATGCAGGCCGAGTACTACCACGCCCCCCTCGTCCCAAAAACTCTCTCTTGTGCCCCCATGTCACCTCCAACCCACTTTCTCCAACATCCGGGTTCTTACAACCACCAGCTGCCTCCAACACCTGTAGCTTCACCTTCCAGCCCTGAAAACTACAATCCTTACCCACGGCACTCAACCCCCATCACCATGCAGTGTAGCCATCCTGAAGTGCAGCACTCATTGCACAGCACTCTAGACAGGAAGGCTGAGTATAACAGGACATATGCAAATCTGTGCTTGTACCATTCCCCATCCCCTGAACCTTTGTTTCCTTTCAATAAATGGATTTTTTGGCTTTGAAAACATTTCTTTATTATTGCATAAAGTAAAAGATACCTTGGCCCAGGAAAGAAACAGGTATTGCAAGTCAGTGTACCAAACACAGATTCCTACTAACATTGGAACTTAACTCCCATGCAGAGCATTGGACATTTCTGGTGGCTTTCAAATTGCTCCCTCAAGGCATTCCTAACCCTTGCAGACCCACGCTAGGCCCCTCTAATAGCCCTGCTCTCTGGCTGTTCAAATTCTGCCTCCGGGTATTGAACTTCCGAGTTCCATGCCTAAGTTAATCGTTCACCCTTCCCTTCACAAATGTTATGGAGGGTACAGCACACGGATATAACCGCGGGGATGCAGTCATTGGCCAGGTCCAGCTTCCCATACAGAGAGCGCCAGAGGCCCTTTCAACGGCCAAAAGCACACTCCGCAGTCATTCTGCACTGGCTCAGCCTGTGTTGAACCACTTCTTGCTGCTGTCAAGGCTCTCTGTGTAGGGTTTCATGAGCCACGGCATTAAAGGGTAAGCAGGGTCTCCAAGGATCACAATGGGCATTTCGACTTCCTCCATGGTGATCTTCTGGTCTGGGAAAAAAGTCACAGCTTGCAACTTCCTGAACAGGTCAGTATTCCATGCACCTTCCCAGGCCAGCCTGTGTTAATGTCAATGAAATGCCCACAGTGATCCACAAGTGCCTGGAGAACCATAGAGAAATACCCCTTCCTATTAACGTATTCGAAGACTAGGTGGGCTGGTGCCAGAATTGGAATATGTGCACCATCTATCGCCCCTCCGCAGTGGGAAACCCATTTGCGCAAAACCATCCACAATGTCATGCACATTGCCCATCTGGTTCTTCCGAGCAGGATGCGATTAATGGCCCTGCAAAGTTGCATCAACAAGATTCCAACGGTTGACTTTCCCACTCCAAACTAGTTAGCAACAGATTGGTAGCTGTCTGGAATTGCCAGCTTCCAGATTGCAATCGCCATGAAAGTGGCTTTTTGCATCCGAAAGTTCTGCAGCCACTGCTTGTCATCCCAGACTTGATGATGTGATCCCACCACTCAGTGCTTGTTTCCCGAGCCCAAAAGTGGTATTCCACGGTGGTGAGCATGTCCGTGAATGCCACAAGCAAACTCTTGTCATATGAGTTACTCAAGTCGATATCATCGTTGGAGCCCTCACTGTCACTTTGGATCATAAGGAATAACTCTACTGCCAAACGTGATAGGCTGGCAAGACTCGTCAGCATACTCAGCAGTTCAGGCTCCATTCCCACAGACCGAAAGGGAAGACAATGCGTGCAGTACAAAAAACATTGAAAGACTGCGCCAAATGTGGATGGAAGAACAGGGATTGCTGGGATGCAAACCAATGCATCACAGGATGTTGGGACAGGACCCAGATTGCCCCCACCCCCTTCCCACAAGCCACAGCGCCAGAATGGGAAGAGGTGCTCTGTGGGATAGCTGCCCATAATGCACTGCTCCCAATGCTGCTGCAAGTGGCCACGCCAGTATGCTTGCAGCTGTCAGTGTGGACAGACTGCAGCGCTTTCTGTACTGTGTTCTCTGAAGGTGGGTTTTAACCCAAAGCGCTCTACAGCTGCAAGTGTAGCCATGTCCCAAGGCATTGTTTCCCAAACTTGGGACGCCGCTTGTGATGGGAAAGCCCCTGGGGGGCCCGGCCGGTTTGTTTACCTGCCATGTCCACAGGTTCAGCCGATCGTGGCTCCCACGGGCCGTGGTTCGCTGTGCCTGGCCAATGGGGGCTGCGGGAAGCAGCGGCCCGTACATCCCTCGGCCTGTGCTCCTTCCCGCAGCCCCCACTGGCTAGGCACAGCAAACTGCAGCCAGTGGGAGCTGCGATTGGCTGACCCTGCGGACTTGGCAGGTAAACAAACCAGTCCAGCCTGCCAGGGGATTTCCCTGCACAAGTTTGGGAAACACTGCCCTACGGAGTTTGCACCAGCCAGGAGAATAAATACTATTTGTTTACTTGTTTTAGGGTTTATCTGGGGGTTTTAGGGTTTATCCACATAACAGAGCAAATGTCTGTAGGATAGTAAAATGGGAATGTCAAGATAGAAACTTGACCTTTAGGAAGTTGAGATGTTTCAGACTGAGCCCTGATCTGTTTATTCCAGGTTCTTTGAGCCTAAAAATAAGACAGGGAATAGGTTGTACAAGATGGAGGATTTCATTCGTGTCCTGGCATTTCCATGGGTTGCTCAAGATTGGGAATGGAACATGGGATTTCACAACCTGGCAAAGTCCCCCTGTATGGACAGATTCCAGTCTGATGTTTGTCAACCCAACCATGGGATCCCATATGCTTCGAAACCCACAGGCCTCAGTACCAACTGATACTAGCTCTGGGTCACTCGGATGTAGGCCCCATATATGACCTCACAGTCCAGCTGCCCTTGATCCCTAGACCTGTGTCCACTCCCCACCAAGTCCATAGTTGCTTAGACACGTTTCCCCCGCTCCACCTGGCTGTGAGCTCTGGTTCAGAGTTAAAACCTTCAGGGGCCTTATGGCAGAAAAGCCAAGAACTCAGACTTTGCACAGGAATTCTTTAAGCACAGATGCTTCACTCTTAAAGCATGCTAAACAGTACAAATCTTTGTACAAAAGAAAGTCCAGTATTTCCCCACACACACCCCCCTCACCTTTGATCTCTCCCCTCCTGTCAGTTCTGGGTTTGGTCAGCATCTCAAGGCTAGGCGATCTATCCTGCACAGCAAGAGGCAAAGCATCATGACAAGAAAAAAGACCCCTCTTTCAAAACAGTGCTTCCACTGGGAAAATTCCAGCCTCCAACCTCCCAGCACCTTCTGTGTAGAGACAGTCAACGTGAATGGCTCAAGCAGTAGAAAACCCATTGTTCCAGCAGGGAAGAGTCATTCGTTGTTGATGACCCTAGATTGCTCTGTGCCAGCTTCTCAGACAGTCATTCAGTTATGTGTCAAGACCTCACTACAAAAGGGAGGCTTTAAATTTTCATTAAAAGTTACAATAAGAAGTGGAGTGGCAGAAAACAAATGACGTTCACAGAACAAGATGGAGTTCACAATTTGACACAGGCCCAATCCATCACAAGCTGTGCCTGTGATTCTTGCATAGCTTCACAGGAGACCCTTTCTGGGCAACCTCCAGTGACCTCATTTGGATCAGAATTATAGTGGTCATTTCCTGTCACACTGAAAGAGCCTGGCACCAATCAGGGGCTTAACTCCAGACAGTGCTAGCTAGGAGTCATGCAGATTGCTTCCAGAGGAGCAGCCGTGTTGGTCTGTATTCGCAAAAAGAAAGAGTACTTGTGGCACCTTAAAAAGAAAAGGAGTAAGGAGTACTTGTGGCACCTTAGAGACTAACAAATTTATTAGAGCATAAGCTTTTGTGAGCTACAGCTCATTTCATCGGATGCATTTGATTGCTCTGCTGCAATTCAGGACAGCGACTAATCTTGCCTCAACAACCTGCATGTATCGCACTTGCAACGTGGCATTTTCTCCCATCATACTTCAAGGACTGCTTCCATTTGCCCTATGATCTACTGTCTGGCAGGAGCCAGAATTGTAAGACAACTTTTCCAAAGACTCTGAATAACCTCAGCTTTCCATAAAGTTTTCCATTTTAGTGCTCAGAGAATGGGGAATTGATTTGCTTGAGCAACTAATCTTAAGGGAAAAGCCCCACAGACCTGTGTGAAATAGATTGCATCTCCCCCACCCCCATCTTTTTCCAGGGAGAAGTTCTTAGGCTGTGGGATTTTTGTATTGGGAGGGACCATATTTGCAATATTGCCCACCATAATTAACATTGGGTAGCAAAGCACGAAGACTGTGTGTCACATGGTGTCCATAGGTTTCAGAGTAGCAGCCGTGTTAGTCTGTATTCACAAAAAGAAAAGGAGTACTTGTGGCACCTTAGAGACTAACAAATTTATTAGAGCATAAGCTTTCGTGAACTACAGCTCACTTCATCGGATGCACCGTAGGTTTTTTTTTAATTATTTATTTATTTGTTCTGATGCCATCTGAGTTCTCTCATGTCCAAGAGAGGGGGCTAAGGTGATGTCAGCCTGAACTCGGCTGCCCATGAAGAGCCTGTACAGAGCAGAGGCCACTCTTTCACTGTAAAAGTCTCCCCTGCTTAGAAATGGTGAATCCCTGCCCACCAAGAAAGATAGCCATGTTCACCTTTTGTAGTGAGGTCTGGCCATATAACGGGACGGATCCAAGGCTGCCTGTATTCCTGGAGGAAGAACTGAGGGCGGCTGTGAATCAAGCCTTTCAGAACATGACGGCAATGCTGGCTCCGAGGGAGATGGCTAGCTCCACTCCTTCAGAAGAGCTCTAGGCTTCTGAGGCACAGGGTGCGGGTCTTACATTGAGGACATGCAGCAGCAGTTCCATGAGCAATACTTTGGAAAGAGCATTAACTTAAATAAAAAAACAAAACGCTCTCTTTTGGTAGTAATTTTAAGAGAGTGTCAAAAAAAAAAAAAACCCACACACCACACCAAGCCAAAACAAACACATTTAGCGTGCAGGTGGAGTGGTTTTTTTAGTGCACCTCACAGTTATAAATAAAGCAGGCACCAAAACATACCAAACGTTCCAGCCACATTCCAAGCATACTTCCAGCAGTGCCCATAAGATGGGTAGGGCCATAAATATTCCTAAGCTTCGGGCTATTTCATTGGGCCTCTGATACACTAAGGCCTTATCTAGAAACTTTTCTAGAGCATGTATCACTATACCATCTACGCATTGTCAAATGTCAAAAACATTGCTCCCTATTGACCGCAAGCCAATGGGGAGGAGCAGAACAGCCTGGCTGCTTACAAGGACAGAACCACCTGATCTAAGACGTGTGACATTGCAGAACTTCTCATTCTAACAGGAGTCAATCAAGTTTTCTGCATCAGCTTTTGAATGGTTGGCATGATCAAGGTCAAACATCTAAAAACTTCATTAATACCATAGACAAGGTGGTGTGACGAGAAGGGTCTTCAGCAATCCCCCTCACTGTTGTTTAATCATCAAGTCTCTTATTCCAGTAACCGTAAAAGGATAGATCATGTTGGCAGCAAGCAAATTGCAGTGCTACTGTATAGAAGCACTGCAATCTAGCTATAGGTGCACAGACAAACCACTTTTCTAGAGGGGTTTATCCTACAAAGTGCTGAGCACCATCAATTCTGAAAGCTGCCTCACAGGATCAAACTCCAGGTCAGCTAAGTTTGGGAAGCCTAAATGAGAACACAGCATTGGGAAAAGAGAATCACCTGAGAGAAATGTTACTGCATATGAAGCTGAATTACTCGTTAAAGAGGGCAGTGATTCTTTTTATATGCTACAAGGTAACTTCACTTTCTGTGCTCAAAGAAATTTTGCCATTTGGGAACTAAGATCACAGAATTATCAGAGTTTTAGCAGAAGAACTGTTCTTTCTGGAATAATCATCCAGCGATTTAAGGATCTTTGTCTACTGGAGAGAAAACACACACACCAGCAACTAACATTGTCAAAGTTTTACAGGGGGGGGGAAAAAAAAAAAAAAAACCAAAAAAACACACCCCTTTAAACTACCAAAGATATTATCCAAAAATATTTAAATAAAAACAGGTTTATAAACCAAGATAAAGTTTCCTGTGTTTTTAAGATAAAGGCATAGTTTTGTACTTTTGAGAGAAGTACTACACAGAATCCTTGAGGGTGACTTGCAAAGGAAAATAAAGTTGGTTTTGTAACTTCTTGTTGTTGTGGTTCTTTTTGGATGTACGCACATGGCCTAAAAGGTTTTCCCCTCCTGGGCAGAGTTGATTGTATTTGTTATTTTACTTTCAAAAATAAAAAGAAGAACAATTCATGTCTTCCTCTTCTTGATGGAGAACTCACTAAAGTTGGAGAACTGGTGAAAGCATTCTCAGCTTTTAATAGAAGTAAGGAGGATGTTTAGTATTTCATAAAGAGACCTTTTCTCACAAAATGATTGACAGGTGTGAAACACAAACAAGTTTTGGAAATGACTAAAAGTCCCTCTCCTTTGCACAGATTTCACTCTACTTGTGATGTCCAACAGGCTGGTGCTAGCCCATTGGGGGCCTCTAAGCAGGAATATTTTTGCTCCTCCCTCCCCCAAATACTAAAACAGGCAAGTTCTTATAATAAAAAGTGAATGGGGTGCCCCCCTTGAGGAGCTCAGGGCCCTAAGTAATTGCTTAGTCCGCTTATGCCTGGCGGCGGCTCTGATATCAAACCTCCTAAATATATAGCTTTTGGAGTATCTTTCAGGAAAAGGCACAGCACAGAAGATGTGAATTGCAAACGTAAATAAGGAGCTGGAAGGACAAGTGGCTTCTTTCATGCATCATAAAAAGGACACAAACCCAGTTCTCCCCCCCCCCCGACAATTCCCAGCAACAGTTCCAGTTACACAATATTGATTAGGACTCACATTGTGAGCAACAACCTAACATGAGAAATCAAGGGCTTTAACAGTTGTAGTAACTAATTGCTTTTGAAATTAACCAAAAATGATACATCTTCCCTACAGTTTCAAAATCCTTAACTTTCAATGCTTTGAAAATGTCAAGGTAGATTCTTTTTTAATCTTCTGCTTCATTAGTTTCACCTTCCTTACCAAAGTTTGTATTTAAAATTATCTTTTAAAAGTGTTTTGTTAAGCATTTTTGGTTTCCTTTTTTTTGTGCCCAGATATTTATTCCTTTTTCTAAATCAGATCAATAGGTGGTTCTATTATCTTTAATATAAGACTAAACCAGAGAGTTTTAAAATAATGCAATTAAACTCTTTCAAAATGTTAAAGTCACTAGCCAACAATGAAGTGCTGCCTCTAATGTAGCATAACACTGTAAAACAGCACTATAAAACACTTTTCCTTCCCCATTCAGCTAAGCAGTTACATAATCCTCAACTACAGCAGAGATGAGAACCAGCTTCCCATGCTGAAACTAATGCTATCTACAGGGCGAAGAACCAAACTAAACTAGACAGTGCTCAGGCCAGCAGCTGCAAGGGAGATGAAAGCATCACCCTTCAGTTTGCTTAGTTAGATCTTCCTTTTTGAAGCAATAAAACCAGTGAGGTCTTAATTGCACATTAATGAGAAATGGGGAGAAATGTTAGTTGAAACTAGGGTGACCTCAAGAGGTTCGTAACAACACAAGAGGAAGTGGAGCATTTTTAAACTCAGTGTTTAATTAGAAATATGCACTAGAAAGGTTTGCTTATTTTAAAATGAGTGCTACATCACTCCTTGTTTCAAAGAGTATTAAAAAAAATTACACTTAGTGAAATCATACTAAATTGTATAATTTTATTATTGAGCGTTAGGCAAGCGACAGTTCTCTCTGCAGGATAATACAGTGCTGTTCAGTTTGTGCTGTCACACATCAAGCAGTTCTAATTAGATCACATATGATTTGTAAGTCATTGAGATGCCACATGCCTGTTAGAGGAAGAGGACGGACCTTTATGAACATGCCATATTTGTGTGGGCTCACTCTGTATCTATTTATCTGTACTTTTGGAAAAAAGAGTGATTGGTAAGACACAGGCCTGGTGTAAGTGTAACATGACGACACGGCAATGTGGCATACTTCCCAGAGGCCTACAGCCATAATTTGATCTACCATGTTGGACACCCATATCCAGAAGCATTGTTTAGCCAATATAAATAGCAGACCAGCTAAATGAATTGGTAAAGTTAGGTTTGCACCTTCCCTGACTAGGTTTATAAGTGAGTAATTAGCTAAGGTATTTGGTGTTGCGGAAAGCATCCAGAGATGCCTGAGAGCAGGTTTCTGTTCTGCAGCAATTATAGTTAATTAATTAATCTTTAAAATATCCTCAAGGGACTGGATCTCATTACAGCGAGAAGTGATGGTCAATTATGACTGAGCAAGGCAAGATTTGTAAGTGGTAGTATTTATCTGCAATTGCCGGGGTAGTGCACTGCTCTTTGCATTTTTTTTTTAGAAAAGCCACAAATAGATCAGAAGCACAAGCTGATAGTTTTGTCTGTTAAAGCTTTTTTTGTAAAGGTCTAGCATAAATAATGCTCAGCTGGAATATTTCTGCAGCATGGAGAAAAAAACAAGTTCTTGCATGCATGTCAGATCATACATAGTTTGTCACTTTAAACCTGACATGGTATCAGGATCCCTCATACCAATAAGAAAGTTAATTAAAAAGAAGAGGAATGATGTGATCACAGTTCTGTTTTGTTCCCATCTCCCCCTGTGCCAAAGGAGACTCAAACCTACTTCTTGAGGCTAATATGAAAAGACAGAGGAGAAAGTCCATAAAATCATAGAACATCAGGATTGGAAGGGACCTTAGGAAGTCATCTAGTCCAACCCCCTGTTCAAAGCAGGGCCAATCCCCAATTTTTTCCCCAGATCCCTAAATATCCTCCTTAAGAATTGAACTCACAACCCTGAGTTTAACAGGCCAATGCTCAAACCACTGAGCTATTCCTCCCCACAAGTTGTTCACTTCACACTAATCTGTCAGAAGCTCCAAGGAAACAATGGGTGAGATGCATTCTAAAACTGAGTGGAATAAGCATCTCACTTTCAACCCACTTAGTCATTATGCTTGAAATAAAATCAGGACAGTTTTAAAAAAATTTAAAATAAATAAATACAGAAACAGAAGTCAACACAAATGCTCAGCATTATCTCATAGGCCTGTCCAAGTTAATCAGTGATTGGAACATGCAGACTCCCTTCCTCTTTTCTCTCCCGGGGAGGGGAGGGGACAAAACAAAAACAAGAAAACCAACGAAATTTTAGTTATTTAAGAAGTCCACTTTCAAGTACATTTTTTCTTTGATTTAGCAAGACAAAGCCTGTCTTGGCACATGTTGGACGTTTGATATATGTCACCGAGTTCACTAGCTTTGTACAGGGATCTCTTACATGAATTACGTTAATTAAAAAATATTCTGTTCCAGGCATCATGACTAGCCATTCACAGAATCACTCTCATTCAAATGCTAACACAGGAAGTATTCGGACTTCCACAGTCAGAAGTTGCGTGCAATGTGTCAGGAAGGGAGTAGATTCACAGTAAAATTCCTTGCCTCTAGGTGAATACCCCCACTAACAGCACTGTGAAGTATCTGAAGATAACGATGAGGCAAGTTGTGGAATATTCCATCTTCTTTAAAAGTTCTATTTAAAAGAAAAAACAAAAGGAAGAAGTGCATTTAAAGTTAATCAAGAATGGAGACTGAACTGAAAAGCCATGCAGCTGACTAAATAAGTAGCCTGTATATAGGATAAATATCTTACCACTCTTAAAGCAAGGACATTTTTAGAATAAGAGCCATATGGATTGGGAGTGTGGAAAAAACAAAACAAACGTTCCTTCAAAACCTCAGATTTCAACAGGAAGGAAAGACTGGAATCCAAGCCAAAGTACATATACAATTCTAAAAAGGAGGTGGCCAACACCCCTACAAGCCAGCTGAAACAAAAAACAATGTACCCCCCCCTCCCAACCAAAAACCCACCAGCAGACAAAATTGATTAGGGCTAGTAATCTTTCGACAACTGGCTTTTTTGAACCTCATAGGATTTACACCCCCCTTATACAGGGTTACACACTCTTATTGAAATAGGACCAATGCAGGAAACTTGTGTGCGCTTCATCATAATCCAAAAGACTGCAGGACAAAAGCTATGTAGTAGATGCAAGTATGGGGTCGGGGGGGGGGGGTGGGGGAGGACACGATTTCTTACTTTGAGGATATTCCTCAGCAAGATAAACTGTTATCAGAGGTGCTGTGGTTTCGCTCCATACATAAGACTAGGTGGAGAACAAAGTTTTCATTATGTCTTTCATAGTAGATAAAGTCTGAACATGGATTTCTAAATTTCTCTATTAAGTTTTTTTTAATTAAATCACAAAATTTCATACATTAGATTAGTGGGGGGGGGGGAAATCTGTAAAAAGGACTGATTGAAGACAGCTTCTTAGAAAAACAGCAGCCACACAAAGAAAAGGAGCCTTTAATCATACTGTTTAAGGAAGACATTCTTGATTTCTTGCCACCCAAATCTCAATGCCAAACAAGGGACTCTCCATGAGCAGGCACTCCCTGCTGTCAAATACATTTGGCCAAACCAGTTTGAAAGTGGAGCAAGTTCTCCTCCCAGTTATAGCTTCTCTTTTTGCAGCAGTTTCAGTTTAGAGTCAGAAAACTCTGGGACACCAAGAAGCTCTCAAAAGCTTTTATGGTTTAACAGTTCACAAGTTCTCCAGCTGCACCTCTTTGCCCAACCTGAAATGGCTAAAGCAAGGTCAATCAGGATCATATCAAAGTCTAAAAGAAAGCAAAACATTTTCTCAAAGCTAGAGTGTAAACTCTACATGGACTTTTAGATTTGATTTTTGAACAGCGATGAATAACTTAGTAAAACATGGAGGGGCCACATAAAATCCACAATTCAAAGCCAGCGCTTCCTCTAGCTTTAGTTAAACTCTCTTGCAACAAGACATCCATATCTACCACTGATACTCCTTCTGTAGCAGTGAGCAAGTCTGTAAAAGGAAAAAAGTTCCAAGATAGAAACAAAATTACAATCTCCTCCAAACCAGGACAAACAGTGACAAAAGGAAAGGTTGATAGATCTGACTCCTAAAATGTTTGTAATAAAGCTGACATATAGTTTCCATATTTTAATCTTGAAAACAGTGGGAGTATAACAATATCTAGTGACAACCATGGAAAAATACTGCTCCCATCATATGAATAGAGAAAAGCCTTTTGAAGAATGATAACCAAGTGGACAGCTAGTACATAGGACACTAGATAGCATGAGTAATATGGGAGTTTCCACTCAATCATATTCACAGAATCAGAAATAACGTCCTTCATGCAGGATTTGCTTCACCGCCCACAGAAGAATTTCCACCTCTCAACCCATGAAACTTGGCAGATCCACTACTGCCAGAGGCCTGCTCTAGACAACACAACTCCTTTAGAAGTCAGGCCAAACACAAAACACAAAAGAACCTATCCCTTTTCGTGGATCCTATTATCACGCATTCTTTAACATGCCAAGGAACTTCACAAATCTTGATTATAAAAAGGTGAATACCACAGAGGACAGAGTTGTACCTCAGCATTTATGGGTATGTGATAGAGACTTACCTGGACAACTAAGAGGGATAAACATCAGAAGCATGAAGTCAGACCACCACCGAACATGCTCATCACTTACTAAAAGTCTTCTAAACCTAAGCACTGGGTGAAGCAGGGCATTCCTACGCAGCAGCAGAAGTATAGGATAAGACATTCATGAGCTTTCTTGCTGAAAGTAAGCTTTGGAGCTCACAATGGAGACCAACTTGCCCCTTCCTAAAAAACTGAGGCTGAGTTAATTACAAACAAACATGGTAAACTTATGGCTTAAAAAGACAAAAAGATGTTTAATGATTGGGACAATTAGATATTTTGAATGAATTCTTGCAGAGAAATATGCTGTTCACCTGAACTTGTAGAAGTCTGATTGAACCAATCAACCCTTTCAAACACCTGTTGTCTAGATGAGCAATGTAATAGTGTAGAAAGACCTGACATCTTACTACGCCTCTAGTGATTCTGAATTGATATTTTAAAATTCCATACTATGCTAGCTTTATTGAGAGGAAAATAAGTTACCCATTCACAAAACTCACCCTCTGATTTGTCAACTGCAGGCATTCCCAATTCAACCTAAAATGGGAATAAAGTTGTTCTGCTTCTTACATTTTCCACCAGTAATAAAAAAATTACAGAGTGAAGGAGACCTCTATTTATGCACAAAATAATTGACTCCAGTTCCCATAGTTGTACTGGTTCTGCAAGTGACAATGCTAGTAAGAACTTGGCTTGGTCAATCAAATAAGCAGATAAAGATTCAGAGACTCCCCTGGGAGCAGAACTACTGAGTAGAACAATACCATTCTTACACAGTCAATTCTGTCTAGAGCCATGTTTCCAGACTCTCCCAACTTCTAGTGATCCTTCTTACAAAATCTTCAGAAAGTTTTTTTGTTCACTAAAAACTGTCCAAAGCAGACATCTTGGACAAATAGACCAGTCCACAGAATCAGAAAAGGTCTCTGGAAAACAAGCGAACAGAGAATAAGCTGATGTTTAGATGGACTATACAACCTAAAAGACGCAGGACTTCAGGAAGGAACAAGATCCTAGTGGGATCAAGACCTTCCAAACATCCCTAGGGGAAAAAATTGCAAAAGCAGGATTTAAGAAACTAAAATCTTTTTTATTTTCATGGGTAAACACAGAGGAAGCAACACAACTCAGATGCCAGATGTTAAACAGTGATACACATGCAATACCAAGAAGTGGATGCCTTCTGAAACAGAGATGCCTGCAAAATAGTCACAACTGCTTGCATCTTTCAGCTCTCTAGGCAGATGGTAAGTAGCACAAGGGAGTCAGATAAGCCGCCATACCCTCTCAGTAAAAAGATAGTTAGAACATTAACCTCAAAACATGCAGCCATTCACTAACGAGAGAGAGTGGATGAAGTGCGATGGTAAGAATTTTTGGGAAGGGACATCATCTCCTTAGAATCCACAGTTTTGTTGGAAAATTGTTTATCTATTATTAGTATAATCTTAGATGTTAAGATACTTAACGAGTAGATATAAAAAGTATTGTCCTATTTTTTTCCAGTTTATTTTGTGCATTTGGCAGCCCCACATCACTCGTTTGTGTGGGTCTTTCACAGAGCAACTGAGGAAAAAGATTTTTAAAATAAGAATAGGAAAATATAAACTGCCAAACCACAAAAATTGGTAAGGGGATTGCAGGGGTAGGTATAACATCTGAAACTACTTCACACAATTTAAGTGACTAGTTTTCAAGTTCGGTCCTTTTAATCTAACTTTGTCAAGAACCATTTACATTAGCATATAAATGTTTAATAATAATAATCCTAAAACTGACTGTAATTGCTATAGTACATTTGTTCTTACTTGGAGAGTAAGTCGCTTTAACAATTGCATCATTGCCTTATTGTGCCAAATGGAAAGAAAAACCAAAAACTATACAACAGTGTTTCTGGTGGCTATGCTGTGCCCAGTCTTGACAGCTAGCTGCATCATTTCATCCAATGATCTTCAGCACTTCACTAGGTAGAGTGAAACTCAAAGTTCTCACCGTTGAGTTCACCATGGTCCCACCGAGTCCACCAATACCGTGCATAATTAAATTACACCCCTCTTGATTTCAGGTTAGGCACTCAGTAACAAAGGCAGTAAAAGCACAAGGTGCTGACCATGCCTCCAGTCCTTCTTTCTGGAGCTGCCTTTGTCCTCCATTTACTCCTGTCTCCCTAGACCCCTGATGTTGGCATCTTTCCTTAGACAATAAAAGGACAAAATTTCTCTCCCACCATTATCAAAACCCCTCTGACAGGAAGTCGTCAAGGGATACATGCTTGGGGACAGGCTGAAGAGGGATAGTACATTTAAAATTAATTTTGAAAAAGCAAAAAGGAGAATTTCCTTCCCTCGGTCAAGTTAGTGCTGTATGCCTAAAGAACCATATTCATAACAGTTTCTCTATACCTTTAATTTTCAATGCTGGCCTGGGGGCTTTGGATTTTGCTGCATTTGGTGGCTATCCTACTAAAGTCATTAAGTTAATAAAGCATGTAGGATGCAATTTCAATCACACAGCTGAGTGCTTCAGTCTAGAGATTCATTTGATAGCTAATCCTCAAAAGAATTCTAGAATTGACTAAAGGAACCCTCTCTTCACTACATTTTTGTTCATCAGGGCTGTCAGGCCACAAAATGACTATGTCAAGCAAGTATTTATAGTCTAGAAAGTTTCAGTTAGATCTGTAGCATACCCAGCAGTTGGAGATCAGCATGGTATTATTTTGTTTTTAAACTGACATTTATCATGGTATATTAAATACATCATCTTAAAAGATGCTCAAATACTGCACAGACTTGTGAATAAACTGAAAAATAATGATTATGTTGATTTATCTTCTAAAAGGTGTTTAAACTGATGATTTGTTTAGAACGAATAGCAATAATCATTTGTACCACATAGTTCTAGGTCAAGGTTTTTCAAAATTTGGGTCATGACCCAGTACTGGGTCACAGCATGTAAGGCACCGGATCGCTCTGGTCAGTACCACCAACCAGTATGTTAGAAGTCCCGTTGGCAGTGCTGCCCAGGTAGAAGCAGGCTAGTGCCTATCTGTTCCGACACCATGCTGTGCCCTAGAAGCGGTCAGCAGCGGGTCCGGCTTCTAGGCAGGGGGTCCATGGGGCTCTGCACACTGCCCCAGCCCCGAGCACCGGCTCCGCACTCCCATTGGCTGGTTCCTGTCAAATGGGAACTGGCGGGGGTGTCTACAGGCAAGAGCCGCCTGGAGTTGCTTGCGTGCCTCCTCCTAGGACCCGGACCTGCTGCTGGCCACTTCTAGGGTACAACGTGGTCCACAGTGCAAGGACAGGCAGGAAGCCTGCCTCCGCACCCCAGCTGCACCGCTGACCAGGAGCCACCCAGAGGCAAGTCCGTGCTCCAATCCCCTGCCCTGGCCCTGAGACTCTGCTCCCCACCTTCCCCCCAAAATTCCCTTGTTGCCTAGTGACTTAAATTCTTTCAAAATGTTATTGCATTATTTTAAAACTCTCTGGTTTAGTCAGATATTAAAAATAAATATAACCACGTATTGATCTGATTTAGAAAAAGGAATAAATATCAGGGGACAAAAAAAATAAGGAAACAAAACAAAAAACACTTTAAAAGATCATTTTAAATACAAACTTTGGTGATGAAGATGAAACTAATGAAGCAGAAGATTGAAAATGTCAAGGTGGATTCTTTTTTAAAGCCATTAGCAGTATAGTTCATTCTCTGACTTCCATGACATTCAAGTGTGAGGGTCTCTAGGGCATGTCTGATGTACTCAGGATGGTCCTGTCCTTCTGTGGAATTTTTGAGAAGTACTGGGTATGTGTGAGGAGTCCCCTGGCCTTAAGGAAGCACACCTACCGATAATGTGCACCATCAATAATCTGGATTACCGTAGTGCCTTGGAGCCCCAGTCTCCGATTACACCCTCACTACGCTAGGCACTGTACAAAACACACAATACCTTCTTTCAATAAAAATAAAAAAAAAAAAAAGCGTGTCTACCTTGCACTTTTTCATGGAAACAAATGTGATTGATACTGCAGGAAAGCAAACAGGAGTTCCTGGCTCCCAGCAGGCTAATCTTGCATCTGCCACAGGCTTCCCCTCAGACTTGGAGTAAAACCAGTTCCCTCTAAAAGAAAGAGTACTTGTGGCACCTTAGAGACTAACAGATTTATTTGAGCTTAAGCTTTGTGAGCTACAGCTCACTTCATCGGATGCATTCAGTGGAAATGAATGATTCCACTGAATGCATCCGATGAAGTGAGCTGTAGCTCACAAAAGCTTAAGCTCAAATAAATCTGTTAGTCTCTAAGGTGCCACAAGTACTCCTTTTTCTTTTTGCGAATACAGACCAACACGGCCGCTATTCTGAAACCACTTCTCTCTAGATTTGACTCCAATTCCATTTAAAAGGTAGAATGTTTCCAACAATTAGCACTCTGGAAAAAACTGTTGGTTACTAATGAAGGAAGAATTTCTGGCAGCGAAGGACTGAAGCTGAGGAGGGCTGGTTATAGGAGAAAGGCTCAGTCATTGGCTGACAGCTCTTAATGATAGTCTCTGTATCAACTAATCAGGATGAACAGGATAGTCCATGAGGTCCCCATCCTCTCCTCGGTGAATTTCCTCAACACACCTTGTCATCAGGGCTGATTCCCCACTCTGCCACTTCAAGTGCAGAAGGTGGGGGCCCGCAAGGACTTTAAAAATTAATACGGGCCACTACAGACTTGTATTAAACTTGCAAGGTTATAGCTTTTCTCTGACCTTGGATAGGTACATACTGCCACCACCCAAGTGCAAAACCCCTTTGAAAACTCAGGAAGGAGCACTTGGGAATTCCTTCCTGTAGGGTACCCTCAAGCCCTTCCACTCCCCCTCCGAGGAAGAGCTGAGAAAGAAAAAAAACAAGGGAAATCAGCTGTTGCCACTAGCTAATTAAACATGTGCACAAACCTCAGACAAATTCAATTCTGTTCT
Source organism: Dermochelys coriacea (assembly GCF_009764565.3). Taxonomy (NCBI): domain Eukaryota; kingdom Metazoa; phylum Chordata; order Testudines; family Dermochelyidae; genus Dermochelys; species Dermochelys coriacea. The sequence goes on along the minus strand of NC_050077.1, from coordinate 35,523,663 downwards.
TAAAAAGTTAGCTTTTATTAATAAAGAAAAGAAACATTTGGGAATTTAGGCTTTTTGTTAGGATTTTAAAAAAAAATTACAAGGATTAAGCATCAAGAATAGCTCTCCTGAGGTCGAGCTTAAAGGTTACAAGCAAAACAAAAGTACCTGGCTGTGACGAAGCGGGACTGTTCTTAATGCTTCCTCTGAATATTGTGGGGGGCACCTCAGTTTTCCCATGGCAGTTCTTAAGTATCTAGGTGGTGGGATAAGAGTATGATCCTTGCAGAGCCCTAGAAGGCAGGTGTGTGCAGGGGTCTGTACACATAGAATGGACAACACCCTGTTTCCTAGCAACTGATGTCCTGGGCCCTTCCCCCCTGCAAGGTGAGAGCTAAAGGGTTGGAGAACAAAGGAATCAGGTGACCTTCTGGCCCGGGAAAGGGACAAAGCCCAGAGGAGGAGGGGCTGGAGATAGTTTCAGTTTGGGGCTGGCTGGGGACGAGGAGTGAAGTGCAGACGTGGTTGTCAGGCTCACTGCCCCCCAAAATGGACCCAGCTGAGGGGTCCTGCTCTCTGCACCTACAAGCTCTGTGTTAGGCCCTGTTCTTGTCGTCTAATAAACCTCTGTTTTACTGGCTGGCTGAGAGTCACGTCTGACTGCGGAGTTGGGGTGCAGGACCCTCTGGCTTCCCCAGGAGCCCGCCTGGGCGGACTCGCTGTGGGAAGCGCACGGAGGTGCTGAGGATGCTGAATGCTCAGAGGTCAGACCCAGGAAGGTGGAAACTGTGTTTCCTGAAGACAAGCTGCTCACAGAAAGGAGACTTCCCCAGAGTCCTGACTGGCTTCATGGGGAGCAGTGCGTTCTCACAGAGGAAACTACATGCCATAACGAAATAAAAAGGAATAAACCTAATTGCCTCTTCCTCCACATTTCCTGATCTACTTACATATCTGGGGTTTTTAAATTAATAAATAGTTTCTAGGTATGAGATGGATGATTTTTTTCATACCTGGCCCAAACTCTTACAGTGTAGCTGCTCTGACACCTTCTCTCTGGGAGAACAAGGGACAGACAAAAGGGGAGTCTTCTTTCAATTTTAAGAAGTTCTAGCCTTCCCATTGGCTCTTTTGGCCAGGTGCCCACTCACTTCTTTTTACCTATGCATAGCAGTGAGACTTAACAAAAGCAAGTAGAGAACAGTTACTAAGAGGACTTTATCGCTAACTGGCTAGCTGGGTCCATTAAAAGGGAGCCACCTCCCCCCCACCCCTTCGTTTATCACACATCTCTACCACGACCAGCAGCTATGACAATACTGTGATTTGGGACTCTCAAGACATGCATTGTTAAAGCCTTCTATCATCAGGATGTAGCTCTTCGACCCCTGGCCACCTTGTTTGTTGTTTCCTTTTGGTTTCTCTTCATAGGAATATGGGCTCTTTGGAGCAGAAAGATGGCTTCTTTTGTATTCGTACACACCTAGCACACTGTAAAACTACTAGAAACAAAACCAACACACTATACTACCATATCAGATGTCAGGAGAATGGGAACTTGGGAATGATACTTTTGAAACCAACTCAGTTTAGAACATCAGAGGGATCAAGGGTTGAAGATACAGAAAGCTTCCTTCAGATTAGAGCAGATCTAGACCACGCCAGCTATGTGATAGACTGATCGCATCAAACCAGTAATCCAGATTTGATCCATTACCATTTCAGTCATCCATCACACATCTTGGCATCAGGGATTCAGTGGGGATGATCTTGTATGACAGAAGGATGACTGCAAGAGGACAGGCTAGGCTGCTTAGACCTATCAAGTCCAGCCAGAGAGTCTCCGTGCCAAGAATGATGGGGATTTCCCTCCCTGGTTTGAACAGGAAAGTCAGTCATACTCAGTGGCTTCAGTCAGTTGCTAAGAAAATTAAGTTTAGTCAGTGTCACAGACCAAGGATATCTACCTTCCATAGGTATATCTAAGGAACCTAGAACGCTGTTGTGTTAGTGCCAATATAAATACGTTTTGCAAAAAGCAGGTCCATAAACTGCTCAAATTCTCCTTTTGGAAGGGTTTTATTTCTGATCAAGACACGGATGTCTATTTCTGTTTTTCTAATGATTAATTCCAACAGTACTTACCTCCCTACCCCCCTTTTACTTGTAACTGATGATTCATTTTCAGAACATTCTTCAGTAGGTTTTATTCCAGAAACACTAAAGTTTCAAGAATGCCCAGGTTTGGAATAGCTGGGGAACTGCTGAGGAGATCAATGACAGATTCATGCCAGTCAACATGGGTTTATGTAAAACAGATCTTACAAAACTAATGATCTCTTTATCAACAAAGCTTGTAATCTTCTCAAAAAAAGGTAATAGCGCTGATGTTTTATGCTTAGGTGTCAAAGGCATTTGACTTGGTACCCCACAACATTTTAATTAAAAAACTAGAATGATACAACATGGCACATTCAATGGATTAACTGGTTAACTGATAGGCCACAAAATGTAATTGTAAATGGGGAATCAGCAATGGGTGTGTGTCTAATGGGATCAGTTTTTGACCCTATGCTATTTAACATTTTTATCAGTGACTTGGAACAAAGCATAAAATTATTACTGATAAAAGTCTGCATACGATACAAAAATTGGGAGAGTGGTAAATAATAGAGAGCAATCTGGATTGCTTGGGGGCAAAGAATATTTATTTTAATACAACTAAATGTAAAATGTATACATCCAGGAAAAAAATTTAGGCAAGACTCCCAGGATGGGGGACTCTATTCTGGGAAGCAGTGATTCTAAAAAAAATTTGGGGTCATGGTGGATTATCAGCTGGACTGTGAGACGCTATGGCCAAAAGAGCGAATGTGATCCTTGAATGCATAAACAGGGGAACCTCGAGGAGTCAAGTAGGAGCAGAGAGGTTATTTTACCTCTGTACTTGGTGCTGGTGAGACCACTGCCATAATTCTGTGGCCAGTTCTGATATCAACATCCTTCTCCAATTGTGGCTAAACTGGAGAGGGTTCAGAGAGGAACCACAAGAATGATTAAAGATTTACAAAACCTGCCTTATAGCAGTAAACTGAATAGATTGAGCTCTCTGAGAAAAAGTTAGGGATGACTTGATCACAGTCTAAATACCTACATGGGGAACAAATATTTAATAATGGGCTCTTCCAGCCACTGCATTGTGTTTTATACCTTTCTCTGCTGGATGGAAGTTGAAGCTAGACAAGTTCAGACTGGAAATAAGGAATAATTTTTTTAATTTTTATTTATTTATTTATTTTTTAAAACAGTGAGTGTACTTTTCTAGCCATTAAAGCCAATCCAACCATGCTTATGAGTAGAATTTACTCCCCACAGATGTGATCACAACACTAATTGAATGTTACTAAACACACAGACAATCTGGTTTACGGAGTAGTAACTTTAAACACTTACGAAGAGGAGATAAGACTGGGGGGATAAGGGATGAGCTCCAAGTTTGGGTAACAGAATAAGGGATTTTTCCACCTTTAGGTTGCCAGTTTATATCTATCCCATATTGTACTGAGTCCATGTGAAGATGGTTCAGTATACTGCATGAAATGAGTTGGAGTCTCAGTCCAGCAACAAGTGAACAGCACTCGGGATAACAAAATCACTACCAGAGTTGCTAGTAATTGGCATGCTTGACTCCCCACAATTTATGTAGCTAGACCCAGGTTTGAATGGGCATGAAAAATTAAAAAATTTTCCAAGCCACGTTTGAGAGCTATGTCCAGGCATACCCATCTTCTGTGCTGTTTTTATCTACAGTCTCCAAACTATCAACTCAGCCCCATCCACAAATGCTAACATTCCTTAAATAAAACAGCTAGAAGTGGAAACTAAAGTACTCTTGATCACTTACAAATAGATCAAGCAGAAGTATGGGGCCTTAAGTTTCTGTACTCACTTAACCCTGGCATTTAGGCCAAGAGAAGAGCCAAACTGCCAAAACAGAGGCCATGCCAAAATTCAGAGCTATCCACACAGGACTTCTTGTGGCACCTTAGAGACTAACAAATTTATTAGAGCTAAGCCTGCATCCGATGAAGTGAGCTGTAACTCACGAAAGCTTATGCTCTAATAAATTTGTTAGTCTCTAAGGTGCCACAAGTACTCCTTTTCTTTTTGCGAATACAGACTAACACGGCTGCTACTCTGAAACCACACAGGACTTGTTACTGCTACCGCAAAGCAAACAGAATGTTAAAAAAAAGCGTTGTTCTAAACTTACTTTAGAAGGACACAATCAACTGGAAACTACTCTTTTTAAGTAACTAAATTACAAGTACAGGCAGTCCTTGGACTTAAAGACACAGTTGGTTCCTGAAAATTGCATCATAAGTCGAAACGTCGTAACTCGGAACCACAATCCACTCCATTGCAGGACCGAACATTGTAAAGTTGTAAGTTGAATCAGGGTGTCAATTCAGAAACATCATAAGTGCTGTTTGTCATAAGTTGAATGTCAAAGTCAAGAACTGCCTGTAATATACCTGCTCTCTATGTCCCCCTGCCAATGTTTGTGATTTTACAGTCATTTTCTTACTGAAGATTTCCAATGCTGCCATGTAAAAAAGCCCATACAAACACTAACTCAAAAAAATAATTAAGCTGACTATACACAGAGTGCTCTTAAGTGCATAAAACAAAGAACTGAGCAAATGTTCTCCTAGTCCTGAAGATGGTATACTTCTAAAATTACCTTAACAGTAGGTAAAAAGGGAGACCTCATCAAAATCAGGCTACACTGTACTAGGCATTGTGCAGGCACAGAATCAAAGCTGGTCCCCAAACGGAAAGTTAAAAAAGACAGGTGCAAAAATTGGGTTTTTTTGTTTTTGGGTATTATAGACAGGAGAAGGGAGAAGGGCAGGCAATAAGACTAGTGACATAGGCCAGCTAGCGCACAGCATGTTGGTTTCTTATTCATTTGGAAAGGACTGTGTTTTGTTGGGCTACCAATTGTCTTTTAATTGTCTATTGCCTATTTTTTCTTCCTTTGGCTAGTCTCAATTTAAAAACAAAAAACCCACACACCACGAGTTCCAGGTTACCCAGTTTTTCTTCAAGCAGTGCCCTTCCTCAGGTTCAATCACTGCTGTTGCCACTTCCCTCCCCGTAAATACCCATTTCAGATTGTGACATATACCCAAATGTCAGATACAAAGAGATCCAGATGACAGAACACACACAATACAGTTGGTTCCACTACTCCCCCAGAGCAAAGAAAACTAATACCCTCTTTTCAGAGCTGCTCTGATGTCAAAGAAGGTGGTATGGAAACTTCACAACTGAGGCTTCAGAAAACCCCCAAACTTGCTGTAAATTCCACTTCCCTCCTCTTCTACATTCAAAGCTGAAGACTCTTGGAGTTTGCCACCATCTGGGTTTCTGTTTACAGCTGTGGTCACAGCAGAAGCACAGGAGCAACGACGGGATGCTGCCAAAGCAAGTTTGGTCCAAAACTTAGGGTTGTAAACATACAATTTGGTCACAAGAGACTTACTTTTTTATTGTTTGTTTAATTCCAAAAGGCAGCTGTTGATTTTAAGACCATCTTGGAGCTCTGCAGCTCAAACACCACAACACTGAATCCAAAAGCAAAACCCACTCTCAACAAGAGAGACACTGACTTGTCCAACTCAGAGAAATGCAAGAAAGAAAAAGAGCGTACGTAGTGAGTAACAAAACTAATCCAGTTGACTTGGTCTTACCAGTTTCAGTCATCTACGGTGTTAACAGCACAAGGGATTAGTTTACAATCATTTCACAACTGACAACATTCCTCAAGGATTTCCTCCCCAAATCACAGAAACAGCACCACCAGTAGCCAACATTGGTATATAGAGTAGCCCTACTTTAAGGCTTTGAGTGTTGGGCTGGAACCAATATATATGGTATCTCCCAGCTGTCCCATGGGAAAAGTGATTGTGACATTATTGACATGAACCGTGACTGTATAGATCCTTGTTGTAACCAAGGTCCTATAGCTGCACCAAATCTTGTACAAAGGAGGTCAAATAAGGGGTCTACGGAAAGGTTGTAATTTGTTGGTTATGATTATGCTGTCTGTATGTGTGTATCATTTTTGTATTTGAAGTTATGAATATTGGCTATGTACTTGTATCTCAATGTGTTTGATTCTAAGTAACATCAGTGAAGCATTTGGTCAGCTTCTTGAGAATGGGCAATTAGAATAGTCCTATCAAGAAACACTTGACAGACAATGGACTTTGGGAGACACCAATCCACATCTGAGCTTTCCTGGGAACATTCAAACTGGCATGTAAACAATGGCGTTGGCCTGCAAAAAGCTGAATATTCAGATATGTGACTTGCCCAGGTGTCTACAAACTCCATCTTGTTGCTGTGATTTTTGCACAGAAGAACAAAGGGGTTTCCACGCACAAGAGAGAATATAAAAGGCCCTGGAAGCCCCTCCATTTGGTCTTCAGCTGGCTCAAAAGATGGCCTCTCCACCCCAAAGAGATGCCTGAAAGAAACTGGAACAAAGGACTGCAACTCCCGGGGGGGGGGGCGGAAGGAGGGTGAGTAACTGCTGGATCCAGGCCATAAACCACAACATTGGTCTGAAGAGGATTGGGCCCAGACTAGGAAGGAGTCTAGTCTGTGAAAGAAGCTTATTGGAACATCTCTGAGGGCGAGATTTACCTGTATTCAGTTTCCTACTGTATTAGGCTTTGACTTGAGTGTTTTGTTTTATTTGCTTGGTAACTTACTTTGTTCTGTCTGTTATTACTTGGAACCATTTAAATCCTACTTTTTATACTTGATTAAAAAAAAATCACTTTTGCTTATTAATTAAGCCAGAGTAGGTAATCAATACCTCAGGGAGCAAACAGCTGTGCATCTCTATTGGTGTTATAGAGGACTGACAATTTATGAGTTTACCCTGTATAAGCTTTATACTGAGTACAACGGATTCATTTGGGGTTTAGGCTCCCAGAAAGACTGAATACTGGGTACTGGAAAAGTCCCTGTTAACTGAGAAGACCCTGGGCTAAGTGAATCTTAGTTTCTGTGAACTGCAGGGGGACGTGGACCAACCTCTTGGGTCTGTGCTGTAGATGACTGGTGTGTCCAGCTCAGCAAGACGGAAGTGGAGGGAAGCCTTCTCAGGGTGGGGTGGGGGGGTTGTTCTCAGTAGTATCCCAGCACATCTAATTACAGTCTTGAGAGAGTTTCTGTGACCAAACCCATCACAGTGATGGCTTACATTGCCCACATCTTAAAGGCCAATAGTCTGCAAGCCTCACTAAATTCATACTGGCTCTCACCGCATCTACTTAGGGGTCTTGTCTACACTAGGAGAATTAGGACCTATAAATTCATCCCAATGCAGTTCTGTTAGTGGTTGCAACAGCAGAAATTCTAGTTTAGGCAGGCTTTGGGTGTTTTTAACCACTATTGTCCAACTCTACTCTGCACAGGGTTGTGTGCCTTCTCCTCCACTGGTACTGGTAGCACCAGTGGTGAATTACTGGTCCAAATATTACCAGTACAAGTGCAGCTTTATGATGATGATTCAGTGAGGATCTACTGCAAACAAATATCACACTGAAAATGCATCTGAAACAGGAAGGCTCAATGTCTTTGAAATGGAAAATGAAAAAGTTGAAAGGAGCTTTTTTGTTGGCATTTGACAGTGTCCTGTTTTGTCTGACTTATTAACTCAAATCACCAACGAAGTATCACTATGCCTTAAGGTTTTCATTTAGCTAGTTAAGCAGACAGCTGCAGTGCAGATGTAAAAAAAAAAAAATGCTGTCAAAGTATTTCATTCAGTTAATGCTGCACTGAGAATATGCATTACAGTCAGACAGGAGATGGAAACTCTCTGGCAGGTATTAGAGAAAGAGTTGTTCAAAGTATGAAATATACAATTCCCTGGGGATAAATTTGTGAGCAAGCATGTTTAACAAAATGAATACAGTAGCAAGGTATCAAAATCAGGGATCCTTTTTATACATGACCATATAGCATTAAGAGATGCTCATTTCTAGAGCTGATGATTCCAATGGAATTTTAAAGTTGAGTTTGTTTTTCCTTGTGTTCAGGGCTAACTGAATGTGCTTTGCCCACAGTATTTCAAACACCCTACACTACCAGATAAGAATGTTTATTTATGAAGCAAGGGGGGGAGGCAGAGAGGAAGGAGGAGAAATGGTATAGAAACCAGTTTGACAGGATTCCCAAGAGGTAAACAAGTACTTAGTTGTTCCCAAAACTAATGAAAAAGAGAATACAATGCTGTCTAAGGAAATTCAGGGGTTCATTTACAAACAGGCACCATGGCGATATGGACAAGGAAAACCTATACCACAGACATTCCTAAACGGGATAGGGGGAGGATAGTATTCAGTTACCTACTTCTCAAAAGTAACATGAGCTACCAGTTTTCTGCAAACTTATTGTCCTGTGCTAGATGGAAAGGACAATAGGCCAGGTTTCCACTTCTAACAGCAATAACTGGTGCCATAACAGCTACTAAAACAGAACTAGAACAGAGTGCATGACACCTCAGATAGGAAACAAAATCCTGAACTCAGGACCTAGTAAGCAGAAATGGCTTTTCAAGTTTTTTTTTTTGTTTTTTTTTCAATTGTATTCTAAGTACGTGAGGGTTGGAACCATTTGACTGACAGGAAGCAAGGAAACCTAGTGCCATTACAAAACTTTATGGGTAGACGATGTCAGACTTATTTCTTACCATTTTAGTTCTCTCAGAGCCCTCAGCTTCTGGGGAACAGAGACCAAAATGTACTTTAGGCACTGTCAGCAAACAAATGAAACAAGACAAACTTGTTCCCACGAGCAAATGTGCTTGACACCAAACCGGCTGCTGCCATCTTCTTCCCAAACCTACAAGGAAATTTCATGCCATGCAGCATAAAATGGACACAATCCAGGTAACAATTGCTTCTTCTCTATACCACCCTCCCCCCTTCTCCACAGCAGAGTATGAAGAAGAGCTCACTGCTTACCAGCTTAGATACTAAAATGGACATAAATCAGAAAGCCATCTGCCCTTAGACACATTGCTACAAACCAACCTAAAAGGTATTTCTCATTAAAAGGAAAAACAACGAATGAACAGAAACTGGAAGCATTTGAGAACTCTGTTTAATTGAAAAATATTAGCATTGTGAACCTGCCTGAGGGACTAGAAGGAAAGGATGCAGCTGGATTTTCTTGGAAATCGGCTGCCAAGGATTTTGAAACAAAAGACGAGAGAGTTTTTTTTTTTTAAAATCCATGTTAGAAGACCATCAGCTTGAAGCACATGATTATCATCATCAGCAGAAATTAAGGCAATCACTTCACCTGACACACAAGAAATATAATCTTTTTATGCTGTTGAGCTACAGTCTCAGGCTGACTCACACAGTCTCAGAAAAAAAAAAAAAAATTAAAAAAATCTGGATGTGCACACCAAGCAGCAGCAGATGACTCTTCTACCCACAAACTGTGGGTTGCAGTTACCAGGAAGTCATTTGGTCTGTGACATGAAGTCAGCTGGGAGGACAAACAAACACTTATTTAAGAGTACAAAAGGAATCTCAGCATCTGACAATGAATGGCAAATAATTTTGCTGTCTTGATTTTAAGCATGGAAAGGAATATTATGTATGCAATTGGTTGTTTAGCTGTGTAATGATATAAGCAACTTTGAAAGCAATCTTAATATGACATACTTCTAACTATGAACCATTTCTTGCAGATGAGAATCATTGTACAAAAAAGTATTTTTAATTGTAGTGAATAAAATACCTCCAAGATGACCTGCTGCCCTTTAAATTAGTGAATTTATTAGACAATAGTACTGTTCTAGGATTATTCCATTGGGGAAGGAAACTTTTCCCAAGTAAACATCCACTTATTTTAGAGGATATTATCCTGTAGGTATGGAAAAGGTTAAATATATCTTTTACAGTAGAACCTCAGAATTACAAATACTAGAGAGTTACGAACTGACTGGTCAACCACACACCTCATTTGGAAATGGAAGTACATAATCAGGTAGCAGCACAGACGGGGGGGAAGAAAAGAAAAGAAAAAAAAGTACAGTACTGTGTTAAACGTAAACTACTAAAAGAGGGGGGGGAGAAGTTTAAAATTTTTTGGCAAGGTAAGGAAACTGTTTTGATGTTGGTTTCATTTAACTTAAGATGGTTAAAAGCAGCATTTTCTTCTGCATAGGAAAGTTTCAAAGCTATATTAAGTCAATGTTCAGTGGTAAACTTTTGAAAGAAGAAACCATAACATTTTATTCAGAGTTACAAACAACGTCCATTCCCGATGCGTTCGTAACTGAGGTTTTACTGTAGTTGTAAAAATTGCTGCTAGTATAGTGTCTCTTTAAGTACTTTCATAGCAAAGAGACTGAAAAACATAGGATTACATCTTAGCAAGGAAATCAAAGCCTAAGAATTGATGATTGGTTTGAAGCTAGCTCAGGTTCTAGTAAACTACACCTGACATCATAGAAAAGAACACTGCCTCAAAAAGCAAAAAACCAAAAGCCACAAGCCTTGATTAAGACTTAAATCAAATTAGTATCTTCAAGCATTCTCTGATAGCATTCCAATGAGAGATGAACAGACCTCCAAGATAGAGTGTATGCATTATAGAAATGCTGCAGTTTGGCATTATCAATGTGAGTCCTAAGTTTTTCTGTCAGTAATTTGGAATTTTTTCCTTGTAATAACCTTTCCAAATACTTTCCTTTAATCCATATTTTGGCCACCACCAGATAAAGAAGCAAAGCTAAAGCAGTTTGAATCAGACACACATCTAAGGCATTTCTAATGTACCCATTACCATATAATCAAGGCCTGAAGAAACATTCTATCCTGAGCAAAGGAACAAAAAAGGAATTTAAAAAGGGTAGGGAACTTGGGCCTGATTCTGCACCTTTAAAGTCAATAGTTTTGCCACTGACTTTGGGGAACACAGGATCAAGAATAAATCTGAAAAGATGCACTCTCTCTCCCCCAGCTCATTCCCAGATTTCAGCTAGTGCAGTTGTAATATGAAAAGGGACTCTAAAAACGGCAACATGAGCACCTATGTTTCTTCCAGCTCATCGAGTCCACAGCAAGTTTCTTCAGTGAACAAGTAAGCAGATTTTTCTAATTGCCAGCCCCGCAGACATGACTAACTGATCTGCAAGTTAAACAGTTAATTGATCTGTAGGCCAAATTATTAAACATTTGGGGTAGCACCTAAAACCCATAATCAGAACGGGGCCCACTATGCTAGGCACTGTACAGACACAAGGACATCCCTACCTCAAAGGACCCAGTTTTCTAAGCTCCAAATCAACTGAAACTGGCTCCTAAATAAGACAAAATAGACTTGTCAGCTCACCCCCCAAAGAGCTTATTAAGGCTCATGGGAGCCCCTCAGAAGCCCCGAAGGGCCCAGGGATCCCCAGTGAGCATAAGGCTGGCAGACAGAGGAGGCCCTTACCACAACCCACAAGCACAGCCAATGATCATGTTGCCCCCCCCCCCCCCTATCACTGCAGGAGCCAAGCACCCCCTCAAAGCTTAGTGAATTTATCCTCAACATCCTGGAAAGGTAGAGAAGTACCCCCCCAAACATTTTACAGAAAAGGAAAATTGATGCACAGAGAAGTTGTGACTTGGCCAATGTCACACATGAAGTTTGTGGCAGAGCCAGGAATTGAAATCTGTCTGTCAAGTCCCTGGATTGGGACTTGGGAGATGAAATACAGACAGACAATCTGTCTCCTGCACATTCACCAAAAAGGCAGAGTTCTCTATGCCAGTCTCAGACAGACACACCTTTCTTGCTGCCCAGCCCATGTTTTCCATGCCCCTTGGTCCTTACCTGCCCCTTGGTCCTTACCTTCCCCTTCTCTGCACAGCAGAAATCCAGGGCCAAATCATAGAATCATAGAATATCAGGGTTGGAAGGACCTCAGGAGTCATCTAGTCCAACCCCTGCTCAAAGCAGGACCAATCCCCAACTAAATCATCCCAGCCAGGGCTTTGTCAAGCCTGACCTTAAAAACTTCTAAGGAAGGAATTCCACCACCTCCCTAGGAAAGGCATTCCAGTGTTTCACCCTCCTAGTGAAAAATTTTTCCTAATATCCAACCTAAACCTCCCCCACTGCAACTTGAGACCATTACTCCTCGTTCTGTCATCTGCTACCACTGAGAACAGTCTAGATCCATCCTCTTTGGAACCCCCTTTCAGGTAGTTGAAAGCAGCTATCAAATCCCCCCATTCTTCTCTTATGCAGACTAAACAATACCAGTTCCATCAGCCTCTCCTCATAAGTCATATGTTCAAGTCCCCTAATCATTTTTGTTGCCCTCCGCTGGACGCTTTCCAATTTTTCACATCCTTCTTTTAGTGTGGGGCCCAAAACTGGACACAGTACTCCAGATGAGGCCTCACCAATGTCAAATAGAGGGAAAAGATCACATCCCTCGATCTGCTGGCAATGCCCCTTTGTACATCCCAAAATGCCATTGGCCTTCTTGGCAACAAGGGCACACTGTTGACTCATATCGAGCTTTTTGTCCACTGTACCCCTAGGTCCTTTTCTGCAGAACTGCTGCCGAGCCATTCGGTCCCTTGTCTGTAGCGATGCATGGGATTCTTCCGTCCTAAGAGCAGGACTCTGCACTTGTTCTTGTTGAACCTCATCAGATTTCTTTTGGCCCAATCCTCTAATTTGTCTAGGTCCCTCTGTATCCTATCCCTACCCTCCAGCGTATCTACCTCTCCTCCCAGTTTAGTGTCATCTGCAAACTTGCAATCCACACCACCCTCCAGATCATTTATGAAGCTATTGCATGAAGCCATTGATCACTACCCGTTGAGCCCGACAATCTAGCCAACTTTCTATCCACCTTATAGTCCATTCATCCAGCCCATACTTCTTTAACTTGCTGGTAAGAATACTGTGGGAGACCGTGTCAAAAGCTTTGCTAAAGTCAAGGAACAACAAGTCCACTGCTTTCCCCTCATCCACAGAGCCAGTTATCTCGTCATAGAAGGCAATTAGATTAGTGAGGCATGACTTGCCCTTGGTGAATCCATGCTGACTGTTTCTGATCACTTTCCTCTCCTCTAAGTGCTTCAGAATTGATTCCTTGAGGACCTGCTCCATGATTTTTCCAGGGACTGAGGTGAGGCTGACTGGCCTGTAGTTCCCTGTATCCTCCTTCTTCCCTTTTTTAAAGGTCGCCATGCTCTCTGCTCCTCTTCCTCTCCCCAAGGATCAATTCCCAACCAGTTACTGAATTCCCCCCCACAACAGAGAGGTCCAGGACCCCCACATCCCTTCAATATTCCTCATTTCTCACTGCACAACTCTGTCCCCTCCCAAACACTACTGAGTTTATCTATCCCACAACTTTGGGAGGTAGGGAAATGGATCCATTTCATGGGGGAGGGGGAGGCATCCAGACATCTTAAGACAAAAATTAGTGGCAATCTTCAAAAATTCTGGTTTAAATTGGCTTAACTTCATATATAAAGTCTGACAGAGTGATGGTCAGAACCCAGGTACCTGTCCATTTCTTTAACCAGAGGGAACCTCTTTCTCCTGCAGTTCCTTGCCTCGTTTGTGCACTGAGAGAGATCTGTTTTTGATACTATACACTTCTCCACCTGCTTTGTTCATTTTGAAAAGTGATGCTTTTAAAGTTAAAAAAATTCCCCATATTCCTAATACATATATTCCATAATAAGAATCTCTTTTAAATAAGGCCTCTATCATTTCAAAAGAGCGACTTTCATTTTCAGCTAGCTGGCAATAACCATAAACTTCTCATGATATAATTTGGATATTTTTGGAGTATTCCACACTGAAGTGCTTTTCCTGTCACAGGAGAGAGAGAGATCCATGTCTGTTGGAGTTCCTCTACATAGAATGTTTTATTAATAATGATGTAATGCCTGTTGAAGGGGTAAAAAAAGCAGACTAACCACTATGGTAGATTTTCAGCCAAACCAGCTGAATGTTGGGAACAGCTGAATCATTAAAGTTAATGGAAGTTTTGTCACTGACAAAAGAATAAAGAAGAAAAGTGAAGTTTTGTATCACCCGCACACTTCACTTAACAGTTCAGAGGCAAGGTAGGCATTGTGCATCTGTCTCTCTCTCCTACACACAAAACATGTCTCTCTCACTGGAATTCTAGTTCCATTCCCAAAAAGCAACACCAAAATAAATCACCATTTAAATCTTTGTTGTTGTTGCAGTGGCAGTTCAGATGGAATGTAAGTGTCATTCACATTTAGATGGCGTAAGAATCCACTTGTTTTCATATACTTCAGACAGAAATATTAGCTCATTGTGTAACTAGAACTCTCTGTCTGACTTTGTGAAAGAAGAAGTTTGCAGAATTAAGGTTCATCTACAGATTTTTATATATTCTCCCTAAATTAGATTCTGGGGGCACTGATTTAAATCTAAATACAGTAAGTGAAATCAAACAGAGCAAAATACAGATGTATCAGCAGTGATTCAAGTCAGACTATACTCTAGGCACCCATCTAGCATATAAACAATGACCAATAAGTCTTGAAATAAGAGTTTTACTCTGATGGAATACAAAAAAGAATGAATGTTTGCATGCAGTCCATGTTCTCTATTTCACAGACTAACGTGCAGATCCTTAGTTTTTTGGTTATACCTTTATGTTGTAAGCTGCGCAGTGGATACAAAGAAATGTGAACTGGAGAATACAGAGTGACACCACACCCAGGTGCAATTTAACCAGGAATATTACCTTCTATTCTGGGAAGCTCATTACAAGAGATGTTGACAAATTGGAGGAAATTCAGAGAACAGCATCCAGAACCGATTAAATGGGCTGGAGGAAAGATGAAAAGTACTAAATACGCAAAGCTTGGACTAAGTGACAGCTCATGTGGAAGTAGAAGAGAAGCAATATGGTTACCCAAGAAATATCTGAAGGATGTAAACATCAAGGGCCCGGGTAGATTATAACAAGAGGATCTAACTAGGAGTGATGGGATACAATATAAGCTCATTATCAGGAAGAAGAAAAAAATACACACAGTAAGGTGGAGGATGCAGGCCACTCCCAAGAGAGAAAGCAAAGAAGCCCTATCGCTTGGCACATTTAAAACTAGACTAGACAAACTGTAGGGGCTAATCTTTCATTTAACCTAGATGGATAGATTACATTGTGTAACAGGCCTTTTCCATCTCTATTTTTTCTTATTCTATTCAGAGGGAGAAGCCTCCAACCAGTAATCTTTTGGATCAAAAATAAGATTTTTTTTCAAATCACAACATATAAAACAAAAACAACTTGTCAGAATACAAAGTTCCTGTTCCACTTTGCTGCAACGATTTACATGGGTTCATTGTGCATTGCATAAAAGCCTTTTCTGAGTTTTTAATTTGTTGGTATTTTTGATTAGCATCCCCTTGTTTTTGTACAGTGATAGAACATAGGAACACCCAATTAACCTTCTCTATACCATTCATTTTATATAACTATACATCCCCTCATTTATTTCCTCTCTAAACTCAAGTTTTAAGCTGTTTAATCTCTCCCCATAATAAAGTCTTTCCATGCCTCTAATCTTAGGCATCACCCATTGTGGACCCCTTTTATTCTCTGTATCTTTTCTGAAATAGGGTGACCAAAAATGAATACAGTATTCCATGTGAAAGCATGTTGTTGAGTTATGAAATAGCATTATAAATATTTAGTATTTTTCTCTCCCATTCTTTATCCTAACTTTTTTTTTTAAAAAAGATAAAGACAAATTTTATTTTTTATTTTTTAAAATAAAGCTGTACCAGGTTTTAAACCATAACCACATAAGAAATTTAGAAATGTCCAGAATATATGACTAGTTCAATTATCCTTTAAATGTGTATTGCCTTGCTTTTGATATCCATTTCATCTGACATCATGCTATCCAGGCACACTGCTTAATGTTCTTCTAGAGTTCTTCCAGTGTTCTCCAGCCTGCACTATGCTAACCAATGGCATCATTGTCAATTGTTGCCATCACACAGTTCATCCTTTTTAAAGTCACGAAAAGGTACTTCTCATAGTACAGATCCATGGGGTACTCTACTAACTTTTTAACCATTTTGAAAATGTACAGTGTATTCCTGTTCTTTGTTTTCCATCTCTTAATTCTAATTCATGATAATATTTTCCCTCTCTCACCCCATAACTACGGAGTTCCTTTAATAGTCTTTCAAGTAACCTTGCCAAAAAACTTTTGAATACCCTAAATAAATTATAATACACACCAGCTCTCCTTTATTCACTATTTTGATGACATGCTCAAAAGAATTCTAATAGATTGGACAGACATTTTTTTCCACAAAAATCAAAGCTACTTTGTCCCTCTACTTTGATATTTATCTAGGTTTTATAACTAAATTATTGCCTCAATCAACTAATCTGGCACAGCAGTAAACTCAGCAGTCTAAATCCAAGTACCATCCCTCGCACCTTCTTTAAAGATAGCAAGAGATACACCTACCTCCAGTCCTTCTGTATAGTTATCAATTTTTATTAGATACTGCAAGTTTTTGTAGCCACTCCATACTTAAGTTCCTTCAGAACTCGAGTGAATCCTAGTTCCGATTACTTGTTTTTCGGAAATTTTATTAGTTGATTCCAGTGCCTCCTCTTTTACATCTCAATTTCTCTCAGTACCTCATCTTTATTGATAAAAGCAGATCTCTCTCTACCATCCTCTGTGGTGATGGCTGGCACAAAGAAGTCATTTCTCTTCTCTGCAAGATCGTTATCCTCCCTAATAGCTCCATTTACTCCCTAGTAATCCAGTAGACCCACTAATGGTCTTGAAAATGTCCTGGTACTGATTTTTAGATAGATTAAATTAAAAAAAAAGATTCTTGTTTATGACTTAAAATTCCCCCTTATACTGTCTAATTTCCATTTTACCTTGCATTTTATGTTCCTGTCCATTAGTTTCACTTGGGCTGGATTTACATGTTCTAAGGATAGCAGATAACCGCCTGTCCCTTTTCATTTAGCCATACTGTTTTTCCTTGCCCTCCCGCTTCTTTTTATTCAGAGGAATGCATGCCATCTGCAACTCCATTACCGATACAGTCGAGAGGCTATTTAAGTATCACATTATGATTTTATTTTCCTCACATTTGATTTTAGTACTTTTTTAAAAAAAAAATACAAGCTTCCTTTGTTTTTAATCTCTCTAGTAAATTTCAGTGTCACAATGCTAGTTTGCTCCTGTCAACTGTTACTACAAGGCCATTGAGCCTAACTACACTATTATTTATTAGCTCAACTAAAGTTATTTCTTGAACCAATTCCTGCACCTTACTTAGGTCTCAGTTCTACATTCCAGTACTTGCTGTTCCAAGAAGTAAATGTTGAATGTGTCAAGAAATACATTTCTATATACAAGCTATACACCTACAGTGGTTCTCAGCCAGGGGTGCGGGGGCCCACAGGCAGATTTCAGGGGGTCCGTCAAGTATGGTCAGCGTTAGACTTGCTAGAGTCCAGGGCAGAAAGCCAAAGCCCACTGCACAGGACCTCAGCCTGGAGTCCAGAGCCCTACCACCCGGGGCTTAAGCTGAAGCCCGAGCAACTTAGCTTCACGGTGCCCCCTGTGATGTGGGACCCTGAGCAGTTGCTCGCTTGGTACCCCTTACCGCCAGCCCTGGCTTTTATATGTAGAAAAACAAGTTATGGCACAGCTGGGCTGTGGGGTTTTTAATAGCATGTTGGGAGGGCCTAAGAAAGAAAAAGGTGAACCTCTGCACTATAATACATTTCAGCATTGTCACTGATCATGCTCACCCAGAAGGACCAAAGCAGGATGTTCAGATTTTAAGATGAGGTTGGGGGGGGATTGGGGGCTGATAGACTTAAAAAAAGAAAACTTGTAAACTGAGCATGTTTGATCTAGGATCACAAGACAGAATGAAAATAGAACTCTGCATCCTGTCTCATGTTTGAAACATGATAGTTTTTGAAAAGACACTGCCTCGGTGTAAGCTGGTGCACTGATCAGACAGTAATAAATAGCACTATGAATAGATGATGCTAGAGAAATTAAAGGATCTCAAAGTGCTTTACACATTTTAATTAACATCCCTAACACTTGGTGTTATTCCCATTTTACAGATAGGAAAACTGAGGCACAGAAAGGCTGGGAGACTTGAGCAAGGTGATACAGCAACAACTCTTCATCTTAAATGAATTTGTAATGAAGTTCAAACTGAATTGCACTGTTAGCAAGTGCAAAAAAAAACCAAACACATTTGTTGCACATAAATTGGTATGCCCTTATGTTCTATTGATTTGGATTGCTTAGTATAGGAAGACTGTCATGTGATTATATATTATCTATATAGTTAAACAAGTTAAGATTGCTAGGCTCCATTTTAATTTTCATCCCCAAGACAACAAACAACAAACAACAACAACAACAACAAAAAGTTGTGAGCAACCTGTAATGGGTTTACCAAGTATATTACCAAAACTGAGGACCAAGTTTGGAAGGAGGGACTGTCTGCACCCTGTTGTAGGAATTATATTGTCTCTGGAAAGAGACAAGATAGAGAATACACACCTGAGGGCAAGGAATTCCAAATACCTCTTCCTACTGTGGGCTTGAGCGTTTCATAATTTTACACCACTTTGTCCAAAAAGATTTGCTACTACCTATTAGAATTACATTACGAAATGTTTACTGTAAACATTTTTAAATGAAGTTCGCTGTATTTAAGTTCTGGCAGTATTTTGCCTTAGCTATGCATTCACAGAGTGAGTGTTTATATTTCCTTATAAGAATACGTTAAGCAAAGAAACCTCCAGACTCCTTTCTGAAGTAGCCCGCTGGAAGAGTTTAATCAAAATTCTGCAGTTTTCAAGGGGAAGGAAGGAAGCAAGGACTACAGCTTCTACTCTAGTATTCCACAGATTTCCATTAGGATGTGGTTTACAACTTGTACTTCCAAGTACAATCTAAATATGTGCATGGAAACATAATGTGACAACTAGAGGGTTAGGACTCCGACTTGTCCCTTGCTCTTGTACTAAGCAGAGCAGCGGATGGGACAATGGGAAGAGCACATGGCTCTTCAGCAAACCCTCCCACCAACCCAAGAGTTTTGGAGAGAGAGTTATCCAAGCGTGGACTTCGGGAAGGGAGGACAACAAAACAGAGTAATTCATTCTCTGAAGTGGAGGTCTTGTTACTACTATATCCTTTGGGGGCTGCAAGAGGCTATGAAATTTTCAAATAGATGACTTAAGCCTAGGAAAGCAAATGCTCCTTCCTATGAAGCTACACAGAAGTGTCGTTTTGTTTATAACTTTCCTTCGTCTTTGTCATTCCTATTATGCTACCTATTTAGGCATGTAACAAGTTGGTAACAGACTTACACTATCCCTTATCCCAGTATATCACAGACTTGAGTTCCCTTCCCTTTTGTGACTTACAAGAAAAGGACACGTTGGTTTGCTGCTGCTTTTATATGGATTTTTTCTAAAAACAATGGGTTTTTCTTAAATTAGAGAACAAGATTATAGACAACTTCTCTCCTGCAGAAGTTCAAGATATTGTGTACTGTTTCAAATTATATCTTTATGCATCAGGTCTGTACAGAAGACCAGGTAAATCTCCTCACTGGATAAACACTCGATTTAAGATACATGCACACTCAAAAATGCAATGTCATTTTGAATATATAGTTTTAGGTTTATGTAGGTATCAATACAAACCAAAACTGGAGATAGCAACCAACTAATTTCTTCCTCCTTGCAGGAAACCTCAGCTGTTAATTCACATTTTGGGTCATACCAGGTGGCTTTGTATTACACCATACCACATTTGATCTGCTACAAAGGGATAGACCGAAATCCAAACTCACCATGGTACAATACAACAGAAACAAGAAAAAGGCTTAAAAAAAAAAAATAAAAACACACAAAGTTGTACCCATCAAAAACTGAGCTACTTAACACCTACTATTGTGTTTAAAATAATCAGGCAGATATACAGGAACTAGTGTCCACAAACAGCAGCAAATGGCCTAAGTTAAGTTTAGTTTGTAACACTTCATTAGCAAACATGTGCTTGACCTTTAGCTCATTTTGATTTGTTTTCTTTGAGACAAATGGTAAAAAGTAGGTAAAGCAATGCTTCAAATGGACCGCTTTTAAAACTCCCAGTTGTCAAATTTTTACTTTATTTTCATCAGGAAGGTGCCTTATATGATACACATGCAAGTGTTTACTAATTGCCACAATTCTGAGGTGTATCAAGCTTATTAAGGCCCCATTGTACACACTCTTTACCTAAATACTTGGTTTAATATGAATAATCTGAAGAAGTTGGCCTGGATAAGCAAAGAAGTCTAAAATGCAATGACAGGGTTCGTAAATTAATGCATCAACAAATTGTCTTTCATAGAGCTGGGAGCCCACTCAGAAATTCTGCAAGTAAAGAAGAGTATGAGTATGTTACAGATCCTCTCAATAATAACTAACTGGTTAAATCCATCAGGCTGAGAGATCAAGCTACTGAAAACAGATGCAAATTAAGAAGGACCTACAAACCCATAACTAGCAAACAAAAGGGCCCCAGTTGTAAGCTTTCATTTGTTTTCCCCATCAAAACATAAAAGAGAAATTAACAGAAATCATAGGAAATGTGAGTGGCAATTTAAGACATTTTAAAAATAAGAATATCAATCTGTGTCTAAAATTCACATGAAACTAGAACAGCAGCTAATTTGACATACAATACCACGTGCTACAATACTTAAGCACAATAGGAGGAGCTCAGCACTGTGCAAGTGTAATGCTGGCTTTTGTCAATTTATTGACCCCCTCTTAGGGTTAGGATAATGATCAAAGTCAACAGGAGCTTTGCCCAAGTCAGGACTACAGAAGAGGGTCCTCAGGCAGACCGTTAACATTATATAAATACACTGCTGGAAAACACATATTGAAAGTTCATTATAGGAAATGTAATACTGAAGTCTTACAGTACATAAGACTTACAATACATATACACTATTTTTATGCACAAAAGAGAAACATACCTGAACAACAGAACAGAGTGTACCTTAGTAGGAGTGAAAAGAGTAACCATTCACAGGCACGTCGGCCTACATGAAATACAGATGATAAATTAATATTACCTGTTCTGCGCCATAGACCGTAGCAAACTGAACAAACTCCTCTATCTGCACAAAGCCATCCCCATCTCGGTCTAGGGCATCAAATACAGCTCGGAGACGGGGCTCGTCTTCCTGACAACCTGGAGAGTCATTAGTTATGGAATCAGGCTGGGCAAACTCCGGGGACTGGCTCAGGTTGTTAGAGGAATGGAAAGCGGGGAAGAGGTCCATCTCTTTGTCAATCTGGGAGAAATCCTGGGTACTTAAGGAAAGCATCTCCTGGCAGCTTTGGGATATATAGTCTTCTGGCTCTTTAGTCCAAGGGGAAGTTGGAGTGAGTCCTTCAGAGTGGCTCTCCTCCTGGGAGGTCTCCATTCCTAAGTAAAACTCCCCTTCTGCTTGCAGGCTTTCGCTGCTTTCAGGAAAGCTTTCTCCCGTGTTTGAGTCCTCTGGACTTAGCCCAGCACTCCTAAATTGTAAATCCCGAAGAGGTGAAGAAACAGCCTGGTCCAGAACGAGAGAGAAGAATTGCTTCTCCAAGTCTGTGATCTGAGCAGAGGCCAGTGCACCCTGCACGACAGAAAGGTTTAAATCAAAATCACTCTGGGGGCAACCACGATGATTATCACCCGCACCTGACTCGTGTACTAGGTGGCTGATTGGGTCGGTCGTGTCTTGGTCCAAGAGGCCGTTCTCCTGCTTTTCCATGCGGTATAAATACTCAATGGGCCCATCTGAGAGCAGCGTAGGATCCAGCCCGGATAGCTTCATCTCTCCCAAAACCTGCTCTAGCACTACTGACCCACTCTCCCTCTCCTGTAAAGAGGGCCCCAGGAATAAAGGGGCGTCCGGGGGCGTCTCTCTGGGGACCAGCACCAGGTCTGGGCTAGGCAGCTGCCCTCTCTGCTCCATGATGAGATACCTCCCATTCTGCTCGGCAAACAGAGTCAGCAGCGATGCCCGCTCCGATTTGCTCCCTGGGTCCGAGAGAGTCATTAACAAATCCGGCTCCATTTTCATCAGAAAAAAATCAAAGGATTAATACAAATCACAGCGGCTGTTCAGGCCCTCCTGGACACAAAACCAGGGCTGGGTTTGTGAGCAATCACTGCCCTACCGTCTCCCCCGCGGCAGAGCTCGGGTCTCCCGGAGAGCCCACCACAGAGCCGTTGCATTGCTGCTGCTCCTCGGAGCCTCCTCTGCAACGGGAGATGCGCTGCTGCCATTTGCCCTGCTCCATCTTCTCCATCCCTCCGGCGTCACATCCCAGGAGGCGGCGGCGGCGGCGGCGGCGGGGCAGCGGCTAAAGGAACCCCCCGTGGGGAGGAAAAGGCAATCGCAGCCACGCTCGAATCGGAGGCGCCTCGATGGCTGTCCGACAAAGCCTGCAGCCCGGGCTCAGCCCGCCCCCCGCGGCTGCCCCCGCCGAAGACCCGGCGGCGCCCCTCGCAAAGGATGGTGCTGCTAAGCCGCGAGCTCACAGGGCATCCGCTGCTCCGACGCCCCCGGGCTAGCGGGGGGCAGGGGCGGGCTGTGCTGCAGCACCGGGCTGTGCTCCCGGCCCCGCTTGTGGCCCGGAGAGCAGACTGCGCCCTTCGAGCTACTCCGGGACCTGGGCTCCCCCGGCGGCCGGGGAGAGTGTGGGGGCCCTGAGGGTCCTGCTCCGAGGGCCCGCCTGCAGCCTCTGCTCTCGCAGCCGGCTGGGCGGGCCGATCTCCGCGCTGGCCGGCCTGGCTCCGCCTGCAGCCCGGGAGGGCTTTGTGTCTCCGGGCTTAGGCTCCTCCCGCGCCCGGCGACAGGGCGGAACCGTGTCCGCCTCCGAGCTGGGCTCTGCGTGTGGGGAGCTGTGTGTCCCCCCCCACGGGCTCTGGCGTGGGGGTGTGTGTCTGTGCTCCCCCCGGGGGCTCTGGGCTGGGGGAGCTGTGTGTGTGTGTGTGTGTGTGTGTGCGCCCCCCCCCCGGCTCGGGTTGCGGGGGAGCTGTGTGTGTTTGTGTGTGTGTGTGCGCGCGCGCCCCCCCCGGGCTCGGGTTGCGGGGAGCTGTGTGTGTGTGTGTGTGTGTGTGTGTGTGCGCGCGCCCCCCCCCCCGGCTCGGGTTGCGGGGGAGCTGTGTGTGTGTGTGTGTGTGTGTGTGTCGCCCCCACCGGCTCGGGTTGCGGGGGAGCTGTGTGTGTGTGTGTGTGTGTGCGCGCGCGCCCCCCCGGGCTCGGGTTGCGGGGGAGCTGGTGTGTGTGGTGTGTGTGTGTGTGCGCCCCCCCCCGGCTCGGGTTGCGGGGGAGCTGTTGTGTGTGTGTGTGTGTGTGTTGGTGTGTGTGTGCGCGCGCGCCCCCCCCGGCTCGGGTTGCGGGGGAGCTGTGTGTGTGTGTGTGTGTGTGCGCGCGCGCGCCCCCCCCGGGCTCGGGTTGCGGGGGAGCTGTGTGTGTGTGTGTGTGTGTGTGTGTGCGCGCGCGCCCCCCCGGGCTCGGGTTGCGGGGGAGCTGTGTGTGTGTGTGTGTGTGTGTGTTGTGCGCGCGCGCCCCCCCGGGCTCGGGTTGCGGGGGGAGCTGTGTGTGTGTGTGTGTGTGTGCGCGCGCCCCCCCCCTGCTCGGGTTGCGGGGGTGCTGTGTGTGTGTGTGTGTGTGCGCGCGCGCGCCCCCCCGGGCTCGGGTTGGCGGGGGAGCTGTGTGTGTGTGTGTGTGTGTGTGTGCGCGCGCGCCCCCCCGGGCTCGGGTTGCGGGGGAGCTGTGTTGTGTGTGTGTGTGTGTGCGCGCGCCCCCCCCCGGCTCGGGTTGCGGGGGAGCTGTGTGTGTGTTTGTGCCGCCCCCAACCCCAGAGGCCTGGGGAGACGGACGGCACAGACACACACAGCCCCCCCCCCGAGCCCGGGGCGGCACACACAAACACAGCGTGCCTGTGCCGCCCCCTCCCCGTTTCTGGGGGGGAGCTTTGTGTGTATCGGTGCGCGGCCCCCGGCCCCAGGCTGGCGGGGAGCCGTGCGTGTGTCTGTGCCGCCCCTCCCGGCTGAGAGTCTTTTTGATGGTTTCTCCCAAGCCTGAGGAGGCGGGTCGGTGGCGCCGTGAAACAAACCCGCCGCCCCGCCCCGCCCGCTTAACACCAACACTGCCCGTTGGCCGTGAATTCGCTGAGTCCAGTCCCACCCTGCCTAGCCGCCGCAGTAACTACAGCGATGATGTCATTCCCCCGCCATTCTCCTCCCCCCTCCCAAGCAGGGCACGGCGCGAGGACCTTCCAGTCACCCGTCTCCGCCGGTGCAGCGGGGGTGGTGCGCTTGCGCGTGGCCGCAGGAGGGACCAGTTAAGGGGCCAGCAGCCTCCGCCCAGGGCCGCGCGCGCGCTCTGCGGGACGCACGGGGGCCGCGCCTCGCTGGTGCACTGCCTGGCACAGAGCAGCCCGCAGCGCGTCCGCTGGGCAGCACGGGCTGGAGGCTGGCTGAGCGCGGACGCTCCCCTGCGAGCTGCCGGCAGCTCCTGCTCTCTGATGCTGAACAGCCTAATAACTAACTTGCTGCAGGAGGAGCTGGGCAGGCATCGCATGAAGCGCAACCGGGGCCGGCAAATGTAAAGGGGCGGCAGGATGTTAGGCTCTGGGGGCCGCAATCCGGCGGCGGGACGCGACTCTCCTTCGGCGGCCGCACCATCACTCTGCCTCCGCTTGGGGCGGCAAAAACGCTGGAGCCGGCCCTGAGTGCAACGTGAATGTAAGCGTCAAAGAATAGTAATTGATCAGCAGGAGTTAATACTAGCAACAGGGCCCCCAACCGTGATGGGCATAGAATAGCTTCCTGACAGATGCCCTGGGGGGACAACCACCCCCACACAGAGTGCTAGGGGGACACGGAGAGCCTCTCTTGCCATCCCACCTAGGTGGAGAGGGGCCTGTGCTGGACAATGTTGAGATTATGAGCCCGTAGCCTACAATGTGACTTCAGTGGGGCTCCTTGTGTTATGAAGCTTTCCACTCTGTAAGTAGTGTCTGCAGGATTGGTCTCTAAGTATTTTAGCACCACCAAATTACCAAATATTTGTATTTGTGGAGCACCTGGGAGCCCCACTCATGGAGTAAGACCCTATGGTGATAAGCGCTGTCTAAACACCGCCAGTGTTGTTACTTGAGTGTTATTTATTAATAATCCTCATTTTAGGTGGTAAGTATGAAGGAACTCTCACAGCATGCCACATCTGATGATGATGTTACCCCTCATAGCTAAGGTCAGGTCCTATGCAATGATAGAGGCATCAAAACAAGCATAAAGCTAAATGTCTCTCAGGCAGCTGTGAGACATGGGCAAGATATGGACAACACATTATGTAACTTGGTCAGTTCCGTATGCACTCTCTTAGGGCAGTCTGCAGCGTCAAAGGGGTAGGACAAGATTCCCAATATTGAAATCCTTAATCATTGTTGCATGTCTAGCATTCAAAGCATGCTCATAAAAGCTCAGGTGCATTGGCCTGATCATCTTATTCATAGGGCCATCTCAAGCCATATTTTATGATCAGCTAAAACAAGGCACCCACTCTTATGGTAGCAGGTATAAACGATATAAAGACGCACTGAAGTCAAACTTGAAAGCATGTCACTGTCAGGTTGATCCCAGCAACTAGGCAGCATCAGCCCCTAACAGAGTAAGGTAGGGACAGAATTGGCATGTTGCCGTTAATATGCCTCGTTTCAAAGAGGTTAACACCATATGTGGAAAAAATGAACAGCACAAAGCAGGGCTACAACAGCCTGCAGTGGTCATGGTCATTCTTATCTGTCCCATGACACCATGTTTGCAGTATTCACATTGGTCTGAGCTGAATCTTCATATGTCAACATCTGTGTGAGACTGTATCATCATTAAAGAATTGAGCATCATGCCAGCACCACTATCAAAAATACATATTCTGTCAACATAATTGGTTCATTTTAGCCAAGTATGAATCATTATCATCAAGAATTAAATTTAAGATGTGGAGCATCAATTGACAAAGTATCATTAATTTATATTATTAATGCATTGCTCTATGATAGCCAATAACTACACTTCACTTCTGAAGGGCCCTTTCATGTAAGGATCTCAAATATTAAATGTCAGGGCATCCAATGAAGTGAGCTATAGCTCACGAAAGTTTATGCTCAAATAAATTTGTTAGTCTCTAAGGTGCCACAAGTACTTTTTTTTTTGGCGGATACAGACTAACACGGCTGCTACTCTGAAACAGGGCAGAGTATGTGCTTCCCAATGCCTTCAATGATAAAAACAGGGTCTTGCTTAATCTTCACAACACCCATTTTACAGAAGGGTAATTGTGCACAAGAGGGGAAAATGCACCTTGAAGTGAGGAAATGTGCTTCATTAGGGAAAAATATAGTTTGCTATGAATTTTTATTGAATTAGTTATTAAATGTAAAAATAAAAGGAGTACTTGCATCCGATGAAGTGAGCTGTAGCTCACGAAAGCTTATGCTCTAATAAATTTGTTAGTCTCTAAGGTGCCACAAGTCCTCCTTTTCTTTTTGTGGATACAGACTAACACAGCTGCTCCTCTGAAACCTGTCGTTATTAAATGTACAGGCCTCAAATCCTTCTGTACATGAGTAACTTTTCTACACGGCTAGTTCTCACAAGTAAAGTTATACATGCATTTAAGAGAGTATCTATGCAGCAAAGTTATACTGATAGAATCTAAGATGTGAATTTAAAGCACTATAGTTATACTGGTATAACCTTTGTGTACAGTCTTATTGCAGTTTTGTTCATTTTAAAAAAAGTTTAAGCTAAACAAATAAATATTCTTATTCCAAAATAAGAGCATCCACACAGCAGTTTACCATGATATAATTATAGCAGTTTAATTATACAAGAGCAGCTGGAAGAACTTTCCTGTGTAGACAAGCACTAAAGTATTTGCAGAATCAGGGTTTTATACTGACATAGTGCCCAGAAGCCCAGACATGATCACAGTGCTGTTGTGCTAGGCTATGGGTTCTCTGCGACTCCATGAGCATTCTGGTTGGGATCAGTTTGCTCACGTTTCTGATCTAGTTCACACTGGCATGGTCAGAGGCCCCCTTTGAAGGACAAGGCCCAAGTAGGGACCATTGAATTGTGGAAGTAAATGTGTGGTTAGGCAGGTGGTGTCAGAGAGAGGGTTTTGGAGTCTTCAACCATGGAATGTTGTTCCAGGAAGGAGGACTGCTAGGAAGAGCTAGGATCCACCTAATGAAGAGAGGGAAGAGCAGGCAGGCTTGCTAACTTAGTGAGGAGGGCTAGGTTCACCAGCAGGTGGAGACCTAAGCCCTGAGGTATGTGGGTAAATGGGATACTGAGAGGAAACACAAGGAGGGTGCAACAAGAGAGGCCTCCTGATTCATACTGAGAAAGCAGGGCAATCAGCTAGTTATCTTAGGTGCCTGTACACGAATATAAGAAGCCTGGGAAACAAGCAGGAAGAATTAGAATTCCTGGCACAGTCAAGGAACTATGATGTGATTGGAATAACAGAGACTTGGTGGAGTAACTCACATGACTGGAGCACTGTCATGAATGGGTATAAACTGTTCAGGAAGGACAGGCTGGAGAGAAAAGGTGGAGGAGTTGCACTGTATGTAAGGGAGCAATATGGTTGCTCAGAGCTCCAGTATGAAACTGAAGAAAAGCCTGTTGAGAGTCTTTGGGTTAAGTTTAGAGGCGAGAGCAACAAGGGTGATGTCGTGGTGGGCGTCTGCTATAGACCACTGGACGAGGAGGATGAGGTAGACGAAGCATTCTTTGGACAACTAACAGAAGTTTCCAGATCACAGGCCCTGCTTCTCATGGGGGACTTCAATCACCCTGATATCTGCTGGGAGAGTAATACAGCAGTGCACAGACAATCCAGGAAGTTTTTGGAGAGCGTTAGGGACAACTTCCTGGTGAAAGTGCTGGAGGAACCAAGTAGGGGCCGTGCTCCTCTTGACCTGCTGCTCACAAACAGGGAAGAATTGGTAGGGGTAGTAGAAATGGATGGTAATCTGGGCAGCAGTGACCATGAGATGGTAGAGTTCAGGATCCTGACAAAAGGAAGAAAGGAGAGCAGCAGAATACGGTGTGACATTATTGACATGAACTGTGACCGTATAGATCATTGTTGCAACCAAGGTCCTATGGTTACACCAGGTCTTGTACAGAGGAGGTCAAGTGGGATGTCTATGGAAAGGTTGTAGTTTCCTGGTTATGATTATGCTGTCTCTATGTGTGTATCATTTTTGTATTTGAAGTTATGAATATTGGCTATGTACTTGTATCTCAATGTGTTTGATTCTAAGTAGCCTCAGGGAAGCATATGGAGAAAGGACTATTCTCAGTAAGTACCCAATCAAGAAACACTTAACTGACAATGGACTTTGGGAGATGCCAATCCACATCTGAGCTTTCCTGGGAATGTTCAAACTAACATGTAAACAATGGCATCGGCCTGCAGTGGCATCGGCCTGAATCATTCACAGACATGTGACTTGCCCAGGTGGCTACAAAC
The DNA here is from genome assembly GCF_009764565.3 of Dermochelys coriacea. Lineage (NCBI taxonomy): Eukaryota > Metazoa > Chordata > Testudines > Dermochelyidae > Dermochelys > Dermochelys coriacea. The sequence goes on along the minus strand of NC_050077.1, from coordinate 35,494,953 downwards.
TTCATCTTGTTGCTGTGATTTTGCACAGAAGAACAAAGGGGTTTCCGCCCACAAGAGAGAGAATATAAAAGGCCCTGTGAAACCCCTCCATTTTGTCTTGAGCTGGCTTAAGAGATGGCCTCTCCATCCCCAAGAGATGCCAGAAAGAAATGGGAACAAAGGACAGTGACTACAGGGGTGTGAGTGATTGCTGGACCCAGACTAGGAAGGAGTCCAGCTGTGAAAGAAGCTTATTGGAGCATCTCTAAGGGTGAGATTTACCTATATGCAGTTTAATGTATTAGGCTTAGACTTGGTATTTAGTTTCATTTTGCTTCGTAACTTACTTTGTTCTGTTTGTTATTACTTGGAACCACTTAAATACTACTTTTTATACTTAATAAAATCACTTTTTGCTTATTAATTGAACCCAGAGTAAGTAATTAGTACCTAGGGGAGCAAACAACTGTGCATCTCTCTCTATCAGTGTTATAGAGGGCAGACAATTTGAGTTTACCCTGTATAAGCTTTATACAGAGTAAAACAGATTTATTTGGGGTTTGGATCCCATGGGGAAGTGGGTATCTCGGTGCTGGAGCCAGGAGCACTTCTTAAGCTGTTTTCAGTTAAAGCCTGCAGCTTTGGGGGATGTGGTTCAGACCTGGGTGTCTGTTTGCATCAGGCTAGCATGTCTAGCTCAACAAGACAGGTACTGAAGTCCCAACCTGGCAGGGAAAATGGGCTCAGAGGTAGTCTCAGCACATCAGGTAGCAGTCCCAAGGGGGTTATTGTGACCCAACCCGTCACATACAGACCCTGGATTTCAGAAAAGCAGACTGACTCCCTCAGAGAACTGATGGGCAAGATCCCCGGGAAGGCTAATATGAGGGGGAAAGGACTCCAGGAGAGCTGGCTGTATTTTAAAGAAGCCTTATTGAGGGCACAGGAACAAACAATCCCAATGTGCAGAAAGAATAGCAAATATGGCAGGTGACCAGCTTGGCTTAACAGAGAAATCTTCTAGGAGCTTAAACTCATAAAGGAAGTTTACAAGAAGTGGAAACTTGGACAGATGACTAGGGAGGAGAATAAAAATATTGCTCGAGCATGCAGGAGTGTAATCAGGAAGGCCAAAGCACAATTGGAGTTACAGCTACCAAGGGATGTGAAGGGTAACAAGAAGGGTTTCTACAGGTATGTTAGGAACAAGAAGGTGGTCAGGGAAAGTGTGGGACCGTTACTGAATGGGGGAGGCAACCTAGTGACAGAGGATGTGGAAAAAAGCTAATGTACTCAATGCTTTTTTTGCCTCTGTCTTCACGAACAAGGTCAGCTCCCAGACTGCTGCACTGGACAACACAGCATGGGGAGGAGGTGAGCAGCCCTCAGTGGTGAAAGAACAGGTTAAGGACTATTTAGAAAAGCTGGACATACACAAGTCCATGGGGCCATTTGGCCATTATCTTTGAAAACTCATGGTGATCAGGGGAGGTCCCAGATGACTGAAAAAAGGCAAATATAGTGCCCATCTTTAAAAAAGGGAAGAAGGAGAATCTGGGGAACTACAGACGAGTCAGCCTCACCTCAGTCCCTGGAAAAATCATGGAGCAGGTCCTCAAGGAATCCATTTTGAAGCACTTGGAGGAGAGGAAGGTGATCAGGAGCAATCAACATGGATTCAGCAAGGGCAAGTCATGCCTGACCAACCTGATTGCCTTCTATAATGAGATAACTGGCTCTGTGGATATGGGGAAAGAGGTGGACATGATATACCTTGACTCTAGCAAAGCTTTTTTTACGGTCTCCCACAGTATTCTTGCCAGCAAGTTAAAGAAATATGGATTGGATGAATAGACCATAACGTGGATAGAAAGCTGACTAGAGAGATGGGCTCAACGGGTAGTGATCAACGGCTCAATGTCCAGATGGCAGCCGGTATCAAGCGGAGTGCCGCAGGGTTCGGTCCTGGGGCTGGTTTTGTTCAACTTCTTCATTAATGATCTGAATGATTGGATGGATTGCACCTTCAGCAAATTCATAGATGGCACTAAGCTAGGGGGAAAAGTAGATACACTGGAGAGTAGGGATAGGGTCTAGAGTTACCTAGACAAATTGGAGGACAGGGCCAAAAGAAATCTGATGAGGTTCAACAAGAACAAGTGCAGAGTCTTGCACTTAGGACGGAAGAATCCCATGCGCTGCTACAGGCTGGGGACTGATAGGCTAAGTGGCAGTTCTGCAGAAAAAGACCTGGGGATTACAGAGGACGAGAAGCTGGATATGAGTCAGCAGTGTGCCCTCATTGTCAAGAAGGCAAAGGGCATATTGGGCTGCATTACTAGGAGCATTGCCAGCAGATTGAGAGAAGTGATTATTCCCCTCTATTCAGCACTGGTGCGGCCACATGTGGAGAATTGCATTCAGTTATGGGCCCCCTCCCCCACTACAGAAGGGATGTGGACAAATTGGAGAGAATCCAGCGGAGGGCAATAAAAATTATTAGGGGACTGTGGCACATGACGTTCGAGGAGAGGCTGAGGGAACTGGGATTATTTAGTCTACAGAAGAGAAGAGGAAGGAGGGATTTGCTAGCAGCCTCTCAACTACCTGAAGGGGGGTTCCAAAAAGGATGGAGCTCGGCTGTTCTCAGTGGTGGCAAATGACAAAACAAGGAGCAATGGTCTCAAGTTGTAATGCAGGAGGTCTAGGTTGGATATTAGGAAACACTATTTCACTAGGAGGGTGGTGAAGCACTGGAATGGGTTACCGAGGGAGGTGATGGAATCTCCATCCTTAAAGATTTTTAAGGCCCGCCTTGACAAAGCCCTTGCTGGGATGATTTAGTTGGGGTTGGTCCTGCTTTGAGCAGGGGATTGGGTTAGATGACCTCCTGAGGTCTCCTCCAACCCATATCTTTTATGATTAACACAGGCATTAACATAGTTATTTCTATGCTAGTAACTTTATAGCTACCCCATAGAAACCAGAAAAATATCACGGTATTATTGTGCAGCTTTTTTATTTATTCATGAGTTAGTTATGCACACTGGCCTGAATTATAGAACATTATGTATAATTGATGATAAAAACATTTGAGGGAGATTAGCCTGCTTTTTGCACTGAATGCTGAGTCAGGACACTTACCAATAATAAAATTTGATTTAAAGATGTAAATACCCAGAGCTGGCCTTCAGGTATTTCAACAATTGCTTTTCAAGTGGACCCAGCTTTAATATAAAATGCCCTGTAATGATAACATAACTCACAATGATAGATAACAAAAAGTATCTATTAACTTCAGTTTACATACCTAGGGCCTAATTCTGGCCTGTTACAGCTGCGTAACCTTTGGAATGCCCCAGACTTCTAAGGTGGGATTTTCAAAGTTGTTCAGCATTGGCCTAACTCTGCTCCCATTGACCTTTGCCACAGAAAACATTGGTCATAGTGTAGTGCTTATGTCTGTTCCCATCGGCCTCTGTCCTTTGCAAGGTTAGCTTAGAACTGACATCTAAAGAGTTAACTGTCAGATTTGATAAACTCCACCAGATCCCAGAAAGTTTTCAAAGGTTCTAAACTGTCACACTGAATCTCTCTGAAATTAATACCTAGCCACCCTTAAGAACACTTAAAGGCACTAGTTCTCACTGAGGGCGAAGCAGTTGAACAAATGTGAAGTTGTGAAATGTGACCAAGCTGGTTTTGAGATGAAGGTCCAAAGAAGCTAGTTTTTTCTCACAGCAAAACACCTGAAGTTTCTCAAACTTTTATCTCTTTGGGAAGCCTTAAATTAACCTCAAAATTTGCCTGTGCACAGAAAATTTGGGGGGGGGGGGCTAGAGCCCACACACATGTGAAACTTCATGAGGAAGGAAGTCTTCATGAGAAAGTTAGAAGTGGGTCAAAATCAGGCTTCTAATGGAAAGCTAGTTAAAGTTTAACTCTGGTGTCACTCCTTTACCTCCATAATTACCTGGAAAAATGTTCCCATGGGTGGTTGTTTTTTTTAAGAAGGAAAAGCAAATATAGGGACAGTTCATGTGATATGATAGGCTTTTTGGAGAAGGTGTAATGTCTGTCTACATTATTACATATAAAGGGAACAATATTGGAATAATTGCTAGTGGTTTTTATGGTGGGGAACAAATCCCCCTTTTGTTACTTGCGTACAATATCACTGATTTCAACGTGGCTACTTGTTTCATTGAAGTTACAAAGTTTTGCTCCTTACATTTTCTATGAACAGGACCCTGAAAGAGAAGGATGCAGTGCCTGGTATAGTTGCTAACCCCTCTGTAGGCATGGTTATTGTATTTACAGCGGCCTGTGAGATGTGTGCTTTATTCCGGATATGCTGCTTATCAAAATAAACTGAAACAGTGAATCCAAAAAAGAAAACTCTTCTTACCTGCGAGTCCCACACTGTTCACATAATAATACAATAGTTCAGAAGGCATCATTAGCTGTTGGAGCTGTTCACTGTTCCTTTATTTAGGCTCTAGAGAAAAACTTATGCAGCTCCAAATTTGGAAAGTGAAGTCTTATTAAAGGGAACACACATATGGCCAATTCAGGAAAGCACCTAAGCACCCACTTAACTTGAAGCATTTGCTTAAGTTCCAGTAACTTCAACTGATTTAAGCATTCAGGAAAGCACTTAAGCCTATGCTTAAATGCAGTTGGAGTTATTGGAACTTAAGTGCTTTCCTGAATAGGGATGTTTTCCTGAATCAGGGCTCAAATGTATCCATCCTAAATCAATCTGAGGTTTCACAGTTTGCTTTTATATTTTTATCATGTCAAAAGTGTTAACTGGAGCCCCATTGTATATTTATCTGCAAAACCACCACCCATATCTTCCATTAAAGGTGTCACCCCAACTCACCTTGCTAGGAAGCTTCCTGCAGATATTCTTAGGTTTTTCAGTTACCTTTTACAGTGTTTTCCTAAGGCCTTCAGTTTGGTTTCAGATGGCAGGAATTTGAGTTTGGATCCAATGTTTTATGGCAATTTTCAAAAGAGCAAAATAATTCAAAGATAATATATATAAAAAAAGCTTCGCTTTTTATCTTGAATCTGCCTCCTATGAGGGGGTGGGAGAGAACATACAAGTTGTTCCATGTATTGGCCAGCGGAGGCTGTGCAGCAGATGTGACTTTCTGAGAATTCAGTGGGCCAAATTCTGCTTCCATTTACAGGGCCACCCAGAGGATTCAGGGAGCCTGGGGTCTTTGGCGGCGGGGGTTCTTCCACTCCGGGTCTTCGGGGCACTTCGCCGAAGACATGGAGTGGAAGGACTCCCGCCTCTGAATTGCCGCTGAAGTCCCGGAGCGGAAGAAGCAGCGGCAGGTCCTTCACTCCAGGTATGTTCAGCACTGAAGGACACTGCCCCCCCACCGCTGAATTGCCGCCGAAAACTCTCGTGGGGGCCTGTGTCAAATTGCCCCACTTGCCCCCCGCCCCCGGGCAGCCCTGTCTATTTAAGTCAGTAGGAGTTTTGCTGAGCACTGCCATCTTCTGCCAGTGTCAATGGAAGCTGACTGGTTGGCCCCTCTGAAAATCCATCCAAATGTGACTCACATTGGACACCCAAAATCACTGTCCTCTTTCGAAAATGTGGCTGTAAAATATTAAATAGTTAAAAATATGAATTCATAAGCCAGTACAGGCTGGTATGTGACTAAGGCAATTTCTTGAACAAGGCCAATGTACAAACCAACTGGACAATCATTGCAACAGCTAGGAGGAAGTCTGTTCCCTGGCATGTCTCTTTTCTACCCACAAGAGAGCAGACCTCTGCCTGGAGATGTCATAATGCAGCAGATTAAGAGACTTCTGGAGTTGTGCAGAAAGGAAGGGGCACAACCATTGCCAAGTGTTTCATGACTGTAGGAGAGCCAAAAAGGTCAACTCAAGCCAGTGTCCAATGCTGGCATATCACATTCCAGACCTAAGGACCAGAAACACAAACAGGAGAAACATCTGGCCATAATTCAAGAACAAAAGCAATGGTAGGAGCAAGAACACATCTGGGGCGGGGGGGGGTGAGGGAAGGAACAGCTGGTTACCATGTGTGTAAAAGTTTGAAAAAACCAACCAGCCAAAGGCAGAAGAGCAAGAAGAAACTCATCCACCCAGCTTCCATCTGACCTGGTCACTCAGTCTGACATTTCTAGGCATGCTTTGAAGTAAGCTCCCCCAGCCTCTCCCAATTTCCTGGAGGGGGGAGCTGACAGCTCCAGCAGCGCTGAATTCAGGTCTAACAGGAGCTGTTAAAGGATCTCTTCCTGCTTGAGGAAAGTGTGCAGGAGGCACTGAGGGGATCCAGATGCAGGGTTTCCTCTGTTCCACCACAGGAATGAAAAGCAAAGAAAGAAATCTGGGGCAAGCCTCTGCCAGATCCCATGTCTTTCCCTTCATTAAAGCATGGACCATGAATCCTAGAGGAGGAAACCACAGCAAGGGCAGAACTAACACCTGTACAATCCAAAGAGGCATTAATTTAATTTGCTGCAAGATATGTGGGAAAATGATGCAAAGACCCTCCCATGAAGGTGTTATTTTGGATAACAACATGAGGAGATGCTAGTGTTCCCCTCAGTCTGAACTCCTGTCAGCTGTGGAACTGCTTTGCCCACGACTTGGAGACTACGAGCAAGGACAGAAACAACAACGATTGAACAACAGGCTCCAGGGCCCTGTCAGACCCTGGAGAATCATAGAATCGTAGGACTGGAAGGGACCTCGAGAGGTCATCTGGTCCAGTCCCCTGCACTCACAGCAGCACTAAGTATTATCTGTGCCCTGTGGGCCACATGTGGCCCGTCAGGGTAATCTGCTGGCAGGCCACTAGATAGTTTAACATTTGCAGGGCCACCCGCAGCTCCCTGTGGCTCAAACTTGGCGTGGGCCATAGGTACATGCTGGCCGCCCCTTCCCACAGCACCCATTGGCCAGGAACGGCGAACTGCGGTCACTGGGTGCTGCGGGCAGCTGTGCAAATGTTAAACTGTCTGACCGCCCGCCAGCGGATTACCCTGTTGGGCACCGTGTGGCCATGGGTTGCCCACCACTGATCTACACAATCCCTGCAAGAGTTTGTCTAACTTGCTCTTAAAAACCTCCAGTGATAGAGATTCCACAGCCTCCCTGGGCAACAGGGACCTAAACAGGCACCTTTCAGAAGCTTACAAAGGACTGGTGCTGAGACAAAATAAAACCTGTCTCTGGATACTTTCATTTTAGTATATGTGTGTCTCTCTCTCTCTGCCTCTCTCTCCTTGGTCTGGGCCTGCCTATTCTTCAGTTCTGAGGGCAGCCCTCTGAAGAGCCCAACCTCAATACCTGAGAGGGGGGGAGAGACAGGAGCTGAAGCTTTGAATCTCCTTGAGAAATCTAGCAAGGAGCTAGTGAAACCTGGTTGTGTCTCATCACACAGCAGCTGGCAAGACTGTCCAAAGCAGCCTTTTCCGATGTCAAACTTAACTGTGGACCCAGTGGTCCCATTTCCTTACACTGAAGGGGACAGAAAGCTCTGCAAAAAGGAAGCCTCCACCTGAGACCAGCTTAGCACAGCTCCTAGCAGCTCATGTGGGGGGCAGTTGCCTCAGGACAACATGTGTCCCAGGTAAAGTCTCAGCTATGAGAATGGGTGGCATGTGCAAGGAAGGTCCAGGCTTACCTAATTGGACGAGGCTAACTGTGGTCCGTAGCTGGCAGGAATCACTGAGAAGGGACATCACGATAAATCTGCCTCATTCAAGGAGCATTCAGAGACTGATTAGGCTTGTTTCCAAATGGAGGGGAGAATAGACTCAATCTTTTTGGCATAGAATCATAGAATATTTGGGTTGGAAGGGATCTCAGGAGGTCATCTAGTCCAACCCCCTACTCAAAGCAGGACCAATCCCCAACTAAATCATCCCAGCCAGTGCTTTGTCAAGCCTGACCTTAAAAAACTTCTAAGGAAGGAGATTCCACCCCCCACACTCCTCCAGGTAACGCATTCCAGTGTTTCACCACCCTCCTAGTGAAAAAGTTTTTCCTAATATCCAACCTAAACCTCCCCCACTACAGCTTAAGACCATTACTCCTTGTTCTTTCATGTGCTACCACTGAGAACAGTCTAGATCCATCCTCTTTGGAACCCCCTTTCAGGTAGTTGAAAGCATTAAATCCCGCCTCATTCTTCTCTTCCGCAGACTAAACAATCCCAGTTCCCTCAGCCTCTCCTCATAAGTCATGAGTTCCAGTTCCCTAATCACTTTTGTTGCCCTCCGCTTGACGTTCTCCACTTTTTCCACATCCTTCTTGTAATGTGGGGCCCAAAACTGGACACAGTACTCCAGATGAGGCATCACCAATGTCGAATAGAGGGGAACGATCACGTCCCTCGATCTGCTGGCAGTGCCCCTACTTATACATCCCAAAATGCCATTGGCCTTCTTGGCAACAATGGCACACTGTTGACTCATATCCAGCTTCTCGTCCACTGTAACCCCCTAGGTCCTTTTCTGCAGAACTGCTGCCTAGCCATTCGGTCTCTAGTCTGTAGTGGTGCATGGGATTCTTCCGTCCTAAGTGCAGGACTCTGCACTTGTCTTTGTTGAACCTCATCAGATTTCTTTTGGCCCACTTCTCTCATTTGTCTAGGGCCCTCTGTATCCTATGCCTACCCTTCAGCGTATCTACCTTTCCTCCCAGTTTAGTGTCATCTGCAAACTTGATGAGGGTGCAATCCGCACCATCCTCCAGATCATTAATGAAGATATTGAACAAAACCGGCCCGAGGGCCGACCTTTGGGGCACTCCACTTGATACCAGCTGCCAGCTAGACATCGAGCCATTGATCGCTACCCATTGAGCCCGACAATCTAGCCAGCTTTCTATCCACCTTTATCGTCCATTCATCCAGCCCATATTTGTTTAATTTACTGGCAAGAATACTGTGGGAGACAGTGTCAAAAATTTTGCTAAAGTCAAGGAACAACATGTCCATTGCTTTCCTCTCATCCACAGAGCCAGTTATCTCGTCATAGAAGGCAATTAGATTAGTCAGGCATGACTTGCTCTTTGGTGAATCCATGCTGACTGTTCCTCATCACTTTTCTCTCCTCTAAGTGCTTAAGAATTGATTCCTTGAGGACCTGCTCCATGATTTTTCCAGGGACTGAGATGAGGCTGACTGGCCTGGATTGTCTGTGCACCACTGTATTGCTCTCCCGGCAGATATCAGGGAGATTGAAGTCTCCCATGAGAACCAAGGCCTGCGATCTAGTAACTTCCGTTAGTTGCCGGAAGAAAGCCTCGTCCATCCCATCCCCTTGGTCCGGTGGTCTATAGCAGACTCCCAACACAAAATCACCCTTGTTGCTCACCTTCTAAACTTAATCTTAACTTTCTGCAGTTTCATACTGGAACTCTGAGTGACCATATTGCTTCCTTACATACAGTGCAACTCCTCCACCTTTTCTCTCCAGCCTGTCCTTCCTGAACAGTTTATACCCATTCATGACAGTGCTCCAGTCATGTGACCAAGCCTCTGTTATTCCAATCACATCATCATTCCTTGTCTGTGCCAGGACTTCCAGTTCTCCCTGCTTGTTTCCCAGTCTTCTTGCATTTGTGTATAGGCACTTGAGATAACTTGCTGTTTTGTCCTGCTTTCTTAGTATGAGGCAGGAGCCCTCCCCTTTCGCATTCTCCTGCTCATGCTTCCTCCCGGTATCCCACGTCCCCACTTACCTCAGGGCTTTGGTCTCCTTCCCGCGGTGAACTTAGTTTAAAGCCCTCCTCACTAGGTTAGCCAGCCTGCTTCTGAAGATGCTCTTCCCTCCCGTTTCTGCCTAGCACTCCTCCTTCTTGGAACACCATCCAATGGTCAAAGAATCCAAAGCTTTCTCTCCGACACCACCTGCATAGCCATTCGTTGACTTCCACAATTCGACAGTCTCTACCCAGGCCTTTTCCTTCTACGGGGAGGATGGACGAGAACACTACTTGCACCTCAAACTCCTTTATCCTTCTTCCCAGAGCCACGTAGTCCGCAGTGATCCACTCAAGGTCATTCTTGGCAGTATCATTGGTGCCCACGTGGAGAAGCAGGAAGGGGAAGCGATCCGAGGGCATTGGTGAGGCCTCATCTGGAGTACTGTGTCCAGTTTTGGGCCCCACACTACCAGAAGGATGTGGAAAAATTGGAAAGAGTCCAGTGGAGGGCAACAAAAATAATTAGGGGGCTGGAGCACATGATTTATGAGGAGCGGCTGAGAGAACTGGGATTATTTAGTCTGCAGAAGAGAAGAATGAGGGGGGATTTGATAGCTGCTTTCAACTACCTGAAAGGGGGTTCTAAAGAGGATGGATTTAGACTGTTCTCAGTGGTACCAGTTGACAGAACAAGGAGTAATGGTCTCAAGTTGGAGTGGGGAAGGTTTAGGTTGGATATTAGGAAAAACTTTTTCACTAGGAAGGTGGTGAAGTACTGGAATGAGTTACCTAGGGAGGTGGTGGAATCTCCTTCCTTAGAGTTTTTAAGGTGAGGCTTGACAAAGCCCTGGCTGGGATGATTTAGTTGGGGATTGGTCCTGCTTTGAGCAGGGGGTTGGACTAGATGACCTCCTGAGGTCCTTTCCGACCTTGATATTCTGATTCTAAAGGAAATACGAGCAGCTAATCATAGAGAAAACACTGCTCAATGGAGTCTCCACAGTGCAATGGAATTCCTATGTGGTCAGAACTGCAACAGTTTGCCCGTATACGAGGGAAATGCTTTTCCATGCAGGTCTCACTTTAACACCCCGTCATGGGGTTCACTATCACCACTGGGAGCCTTTTTGGGTCTAATCTGGGGATTAGTGCACAACCAGTCTGACACCCCCTTCTTCAGGTTCTCACCCCAGAGTCTCTCTATCTCTGGAGTCACGTTACTCCCTCTTCAGGGCTTGACCCTCCAGCCAGCTCCCTATTGTTTTCCTCTTCCGGGGTATCAGTCTCTCTGGACTGTCTCAGGCTGTCTTCCAATCCATTGTCCAGATTGTGCCCCTTCCCCAATGGCTGGTAGGGGAACACCGGCCTGCCCGCTACTCCAAGTTCCAGCCCAGGGACCCTATGACCTAGCATCCGCAGTCTACACAATCCCAGACCCCACTGGGCTGCTCCCTAACTTTTGTCTCTAGCTTTGGCCCCCTCTGTGTTAGCAGTGGCGCTTCTGCTGTTCCCTGTGGCTGTTTCACCCTTCTTGGGCTCTTCTAGAGTCTGTAGTTCAAGGCAGGATCCCAGGGCTTAGTCTCCCCCTAGTCTCTTGCCAACTCCTACCTCTAGGGAGTGACTGCAGAGCTCCTTCCCACAGCCCCCTCTTACCACCATCTTCCTGCCTAACCCAGCTCCTCCCCAGCTGAGCTTCATCAGCCATTAGGCCTTAGCAGCCCTGCTTTACCCCAGCTGCAGCCTCTCATGGGGCTAATTGGCCCTTTTTAACTAGATACCCCATCACAACCCCCCCAAGCCCAGGCTGCCCGCCAGCTGTCAATTGCCAGGATCCTACCACCTGCTGGTTGCCATAATTATGAGAGGCGCTCTTAAATACTAGCAAATGCATCTGGATTATAGCTCCTCTAACCCAATTGATTACAGAGAGGAGGTGGGATTAAACTGCTAGCAACTGTCCACTGCCAACAACCTCACAGGAAAATGAACAGCTCAGTCACACCCGCAGGTAAGCCTGAAAAATCTAAGGATCAAAGCCAGAACCAGTGCACCTGAAAGATGGTGAAGAAAGCAAAGAGCTTGCCTCAGTTCCCCTTGAGGTACACAGCAATCCCAGCCATTCTCTGGAGCTAGCATCAGAGAGACCTCTCTCTGGAGCCTGTCAGTGCAGCTCTGAGACTCTACACACCCATGCTCCCAGCACCTATCAGCTCTGGGGGTGAGGGGTGGGGAAGCTCCCATGAGAAAGAATGCCATATCTCTGACTCGGCTGGCTGGCTAGCTGTCCTGATGGTAAAACTTGAAGCTTATTTCTCTCTCTCTCTCTCTGGTGTTCATGTCACAGTGCTGAGTGTGGTGTATCAGAGCATGTGGTGTAAAAGAAAATTATAAGCAAACCGTGGGGCCACAAAGTGTTAACGTTTTGGGCAGGCTGCAAAGTCCCTTTCTCAGAGGCATTTGGGGCAGAGGTGAAGGTGAGGGATTGAAGGCTGAAGGTCCATGTAGGTTTGTGGCTGGGTCATTATTGAGTAGTCTAGTCATCCAGTGAATTGCAGTGCAGTTGTGCAATTTTGTCTTTTAAATAACAATGAAGCACTGAGAACCCAGACTAGACCCTGGAGCAATTGCACTAAATCATGAAGCTCCATCCATGTTTAGCTGGTTAGTGATGAGAAGCCCCATTAACATTCACTATCGATGCCATGGTAGAGGTCAGCAGTTCCAAGAGGATTGATAGTGTCGGTGTCATAGCCATCTACACAGAACAGCCAAAGAGAAATGCTCCAAAACCATTAGTCACAGATCTATCCTTTGCTCTGACAAGCTCTTGGAACAGTGGGTGCTGATTCAGGGTACATACCATCTGCGAGGAAAGGGGGCAGTTCTTTTTCTCTGCATGGGCCAGTGGCGAGAGCATCAGGCTAGGGGTCAGGAGATCTTGGTTCTATTCCTGGTTCTGCCATCAGCCTCCCGACTCCATCCTGTCCGCGCACCTGTGGCGATCAGAGGCAGGAATTAACCCCTTGTCTGCTGGTGAGCAGATGGGGCCTCTGCCTCCTGTCACAGACATCCCATTGAGTTCAAAGCAGGTTTTTGAAAGATCCCATGGTAAGAAACGTACCTCACTGTGAGTAAATGAGGGGAGAAGTCCAACTGTGCAAACAAACTTTTGTAGCTGGCTAGAGCAGTCGTCTCCAAACTGGGGTGCACGAGAAGATCCCGGGGGTGTATGGCAGCAGGAGCGCAGCCGGATGGCAGTCCATTTTTTTTCTTGGCAGCAGCTCTGCATGTCCAAGGCTGGTGTTCCCCTCCGGTGGCACACCTGTGGCAGGTCTTCCGGTCCTGTTCCGTTGGCAGCATGCCTGTGGCAGATCTTCCGGTCTTTGCCCTCAGAGTGTGCGAGCCAAAAAGTTTGGAGACTACTGGTCTAGAGGATTTAGATACACAGCTCCCCTTGTCTAAAGCCCCTAGCTGGCTTTGAAATTCTTAACCAATTCTTTTCGTTAAAACAGGGATTCTTATGAACCTTGGGGAAAACCTCCATCTGGCTGAAAAGCACCATGGAGTCAAATTTTGTGGCTAGATTTAAACACCCCTTCATGGCACATTTGTGACACACCTCCAGCTAAGATGGTGATGAGCGTTCATGAGTCAGAGTGTAAGCTCATCAGTGGGACGCAGGAGAACGTTTCCCCTACATGGAGCACTGTACAGTTGGCCAGCTGCATTATGGGTATTGCTCACCTTCCTCTGAGACATTGTTGGAAGCAGGACACTGATCTAGTTGGGTCCAGTGTGGTGGATTTGGTTTCCTTTATCTTGCTAGAAGTCCCATCTCAGCACCCATAAATCTATGTCCAGCCTGCTTTGTCACATGCAAACCTGCTGTGTCCATCACTGGGGTCTCTAGGCCCCAGTACTGGCCATAAACAGATCTTTCCAATAAACGATGAAACAAAATGTATTGATGGGAATCTGTGGTTAACAGAAGCTATGGGCAACTTTCCAGGCCAGCTTGCCTATGTCTAACTGTCTTCTACTGCCACCTAGGGGAAGTGTCTGTATATACTAGGGAAAGAGGTGTGATGGGACAGGAATTCAAAGCAGAAGCTGCCCATCCATTCTCCCTTTGCGCTTCCAGGTCCATTTCCTATATATTGAATGTTAAGATTTGAGCTGTGTGGCTGCTCCAATATGCTTATTAGGGCTTCAGACAGTTCTGTAGAGCCAGCAAGAATCTGGCTCAGGCTTTGACTTCACAGCAACAGTATTTGGCAGTAAGTGACTATAGGGCTTGTTTTAGTTTGTACAGTTTATTTACAGTCAGGAACGTTATCTGCAACCCTCCCTGCACCCTACAACTAAACACCAGGATCCGCTTCCATCTAGAGTCTTCTTGGCAGATCAGCGAACATCATGTGGTTTTGGTGATTTATAATCAGCATTTGAACTTCAAAAATTAATGGGAGAATTGGGCCAAATCTGACCTGCAGCCCCTTGCTGTTCCAGCCCTGGCCTTCCCTATGCAGCTCTGCCAATGCCCCTTATCCCTGCCCTGCAGCCCCACCTTGCTATTCCACTCAAGCACACCATGTCAATTTCATTAGTGTGTGTGATGGTTTTGTCACATGGAGAATGGTGCAGAACCTCAAAAAGAACAGTGGGAGGGGCTAGGTTGGGGGAATGTGTGAAGCCAGTTCTCTAATGCCCCTCTAAAGGGGGTAGGGACAGTGCAATTTAGCTTTTACTGTTCAAACATTCAGGCTGGTTTGTTTTTAAATGGTGTATATAATAGGTTCCTGAGTGGCTTTGTGTAAAAAATCTCTTTAGTTTTGGAAATAATGCTCCCCCAGCGGGTGTTCTGTAAAGTGTATCATGTGTGCAAGGAACATGTTTCATTCATGAAAGAGCCGACACGCCTCATGGAATTGATTTTAGGGCCAGAAGGGATAGTTAATTTAGCCACTCTGACCTCCTTTCTATCACAGGCCAGAGAATTCCATCCCGGCACTCCTGCAGTGAGCCCAGTCACCTGTGTTTGACTAAAGCCTTTCTTCCAGCAAGGCTTCCCGCCTCATCTTTTGCATCTTCACTTCCATCCTAGTGCTTGGGTCAAGGGCATTAATTGTCAACCAACACTATTAATCCACACAGAGGGGTACCCAGTAGCTCCATTGCTGTTGCCCGGGATGGAGTGGCATCAAGAGGGGGGTTGGGAGGAGCTGAAGCAGCTAAATATTGCTAGAGCCCCTGGGACTCAAAGATCCCAGTTAGGATCAGGTCCAGGAGTGGCAGAAGTGCCCTAAAAGGGGGGGTGAGGCACAGGTCCCTGAACCATGGCCCCACCCTTCTCCCCAAGGCCCTGCCCTTGCGCCGCCTATTCCCCAAAGGCCCTGACCTTGTACTGCCCTTTCTCCCCAAGACCCTGCCCTCACACCGCCTCTTCCCCCCCCAAACCCCATCCCCCACTCGTACCTCTCCACCCCCTCTTCCCCATCACTTGCCATTGCAGGCAGTATAAAGTGGGAGGCCATGGCCCCTTGGCCCACCCTGTTCCAGCACTTCTGATCAGGTCACCATGGCGCTAGGCTCTGAAGTGGCATCTTAACCAGTACTGGATTGGTTGGTAAACTGGGCCCATTCCAACAAAATGTGTTTGAATGCAGCCAAATGCAAAGTCATACATGTAGGAAGGACTGCAGGCCAGACCCTACAGAATGGGGGGCTGTATTCTGGAACGCAGTGACGCCACAAACAATCTGGGGCTCATGGTGGACAAGCAACTCAACAACAGCTCCCGGTGTGATGCTGTGGCAAAAAAGGCTAATGCATAAATAGCAGAGTAGTGAGTAACAATAGGTAGGCGATTTTACCTCTGCATACAGCATGGGTGAGACTGACACTGGAATGGTGCCTCCAGAGCTGGCAGCCACATTTTTAAAAGTTATTTGAAAATTGGAGAAGGTGCAAAGAAAAGCCACATCAATGTCTCAAGGACTGGAGAAAAATGCCTGACAGTGGGGGATTTAAGGAGGTCAATTTGTTTAACTTGCCAACAAGATGACTGTGAGGTCACTGGATTGCAGGGGATAAGAACCTTCATGAGGAGAAAATACCGAGTATTAACAAGCTCTTTAATCTAGCAAAGAAAGACATAATAAGAACAAATGGCTAGAAGCAGAGGGCTGACAAATTCACATTGGAAATAAGGCGCACATTTTTAGGTGAGGGTGATTAAACACTGGACCAAACTCCCAAGGAAAGTGGTAGATTCTCCCTCTCTTGGTGTATTCAAATCAAGACTGCATGCCGTTCTGGAAGATGTGCTTTACTCAAACACAAGTTATTGGGCTCAGTGCAGGGGAAACTGGGTGAAATTGAATGGCCTGTGATTTACAGGAGGTCAGAGTAGGTGAGCTAATTCTGGATTTACACTCTATGAATTTCTTTGGCCAGCAGGATCTCTGGAACAAAGGGCTTTGACTGAAGGGGGGAGTCCTCAGTTGGAACATTAACAAAATAATCCAGAACAGTTAAGTAAATTTAGCAATGAGAGCAAAGTGGATTTAAATTGTTTGGGGAATGGGATCATGCTCCTCCCTCTCTGTGTGCCATGAAGGCTAATCCAGAAACACTGCAGCCGTGGATCTCAAGGAGACAACCCCATCTCTCCCCATCCCATACATGCTGATCCCAAGACCTCTGAATAGCTGGCCTTTCAGCAGCACATCACTTCTTTCTTCCAATCATCACTCTCAGCTCCCTATGCTGTGTGCAAATAGCACTGGTTAAAATTTAGAGCTGCCCCCGAATGAGGCAATCTTATCGAACATGCAGCAAAGAGGCAGCTGATGGTGTATCACAGCATCTTCCACCAAGGAATGGAATTTCATGTCATTACTTGTTTAGCTCCCTGGAGAAATCAATTTTGACAAACCATTTCAAGCCCACTTTGAGATGGTTTTCAAAATTAATTGAAATTTAGAAAGGCACCATTAACTAGCACCAGAAAGCAGGGCAGCTCTGCTTAAGTTTCCTCACCCTGGCATTGGACAATGGAGCTGCTTCTGGGAGCTAAGCTGGGTAAGAGCTGAAATGCATCTACAAGTCAGAAGCCGGAGTGCAGGAGCGTTATCAACAGACAAAGCCTGAGCATCAGCCTCTTGTCACGCAGCAGATCCAATGAATTTGGCACTATAGGCACTTACATCCCTAAAAGCAGGTTTAGCGCTCAGAGAGGTCCTGCCCCAGCATTAATGCGGGTCTTGTCTGGGCCAAGTGCTCCATTTACTGACACACATCATACCACAAAACTTACACTGCCAAACTTCCACTCCCCTTGCTAGCACCCCTACCCAGTCTCTGCCACAAGAGTGCTGAAAATGGCATGGCCTTGCTAACCAAGACTGGGAACTCCTGCGCAGAGGGGTCACTCCCATGACTTAATGAGCAAAGAACCCATTTAAGAGTCAAGGAGAGTAAGAAAAGGAGTACTTGTGGCACCTTAGAGACTAACAAATTTATTAGAGCATAAGCTTTTGTGAGCTACAGCTCACTTCATCGGATGCATCCGATGAAGTGAGCTGTAGCTCACAAAAGCTTATGCTCTAATAAATTTGTTAGTCTCTAAGGTGCCATAAGTACTCCTTTTCTTTTTGCGAATACAGACTAACACGGCTGCTACTCTGAAAGGAGAGTAAGAGTGTGTGTAGATCTGACAAGTGCAGTATAGCTGTAACTCTTTAATACTCCCACTGAAGTCAACAGCAAAATTCCTATTGACTGAAACACGAGCAGGAATGAGCCCTGAGCTCCTTGCAAACATCTTGCGAGTGACATTAACAAAGTCTTAATGATCCGGTAGCTCCCTGCTGCGCTCTGGAAAAGTCTGTACTCAAATTGGAGATTAGCAAAGGCCTGTTCTAAGGCATTTGGTTCGCTTGTTCCCATTGACAAATGATGTTTAGAGACTTATTCCCTAGTTATATTCCTCACTGATGGTGTTTGTAGAATACTAAATCCTGCTGCTTCTACAGACCTGCTCGGAGAGGTGTGTCTTATTGCAAACTGGGACAACTGTCTGCATTTTTCAAATATTTAATGTGTAATTTGTGTGCATACTCAGATGCATAGGGGCTTCCTTCAGACCTGTTCTCCTGGGCAGTTTACCTTGCAGCTGTTTATATGTTACTGCAGTAAGTGGTTGATTTAATTGCTCCCTCCCTCCCCCCCGCATTGTTGTGTGCTAAGATTCTCTCACCTGGAAGAATCCAGAGGCCTGCAGGGCAGATGTACATTTGTAATCAGGCATTGCCCAATACGTGACAGCATTTTGCTTAACTGCAGTGAATGGTAGTTATAGATCTGATGCAGGATAGCACTGTACGAAGGCAGCATGCTGGTGACTCTCTAAGGGTCAGAGCTCAGACCCAAGTAAGGGCAGCAGGATGGTCTGGACTTGGCAGCACCTTCTGCACAGGACAGAGCTTTTACAAATGGGGGCTTTGCCAAGGCATCCACAGCTAGAGATCCCCCGGCCAGAGACAGTAGGAGAGTGAGGCATGCAGCAATTGCTGAGACTACTTAAGGCAATGGGATAGGTAATGCCTCAAAGCCTTGCAGAACTCCCCTATGCAATCCCTATTTATTGAGGTGTGGCAATGGTGGGGGGAGGAAGTATTTGTAACATGACCTCTTGTAGCTAATATATAACCGATAGGACACCTTTGGGTTTACTGAGTCACTGTTATGGGTGTATGTACTCACTGCAGAGCTCCCACCTAGTGACTATAAACCCTACATGGCATGTCATAGGTGCCTAAGCGACACTTCTAGTTTTACAATTACCCTCTATAACAACCTGATCCAAAGCCCACTGGCTTCACCAGGCTTTGTATCAGGCTGTTCTTGTGAAGAAGGCAGGAAATCTCCATCCTTTGTGATGCAGGAAGAACACAGCTTGGCTAAGGAGTTTGGTCTCATTTTCATTAGCCTTTCATGCAGCAAACTGGTTGTCTCAACAGCCTTGGGTCCGCATACAAAGCTTGTCACCTGCTCCAATCCAAGAGCTGCATGGATCTTTAAATCGTCAATTGCTGCTGTTCTAAGCTCTATTAACATGAGAAGAAATGAAGATTTACCATTTCTTTTCAAACCCACAATGATTTGAGGCAGAGGTTAGTCAGCAGAATAAAACACTGGTGGGTAAATATTCTTTAGTGTTAACTTGGAGGAAGGATCAGTCAGCAAAACCACAATCAAGTAACAGAATCTGCTAAAACAAGCTTTTACAAAATTAGAAACAGATTAAGTTATTTCTAGCAGTGAGAGGGTGGCATGGACCTGCTAAATCATGGGTGGGAAAACTATGGCGGGTGGGCCAGATCCAGCCTGCCAGCTGTTTTAATCCAGCCCTTAAACTCCCGCTGGGGAGTGGGGTCTTGGTCTTGCCCCGCTCTGGCGCTTCAGCCGGGGAGCAGGGTTGGGGACCATGCCATGTGGCTCCCAGAAGCAGCAGCATGGCCCCTCCCCCAGCTCCTACACATAGGGGCAGCCATCGGCCTTCGCTCTGCACACCGCCCTCACACCAAGTGCCACCCTGCAGCTCCCATTGGCCGGGAACCACAGCCAATGGGAGCTGCAGGGGCGGTGCCTACAGACGGGGCAGTGCGTAGAGCCACCTGGCTGTGCCTCTGCATAGGAGGTGGAGAAGGAACATGCTGCTGCTTCTGGGAGCCGCTTGAGGTAAGTGCTGCCTGGAGCCTGCACCCCAACTTCCTGCCCCAACCCTGATCCCCCTCTTGCACCCCAAACCCCCATCCCCAGAGCCTGCTCCCCCATCCGGAACCTGCACCCCTTCCCAAATTCCAACCCCCTGTCCCAGCACTGATCCCCCTATTGCCCTCTGAACCCTTTGGTCCTAGCCTGGTGCACCCTCCTACACCCCAAACTCCTCATCCCCAGCTCCACCCCAGAGCCCTCACCCCCTCCCATACCCCAACCCCAATTTTGTGAGCATTCATGGCCTGCCATACAATTTCTATTCCCAGATGTGACCCTCAGGCCAAAAAGTTTGTTCACCCCTGTGCCAAATCCTTCCTAGGAGTCACTCACACCCCTTCTGCACGGCATTTAGTTTATTCTATGGTGCAGTGCTAGCATGCACTGGGTAGTGGAGGATCAGCTGATTTGTTGATTTAGAAAGGATCTATTCCTGCTGGGCACCAAAATCCAGCCCTGGATTTACCTAATGATTGTACTGCCTGTAGCAACACAGAAGAGACAGGACTCTGTTGTAATGGATGTAAATAGGGTTCTTTACAGAGGCTGCTGGACAGAGACCCTGTGGTTCTCTCTGGGTTCACAGACTGATTCAGGGGCTGCTGCCTATGGTGCAATGATGAGTGGTATCTGATCAAATTTGCACCACTGTTAGGGAGAGAATTTCCTGGCTCTGTTCAGTTCCTTAACAAGAAGGACTGTGCCAGTGCACAGTGGGAATCCTCCACCCTCAAGGATTACAGGAGTATATTTGAGAAATTTAGCACTGGTGAAGCAATACCTCTGGCATTTGGTAGACTGGCATTCCAGTTACTCTGTGGCACAAGGTAGTTTGTGTTCAGCAGAATCACAGGCGGCGGGGGGGGGGGGGTTTTCAAATACATCAGTCAGCAGCAATAAAGGCTCTGTCTCAGCTCTCATCCAGTTCTGAGCTGCTCCACAAGCTGGTCTGACTGCATTGTCTCAGAGCCCTGCTAACTGCAGCCAGACTAGAGACCAGCTAGCATTGACACTGCTGCATTGATTCTGGCTGTGGTGAATTTCACCTCATTTTCTACCATTGAGTACTGCACAGATATACAAAGGTCTGATGTACTGAGCCATAGCTTGAGAGGCTGGGACTCAGAAGCAACGCATGCTGGACACAAACCTAGGATAACTTAGGGCTTGGCTACATTTGCGAGTTACAGCGCAATAAAGGAGCCCCGGGCGCACTAGCTCATTACCCGTCCACACTGGCAAGGCACGTAGAGCACTCTGACTCCGCGGTTACAGCGCTGCTGGTATTCCACCTCGGCGAGTGGAATAACATTTGCTGCGCCCCTGCTGGAGCACCACAGCACCAGTGTGAACGAGGTGTTGCTTTTCTGTGCTCTGATCAGCCTCCGGAAACATCCCATAATCCTCTTAAATCAAGTGACCACTCTTGTAATTGTTTTTGAATCGCTGCAGGAATGCAGAAATGCCCTTTGAAAGCTCCACTTCTGACAGCCGGCTGCTTATCTGCTCCGAAACAAAGCAACCATTAGTGTGGAATGCTGTGTAGGAGAGAGAGAGGCCAGGGGGAGAGAGATGGGTTTGTTGCTGTCTGAACTTACAAGACACCATGCTGACATGCTCTCAGCCCCCCCAAAAACCCACTTTCTCCCCCCACAGTCATACAACACACTTCCTGTCACACTCCACTCCGCCACCCCCATTTGAAAAGCACGTTGCAGTCACTTGCATGCTGGGATAGCTGCATATAATGCACCGCTCCCAATGCCGCTGCAAGTGCCGCAAATGTGGCCACGCCAGTGTGCTTGAAGCTGTCTGTGTGTACAGATTGCAGCGCTTTCCCTACTGCTCTCTACGAAGGCTGGTTTAACTTAAAGCGCTCTGCATCTGCAAGTGTAGCCATGCCCTTAGATAACGATTTCTTCTTTAAAGCATTTTACAGGCAGGAGTTAATCCTCGCAATACAATGAAGAGGTAGCCTACTACCATCATTCCCCATTTTACAGACAGAGAAACTGAGGCACAGAGTGATCAGGGCTTAGGACCATGAAGGTATTTAGGCTCCTAACTTCTGTTGCTTTCTGTGGAAGTTTGGAGCCTAACTAGCTTTGTGGATCTGGGCCTAGGAGACTTTTGGGAAAATCTCAGAGCTAGTGGAGACTGGGTCAGATGCAGGATACGCTTGTTTCAAATCTCCCTCTCTGATTTTGGACATTTGGGAAGATTTGGGGCAACCAGAAAAGAAATAGTCAGTTTTAGATCTGAAAAAGCTAGAATATTCTGTGGGATACAACCCATTGCTAGATCAGCCCTCCGAAGGGCTGATGTATTACAGGCATACGGGATCCTGCAAAGACCCATTACAGGCAGGCAAAGAAACCATCCTCATGGGCCTCTCCTTCAAGGTGCTTCCCTTCTCTCTGGGTGCTGAACCACAACTAGAATTCGAAACCTACTGCTACCAAGTCAGTCAGAGCAAGGACAAGCCACTGGCTGGCTAGTTACCTCCCATTGTTATAACCTCTTTATCCTGAGCCAGATGTGTCCCATGTGTTCTAGCTGTTTAAATAAAGGGCTAGGAATCAGGAACTGCTCAGGGAGTCCTAATGCTGGATCTGACACTCACGTCTTGAGTGACCTTAGGCAAGTTGCTTTCCCGCTCTTTCTCTGCCTCATAGCCTCACACGTGAAATGGGGCTGATAATCCAGACCTAACCCACAGGATGGCAGCAGGACCAGTTACTGTCTGTTAGGGCCGGTCTACACTGATAACCTACGTCGGGATAGCCATGTTTCTCAAGGGGGTGTGAAAAATCCACACCCCTGAGCGACACAGTTAAGCCAACCTAAGCCTGGTGTGCACGACGCTAGATCAATGGCAGAGTTCTCTTGTTGCCTTAGCTCCTGCCTCACAGGAGGTGGATTCCATCAGCTGATGAGAGAACCCCTCCCATCGCTGTTGTGTACATGGAACCACTGCAGCTGTACCTCTGTAGTATTTCAAGTGCAGAATACCCTAATTGCCGCAGTCAGGGCCCCATGCACAATACAGAATCCTGATCCTGCAGCAAAGCTCAAATAAACAGCAAAGCTTCTTTTTCTTTGCAACCATAAGAACTCATCTTTCAAATGTGAATTGAGCATAACTGATGTGTTGTCTGCCTGAGTGTGCAGGCAGCCTGAAACCACAGATTGAGAGGTGTGAACTGCCCCATCCATTTCAGTGGTGATTTTGAAAAGTACACTATTAAGATCCCATTGTCCAAATTCACTATTTCACTACCACTCTTTTGATCATTTGGCTTGGGTGCTTATCCTATAGCCCAAACTGCCTGCTACACATTTCCCCAATTGCCAGAACCTCTTGCTTCTTCCAGCATCTGTAGTACAATGATGCACTGGTGAGACACGAACCTGCAGCGCAATAAAAAAAAAATTCACAGGTTCTGATTTTCCGAGGTGCTAAGCACCTATGACTCTAGTGAAGATGAATGGGAGTTCTGGGCATATTAGCACCCAGAGACTGAAGGCCCATTAGTGAATCGCACAAGGAGTGTGGTAGACATTGTACTGGTTGTTTTCATAACTCAGTAACATCACCCCAGAGTGTATGAAGCTGCTGCAGTCTCACCCCTGCTATGCTGGGGTGCCACAGCATACAAGGATGTCTGAGCTGCTGAATACCGCTCCTGAGTGCTGGAGCGTACAGAAGGCCGTGACAGTAGAGCAGTGCTAGTGATTTGGCTCACATCCACGGCAGGATGAACAGTAACAGGGCATGTGCTGCTATCAGTGTCCACTGAGATGGACATTTGCAGCTTGCTGAGGGCGATTTTTAATGGTGGGAATATGGACTCTCGCCTGTTCACAGGGCGCACTCTGGATGGTCACTAGCCTATCTAAGTGCAGGAGAGGAATGGAGATTCAGGGCTGGCCTCAGGCGGCATGCGCCACAGAGAGATCAGTTTGCAAGCTGGGTGCAAGTTTCAGAAGCAGATCACTGCTGCCTTCAGCTCTCGAATGGGAGTGAACTGAGTCTGCAACGGGGAAGGGCAACATGCTGCTTAACCCTCTGGCTGCCTGGAACGCCCATCTGCAGAGAACATCTTCCCAGATGAAGGTATCCACCAGTGATGTGGAAAGATACCAGCAGTTTATAGGTTAAAGCTGGGAAAAATCAGCTGGGAATCGAGACAGAGGGGTGGCAGGGCTGCTCTCTGGCATTACCAAGGTAACTCAGCAGAGAAACAAGGGGTTTGATGTAACAGGAATGAAAACAGTAAAGTGAAGGGGAGCAAGGCTCCAGCAACCCGCCTTCCCCCCATAGACCTATCACCAGAGCTGCACCTATTGCTAGACCAGCTTCAAAATATAAAATCAGGAGCAAACTTGGGCCCAGCTGACAGAGTGCCCCCACACACACATACCCCGCTAACCCCACCCCCACCAAGACATACACTGAATCTTCAACTGTGCCATTTTCACTTTTGCCTCAGCAAGGTCATGGCTGTCCCCTGACCCTATGTCAGAGGGATGTCCAAAGCCCTAGTGTTTGCTCAGTATCCTGTCAGTCCCTGGTCATCCATCATTTGTCTTTCTTCACCTCCATGGTCCAATGATCTGTAAGACAGAATGGAAGTCAAGGAATGAAACTGATGTGAAATCCATCATGAGTGGCCTAGATCAAGGCAGAATTCAAAAAGAGCACTGGGGGATGGGGACGGGGGGGAGGGAGCCCCCTCATTCAAACAACATCAGTAGCTTATGGTGGAGGTGCCATGGTAGCTCCACAGTTAAGACTGCCTAGAGATTTGTGCTTAAAGCACAGCTAAACCTCTTTGGGATAAATAACAGAGTGCACCTTCCCCATACTCTGAATACAGAGTAAATGTTCAGGCAAGCCTCTTAATTAACGTGGGTTCTGATTAACATAACATTGGCCTTTTGAGACAGGACAAGCCCCTCCCTTCCACCTGTTGGTGTGTTGTTTAGTTAGGTAACATTACAAATTAGACAGGGGATACTTCTGTGTGGGTCTCTGATTAGTCCTGTGTGCCTCAGAGCTGATCTGGGTTGTTGAAAATCATGATGCAACTATACAGTCCATGGGTTTGGCAAGGTGAAGGAGGGCCAGCACGGAGAGAGGGGGCAGGGGAGGCTGACACCTGTACGTGTCTCTGCACAGTGAGCCTGCAGTCAGAGCATACGAAAAAGGCACCTCATTATTTAGCAAGGATAGACCTTTTCCAGGGGCCAATGGTGCTAGTTACAGGTGCGATGAACAGCCCTGGGGCTGGCTGGAAAACCACAGCTCTCTTTCACCAAACATTTAGAGCTTTCAAAATTTATTTTTGTTTTGACCAAGACCTCCCAAAATGATTTGTTAAATGGTGGGCGGCCTGCGGGGGACAGAGAGAGAGATACCACCCACCAGCACAGTTCATAACCACTGGGCTTAAGAGTCAGTTAATCTTTCCTCTTGGAGCTATTCCACTTTGTACAAATAATGAAATATTCATTTGGCCAAAGGGAGACTGACTTTGCAGCCTGGCAATCAGGGCCTATCGCCCAGGACATGGGAGACCCAGGTCCAAATCCCAGCTCTGAATCAGGCGAACCTGGGTCTGCCACCTCCAGCTGTAACTAATAGTTCCTTGGGCATTCTGTGAATGTGGGCAGCTCACTTGGTGTGGGGCTCCGTCCCCCCAGTGTAGCTGGGCCACATATAGTGGAAGATGACCTACATCAGCCTTGGCTAACAGAGCTTGGCCTTTTAGATCAGTCAGCGCCGCTCCTGCTTTAAGATCCAGAGGCCCAAGGATTAATTCCCACTGCCAACGACACATCCAACTCAATGGGCAAGCATGCACCAGCCCCTCCTGGCAGATTGGTGCCATTGTCCTTTACACCACTTTGTATTACGTGGCTTGGCCCTCTTTGAACACCTGGGGGCAGATCCTGCGCTGGTGGAACTGGCCGAAGCTCCATCATGCAACCTCTCACACCCTTTCTAATTGTGCCCAGACGAAATCAGCTGGCCTGGAATTTCTCCCATGTGACCCTGCCCTGTAGGTTTTGGGGAGGGAGATTGCAGATTTCATAACCACACACTTGCACTTCCTAACTATTTGCCCATCCTTTTCTCAAGAAGCCTAGCCTGGAACTCTTTGGGCAGGGGAGGTATCTCAGATGAGTTTTTGCAAGCCTTCAGGACCTTTGGAGAGGTCCCACACACTTGGGAGTCAAACACACCTTCGGCCTGTGGCCCTGGGCTACGAAGAATCTACACATGAATCACCACATCACAAGGTATTTCATACTGCTGATCTTGGAAGTCTACATGGGAAGGGTAGAGGCTCCTCTGGGATGTGACCCCACCCTCACCCCATCTAACTATAGCCAGGAAAATGGTGACAGCTATTAACCAGATGTGCAGTGGGGAGACACAGACAAGAAAAGCAGCGTGACCAACAGGCAGCACGGGGTCTACTCCAACCACTGACCAGTGCAACATAGCCCCGACCCCTGCCTGGCAAGGAAGGCCCAGGACTACCATGCCAGCTGCTGATGAGTGCATGGTGACCCTCAATGCACTCACTGTGAATGCATCATGCCTGGGACAACACCCTTGTGCCAATGCTGCTGGTTTGCTTCCAGCATACCAAGAGGTGTTCAGACATTAGGCCCGGACAGCGTATCTAGTCTCACAGAGGGGGAAATACACGTCACCTAGAGCTTAGCAGAGTGTGATGCAATACCCAACAGCACAGGGAAGTTGTTAGGGGAGGTCAGCCAGCTCCCCCCATCCACCACCAGGGTTGTGCCAGTCACATAGGATGCCAAGGGGCTCGCCAAGTACAGCACACTGTGGGCAATCTCCGTCTTATTCCCTGCCCTATGGAGGGGCACTGTATCAAGGTAGCTGTCCGCTTCTGCACGAGCACCACCTATAGAGAGAACAAAACAAGCTGAGGCCCCCAGGCTCTTTATCCATCAGGAGGCTGTTCCCCTACCCAGGGCAAAAGGCTGCAACTGGCTGGCATTGTTTGGATGCTGCAAGGAGCCCAAATACTACAGTGATGGGAGACACACTAAGAAACTAGGGCAGATGCAGAAACATACACAAGGATCTTCCCATGGGCAAAGGGGGGAGAGTGAAGAAGGGAAGATCTAGACTGAAGAGCAAGAAAGAGTTCTACCAAGGAGCTCTCTTAGCCTGGGGAGCAGCCTCCCCTGGAAGATGGTGGAAGCCACTTGCTTATGACAGGACAGATACCTGAAGAATACAGACAAGGAAACAATCCTGCAGCAGGGAGGGTGGATTAGGTGACCTCATCATCTTTATGGTCTCTTAATTATCATAGAAATATATCCAATGTTTTCATAAACAAGACAGTAGGCTGGGGCAACACAGGCAGTGCTAGATCACTTGTGTGATATTGCAGGACAACACTGAGTGAAAGAAACAAGCCTTTGTACAGCACCCAGGGAGAGAATCTCAGCGGCTAAGCAGAGGGACCAATACTTGCCCCTGTGGCCGCAGGGTAAACTAACAAAGTGGTGCAAAGTCCCTGCCCAGCTTCACCACAAGAGGGGGCCTGCAAGCATCAGGGCTGCAGCAAGACACTGGTCAGGGTATGGCAGAGGCAGCATTCTGAGCTCTAGGGGTCTGGTACACCATCTAAACTCCCCCTTTACACACATATAGTTGCACTAATCAGAGAGAGCCCAAGCTCTCAGGAGAAGCCTCCACCTGGGGACTTCTCTGAGAGCCCCTTACCGAGCCGCCGGTATCCTTCGGTGCCCGCAATGGGGCCTGGTGCCAGACTGTTGACACGGATGTTGTTGGGCCCCCACTCCACTGCCAGGTGCCTGGTCATTGCATCTGGGAGGAAGGACATTCAAAGCAGAATGAAAAACAGAGCAACAACAGTGAAGGGATTTCAGAGTGAACAGAGGGAGCTGCCAGTTGGAGCGAGAGGCACTGGTGGGGCCAGGTGGGGGGTGTAGGTCTTTGCGAACAGGGACCGCTAACAGGAAGTTTCGAGAGGGAGTTCTCCAGGTGAAAGAGGAGCAAATACGGGACTCTTGGAGTAAGTGGCTGTCTGTAGTGTGTGTTTGTGGGTTACTTGGTGTATGCTGAGCTTGTGTTTCTCTGTCTGTTTGTTTGTTTGAAGGACTGTGTGCTGTGGCCGGCAGTTGGAAGCTGTGAGCTTCTAAACAAGGTTTGAAATCTAGAAGCCTCTGTTCATTGGCTGAACCTTAGTCAGGGGGCAGGGCTATCAAGAAGGCCAGGGCTTTATAAAGCAGCGAGCAAGCGACCAGGGACTACTAACAGGGTGTTTTGAGAGGGAGTGTGGAAGGGGAGTGGGAAGGGGGTGAGGTACACTTGCCATTCTTTAAAACCTTTAAACTAAACTATCATCAAAACTTCTTGATTTAAACAAAAACCCTATCATTAACCTATGTAGCTGTAAGAGAAAATGCAGGCAGAAGCCCAGCAGCAGAGTGGGGGCTATCCTGTTTATTGCATTCAGTGTAGCATGTATGATTACCTGCCCTATTGGCATCTAAGTGTGCATTTGGTGCAAGGAACTCCTGGCCCTCAGAGACCGTGTAGGGGCTTTGGAGGCCAGGGTGGCGGAACTGGAGGAGCTAAGGGAGGCAGAAAGGTATGTTGATGAGGCTTTCTGGGACACTGTAGATTTGTCCCACCTCTGGTCAGACAGCCCCTGTGCTGTTAAGGAGGATGAAAGGCCCAGAGAAGGAGAGCAGTCAACGGGAACAGAGGGAAACCTTCCCATAGTTGGGACCCTCCTTCCAGATGATGTTGGGGTATCCTCTTGCACTGAGGTTACCTCTCCGGGGGAGGGAACTCCAGTCATTAGGAAAAGGGAGATTCAATCATTAGAAACATAGATAGCTAGGTTTGTGATGACCGGGAGAACCGTATGGTGACTTGCCTGCCTGGTACAAAGGTTGCGGACCTCTCGTGGCATCTAGATAGACTTATGTGTAGTGCTGGGAAGGAGCCGGTGATCATGATACATGTAGGTACCAATAACATAGGGAAGGGTAGGAGAGACATCCTGGAGGCCAAATTTAGGCTGCCAGGAAAGAGACTGAAATCCAGGACCTCTATGGTGGCATTCTCAGAAATGCTTCCAGTTCCACGCGCAGGGCCAGGTAGGCAGGCAGAACTTCAAAGTCTCAATGCGTGGATGAGACGATGGTGTAGAGAGGAGAGTTTAGATTTATTAGGAACTGGGGAAACTTTTGGGATGGGGGAGCCTCTACAGGAAGGATGGGCTCCACCTAAACCAAAGTGGATCCAGACTGCTGGCACTTAACATTAAAAAGGTTGCAGAGCAGTTTTTAAACTAAGAGATGGGGAAAGCCGATTGCTGCAGAGGCGCACATGGATCGGGCAGAGACTTCTCTTAGAGGAGAGTCTATTGATAGAGATTCTCTAGGGTTTAGTCAGGAGGAGAGGATGGAAGAGGATAAAGTATGGGCCAGATCAGATGAGAAACGTTCACATAAAGAATCTGACACATTAGAAAAGGGCAGACAAATAAACAGTGACAAGTTTTTAAAGTGCTTGTACACAAACGCTAGAAGTCTAAATAATAAGATGGGTGAACTAGAGTGCCTCATGTTAAAGGAGGTTATTGATATAATAGGCATCACAGAAAGCTGGTGGAGTGAGGACAATCAATGGGACACAATCATTCTGGGGTACAAAATATAACAGAAGGACAGAACAGGTCATGCTGCGGGGGGGGAGGGGGAGTGGCACTATATGTGAAAGAAAATGTAGAATCAAATGAAATAAAAATCTTAAATAAATCCACATTTTCCATAGAATCTCTATGGATGGTAATTCCATGCGCTAATAAGAATATAACAGTAGGAATCTATTATCGACCACCAGACCAGGACAGTGATAGTGACGATGAAACGCTAAGGGAGATTAGAGAGGCTATCAATATAAAAAACTCAATAATAGTGGGGGATTTCAATTATCCCCATATTGACTGGGTACATGTCACCTCAGGATGAAATGCAGAGACAAAATTTCTTGATACTTTAAATGACTGCTTCTTAGAGCAGCTGGTACAGGAACCTACAAGGGGAGAAGCAACTCTTGATCTACTCCTGAGTGATGCACAGGATCTGGTCTAAGAGGTAACTATAACAGGACCACTTGGAAATAGTGACCATAATATAATAACTTTTAACATTCCTGTGGTGGGAATAACACCTCAACAGCCCAACACAGTGGCATTTAATTTCAGAAAGGGGAACTATGCAAAAATGAAGAGGTTAGTTAAACAGAAATTAAAAGGTACAGTGACTAGAGTGAACTCCCTGCATGGACACTTTTCAAAGACACCATAATAGAGGCTCAACTTAAATGTATACCCCAAATTCAAAAACACAGTAAAAGAACTAAAAAGAGCCACTGTGGCTTAACAACCACGTAAAAGAAGCAGTGAGATAAAAAGGCATCTTTTAAAAGTGGAAGTTAAATCCTAGTGAGGTAAATAGAAAGGAGCATAAACACTGCCAAATTAAATGTAAAAATGTAATAAGAAAAGCCAAAAAGGAGTTTGAAGAACAGGCAGCCAAAAACTCAAAAGGTAATAACAAAATGATTTTTTGTAAAATGAAAGTACATCAGAAGCAGGAAGCCTGCTAAACAACCAGTGGGGCCTCTGGATGATCGAGATACAAAAGGAGCATTTAAAGACGATAAAGTCATTGCAGAGAAACTAAATGAATTCTTTGCTTCAGTCTTCACGGCTGAGGATGTTAGGGAGATTCCCAAACCTGAGCCGTTTTTTGTAGGTGACAAATCTAAGGAAATGTCACAGATTGAAGTGTCACTGGAGGAGGTTTTGGAATTAATTGAGAAACTTAACAGTAACAGGTCACCAAGACCAGATGGCATTCACCCAAGAGTTCTGAAAGAACTCAAATGTGAAATTGCAGAACTATTAAGTATGGTTTGTAAACCGTCCTTTATGTCAGCTACTGTACCCAATGACTGAAAGATAGCTAATGTAATGCCAATATTTAAGAAGGGCTCTAGAGGTGATCCTGGCAATTACAGACCGGGGTAAGTCTAATGTCAGTACCGGGCAAATTAGTTGAAACTAATAAAATTGTCAGACACATAGAAGAACATAAATTGTTGGGCAAAAGTCAACATGGTTTCTGTAAAGGGAGATCATGTCTTACTAATCTATTAGAGTTCTTTGAAGGGGGTCAACAAACATGTGGACAAGGGGGATCCAATGGACATAGTGTACTTAGATTTCCAGAAAGCCTTTGACAAGGTCCCTCACCAAAGCCTCTTACGTAAATTAAGTTGTCATGGGATAAGAGGGAAGATCCTTTCATGGACTGAGAACTGGTTAAAAGACAGGAAACAAATGTAGGAATAAATGGTAAATTTTCAGAATGGAGAGGGGTAACCAGTGGTGTTCCCCAAGGGTCAGTCCTAGGACCAATCCTATTCAACTTATTCATAAATGATCTGGAGAAAGGAGTAAACAGTGAGGTGGCAAAGTTTGAAGACGATACTAAACTGCTCAAGATAGTTAAGACCAAAGCAGACTGTGAAGAACTTCAAAAAAATCTCCAAAAACTAAGTGATTGGGCAACAAAATGGCAAATGAAATTTAATGTGGATAAATGTAAAGTAATGCACATGGAAAAAATAACCCCAACTATACATACAATATGATGGGGGCTAATTTAGCTACAATTAATCAGGAGAAAGATCTTGGAGTCATCGTGGATAGTTCTCTGAAGACGTCCATGCAGTGTGTAGCGGCAGTCAAAAAAGCAAATGGGATGTTAGGAATCATTAAAAAAAGGGATAGAGAATAAGACAGAGAATCTCTTATTGCCCTTATATAAATCCATGGTACGCCCACATCTTGAATACTGCGTACAGATGTGGTCCCCTCATCTCAAAAAAGATATACTGACATTAGAAAAGGTTCAAAAAAGGGCAACTAAAATGATTAGGGGTTTGGAACAGGTCCCATCTGAGGAGAGATTAAAGAGGCTAGGACTTTTCAGCTTGAAAAGAGGAGACTAAGGGGGATATGATAGAGGTATATAAAATCATGAGCAGTGTGGAGAAAGTGAATAAGGAAAAGTTATTTACTTGTTCCCATAATATAAAAACTAGGGGCCACCAAATGAAATTAATGGGTAGCAGGTTTAAAACAAATAAAAGGAAGTTCTTCTTCACTCAGCGCACGGTCAACCTGTGGAACTCCTTGCCTGAGGAGGTTGTGAAGGCTAGGACTATAACAGGGTTTAAAAGAGAACTGGATAAATTCAGGGAGGTTAAGTCCATTAATAGCTATTAGCCAGGATGGGTAAGGAATGGTGTCCCTAGCCTCTGTTTGTCAGAGGGTGGAGATGGATGGCAGGAGATAATCACTAGATTATTACCTGTTAAGTTCACTCCCTCTGGGGCACTTGGTATTGGCCACTGTCAGTAGACAGGATACTGGGCTGGATGGATCTTTGGTCTGACCCAATATGGCCATTCTTATGTTCTTATGTTTAAAAGCAAAGGGGTGAAAGTGGTCGGGATTGAGTAGCAGAAGGTCATGTGGCTCAGGACTGAAGGGTTTAGGCAGCGCTGGGGAGGGGATGGTGTATCCAGAGCTGGAATAGCAGAGGTCTGGGAGGCAGGGGGACAGGCTGGAACAGCAGAGGTCTGGGAGGCAGGGGGACAGGCTGGAATAGCAGAGGTCTGGAAGGCAGGGGGACAGGCTGGAATAGCAGGGCTGCTACGAAGTTAGCACTGAGCACTACTGGCAGGACCGGGGAGGGCAGATCAGGGATACGACGGATGCTGAGCATCTGAATGAAGCAGAGGAGTCAGAATGCACAGGACTGGGGAAGCAGCTGGCCTTCTGTAGATATCCCCTCCAAGGAGCTGTGCCGGCCTACTTACAGAGGGCCTATTATCGCTGCCATCTGGTCCCAGCAGTCGCCCTGACAACGTGTGAGTTTGTGCTTGTGTCCCACAGGCCATGTGACTAACGTCGTCTGGCATTAACAAGCCGGGGAGACTGGCAGCATAGTGTGGTCTGCTGGACTGAGCCCAGCACAGGCCTGGGTTCTAAACATAATGCTGTCACCAGCTCAATGTGACCCTGGCAAGTCACTTAGAGCAAGATCCAAAGCCCACTGAATTCTGTGAAAATGCTCCCAGTGATTCCAATGGGCTTTGCATTGGCCCTTAGTAGTGAGTTCCTGTTAGGCTCTTATCTGCGGAAGGCTCCATCGCAGGCGGTCGGGGATGTGTGGTGGGGGGATTGGGGGTGCAGAGTCAAACCAGCTTTCATTAGTCTCCTTTCAGTTACTTTTCCTTTCTGCACACCCATGGTTTGCTGGCGGTATCCCAGAATGCATCATCCTGTGTGATCACAATTTTTCTGCAATGTCACATCCTGGAAAGCGGCAAGTACAGAGATTGCACAAGGGGAGAATAACCGATTAAGCCACCCTAGTGAGCCAGGCTGAGTACCCCTCTTAGCCTGGTCAGGGAGGGTGCCGCAGAGCTCTGGGCTTGACTCAGCCTATCTGTACCAAGGGGAGTACTATGCAAGATCCTAGTATTGTTCTTCCAAACCTCTCCATCAGAGGCTCTGAAAGAACCAGTAAGTTGGCTGGGCTTTGGCAGCTTGAAAAGACACAGAAAGGAACCAAATGGGTCAGGTGTGTTTACTGTACCTACAGCCGCCTTGGCCGTCCCAGCATGCACCTGGAGAGCCTGTCCTCTGTAGCTCAAAGTCGCTGTGATGTTAACTATAACCCCGCCATTGTCCTGGATAAACAAGACAGGGAGTTAGGGAACAGAGCAGCGATATCATCTGCTGGGGCAGCAGGACCTGGGCATGGGATGGAACAGAGAGACTGACCAGAGAAATACCCTGAAGGCGAAACTGGTCTGGTGAAGAATGGGGATTGTCTGCCCAACTCTTGTGGTTCTGCCATCTCTGCCTGGCTCTCTGAACACCTCCTTCTTGGGATCTGCATAGGACAGCTCTCCTTCCGGCTGTGCTGGAACATTCCAGAACAATCTGCAGCCCGTTTCTAGAAAGGTATAAGCACCCGGAGGAGGCAGAAGATGGCAGAAGATTACAGGCCTCAAGGAAAAGTGAAGGAGCTGGAAGGATTTGGGATGAGAAAGAGAATCAGTGTTTCACTGGCTCACATCGCCTCCCTCCATCTACTTCTCCTAAGTCAAGGTCACCCTCTCCCAGAATTACGCACAACCCACATTTTGCAGGCAGCCACTTTCTAGAGGCCGCCCAAACCACATTCACTGTCACAGGTGAATGGCTGTGTCTGGGGAAGGTTCTGCTGCTGCGATCACTTCTGCGAGGATGGAAGGTACAAGAAAGACACGAGGAGACAGAGGTGATAAAAGATGGGGCTGCCAATGAGAAGATTAATCAGCATGATTGGCTGTGGTCTTAGCACACCAGCAGCCTAACCACTGTCAAGTGTTTTGTTTGCATCACGGCAAAGGAGAGTTCTAAGGAGGGGTCTGGTGGAGGAGGCGGCAGCAGCTTTGGGGTGTTTAAGGAGAAGCTCCTCCCAAGAAGGGAGGCAGCCTGGCAGAAAGCACAAAGGGGCTTGTTGGAAAGTTTAACAAGTGGGCAATGGAGGTTGCCATCGTGAGTCCGCTGTGGGCTGGAATCAGCCTTTCGATACTGGATGAGAGATGATAGGTGGGGCGGGGCTGAGCAGAGCCTTGGAAGTGATGGCAAGTGCTTATGTTTGATACGCTAGTGGTCTCCAAAATGGGGTGCGCAAGACCATCCGTGGGGGTGCGCGGCAGGAGGAGCGCTGCCAAATGAGCGATGCTGGCATGGTAGCAGCAGCGCTCCGGGACCTTTGATTCTTTGACGGAACGCCAGCGGCAGCTCGGCTCTCCCTGCTCCGTCTTTGGCAGCATGCCGGCAGCAGCTTGGCTCTCCCCACTCCATCTTCGGCAGCACGCCGGCGGCAGCTTGGCATTCCCCACTCCGTCTTCGGCAGCACGCCGGCGGCAGCTCGGCACTCCCCACTCCGTCTTCGGCAGCACGCCGGCGGCAGCTCGACACTCCCCACTCCGTCTTCGGCGGCACGCCGGCGGCAGCTCGGCACTCCCCACTCCGTCTTCGGCGCACGCCGGCGGCAGCTCGGCACTCCCCACTCCGTCTTCGGCGGCACGCCGGCGGCAGCTCGGCATTCCCCACTCCGTCTTCGGCAGCACGCCGGCAGCAGCTCGGCTCTCCCTGCTCCGTCTTCGGCGGCACGCCGGCGGCAGCTTGGCATTCCCCGCTCCGTCTTCAGCAGCACTCCGGCGGCAGCTCAGTTCTCCCTGCCCCGTCTTCGGTGGCAGGCCAGCGGCAGCTCAGCTCTCCCCGCCCCGTCTTCGGCAGCAGGCCAGCATCAGTTCTTTTTTTTTTTGCTTCCCCAGAGCTGGCCCGGGGGTGCGTGATTCAAAAGTTTGCGATCCCTGTGCTAGAGAAGAGAGCGCGGGGAGTGATGGAAAGAGAGAGGGGTGATGTGGTCAGAGCAAAGGGCTAGGGAAAGGGTCTTTGCAGGTTGCTCTCTGAAAGGATGGATACAAGCACGTGTTCATCTTGTTTTGTCCAAGGAAACAGGATTGGACTTCAAGTAGAATATCCAAAGTTAACCCTTTCTCCCTCTCCCTGTCCTCCACCCCCAAATATAAACTCCTGGCAAACAGAGGGTTCACCCATAAAAGACCTCTGCAGTTGAAGGGAAGGGACTAAGGAACAGTGTGACAATTAATCGTTACATTTCAATGCTTTCACTGTTCTCGTGCTTTAATAAAAAGTTAGAGATTTTTTCAGTGGTAATTGGTACAAAGGGGGTCACTGGTGATAACATGTCCTTGAACCCCTAGACCACACATACTGTTTAACGCTATAATAGCAAGCAAGGATTTTTAATAATAGCTTATTCATGGGTAGGACCCGAGACACACTCCTTATCACATGACGGACTTTCCAGCAGCGTGTCCCCGGTGTAGATGAACTTACCCGCAAGCATTTCTCATAGACCACTTTGGAGACATTGAGGTGCCAAGGGTGTCAATGTCGATCACTGTCTTATAGGCATTGAAGACAAGCACTGGCCGGGCACAGGAAGTTACCAGCAGCATCTGGAGAGGGAGAGCATCCGGGGCACAGTCGTGGGGAGTGGAGGAGTGAGACTGCTATGATCTATTACCAGTGGGCATAGGGTGCTGCTCCCTCCCTTCCTCTGAAGCAGGGATGGGGTGTGTGTAGCCGCGTACAATCCTCCTAACTGTTCAATATATAGAGAACACACGATCCGCCTTGAGGCTACCAATCCATAGCCACACTGACAAAGGCTGCCCTGTGCAACTTCTAATGGCTTCTGGCTCCTCAATTTAGGTGAGACACTGTAACTTGCCTTAGCTGCCCCCACTTTAGTTAGCGAAAGACATTTTTAGAGTGCCCCTCAGGCCTCAACTGTGCTATTCAGGAAAGTCCCCAAAGTCTTACAGCATCTGCTTTGCAGTCCCTAGCTCTCTGGGGCAGCAAAGCAGCTAGCTGCGCACAGACCATTCAGGCAGGGATACACTTTTACATACAGTAGCTGAGCATGTCCCAGAACTGGGTGAAGGGCTCATTGTTCAGAGAGAAGCAGTGCCCCGGGTGCCCCCCGGCACCACCACACCAAGCTCTTGAGGAAGAATGCTACTGGGACAATTGGGTATCAAAGGGTTGGCTACAATCGATTTCCAGATCAGCCAAGCAGGGGCTGCTTAAATTACTGCTTAAGTGGGCGATACAGAACAGGGTAGAGTCAAACAGAGATGAGTAGGGAACCCTGCTGGGTTGGGAATGAGGCTTGACTGCCCCCTTCCTCGCTTCATTTTCTGGCAGACAGTTGTCAGTCCACTACTTCCATGGGACCAGTATTCCCAGCCTCTCGTGTCACTTGGCACTGCAGGCTCCCACAGGGCAGTGAGAGCATAGGAAGCTTTGCCCAGAAGAGAGCAATATTCCTTCTAGTCCAGCATCCTGTTTCCAGTGTGACCAGCATTCAGACGATGGTACCCGTGACAGCAATGCACCCAGACATTAACAGAACACTGCCTCCATTGGGGGAGGGGGCAAATTTCTTCCCGACCCTCAGTTGGTGATGAGTTTGTTCCCTGAAACACACGGGTTTGTAAAATCCTGTCACTTCCCCCGCTTCGCAAGCAACTCACTGTTAACGATGTCAATTCGTTCAAACTCTTTACAGCCTCGTCCACCGCTGCCAGGATGGTTTGGGGCTGCCGGACATCTAGAGAAAGAGGCAGGCAGCGCTGACCAGTAGCAGCCTCCAGCTTCTTTGAAGCCTGGAAAAGAGAGAGAAAGATTTTGTATGAGGGATCCCAGTCCTACCTCCTGCTATTAGGAACCCAGGGGAGACTCATACTCTGGTATCAGCAAAAGGACATATCAGGCAGAAGGACATGCTCCGTCCCTATCATGACCTGGGGCAGCTGGTTGTTTCTCCAGTCATATGATTGTGTTGTTAAACAGCTGCCATGTCCCACCCCAGAAGGAGCTGCATTTTGGGGTAGGTGAAGTGATTCTTGTATGTACTATAACCTATAAATTACTCTGTCGAGTGCATGGGATGTTTACAACAAGGCTCTGTTGGAAAGATCACAGCAGGAATGTGCGTTCACTTCTGGGCACTGTATTACCAGAGAGATATTGACACATTAAAGGGATCCAAGAGAGAAGCAACAAAAAATAATAGAGGCTGCAGGCACTGGCTTACACTAGAGGACTGAGAGAGCTAAAATTTAAGCTTGGCTAAGCAATGCCTAATGAGGATGTGATAACAGTCGGCAGTATCTGATGGGTGTAATGGAGAGGAATTGCTTAGGCTGGGGATGTAATTAGAAGCAATAGAATGAAACTAAGAAAAATAAAATGTAGGCTCAATAAAAGCTACCTAACAGTGAGATCTACCAGACTTTGGAAAGAGTCATTGCCTGTCTCATTTGAACTAAACAAAGCATGGAAAACGATACTGCAGGATACCATCCTACTTGGGCCCTCAGGGCTGGGCTGCTAGATTTTTTCATCTAAAACTCCTCTGTTTCATTGCCAAGTAAGAGTCATCAGTGCCTCTTGAGCCACATTGACTATGGGATGTTCTTTCTGTGTTCTTTCCATCCTCCTCCCACGGATAAGTCTCCAGAGAAATCTCACAGAGAATCTCTCATAAGCCATTTATGCATCCGATGAAGTGAGCTGTAGCTCACGAAAGCTTATGCTCTAATAAATTTGTTAGTCTCTAAGGTGCCACAAGTACTCCTTTTCTTTTTGCAAATACAGACTAACACGGCTGCTACTCTGAAACAAGCCATTTACTAAAAGGCAGACTCAAAGCTCCCGCAGAAAACACAGAACTGACACCCATTAAAAAATGCTTTCAATAGACATCATTATCATACAGGTTAGGAGGACCACACAGGAGCATCTAATGGGGAAAGAGGCCCAACAACCTGGAACATACATATGGACATACACCAATGGTCCATTTAGCCCAGTATCCTGTTCTTCTGACAGTGGCCAATGCCAGGTGCTTCAGAGTTAATGACCAGAACAGGTAATCATCAAGTGGTACATACCCTGTTGCCCATTCTCAGCTCAGGCAAACAGAGGTTAGGGACACTCAGAGCATAGTTTTGTATCCCTGACCATCCTGGCTAATAGCCATTGATGGACCTATGCTCCATGAATTTATCTAGTTCTTTTTGAACCCTGCTATAGTCTTGGCCTTCACAACATCCCCTGGCAAGCATTCCACAGGCTGACTGTGCATTGTATGAAGAAATATTTTCTTTTGTTTGTTTTAAACCTGCTGCCTATTAATTTCATCAGGTGACACAAAAAGAACAGGAGTACTTGTGGCACCTTAGAGACTAACAAATTTATTTGAGCATAAGCTTTCATGGGTTACAGCCCACTTCATCAGATGCATAGACTGGAACATATACTAAGAAGATATACATATACATACAGAGAACATGAAAAAGTCGAGTAAGAGGCTAATTAATTAAGATGAGCTATTATCAGCAGAAGAAAAAAACTTTTGTAGTGATAATCAAGATGGCCCATTTAGACAATTGACAAGAAGGTGTGAGGATACTTAACATGGGGAAATAGATTCAATAAGTGTAATGACCCAGCCACTCCCAGTCTCTATTCAAACCCAAGTTAATGGTATCTAGTTTGCATATTAATTCAAGCTCAGCAGTTTCTCATGGGAGCCTGGTTTTGAACTTTTCTGCTGCAAAATTTCCGCCTTTAAATCTGTTACTGAGTGGCCAGAGAGGTTGAAGTGTTCTCCTACTGGTTTTTGAATGTTATGATTCCCGATGTCAGATTTGTGTCCGTTTATTCTTTTGCATAGAGACTGTCGGTTTGGCCAATACACATGGCAGAGGGGCATTGCTGGTACATGATGGCATATGTCACATTGGTAGATGTGCAGGTGGAACGAGCGTTCTGTTATTTTCTTTGTTGGGCCTGTTCTGTAGTAGGTGACTTCTGGGTACTCTTCTGGCTCTGTCAATTCTGTTTTTTTTCATGTCAGCAGGTGGGTATTGTAGTTTTTAAGAATGCTTGATAGAGATCTTTTAGGTGTTTGTCTCTGTCTGGGGGATTGGAGCAATGCAGTTGTATCTTAGAGCTTGGCTGTAGACAATGGATCGTGTGGTGTGTCTTGGATGGAAGCTGGAGGCATGTAGGCAAGTATAGCGATCAGTAAGTTTCTTGTTATACTGCAGCATATCTAAGACCCTCCAAGAATCTCAGAGATCTAACGAGGTTCATCTCATTATTGACAGAGTTACAATATGAAGCCCCAATCCTACCATCAGGTCTGCACAAGCACAATAAAGTCCATGCAAGGATAAAGAGTCACTATGAGGATCCAATTGCAGGACTGAGGCCTAAGTCAAGAGAATCTTCTGCTGACCTAGCACTGCCCACACCTGGGCATAGGTCAGCACTGCGCTGTCGCTCAGAGTGTGGATTTTTCACACCCCCAGAGGGGTCACTCTGCCGATGTAAACTCCCAGTGTAGAGCAGCCCCGTTTCACTGCAAGGCAGACTTTGCTCTGGGTTGCAGCAGCCCAAAGTAATTACCTTGAGGTGGAAACTGAATGGCCAGTTGTGACAAGATGGGGTGCAATCGAGACCAGTGAGGGGCTGTGTCACACCCTCCCTGCAATCTTGCGTGCCTTCAATACCTTGCTGCAGTGACTCCCACTTGGGCCAATCACAAACAATCCTTCAGCAGGCAAGTCACTCCCTGAGCGTCTGTGGGTAACTGCAGCCTGCCAGCCACACATGGGTTACACTCTGGCTTTTACCAGCTTTAGTTATCTTTGCCAGGGGACCCCAACACACTCCCAGTTCCAGATTTTCCCCCAGAAATGTATGTCTTGTACTGTCCAGCCCTCTCCTGGACAATGCAAATGTATTATGACTGGTATTCCTCTAGGGAATAATATACAATAGCTTGTTACCTTAGAGTTACCCAACACTTTAAGTTAAACACACTGGATTAGAATAAACAATAAAGCAAGTTTATTAACTAAAAAGAGAGATTTTAAGTGAGTACAAGCAATGAGGTATAAATGTCAGAAATGGTACAAGAAAACAAAGAAAAACCTTTTCTAGTGCCTAGTTTAACAAACTGTATTAGATTCAAAGCAAAAGTTTCTCACCACATGCTTCCAACATTAGACATGCCAACGCTCACCAATTAGTTGTGAAAGAGGCCATTTCTAAGTAAAATTAAGCCTGACTCATGATTTCAAGTTAGAACTCTGAGTCAGACTTAATTTTACTTAGAAATTTCTATCAGCTCCCGCTGTGAGATAAGCTTCTCTGCCCCTTCCCACCTCACCCCACTGCCCTAGCTCAGCCTCCATCTTCCCACTGCCCTGGGGCTCACATTGTTTTGGGGAGCAATTCAATACACCTCTTCTGCGAGGGCTTGTATAATGACTCCCCGGGTAGCTGCTTGGAGCTCAGTGCCACCAGCCACCTCCTTCTCATTTTCCCCAGGACAGGGGTGGCCACCTGAGCCTGAGGAGGAGCCTAGAGGGATTCTCTATGTTTTGAATCTGATTATCCTGTAAGGTATTTACCATCCTGATTTCACAGAGGTGATTCTTTTTACTTTTTCTTCTATTAAAATAGAAACTGATTGCTTTTTCATTGTTCTTAAGATCCAAGGGTTTGGGTCTGTGGTCACCTACGCAAATTGGTGAGGATTTTTATCAAACCTTCCCCAGGAAAGGGGGTGTAAGATTTGGGAGGATTTTGGGGGGAAAGACGTTTCCAAACGGACTCGTTCCAGTAAGCGGTGTTAGACGTTTGTTTGGTGGTGGCAGCGAAAGTCCAAGGACAAAAGGTAAAATAGTTTGTACCTTGGGAAAGTTTTAACCTAAGCTGGTAAAAGTAAGCTAGGAGGTTTTCATGCAGGTCCCCACATCTATACCCTAGAGTTCAGAATGGGGAAGGAACCTTGACACCCTGTCTGATTGGCTGCCTGCCCCACTGAGGCACCTACAGGGGAGGAGCAGCCAATCAGGGCTGCTGCTGCAGAAGGGCAGTGGAGCTTCCACTCCCCGCCATGAGCTAGCTGAGGAGCAGTAAGAGCCACTCTCCTGTGAGCAGCAGGACTAGTTTCCTTTCTCCCTCTCCCCCACCCTCAGCACCTGCCTGGGAATGGGTAGGGGAACCAACTGCAGTCCCCCAAGGCCTGGGAGAGGTGGGTGAGAAACCCAGGAGAAGAGATAAGACAGGGCAGAACTAATTCCTGAGCACTGGCAGATGGGAAAGACTGGTTTCCCCTACAATTAAGGATACTCTGGCTTTCAGCTTTTCACCCTAATCAATAAGGTTCTGAGTAGATTGGGAGGGCCAAGGGCCTACTTTGGGTAGAGTGAAAGGTGTGGATGGGGGGGGGGGGTGATGTGGTAGTTGGCTGAGGGGCTCTTAACTTCAGTCAGTATCTCCCTTCACATCCAGAGTGACTCTGCCCCCTCCCACCTGCTACAGATTTATGAGGTCATCACTGCCTCACCCCATACCCTGTGTGACACCCCTCTCTCATGTCTCATTCAACCCTGAAGGCTCTTTGTCCCACCATTTCCAGATTTCCTGCAGCAGCTCCTAAGCACAGTGGTCTCTTCCCCAATTAATGTGTCTTTCTCTCCATCCCTCTCTCCCACCACCACCATTTCTCTCTTCTCTGCCCCCCCAGGACACATGGCAGGGCTCGGTTGGGAGACTGCCCAGGGCTGGAGTCCACCAGTCTTCGCTCTCCCACACTCCTGGGGATGGGGCCAGTCCCAGGAATGAAGGAGGAAATCCCTAAAGAACAGTTTGGGGCCCCCACATTTATGACTCATGTCCCTGATGCTCAGGCTAGGTACTATGGCCCCAGCCTCTCCCTGCTCCAGCCCTCCGCTGGGGGACAGATCCCGCACAGCACACAGCTGCTGGAAAGCGAGCAAGGTGCTGGCGGACCACAGACAGCCAGGCTGCCCTTGACCTACATGCCGCCTCCCGTGGAGGAGCCACAGTTTTGTCAGAGCCCCACATGCTACTACTGCTGAGGGAAAACCCGAGGTGGTGATTCCCAGCCCCTGCCCCATGGAAGAGTACCAGGGACCTGGAGCCAGTGAGCATCAGGCAGGCAGGGAAACAAGGAGGGGGACAGAGCCTGTGTGCTTATCAGCTGCAGCAACATCACGATACCCCTCACCCCTCCCGCATGAGCGGGGTGAGAATGGCCAACACCCCCTGGCCTGGGGAGGTAGGGTTTGTGACTTTCAGAATTTTCTTTTTACTTGTTGGCCTTTCCACCCTCCCACGCAACTTCAAACAATTAAGTGCAAATCGGAATGGGTTGATGTATGGCCACGACTTGCCGT
This sequence comes from Dermochelys coriacea, assembly GCF_009764565.3. Taxonomy (NCBI): domain Eukaryota; kingdom Metazoa; phylum Chordata; order Testudines; family Dermochelyidae; genus Dermochelys; species Dermochelys coriacea. The sequence goes on along the minus strand of NC_050077.1, from coordinate 35,452,445 downwards.
GTTGCCAACTCTTGCAATTTTAGCACAAGTTTCACAACATTTGGCGTATCTCTTCAAGCCCCAACTCGTGGAGTCAGCTGATTTCATGAGACTCTCAGCTTTTATTACATAAATAAATTACAAGGAAGTTTCTAGCCCTCACGATTGCAGAGAAAAGTTTGAAAATGTAACCTAGTGGCCCCTAAAGAACCCAAAAGGCACATACAAAAAAGAAACAACAATTTATTATTTTTAAAAATCTTGTAGGGTTTTTTTTAGCCCAACTCATGATTTTTCAAGTGCTTGGGTTTTGCAATCCTGCATCTTAATCAGCCCAACAGTCACACAGATTCACTCTCCAGTTTCTATCTGGCTCTTTGTTCAGTGAATTCTACACAGGGTGAAGGGGATGCTGGTTTACATCAGATGCTCTGCTGTTACTTTATGAATCTACATGGAAATCAGCAACTCGCAATTGGAGGCTTTGATTTAATTGAAATAAAACAAACAAAGCTCCATTGAACAAAAGTCATTCAGTTTAGGGCATCTTCCTCATGCGTAGTCAAGTCTAAGGTTATGTCTACACTGGCAGAGTTACAGCGCCGCTCAGAGAGCACTGAAGGGAAACCCCTGTTGTGTGTTCACACTGTCAGCTGCCTGCGCAATAGCGTGTTCACACTTGCTCACTTTCAGCGGTATTTGGAGCGGTGCACTCTGGGAAGCTATCCCACAGAGCATCTCTTCCTCTTCTGCCACTAAGAGTTGTGAGAAGGTGGAGGGGGTCGCAGGGCATCCTGGGTCCTGCCCCAATGCCCCATGATGCATTGCTTCGCATCCCAGCAATCCCTGTCTTCTGTCCATATTTGGCACCATCTTTCAATGCTTTGTGTACTGCGCACTCTGTTTCTTCAGGCTGCAGGAATGGATCCCAAACTGTTGACCAGTGTGACGTTCTGTACCTCAGGGGAACACCCAGCACCCCCATGTTCATCCTTATAATATGATTGTGTGGTATCTAATGCAAAGTTTGTCATGTCAGGTGTCTTCAGAAGGCTCATGGTGCACTGAGCACTGTTGTTATAGTAATTGTTATAGTAATGTTATAGGTTGTAATTTCTTGTATATAGTTATGAGGCTGAGACTGTGTCCTCATGGCTTAAAGCAAGCTCAGGCAAAAACTCTCCAAAAGATGAGGGGCAGTTCAAACCTCATCAGGGCATGTATGGGACAAACCCAGCCCAGCCTCACAGGAACAAAGAACACTGGCCTAGGCAACAACAAAGGATCTATTGGACTCCCAAGTGAGTCACCTCCCTTCCTTTGGTCAGTTTGGGACTGCGATGAGGTAAAGCTCACCTGACTCTGAAGGGGGTGGGCAAAGCCAAGAGGGAAGAAAGAACATGATAAAAGCGAGAGACATTTGTCATGCTCTTCCTCTCTCTTCCATCTCCATCTACAGACATTACCACCAAGTGACTGAAGCGCTGATCAAAGGGGAGAGCCTGGCTGAAGGGCAACCAGCCAGCCTGTGGTGAGAAGCATCTAAGTTTGTAAGGGCATTGAAAGTGTTAAGATCAGCTTAGAATGTGTTTTGCTTTTATTTCATTTGACCAAATCTGACTTCTTGTGTTTTGACTTATAATCACTTAAAATCTATCTTTGTAGCTAATAAATCTGTTTGTTCATTCTACCTGAAGCAGTGCGTTTGGTCTGAAAAATGTCAGAGACTCCCCTTGGGATAACAAGCCTGGTACATATCAATTTATTTGTTAAATTGACAAACTCATATAAGCTTGCAGTGTCCAGCAGGCATAACTGGACACTGCAAGATGGAGGTTCCTAGGGTTGTGTCTGGGACTGGAGTTATTGGCTAGTTTCATTCTGTTGCACAATCCTAGAAGCAACTTACATGCTAGAAGCTGTGCATGAACAGCCCAGGAGTGGGGGTTCTCTCAGCAGAGCAGAATAAGGCTGGCTCTCGGAATCAAGGATTGGAGTGACCTAGCAAATCATCGGATCAGATAACACCAGAGGCGAACGTCACAACTAGTATGCTGCTCGCTCTGACAAACATGTCACGAGTGGCAGTGGAGTTATTCCTTAAACTACAAAGGCAAGAGGAGTGTGACATTGATCTCACCACATGTACTAGCTACAACATGAGATTGCTTATGGCATTCAGGGAGGTGCTGATCACAATGGAAAGCCACTTTTGGGCTTGGGAAACAAGCAATGAGTGGTGGGATCACATTGTCTGGGATGACTAGCAGTGGCTGAAGAACTTTCGGATCAGGAAAGCCACATTCATGGGACTGTGTGATGAGCTCGCCCCAGCCCTGCAGCGCAAGGACACAAGAATGAGAGCTGCCTTGCTGCTGAGGAAGCGCATGGCAATTGCACTGTGGAAGCTGGCTATTCCAGACTGCTATCGATCATTCCTGTCCTTACATTTTCCACAGGATATGTTCACTGTGGAAGACATCTCGATGCTGACGGTGAGCAGGGAATCAAGGGAGGGTCTTCTCCAAGACTGTCGCTTCCACCCTGACCTTTATGTGGCTTGACTGTGTGCAGCAATGTTCCACCCCCTCACCCCGTGACAGCAGAGTGGTGCGGGAAAGTTACCATTAATGGGGCAAGAAACAAAGCAGCTCTGCCAAAGAACCTGTGGCAGCGGATTGCCCAGTATCTCCATGAGAGTTTCCTAGAGATCTGAAGCAGATTCCCACGAAGTGAGGGAGTCTATCAACAGCCTGTTCTGCTGCTCAGACTAGGTATGTGGTGGTATGCGCATCATACAGACAAGCCTGCTTACTGCAACCCTCCTGCTCCCAACAACTCGCTTCAGCGATTCCCAAAATCAAATCCACTTATCAGGGGCCTCCTCTCCAGTTTGCACTTCGCCAAGATCTGACTGCTGTGGCTGGCTAGCCTCCTCTGGGGTAGGAAAGAGCTTCTGGCTGCCTGCATCTCTGACCTCTATGTCATCCTCTGCCTCTGGGTCTCCCTCCCAATTCACATCCTCATCCAAGATTTTCTCCTCCTGGCTTGGTCCACTCTCAACTGGCACGCAAGCCACCCAAATATCCACAGTGGCCTTTGCAGTGGAGGTGGGGTCGCCACTGAGTATCACGTCCAGCTCTTTGTAGAACCGGCAGCTCATGGACGCAGCACCAGAGCGGCAGTTTGCCTCCCACACCTTGTGGAGGTGTTCGGCAACTCCTTCACTTTGACCCTGCAATGCAGTGTGTCCCGGTCATGGCCCTTTTCTGTCATGCATCATAATATCTGTCCGTAGGTATCATAATTCCTATGGCTGGAGCACAGCTATGACTGCACTGTCTCGTCTCCCCAAATGCTGATGAGGTCCAGCAGCTCGGCATTGCTTCAAGAGGGGGATCACCTGGTGCGTGGAGCAGGCATGGCCACCTGGAAAGATGTGCTGAGACCACTGCACATATCATCGAGCAAACAGGAAGGGGACTTTCAAATTTCCAAAGGAATTTACAGGGTAGGGGTGACGGTTGGTCTCCTGAAGGCAGGGCAGTAGAGTTCAAACCGATGATCAGAGAGGCAAGAATAGGCATTATGGGACACCTCCTGGGGGCCAATCTCAGAGCTGTAATCGACCAGGGTGTCTACACTGGCACTGCGGTGCTGTACCCTCAGCGCAGAAACCTGTACGCCTCTTGTCAGTGTGGTTTTTTTTACAGCACTGCAACTGTGTAGTTTCTGCACACTAAGTGGCTTGGTAGTGTGTACACCTCAGGAGTTAAAAACACAGAAGGCTGCTAAACTATGCAGAAACTTACCAGTATAGACAGGACCTAAGAGGCCTTTTTCTTTCTCTACTTTCTAGAATTTCATTCTTTTTACCTCCCTTTTAATCATGCACAAAACAACAACATGTAGTGACTGGAAAAAACCTGCTAGGACCCAGGTAGTCCATCCTCTGGAGCCAATACAGGATTAGACCCTACACTGAACCGAGTCCCATTTCCAGCTCTGCCACTGGTTTAACTTCCTTCCATGCCTCAGTTGCTTCATCTGTAAAATGGGGATTATGATACTGAGAAACCCCCCCCTTTTGTAAAGCACTTTGAAATCTATGGATGAAAATCACTAGATAAGAGCTGGGTGGTGTTATTACAATTGATTTTTCTAGTGCTCCATCCAGTCATGCTGTAAATAACTCAAGCACTGAAACTTCCACCACTATCCTTGGAAGACTAATCCGAAATGCAACAGATCTCACCAAGAGGCGTTCTGGGCTCAGCCTTCTCCTAATACTCCTTGTCATACCCCCTCAGCTCATTGGTTATCTTTCGGTTACCGAGGTGCCTGGAACGGACCATACTCCTCAAGAAGCACATGGAGAGGGAAAGAGGGTGGAGTTCATTAGGTGTTTAGTACCATCATGCCTTACTGCCCCCATCATATCCTGGTCTCTTTGGAAATATGCAAAAATGGTCTTGGACCTCCCAAACTCTGCCCCACCAGACTCCCATCTACTCACCTCAGTTACTCTCTGCAAGTTCCTGCTGGCAATGATTGTACGGCAGCCATGCCTGCAAAGAAACCCCAATGGGGACACTGAATGCCTCATACAGATCGCACTCAGCTCATCTACTCCAAAATCTTTACAGAGATTAATTGTCACACCCACAGTTGCTTAGTAAACCTGAAACTGAGCTCTGCCACAGGAATGCCTAGGAATTTCTCACCACAGTGCTTTCAGGGGAAGGAGACAGGGTGAGCTCACTTCTCTTTTCTATAGTGTTTGAGAGCAGGTGGTATTATCCATGACATGCCTTCCACTCTCCACAGTGGGCATCTGGCAAAGGTAAGGTGGCTCCCTCTTTCTTTCTGAAAGATCTAGTCTAGCTCATACAGAAGTTATAGGCAGGAATCGCTGGGTGATGTCTTCTGGCCTATGTTATGCAGGTCAGACTATATGATCAGAATGCTCTCTTCTGGTCCTAAAATCTATGCATCAGTAACAGTGCTCAAGGGATTCATCATCCGAAGAAAAGTACAACAGGAAATTGTAGCGAAGAGAACCCGACAGGGCTCAGCATGGGAGCGAATTCAGAGTGTTCAATCCATAGCGTGCTCAGATTAAATTTGAGTTAGAAGGCTATTATAAATGTTACCATTTGTTTTTCTGGAGAGCAACCAGATTACAGAATGCATTGTCCAGAAAGCACGGAAAGGAATGGCCAGCAATGACGGACATTCATTAGAATTCAATTTAGCACCAACATTATGTTCAGTGCACAAAAGTAAAAAGATTTAAACAAGTTAGATGGTTAACATGACCAGGGAAGTCTCTCTCTGCATTTGATACAATCTAATGGGCAGGATCTGAAAGACAGGACTGGAAGACAAGCATTCCTTCAATCATCCATCCAGCTAATGTGATGGATCCTCTCTGGACTCGCTATACATATCAGAATATACAAAGGATACAGCAAAGATACCATGGAGTGATTTTACTTTATGTTTTTAAGATATTTTCTATGAAAATATATGAGCCCTAACTGTCTGAACATGAAAAACTGTGCTGGAAATCACAAGAGAATGGCCTTTCTCAATAGATTTTTGGCATGTACAAAGCTAGCTGGGATCCAATAGCAAAATGAAAAGTCATGAAAATAAAAGTTAGGCTTTTCCAAAGGGCAAGTTCAGGAATCAAACAAAAGCTATACTGAGGGAAATACTTGTTTCTCTGGGCTGGTTCCGCTAAACAATGAATAGAGGAAGCTGGGGAATATGAAAGTAGAGGAAGCCGATGGAGTGGGCTGGGAACAAAACTATCGTGGAAAATCAGAGATCCATACCTCATGAAAACCTCCGCTACCCGAAATCCAATCCCAGAGCCGCCTCCAGTGATGAACGCAACTTTGCCCCTGTTGGCAAAGGAAGTAAAGCCATTCAAAACCAAACTCCCATGCATGGAATTCATCTAGATGTTTCCCTGCCTCAGTCATGGAGGGCAACAATTCTGATCAAAGCCAAAGACACAGCAATGACGGGAAGTGCATGCACAGCAATCTCATGGAAGCAACCCTCTGGAGTGACACAGTGGGCTGTTGGCATCGGGGCTGCTTTAGGAAGCAGATCAGATATTAGCACACACCATGTTAAAATATAGCATGCTTGGGATACTTAGTCCCAGACTCCGAATGTAGGGGTCAGTTTAGAGAGACTCCTGAGGTTGAATCTACGGAGGCAGCAATGTCCATCCGCTATAGCAGGGGAAGGCAAGCTTTTTGGCCTGAGGGCCGCATCGGGTTTCCGAAATTGTATGGAGGGCTGGTTAGAAAAGGCTGTGCCTCCCCAAACAGCCAGGCGTGGTTCGGCCCCTGCCCCCTATCTGACCCCCCCCGCTTCTCTCCCCCGATGGCCCCCCTGGACTCCTGCCCCATCCAACCCCCCGTTCCCTGATGGCCCCCCGTGATCCCCGTCCCATCCATGCCCCCGCTCTCTGTCCCCTAACCGCCCCTGGACCTCCCATCCCTAACTGCCCCCCACCGCCCCATCCAACCCCTCTCCTTCCTGACTAACCCCCCCGGGACCCCTGCCCATGCAACCACCCTTTCTCCCTGTCCCAACTGCCCCCAGTACCCCCACCCCGACTGCCCTCTGCCACCTCATCCAACCCCTCCTCTCATTCCTGACTGCCCCCCCAGGACCTCCTGCCCCCATTCAACCCCCCTGTTCCCCACCCTCTGACCACCCCAACCTCTATCCACGCCCCTGGCCCCTGACAACCCCCGAACTCCCCTGACCTCTATCCAACCCCCCCCGCTCCCTTACCATGCTGCCTGGAGCACCGGTGGCTGGCGGCGCTACAGCCGCGCTGCCCAGCTGGAGTCAGCCATGCACCGCGCAGCACAGAGCACCAGGTCAGGCTGAGCTCTGCAACGCCGCCGCCCAGAACATTGCACCAGCGGCGCAGTGAGCTGAGGCTGTAGGGGAGGGGGAACAGAAGGGGAGGGGGAGGGGCCGGGGGCGAGCGTCCCGGGCCAGGAGCTCAGGGGCCAGGCAGGAGGGTCCCATGGGCTGGAAATGGCCCGCAGACTGTAGTTTGCCCACCTCTGTGCTATAGCAATCTGTCTGTCTGCAGAAACCCTTCCATAGAGGAGGCAGTTCTCAAGCACCTTCACTGATGACACATCTATAAATCTATAATCTATTAAAATCTATAAATGGGGAAGTTAATCCAAATTCAAGGGGCTGAATAACATTAGGAATCTGAATCTATATGTGCTAAGAGAAGAGTAATTAAATCTCATGCTTCAAGGTATAAGCTGACCACCAGAGGTGACGGAAGGAACATCCCTTCCCACATATGAAGCATTGCACAGTAGGCTAGATGTCTTTAGCTATATGAGTGGAGGGGTCAACTTCCTCTGAAGCATAAATTTAGATCATAATATCTGTGCAGCAGAAACCTGTAGACAGAGCAGTCCCTTGGGTAGGGCGAATCAGGACGACTGCTCCGGGCCCCGTGCCTCACTTCCACCCCAGGCCCTGTATTCCACTAGGGATGGCCCTGCCTGTAGAGTATAAGCTACCCTATTTATATAGGGCAGAAACATGGCCTAATGGATAGAGCACTGGGCTGGGACTCAGGAGACCTGGATTCTATCCTGATTTTGCCACTAGCCAGCTGAGTCATTTTGAGAGAGTTGCGTCATCCTGTGCCTCAGTTTCCCCATCAGTAAAAATGGAGATAATGATATTGACCACCTTTGTAAAGAGCTTTGAGATCTATTGATGAATAGCACTAGATATTAATTTATTATCACCTGTGAAGGACCACACACACCCATGCGCTGAACAAATAAAGAGACTCATGTTGGCAATGGCCAGAAGTACAATACTGGATCTAATGGACCAGTGGCCCGCTGTGATATAACAAATCCCACATTCATAAATAATAAGCCAGTTCCTGTGAGGGGCCCCCAGAAAACACCCCCTCCCCCCCCCCCGCTTTTCAGGCTGAAAGGCGTGAGGCAGGGTTGTTATGGTACACGGGACAGGAGCAAAGTGCAGATAACCATTGGCTAGCACAGGTCATGGGCCAGAGAACAGCTAGGACGTTTGGGGCCCAGAAAGAGCCGCTTCGCCCTGCACTCACTTGAGGATCTCCGGGCTAAAGAGGTAGGAATAGTCCTGGAGACAGTCATCTGTGTCAACGTCCGGCGGCGGCTGGCAAGCGGAGCCGGGCTGGGACATGGCTTCCCTGCACTGCAACGGAGCGAGACCGGGTCAGGCACAAGCCACGAGCTCGACAGGGGCAAGCGGCAGCCGCCGGGGAGAGCGCCCCGAGCCAGTGCTGCCCGCCTGCATGTCCAACCTGCTCTCCCGTGCGCCGCCGCAGGGACCCGCTCCCACCCAGGGCCGGCCCATGCCAGCCTGCCCCGGCCCGCTAGCGCTCGCCAGCCTCGCCCGCCCGGCCCGGCCCGGCCCGGCCCGGCCCAGAGTCACGGGAGAGGCTCTCCCGGGGGCGCGCACCCCTCCGCAAAGGGCTCCCTGGTCCAGGGCACGGGGGAGGCCTGCTCGGGACGCACCTCGCACCCGCCGTGAGCGGCTGAGCCGGAACTAGGTCTCTTACTCGCCTCCAGCGCATCGCGCCTGCGCCCCGGCCGGCTCCGCGCGGGGCACGCCGGGATTTGTAGTCCACACAGGGTATTCTGGCGCTCGAATGCCCGCTCGGGCCCCCTGCCCCGTCAGGGCGTTTCTCGAGGCGCATGCGCGGTGCTCGCCTTGCTGCGGGGGAGGGGGCGGCGGGGCTGTCTGAGGGAGCCCCCGCCTCAGGGGCACACGGCGTAGCCTGCCCAGAGCGGGGTGGAAGGACCCAGCCACGAAGACTCCCGCCCAGGTTTCCAGGCCGGGCGGATGCTCCTGGCTAGTGTCTGATGCCCGCCTCCAGCGGGGACTGAGCAGAGAGCCCGCCCCTCTCCCGGCGGCTGAGGAGCAGCTCTGGGTCCAAGGGGGGCCCCGTCAGCGGGAAGCCTGCGGCAGACCCCCGCTCTGTCACTAGGCAACACGGCCCCCCCATCTCATGTTATGTGGATTTATTAGACTAATTAACATGTCCAACTTGAGATGAGTTCATCACTTGGGTCTTCTCTCTGCCCCCATCAGGCCCATACAGGAAGCTCTGCGAGCTGATTTGAGAAAGTCCCTGCAGAAAAGAGATTAATAAAATCCCTGTCCTACCAGAGAGTCTGATTTAAGGTTAGTAACTGTCATTCAAATAGCCCTTTGCTTTGTTGCCAGTGGGAACATCCACATTGCTGATCTTCACCTGGTCCCCGTCTCCGCATGTGTAGAGGTCAGGGGATGTAACCCTCAGCAATGGTTGTCTTTTTCCCTTACTTTTCCTTGTGCTGCGGGAGGGGTTGTAAAATACAGTCTAGCACAGGGGTGGGCAAACTTTTTGGCCTGAGGGCCACAGCTGGTTATGGAAATTGTATGGCAGGCCATGAATGCTCACAAAATCGGAGTTGGGGTTTAGGAGGGGGTGAGGGCTCTGGGTGGGACTGTAGGCTCTGGGGTGGGGCCGGAAAAGAGGAGTTCGGGGTACAGGAGGGGGCTCTGGGCTGGGGCAGGGGGTTAGTGTGGGGGGGAGGGTTCTGGCTGGAGGTACAGGCTCTGGGGTGGGGCTGGGGATGTGAGGTTTGGGGTGCATGAGGGTGCTCCGGGCTGGGACTGAGGGATTCAGAGGGTGGGGGGGATCAGGGCTGGCGCAGAGGGTTGGGGCACGGGAGGCGGTGGGGGTGCAGGCTCTGGGCGGTGCTTATCTCAAGCAGCTCCCAGAAGCAGCAGCATGTCCCTTCTCTGGCTCCTACACAGAGGCATGGCCAGGCAGCTCTGTATGCTGACCCGTCCACAAGCGCCACCCCTGCAGTTCCCATTGGCTGCAGTTCCCAACCAGTGAGATCTGTGGGGGCGGCACCTGCATACAGGGCAGCATGCAGAGCCCTCTGGCTGCCTCTAAACGTAGGAGCTGGAGGGGGGACATGCTGCTGCTTCCGGGAGCCGTGGCATGCAGAGCAGCCCCCAACCCCTCTCCCCAGCTGCAGCGAGGAAAGCCCCAGACCCTGCTCCCCAGCGGGAGCTCGAGGGCCAGATTAAATCGGCTGGCGGCCTGTCGTTTGCCCATCCCTGATCTAGTATGACACTGAACAAAACTGCATAATGACAAGTTTCAGAGTAGCAGCCGTGTTAGTCTGTATTCGCAAAAAGAAAAGGAGTATTTGTGGCACCTTAGAGACTAACAAATTTATTAGAGCATAAGCTTTCGTGAGCTACAGCTCACTTCATCATGAGCTGTAGCTCACGAAAGCTTATGCTCTAATAAATTTGTTAGTCTCTAAGGTGCCACAAGTACTTCTTTTCTTTGAACAAAACTGATTCGTGATCCAGAGTAGGGCTCAGATCTAAACAATCCCAGCCTTCAGGGAAGTAATTTCACCTTCCCAACTGCCCCTTCTCTGGCAGTGGCCAGATGTAGAACCCCAGATCCAAATATCTTAAAATATAGGGAAGATTTGGACCTGGATTTGGATGTTTCTACTCTGGCCCAAATCAAACATTTATTCTAATACATCTGCCTTCTCTCTTCACCTGTCCCCTCTGCTCCTCCCTCCAGTTTACATGCTAATTCCAAAAGGAAACCACACAGTGCTTGAATAAGGTGGTTTTGAGTGGCTTAAGCATTTTCACCTAGTTCCATTTTCTTTAGGATGCATCTAACTGCACTAAACTGAGCTTTCATTCTTGAGAATTTTGAAATAATCTGCATATTTGCCATTGAAATTGCATCGTCTGTATTGCTTTAGGGCCGTTCCATTCTGAGCTTTCACTGTTGAGAATGTTGAAATAATCTGCATGTTTGCCATTGAAATTGCATAGTCTGTATTGCTTCAGAGCTGTTCCATTCCAACCTTTGTCACTTTTACTGTCTTCTTAACCTTAGATGCTGAGCTGTAAAGTTAAAAAAAAACTATAAAGTCAAAGCGAGAATTTAAAATCAAACAAAAGGAAATGTGTTTAAGGTTTACTGGTGCAGGAGGGGATGATTCAGGGATTGACAGTAGGAGAAAGAGCTGAAAACATAACAACACTGAACATTTCATCCATTGATCTCAAAGGGCTTTGCAAAAGGAAGGCTATATCATATCCCTCTCGGGGAAACTGAGGCACTGGGAAGTGATGTGGCTTGCCCAAAGTTACACAATGAGTCGACTGCAGAGCTAGGCCCCAGACCAGGTCTTAAATGACGAGCCACAAACAGAGACAACGCCGGAGGGAATCCACAGTTCCTAATAAAAACTAACTATGCCGCTCTTGGCAAAAGGGTGATACATGTTTTTATGACTTACAGTACATTTAAGCAGCTCTTTACCTAAGCTCATTTCTTTGAGGTTATAAAGATCACACTAAAGAAGGCTCTGTGGAGCTTAGTGGTGTTGAGCTATGCACTGTAAATTGTCCATCCTACAGCACATCACAAACTATACTTTACAGGATTGGGGCCTTTCTGCTCTAGCGCCCAAGAGATACGAGTAGTACATAGCATTATGGGCTCAATGGAGGAATTACTAAATAAGGTTCTCTGGCCTGTGTGGTGCTGAATTTCAGACTAGATCAGTAGTTCTCAAACTGTGGGTCAGAACCAGTGTTCCCTCTAATTTTTCCCCACCCATGTATGGAATGAATTTTTTTATATGCACCAACATGAAGGTGATGTGTGACACATCACCTTCATATCAGTGCACATAACAAAATTCATGTGGTGGGAGTGGGGCCGAGGGGTTCGGAGTATGGGAGGGGGCTCAGGGCTGGGGTGCAGGGGTGTGAGGGCTCTGGATGGGCGTGCGGGCTCTGGGGTGGGGCTGGGCTGGGACAGAGGGTTGGGGTGCAGGGGTGTGAGGGCTCCAGCTGGGAATGCAGGCTCTGGGATGAGGTCAGAGATGAGTGGCTCAGGGTTGGGGTGCAGGGATGTGAGGGCTCCGGCTGGGGGTGTGGGCTCTGGGGTGGGGCTGGGGATGAGGGGTTCAGGGCTGGGGGAGAGGATTGGGGTGCAGGGGGTGAGGGCTCTGGGATGGGGCCAAGAATGAGGGGTTTAGAGTTCAGGAGGGTGCTCAGTGGCTATGCACGGAGAGAGGACTCCCCCCAGCTCTCTCTCCCCACAGCAGCAGTACCTGGGCTGTGGGGGAGAAGCTCCTTTCCCCGCTGCAGCAGCTCTGGGGTAGGGCTGCAAGATAGATGCCCCTCCTCAGGCCCCAGCAGGTCTAGGCCGGGGGAGGGCCACCCCAGGCATGCCTGGGTCTGGGCCGCTCTGGCCGCGGCTGGGGCCAGGCTACTCCAACCGTGCCACCGAAGCAGGTTTAGGCTCCCCGACTATGACTGGGGCTGAGCTGCGCCGCCCCAGCTGCAGATGGGGCCGGGCTGCCCCACCCCAACCACGGTTGGGCCCAATCCGGCCACACTGCCCCAGCAGGCCCAGGCGACCCATCCACAACTGGGTCCAGGCTGCTCCGGCTGTGTCTGGGGCCAGCCCAGGCTGCACTGCAGCAGAGATGGTGCTGGTGGAGGGGCGCCCCGCATCCTGGCCACAGCACATTGTGGGTCAGGCTAGGTGGGGACCAAAGGAGAAGCGCCCCTCCCCCAGCTGCAGCAGGTCCCTGGGCAGGTTTCTTGAGCACCTGCGCGGCATTGAATAGGCTGCTGCGTGGTGCGCAGTTTACAGGGAACGTAAGTCAGGACCCCAAAGTGGGTCATGACCCAGTTTTAATGGGATTACAAGGGCTGTCATTAGACTTGCTGGAGCCCAGGGCCAAAGCCAGTGACTGGGGTCATGTAGTCATTTTTGTTGTCAGAAGGGGGTCGCAGTGCAATGAAGTTTGAGAACCCCTGGACTAGATGATCACAATGGTCCCTTCTGGCATTAAACTCTATGAACCTCCTGTGCTCTAACTACTAGATAAGAGCTACTCTCCCTCACCTTCAGGTGACTGTTCTAATCCAGCCCAGCCTAGCAGTGCTGGAAGGTCATTTACCATCCAATGGCTGTTAGGAAGCGTATGCAGGATAAGTGGAGGGCCTAGGTCTAGTTCACAGGGGACAGATATTCACACCACAAAGACACAACCAACTGGTATTAGCTAGTCCCTTGCTTAGCAGCCACTGTAGAAAGGAGAGTAAGGCCATATCTACACTACAAAATTAGGTTGAATTTATAGAAGTTGGTTTTGTAGAAAGCGTTTTTATACAGTCGATTGTGTGTGTCCCCACACAAATGCTCTAAGTGCATTTAGTCGGTGGAGTGTGTCCACAGTACCGAGGCAACCGTCGACTGCCGGAGTGTTGCACTGTGGGTAGCTATCCCACAGTTCCTGTAGTCTCCGCCTCCCATTTGAATTCTGGGTAGAAATCCCAATGCCTGATGGGGCAAAAACATTGTCGCGGGTGGTTCTGGGTACATATCGTCAGACCCCCCCCTTCCCTCCCTCCCTCCATGAAAGCAACGGCAGACATTCGTTTCGCACCTTTTTTCCTGGGTTACCCGTGCAGATGCCATACCACAGCAGGCATGGAGCCCACTCAGCTCACCGTTACTGTATGGCTCCTGGGTGCTGGCAGACGTGGTACTGCATTGCTACACGGCAGCAGCTCATTGCCTTTTGGCAGCAGACAGTGCAGTATGACTGGTAACCATCGTCGCTGTACTCCAGGGTGCTCTTTTAGCCGACCTCGGTGAGGTTGGTCAGGGGCGCCTGGGCAAACATGGGAATGACTCAGCCAGGTCATTTCCCTTTTAAGTTTCGTCTCATGGCAATTCAGTCCTGCCGGCAGCCTGACTGCACCGCCTTCTAATGAGCAGCCAGGAGACGACGACGGCCAGCAGTCATACTGCATCGTCGTCTGCCGAGAACCCAGGAGATGACGATGTCCAGCAGTCGTACTGCACCGTCTGCTGCCAGCAAGATGTATAAAGATAAATGAAGTGGATCAAAACAACAAATAAACCAGATTTGTTTTGTATTCATTTTCTCCTCCCTTCCTCCGTGAAATCAATGGCCTCCTAAACCCAGGGTTTTGAGTTCTATCGTTGAGGGGGCCATTCTGTTTCTCCTTGATGCAAAGCCACCCCATTTGTTGATTTTAATTCCCTGTAAGCCAACCCTGTAAACCATGTTGTCAGTCGCCCCTCCATCCGTCAGAGCAACGGCAAACAATCGTTTTGCGCCCTTTTCCCTGGATTGCCCAAGCAGACGCCATAGCACAGCAAGCATGGAGCCCGTTCAGCTCACTGCAGCAGTTATGACCATTGTAAACACCTCGCGCATTATCATGCAGTTTATGCAGAACCACCACCTGAAAAACCAGGCGAGGAGGTGATGGCAATGCGGTGATGAGGACATGAACACAGATTTCTCTAAAACCGCAGTCCCCAGCAATTTGGAGATCATGGTGTTAATGGGGCAGGTTCATGCTGTGGAACACCGATTCTGGGCCTGGGAAAGAAGCACAGAGTGGTGGGAATGCATAGTGTTGCAGGTTTGGGATGATTCCTAGTGGCTGCGAAACTTTTGCATGCTTAAGGGCACTTTTATGAAACTTTGTGACTTGCTTTCTCTGAAGCGCAAGAATACCAAGATAAGAGCAGCCTCACAGTTCACAAGCGAGTGGCAATAGCCCTGTGGAAGCTTGCAGTGCCAGACAGCTACCGGTTAGTCAGGAATCAATTTGGAGTGGGCAAATCTACTGTGGGGGTTGCTGTGATGCAAGTAGCCAATGCAATCATTGAGCTGCCTCTATCAAAGGTAGTGATACCAGGGCGGCCAGTACATAAACCACAAAGGGTACTTTTCAATGGTGCTGCAAGTACTGGTGGATCACAAGGGACATTACACCAACATCAACATGGGATGGCTGGGAAAGGTTCATGACACTAGTGTCTTCAGGAACTCTGGTCTGTTTAAACGGCTGCAGGAAGGGATTTACTTCCCAGACCAGAAAATAACCATTGGGGATGTTGAAATGCCTATAGTTATCCTTGGGGACCCAGCCTACCCCTTAATGCCCTGGCTTATGAAGCTGTACACAGGCACCCTGGACAGTAGTAAGGAGCTGTTCAACTATAGGCTGAGCAAGTGCAGAATGGTGGTAGAATGTGGCATTTGGACATTTAAAGGGTCGCTGACGCAGTTTACTGACTCGCTCAGACCTCAGCGAAACCAATATTCTCATTGTTATTGCTGCTTGCTGTGTGCTCCACAATCTCTGTGAGAGTAAGGGGGAGACGTTTATGGCGGGGTGGGCGGTCGATGCAAATGGCCTGGCCACTGAATAAGCACAGCCAGACACCAGGGCAGTTAGAAGAGCACAGCAGGAAGTGCTGCGCATCAGAGAAGCTTGAAAACCAGTTTCATGACTGGCCAGTGTACTGTGTGACACTTCTGTTAGTTTCTCCTTGATGAAAACCCGCCCCCTTGGTTGCCTCTAAATTTCCTGTAAGCCACCCGCCCTCTCCGCTTCGATCACAGCTTGCTTGCAAAGGAAATAAAGTCACTATCGTTTAAAAAACGTGTATTCTTTATTAATTTATTATAAAAAGAGGGAGAGAACTCACAAGGTAGCCTGGGTGGGGTGTAGGAGGAGGGTAGGAGGGAAGGAAAAGGCCACGTTAAAACTTGTTGAATGACAGCCTTCTATTGCTTGGGCTATCCACTGGGGTGGAACAGTTGGGTGCCTGGAGCCTCCCCCTCCCCCACCCCCCGCGTTCTTGGGTGTCTGAGTGAGGAGCCTATGGAACTTGGGGAGGAGGGAGGGCGGTTAAACAGGGGCTGCAGCGGTAGTCTATGATCCTTCTGCCATTCATGAACCTCCACCAGATGCCGGAGCAAGTCCATTTGATCCCGCAGTAGCCCCAGTTTTGCATCATGCCTCCTCTGATCTTCCTGCTGCCACCTCTCCTCACGTTCATTGGCCGCTTTCCTGTACTCTGCTATTGTGTCCCTCCACACATTCTGCTGAGCTCTGTCAGTGCCGGACGACTGCATGAGCTCAGAGAACATTTCATCGTGTGTGGGTTTTTTTGGCCGCCTTATCTGAGATAGCCTTTGGGACGGAGGAGGGAGGCTTGAAACATTTGCAGCTGCTGGAGGAAAAAAAGGGAGAGAAGTATTTTAAAAGATACATTTTACAGAACAATGGCTATACTCTTTCATGGTGAACAACAATATTCACATTACATAGCACATGTGATTTTGGTACAAGGTCGCATTTTGCATCTTATATTGAGTGCCTGCGGCTTTGGTGTTAGAGATCACACACACAGCGCTGGGCAACAGAATTCGGCTTATAGGCGGCCATGGTAAGCCATAGTCTTTCGGCTTCTGCAACCTTCATAACAGCAGCACCCTCCTCTCCCATACCAAGCAAAGCACGTTGAGTTGGCCATTTAGTGCTGCGGTTTTCCTGTTAACGTGCAGCAGCAGAAACCAGTCTAACTCCCTGCCCCCATCCAATTCTCTGGGATGATCGCTTTATCCCTCACCCCAGCGCGTGGCTGGTATCAGGGAAGATCCCTGCTGGCCAAACGTGAACAGCTCAGTGCCAAAGCCCCCCCTCCCCCGCCCACCACGTGGCTAACTGCAGAGAGGATTTCTTTTCAGCCACAGGCAAACAGCCCAGTAGGAATGGCCACCTCTGAATGTCCCCTTAATTAAATTCCCCTATTTCAATCAGGTTACCATGAATGAGATCACTCTCCTGAGGATAACACAGAGAGATAAAGAATGGATGTTGCTTGAATGCCCGCAAACACTGGGACCGTACGCTGCCAGGCTTTGTCATGCAGTGATACCAGATTACTTGCTACTAGCATGGCATGGTATAATGTCCTACCATGGAGGACAGAAGAAGGCTGCCCTCCCCAGAAACCTTCTGCAAAGGCTTTTAGAGTACCTCCAGGAGAGCTTCATGGAGATGTCCCTGGAGGATTTCCGCTCCATCCCTAGACACATTAACAGCCTTTCCAGTAGCTGCACTGGCCACGAATGCATCCCAAGTCCTCATGGCTATTTAATCATTAAAAAACACTTGCTTTTATAACATGTGTTATATTTAAAAAGGTACACTCACCAGAGGTCCCTTCTCTGGCTTGGTTGGGTTGGGAGGGTATTTCAGTCAGGGTGATAAAAAGATCCTGGCTGTCGGGGAGAATGGTGTGCTGTGTGCTCTCCTCAAGCTCGTCCTCCTCTTCCCCATCCGCAAAATCCTCAGGCATGGCGGAGAGTACCCCATCATCGGAGTCCACGGACAGGGGTGGGGTAGTGGTGGTGGCCCCCACTAGAATTGCATGCAGATCAGCGTAGAAGCGGCATGTCTGGGGCTCTGTCCCGGAG